>NC_135572.1:4327193-4999125 GCF_965152235.1 Eretmochelys imbricata
TAAATATTCCAGGCTGAGAGTAAGTCATTGCAAGGATCTTAGAAGGAAAGGCAGGGTGCCTGACTGTCTAGCTCATGCCACCAGGGGGCACTTGATCATTACCTGTTAGGTTCACTCCCTCTTGGGCACCTGGCATTGGCCACTGTCGGCAGACAGGATGCTGGGCTGGATGGACCTTTGGTCTGACCCAGTATGGCCATTCTTATGTTCTTATGTTCACTGTAGGATGGCACCCACCTGCAGGACTTGGGCAGAGTGTGCTGTGCTCTTGTAAGTCATTACCAATGGGTGAAGGTCAGCCCAGCCCCCACGCTACTCTAAACTCTGTTGAGGCAGGGGAAGAAACAAATCAGACTAGGGAATCAAACCTCTGTAACTGTCTCCTTGCCATCCCTGCTCTCTGCTGGTGCAACAGACAATCCAGCTGGGCCTGTCACCGCTCAGATAACTGGAAGGCTGGTCCTATGGTCTGGGGTGCCAGCAGAGATGTCCCTGGGGCGGTGGGTGACTTCTCCTCCATATTCGAGGAGATCGAGGCCCTGGGTTTGACCCCGGTCACTCAGGGGGAAGGCAACCCTCTGCCAGCAGGCCTTGATCCAGGTGACTTTACCCTGCCCCCCCCTTCCCACGACCACTGCTCCCACTCTCACTTTCGGGGAGCCCCTGGACACTTCCACCTGCCCAGCCACAGATGACAGGGAGGAGTGGTAGATACGTTGGAAGGTAAGGATAGGATATAGAGGGCCCTGGACAAATTAGAAATCTGATGAGGTTCAACAAGGACAAGTGCACAGTCCTGCACTTAGGATAGAAGAATCCCATGCACCGCTACAGACTAGGGACTGAATGGCTAGGTAGCAGTGCAGCAGAAAAGGACCTAGGGCTTACAGTCGATGAGAAGCTGGATGTGAGTCAACAGTGTGCCCTTGTTGCCAAGAAGGTCAATGGCATTTTGGGCTGTATAAGTAGGGGCATTGCCAGCAGATGGAGGGATGTGATCATTCCCTTCTATTTGATATCGGTGAGGCCTCATCTGGAGTACTGTGTCCAGTTTTGGGCCCCACACTACAAGAAGGATGTGGAAAAATTGGAAAGAGTCCAGCGAAGGGCAACAAAAATGATTAGGGGTCTGGAACACATGACTTATGAGGAGAGGCTGAGGGAACTGGGATTGTTTAATCTGCGGAAGAGAAGAATGAGGGGGGATTTGATAGCTGCTTTCAACTACCTGAGAGGTGGTTCCAAAGAGGATGGATCTAGACTGTTCTCAGTGGTAGCAGATGACAGGACAAGGAGTAATGGTCTCAAGTTGCAGTGGGGGAGGTTTAGGTTGGATATTAGGGAAAAATCTTTTTCACTAGGAGGGTGGTGAAACACTGGAATGCGTTACCTAGGGAGGTGGTGGAATCTCCTTCCTTAGAAGTTTTTAAGGTCAGGCTTGACAAAGCCCTGGCTGGGATGATTTAGGTGGGGATTGATCCTGCTTTGAGCAGGGGGTTGGACTAGATGACCTCCAGAGGTCTCTTCCAACCCTGATAGTCTATGATTCTGTGGCACCTCTCTAACAGTCACCGATCCCACTGAGGTGACGGTCAGTGCCACGCGGCCGGGCCCTGAGTCGCCAGGGTACCCCTCAGTGATGCAGGGCAGCTGACCTCCTTCCCAGGTAGGGGCCCTGCTGCTGATTCTCCATCCATCAATGCCGTGGCTGCAGCACCCGCTATGGAGCAAGAGCCTGGCATCACCGAGGGCTTCCTTCCCATTCCCCTGACAGCTGAGCCCGACCGAGAGGTGCCACCCCCCGGTAGCTCAGCTGCTGGGGCCCATGATCCTGATTCCATCCCTCTCCCTGATTCAGCTCCTGATCCCTGCCCCGCCCTCACCCCTGCTAACCCCATCTCCCTCCCCTCCACCTCCCTTGGTGCTGCCGCCCCTGGGGTTGTCTCATTCCCCTTGCCAGTGGATGACCCCCGGGGCGGGGTCTTCATGTTCCTCTGTCCCAACCCCATAGGGGCTGCTATTTTCTCTCCACTGCCCCCTACTGAGCCGGGATCTGAGGCGGGCTGCATGGTGCCTGCACATTGGGTGCCATGCTGGGGGTCCGCCCCCTTCCTGACCATCTCGGTTGGCCATGGAGCTATGACAGGGTCCACACCAGAGGATGGCCAGAGGCCCGTGACCCCGCCCCCCGGTAGACTGTGAAAGGACCTGCAAGAGTTTCTCTAGGATGACCGTGGGTCCCCGAATAACGTGCAGCTCACTCTCCAACTCTGGGGGGCTTTTATCAAATCCTCTGGTCTGTGAAGGCCATTTTGGGGGAGGGTAAAGGGATCGAGAGTCTGGCTGTTTTGGCCTATCCATGGCTTCCATGACCCCCTGCTTGCTTACAGGGTCAGCCATGGATTATTGCATGGTCCAACTGCATCCCTGCCAGTGAGGATCTTCCCCCAGCCCTCCCTATGGCACCCATCACCTTCGCTACACTAAACACCCAGAGCTGTAGGATGGGTCTCCGCAGGTGCCAGGTGCTCTCCTTCCTGTGGGAGGGGGGTTCTCTGTGGTCTTCCTGCAGGAGACCCACATGGATCCTTCCTGCAGGAAACCCACATGGAGTGGGGGGACAGGGTCTATTTTAGCCAAGTCACAGCTCGTACAGCTGAAGTGGATACCCTGCTCTCCCCAGACCTATGGCCCGAGGTGCTGGGGGTTGCTGAGGCTGTGCCAAGCTGCCTGATGCACCTCCAGGTCTGCATGGAGGATCTGGTGGTCAATCTCATCAATGTCTATGCCCCAAAATTGGTCCCTGTGTAGCTGAGCTTTTTTCAACAGGCGTTCTCGTTCCTTGGCTCCTTAGATTCTTGTGAGTGCCTGGTCCTGGGCGGGGACTTTACCACCACCCTCAGTGAGCAGGAGTGCTCAGGGACCGAGCAGTACCCAGCCTCCACGGACATCTTCTGGGAGATTGTCGACTCTCACTCCCTGGTGGACGTCTGGTGCGACCACCACCCAGACATGCTTTGAAGTTCACCTTTGTCCAGATGGAGGCCCATCGGTTGCACCACTCCTAGTTGGACCACATTTACTTATCACGCTGTCACCTTTCACTGGCCCATTCCTCCAGCATCCAGCCGGCCCCATTCTCAGATCACCATCTGGCAACCTGACAGACTCTCAGCGCAGAGAGGTAGGGACTGGCCTATTGGCATTTTACTAACAGCTTGCTGGAGGATGTGGGATCCTACCCCTGTTGTGCAAGTAAGCCGTGCTCACCTTGCTTCCAAAGAAGGGGGATCCCTGCGACCTTCAGAATTGGCATCCCATCTCACTCCTCTTCTTGGGGTCCATGCTGGCCAACATGATCCACTCCAACCAGACCTACACTGTCCCGGGCAGTACCATCTTTGATAATCTGTATTTGGTCCGAGCTCTCTTGGAGCTTGGGTGTAGGGATGCTCTGTCGTTTGCCCTTCTGTCCCTGGATCAAGAGAAGGCATTCAACAAGGTGGACCACGGGTATCTCCTGGGCACTTTTTGGGCGTTTGGCTTGGGACCCCAGTTTGTGGGCTTTCTCCAGGTGCTGCATGCCTCTGCAGTGTGTCTGGTCAGGCTCAACTGTACCCTGACTGAACCAGTAAGCTTTGGGCGAGCGGTGCGTCAGGGGTGTCCACTGTCAGGCCAGCTGTACGCTCTGGCAATCAAGCCCTTCCTCTGTCTCCTCTGCAGGAGGTTGATGGGGTTGGCGCTCTGTGAGCCGGAGCTGTGACTTGTCCTGTTGGAGTACGCCGATGACAGGCTCCTCGTGGTCCAGGACCCGGGCGACTGGTGTGGGTGGAGGCCTGCCAGGCCATCTACTTAGCGGCCTCCTCCACCTGGGTCAACTGGGTCAAGAGCTCTGGCCTGGTGGTCAGGAACAGGTGGCAGGCGAGCTCCCTCCCACCCATGCTTCAAGCCATCCGGTGGATCTCGGGTCCACTGCTCTATCTTGGCATTTACCTTTCTGCCATGCATCCATCTCCGCCAGAGAACTGGCTGGGGTTGGAGGGCAGGGTGCCTGAGTGGCTGCAGAGGTGGATGGGACTACTCTGGTGCCTCTCCCTGCAAGGGAGAGCACTGGTGCTCAACCAGCTAGTCCTGTCCCTGCTCTGACACTGGCTCAACACCCTGGTCCTAGCCCCGGATGGTCTCCAGAGGCTGGTTCTGGAGTTCTTTTGTTGAGGACTGCACAGGGTCTATGCAGGGGTCCTCCACCTACCCCTAGAGGAGGGAGGACAGGGCCTGAAGAGCCTCTGCATTCAGGTCCACATCTTCTGCCTCCTGGCCCTGCAGAGGCTCCTTTTTGGTGCAGGTAGTCTGGCATGGAGAGCACCCTGTGTCGCCTCTGAGGGCTTTGAAACAACCGGCATCTCCTTTATATCCATCTGAGAGGTCCTCTGTGAGACCTCTCTGGGCAGCTGGTCATCTACCAGGACCTTCTCCAGATCTGGAAACTGGTCTCAGAGACCAGGGCTGTGGCAGCCACTGAGGGGGCAGATCTCCTTGCAGAGCCCCTGCGACACAACCCCCAGCTCCATGTGCATGTGGTGGAGTCTCCCGCGGTGCAACAGAGGCTGGTCCCAGCAGAAGTCATTAGACTTGGAGACCTCCTGGACTGTGACCAGGGAGACTGTCTGGATCCCCTGATGCTCAATCAGTGCATGGGGCTCTCCAGACCTTGTACTCCCCGGTGTGTACTTCAGGAAGTGAGGCCCACTTTACCGCCCACTGCTTGGGCCTACCTCAACCGGGTCCTGAGGGAGGGTGCCCCCCACCCAGCCTACACCCCAGACCCTCCGGACCTTCTCATCAGGCTCCTGCCCCGTGGCCTCACCCGGCCATCCCACCCCTTCACCGTGGGCCAGCTGCAACCAGGACTGCACTGAGGAAACATCTGTACATGCTTGTGCTCCACACCCTTCATGTCCTCACTCTCGTGTCCCATCCTGGCATGAAGTGGGGGGAACCTCTTTCCACCTCTGGAGGGTGAGGAATGCTAGTGGGCCAGCCTGTACTCCACCCTGGTCCTGAGGCCCACCGGAGATGTAAGTTGGTGACTCCTTCACGGAGCTGTGATCACGGGAGTTTTCTTGGCATGGTTCACCCCTGTCCCGGACACCTGCCCCTTCTGAGGCATCAGGGAGACCCTGGAACACCTGGAATGCACCAGGTTGCATCCCCTATTCCAGCTCCTCTTAGACATCCTTTGACGTTTTTGGCTGCACTTTTCTCCTCACCTCCTTATATACATACTCCTCATCCATGGCCCCACAAAGTTGTGGGACCTCCTTGTCAGCCTCCTCCTAGCACTGGCCAAAATAGCCATCTAAAAGACCAGAGAGAGGAGGTTGGCTGACAGGGTTTCCTGAGACTGCAAGCCCTATTTCTGATCTTCAGTCCACTCACGCATCTGGGCAGAGTTCCTCTGGGTGGCATCCACTGGCTCCCTTCACTAGACACCTTCGAGGAGCAGTGGGTGCTGTCCAGGATTCTCTGCTCAGTGTCCCCATCATGTTCCCTTCGCTTAGCCCTGTGACCTCACTCCTGTCTCTGTTTTATCTTTAGCTGTCCCCCATAATTATTTGGAAAACTGAACCTGTGGATCCTCCCCTTAGGCTGGAGGAGGTCCTTTAGCAATGAGCGGGCTTCCACTCGCCCACTTCCAGGATCTCAATAGGACCACTTTTCTGTAGCCATCTGTCCTGATCCTGTCACATGTTCTATACCAATGGTCCAGTCATGGGTATTATCTCACCAAGTTTCTTTAATGTCAGCTATGTTATAGATGTTTTTATTTACTAAGACTATGAGTTCTTCCTGCTTGTTCCCCATACTTCTCGCATTCGTATATAGGCATGTAAGATACTGATTTGATTCCCCCCCCCCAAGTTCTGTCTTGTCTCTCTTTTATCCCTGCTATTACAGCCCATGCTCCCCCCAAATTCTGTCCCTTCTCCTAGGTCTCCGTGTTTTTGACTTACCTGTGGGCTTTGGTCGCCTGAACCTAGTTTAAAGCCCCTTTCATTAGGTTATCCAGTCCGTATCCAAATATGCTCTTCCCCTGCCTCAATAAGTGGACCCCATCTCTGCTCAGGAGTCTTTCTTCCTGGAACAGAATTCCATGGTCAAGGAAGTATAGTGTCATGTGATCTGGTAACATGCCTTTGCATGCCCTGCTGAGTCATAGCAGCCATTATCCATAGGCTGTCCAGAGCATTCTCAGGAAGGCTCACCAGGTGGGGGATAAGCTTCTCCTAAGGTCTATTGTTTCCATTAATGGCCCATTACCCTGAAAAGGCCCTTCACAACCAGCTATCTAGACTGGAAGCATTTTGCTAGTGTTGCCTGATCTTTAAATTGTGTATTAATTATATAGATTACTTAAGAATCCCCAGTTATCACTTTGAAGGTTGACAGGTTCTAGTCCCCAAATCAGGTACAGTATTATTTAAATTATTCTGTATTTGGGAACCCCGATGTGCACAGTTAGGACACTCACATTATAGGAACTCTTTAATATTGACAAATATAGATTATTAATACATTTAGCACAGTCACAAATATCCCAACTTAATAAAATAGATAGATACTACAGAATGTACATCTGCACTTTCATATACTCCCACCATCCCATTTAAAACAACCTGAAGTGTTAGCCATTATCTTCCTCATCATCATCACCTTCCCCATCATCACCAGTGGCCATCATTCTGGCATCTCCCACGGACTACATCTCCTTCCCCCACTGCCCCTAGGATGGGATGCCACTTTTATAATATGTTACGCTAAGGCCATTATGTTTGATCCATCTTCAATAGGGGATTTTTCCCCTTTTCCTTGTTTGTATTTCTTTATCTTACTACTGTTGGAGTGTCTTTTTCCTGTAGGTTACTATACTAATGATCTCAATTTATTATCATATATGTCAATGCATTACCATGGCCCTTTTTTGGTTAGGTATCTGTCATAAATATAAAGGGAAGGGTAACCACCTTTCTGTATACAGAGCTATAACATCCCTCCTGGCCAGAGGCAAAATCCTTTCACCTGTAAAGGGCTAAGAAGCTAAGGTAACCTCGCTGGTACCCGACCCAAAATGACCAATGAGGGGACAAGATACTTTCAGATCTGGATGGGGGGAAAAAGCCTTTTGTCTGTCTGTGTGTATACCTTTGCAGTGAACAGATCAAGGATGCAAGCCCTCCAACTCCTGTAAAGTTAGTAAGTAATCTAACTAGAAAATGCGTTAGGTTTTCTTTGTTTTGGCTTGTAAATTCGCTGTGCTGGAGGGAATGTGTATTCCTGTTTTTGTGTCTTTTTGTAATTTAAGGTTTTGCCTAGAGTGGTTCTCTATGTTTTGTATCTGACTGCCTGTGAGATTATCTTCCATTCTAATTTTCCAGAGTGTTTCTTTTATCTTTGTTTTGTTCTTCTAACAAATTTCTGTTTTTTAAGAATCTGATTGGGTTTTTAGGATCCTAAGAAACCCAAGCTGGTCTGTGCTCAACTTGTTTATTCTCAAGCCTCCCAAGGAAAGGGGGTGTAAGGGTTTGGGGGGATTGCAGCATACCCTAGTCCAAGGGCAACGATTTTGTGCCTTGGGGAAGTTTTTAACCTAAGCTGGTAGAAATAAGCTTAGGGGGTCTTTCATGCGAGTCCCCACATCTGTACCCCAGAGTTCAGAGTGGGGAAGGAACACTGACAGTATCACATTTGTTATTTCTGTCCTAACCGGTTATTTCATGTTTTTTTCCAAGTTGTGATGTACCTGTTAAGTTTAAAATGGTATGGACTTGGGAAAGCCCCTAGGCCAACCTGCTTTAATACATCATTTGTGGACTTCATGCTTTAGCTCATCACCATTTATCTAGGTGAAAGGTCCCAAACATATGTGAGCCACCTTTGCTATCTGGATGAAAGGTCCCAGACGTTTGTATGCTAACTTTGCCTTAGCTCAACATACAGGATGTGGCCTGTAAGTCCCTTGTGTTACAGCCAAATTACTTTAATATAAACCTATTATAACCTATTATAATAAAACAAATAATTAAAATCATAAGGCAAAAAGAAATCCATAAGAAAAGATATATAGGCAAGCAAGCAGGTTAGCCCTATAGGCCACAGTAGTGGGTGTCACCCAGACATTACTACATTTGAATACAGCTACATAGTCAATATTCTTGACTTCTGATACAAAAATGATACATGCACAAAAATAGGATTATTATATTCTGCAAATCATAACATTTTTATAGATACCTCACAAGACACATTTTATACAAGATGCATTATAACTATATGATAATCATATAATGATACAATTATCATGAATATTGGGGGCAGACTTAGAACTGCCTCCTCACCTGCCCTGGAATCTGGATGGCACATATAAAATTGTCAGGTTCTTCGGAAAGAGACATGCTTTTCCCATGGGGTGGATTGGGGTCTCAGGCGAGGAGGTGTGACATGGCTGGGGAGGCTCCGGCTAGCCAAGGGCTTCTCCAACCAGAGGGTGTATAGGGAAACTCAGGGCTCCAGCCGTAGATGATAAAGAGGCTCTGGGTTCTCCAGGATGTGGGAGCTCGGTGCTCCAGCCATAGGCCATGTTGGGAAACATTAGGAAAGGGATAGATAAGACAGAAGACATATCTGACATATCACATATAAGACATATCACATTGCCTCTATATAAATCCATGGTATGTCCACATCTTGAATACTGTATGCAGATGTGGTTGCCCCCTCTAAAAAAGATCTATTAGGAATGGGAAAAGGTCAGCACAAATCATGGAATACCATGGTTGGAAGGGACCTCAGGAGGTCATCTGCTCCAACCCCCTGCTCAAAGCAGGACCAAGCCCCAATTTTTGCCCCAGATACCAAATGGCCCCCTCAAGGATTGAACTCACAACCCTGTGTTTAGCAGGCCAATGGTTAAACCACTGAGCTATCCCTCCCCCGCATGATTAGGGGTATGCAACAGCTCCCACATGAGAAAGATTGGGACTTCACTTTTTAGGGGTGAGTTTTCATAGCAAACAGATAATTTTTCTCTGAAAGGTCAGGTGCCATGATGCTGCCCAGCTGCAGCTGCCTGGATCTCCAAGAGAAATTGGAGGCTTTTCATCTGCCTCTGCCTCGTAACATAAATGAAGTTTGCACTGACAGAGTCTATGGCTGCATTCTAGGTATGCAAAGGTCAAAATCTCCTGACCAGTCTATGGCTGGGGTATATTGCCCATCAGCTCTCTGTGTACCCCCTAAATGCTGTGCAATGACCCTTAAGGAGATCCAGTGAGTGGTGGCTATTGTGACAGACCCTGGTAGCTCATCTCTGATGAACCTATGCTACGAGGGAGCTGGGGAGCTTCCAGGAGCATTTGAGGAGGCACAGAGATTGTGGGTGTGTAGGTCTTGCTCACAGTGGATCACTGAGATCTGTGTATAACTTCAGGGACCCCTGGATCCTGGGGCCCTGTGTTATGCCTCAGGGAGAAGGGAAGGGACGACCCCTCCTGGAATGATCTGACGGAAATTTCCATGTAGGGAGCATGGTAGAATCTCCCCACCCTGGCCTGCACCCTATGTTTGTAATGCAGGAATGGGGCCTGCTGGGGAGAAATCTGGTCCTATATTATTATTATTATTATTGTTATTATTATTAATTATTATTATTATTATTATTATTATTACAGTGAGATCACATTTGTGACAGCATCGTCGTTACCACTCGGCTGCACCCCAGGTAGCCATGCGACTAATCAGGATGAAAAGAACAGTGATGACAAGCCCAGATTCCAGGAATAGAGCCTGCAGCAGGGCTTGTACTACAGTCCACTTGGGCAGCATCACTGAGCATCCCCTGTGATTTGGCCCCCTGCAGTTTGCCATCAGTTGTGTGAGACATTAAAGCTGGAGCACACGAGGCCAAGCAGCTGAGGTTCCCTGATGGCCAAGTGGCCCCCAAGGTGCTGTGCGAACATGCTTCATAAAGGCAGTTGCCTCCTTATCGGAGCAGAGACTGCCTGCTGCCTGTGCTACCTCTCCGATGACACCTTGTCCTTTAGGGTGAAGACCTCTGGTGTCAGCAGCTCCACGCCGAGCAGGAATTGGGTATGTTGGCAGGTTTCACAATTTTTACAATTCGAAGTGAAGGGGAAAGGCTGAAAGCTGTTTAAATTTAAATATGTTCTGTGTCACCGCAGCGAACTCAGCCGGGCTGTCAGAGTGATTCAGTAACGGGGCTGGAGGGCAGGCAGCACTAGATAGCTTGGGAAACCCCTCCCTCCCCTGCATGTGCCCAAGTTGCTCAGTGCGTTATTCAAGCTACACAGAAACCTGAGCTTGGGGTGTTAAAACCCTGATGCCTTGAATCGGGATTTCTGAAGGGTTTCCAGTTACAGAGGCGTCATGTCAAGGTTCTTTCCCCACTCTGAACTCTAGGGTAGAGATGTGGGGACCTGCATGAAAGACCCCCTACTCTTATTCTTACCAGCTTAGGTTAAAAACTTCCCCAAGGTACAAACTTTGCCTTGTCTTTGAACCCTATGCTGTCACCACCAATCAGTTTAAACAAAGAACAGGGAAAGAGCCCACTTGGAGACATCTTCCCCCAAAATATCCCCCCAAGCCCAACAGCCCCTTTCCTGGGGAAGGCTTGATAAGAATCCTTACCAACTGGTACAGGTGAACACAGATCCAAACCCTTGGGTCTTAAGAACAACAAAAAATCAATCAGGTTCTTAACAGAAGAATTTTAATTAAAGAAAAGGTAAAAGAATCACCTCTGTAAAATCATGATGGTAAATACCTTACAGGGTAATTAGATTCAAAACATAGAGAATCCCTCTAGGCAAAACCTTAAGTTACAAAATGACACAAAACAGGAATATTCATTCCATCCAGCACAGCTTATTTTACCAGTCATTAAACAAAAGGAAATCTAATGCATTTCTAGCTCGATTGCTTACTAACTTAACAGGAGTTGGAAGGCTGCATTCCTGATCTGTTCCTGACAAAAGCATCACACAGACAGACAAACGAAAGCCTTTTTCCCCATCCAGATTTGAAAGTATCTTGTCCCCTCATTGGTCATGTTGGGTCAGGTGCCAGCGAGGTTACCTTAGCTTCTTAACCCTTTACAGGTGAAAGGATTTTGCCTCTGGCCAGGAGGGATTTTATAGCACTGTATGCAGAAAGGGGGTTACCCTTCCCTTTATTTTTATGACATGCCATGTGCTCTGGGCCCGATTCTGCCAGAGGCTGTGTGAGAGGAGACTCCGCGGAATAACAATAACTAGTTCCCAAATCATCTCAGTTTTATTTCATCCTGGAAATTTAATCAGCAAATGCATTTTCAGAGGTCTTATTCTCTGGCTCGATTGTGAATGCAGCAATTCAGAACTGCATTGCTCTGTGTTAACAGGTCCCATAGGCCATATTTCTGTTTCCTGACTGGCTGGGCTCCAGCCTTTCTACCCTGTAGAGGTCCCTTAGTTCTACAGGGCTACCAGTATCTCAGCCCCGTCTCTGCTCTCCAAGTGCCAGATGTCAGGTCTTGTAACCTGCCCTCTCATGGGGTGGAATCCTGCGATCCTCCCACCCTCAGACTGGGCCCTGGGCTACAACACACTGCAGGCTGACTGTGCTTGCCAAGCAGGTCCGAGTGGGTTTGGCACCTGTGGCTCTTCCCTCTGGAAGGCTGAGAGTAGTGGTGAGATGAGTGACCAGCCAGACTTTTTGAACCAAAATAATGTTTAATCTGAACATTAGGAATAAAGTGTAACTTGGGAGAATGATAGTTTTCAAACAACAGTCTTACCCCAAGCCCTCCCATAGTGATGGGATCCCAGGCAGGCTGAGTCTGATAGGCTCTTCTCACATTGTAGCTCTGGTGTGATCCCTCAACCTCTCTGAATTGCTGACTGAGAGATGGCTTTTCTTAAGCTGCTGTTTCCCATCCTGCTTGTTTTCCTGCCGCCTGCCATTAAACTAAGATGAGCCATATTGGTTTCATCAATATAGCCATCATATAAACATCCTAATAGCTAACCCAATATAGATATACAGCAAACATCCCCAGAACTGGGTTTTACATACACATTCATTATGGCAGCTCAGCTCCATGTCTGTCACAATGCCGGTCATGGGTGCTACATATTTTATGAATACAGGACATAGACAGTCAAAGAGCAAGTGAGAGAGAACAACAGACTACTTTCATGTGGGAAATGAAGTTCCGTTTCCATGTATACTCATGCATTTGACTTTCAAATCCACTTCCTGCAAACCCTCATCATGCCTGAATAACAGCTGCTGGGGTTACTATGTACTAGAAAGTGAGATCTCAGGGAATGTATATTTTACATACTGATCCCAATGCCTGTTGCCACCCCGGATAGAGGCTACAGACTGACAGAACATCACCTGTGGAGAACCAGTCAGCTATTAATCCAGGGACAGAGGAGCTACTAGACTTCTGTTTGTTGACAAGCGACTGATTGAGGGCTGAGACACTGATCTTTACAGGTTCTGAAGAAATCCAGGTGACAGACGCTACATTTTAAATCCCACTCTAACCTGAAAAATCACCTCTGAAAAAAGATCAGAGGGAAAAGAATGGGTTGACATGTGTGCTAAAGTAAATATTATGCCAAATCTTTTCATTGTAAGACAAATATTACAAACCAAACTTTCAGGACATGCATGTATATTGAAAGCCAGCAGCAGAATTGTTGGACTCTCTACAGGAAGAAACAGCAGTAACTTTCTTTCTTAATGGGTTTTTCTTTGGAAAGCATTTCAGAAATACTCCAAATACTGTTTACAATGGGTTTGTGCTATTAACTCTTTGTTCAGTGAACAGTTCCATGAATCCATCTTCTGGCCATTGCCAAGAAGCTGTTTCTAATGCTTATACTCAGGGTCATGAATGCAATCCCCCTGCAACTCTCTGTAGTGGAGAAAATAAAAAAGATATTAATGAGACAATGAAATGCATTTATAAATAGCTTCAAAGCGGGGGGGGGGGGGAATATAATGACCGTTTTCACCATGCACAGCCCATGTGTTAGAACACTTCATGATACAATGGACCACACTCAGAAGTGGAGGGCTAGAAAAGGTGTCTCTGGGAAGGTCACAACTGTAAAATTACACAGTGTTCAAGTGGCCTATGGAACTACCAGTCTCGACGTATCAATGGTGCCAAGACCTTAGCCAGATTCAAAGGGGACTGGAAATTTATATGGCTAACCATAAAATCCAATTACAGTTGGGAGGATTTTTTTAAAAATAGTCTTGGAGGGGCTCTAAACCTTTCTGATTTACACCACAAAATATGGCCAATGAGTAGCTGTCGTGGGGGCATTTTCCCTGGGAGCAGGTTATCTCATAGGTGCATATTGGAGGACTTCTTCCACCTTCCTCTGATGAATCTGGAACTGGCCACTGGATACTGTGCTAGATGGACTGCAGGTCTGATCCAGTCTGGCAGTACCTATCTTTCTTTCAGTGGTGTAAATCCAAGACAATGTTTTTCCTCATCTTCATTGAGCTCCTTGGAGTCTCTAGACCTCCATTGAGAACAGAAAGATGTCTCATTAAATATCATTAAATATCATCCTATTCTTTTTCCTTTCAGGAAGAAAAGTTCAAAACTCCTCTGACCTGCCCAGTCCATTATGTCAGCTGTCAATGACACCAAATCAAATTCTGCAGTGTTCCTTCTCACTGGAACACCTGGGCAGGAAGATGTCCATCCCTGGATCTCTATCCCCTTTTGCTTTATGTATGCCATTTCGATAGTAGGAAATTCAGTCATTCTGTTCATTATAAAAACAGATCCAAACCTCCATGAACCCATGTACATTTTCCTTTCCATGTTGGCAATCACAGACCTTGGCTTATTGATAGCCACCATACCGACGATACTGGGCATATTCTTGTTTAACTCTAGGGACATCAGCCTTGATGCGTGTTTTGCCCAGCTCTTCTTCATCCACTCCCTTCAGTGCATGGAATCCTCTGTGCTTTTGTTGATGTCATTTGACCGCTTCATTGCAATCTGTAACCCACTGAGATATACTTCCATCTTAACTCCGCAGAGAGTAGCGAAGATGGGACTGGTGTTTGTGCTAAGATCAGTGGCCGTAGTATTCCCACTCCCCTTTCTCCTTAAACGGTACCAATACTGTGGAGCCAATGTCCTCTCCCATTCCTATTGTCTGCACCAGGACGTCATGAAAATGGCTTGTTCGGATATCACAGTGAACAACATCTATGGCTTGTCTGCTGCAATCTCAACGATGGGTTTGGACTCGCTGCTCATCTTCCTCTCTTATGTGATGATCATCAAAACGGTGCTGAGCGTCGCATCCCCCATGGAGTGCCTTACGGCCCTGAACACCTGTGTCTCCCACCTCTGTGCCGTCCTGCTCTTCTATATACCAGAGATCGGTCTGGCTCTGATACACAGATTCGGGAATAGCTCTTCTCACTTGCTTCAGATTCTCCTGGGCTATGTCTACCGGCTGGTTCCTCCCCTGGTTCATCCAATCGTGTACAGTGTGAAAAGTAAACATCTTCGTGCGAGAATAATCAGAGTGTTCATCAAGTGAAGGGTCAGTTAATCAGCTGGCTCCCTCACCGGTGACACGGGAGATGAAAAACATGGGCCACAGCCACCCATTCCATCCTGAATTCTCTTCCCCCAAGGCCCCTCACTCTGTCCTATCTCTTCCCGCAAGTTCCCACCCCCTGCTTCTGCTTTTTATCTGAGCCTCTGTCCCCACTCCAGGCTGTAAGCCAGAGCCAGACCTTGGTAAGAGCTTTCCAAGCAACCAGTGCCACTGTGAGGAGTCCCAGACCCTCCATCTGCCCTGGACAGGTAACTTGAAGGCCCGAGAGAAACCACCAGCCTGTGTTCCTGCCCCCAGGATATATAATCCAGGTAAGGTGGAGAGTCAGGGGCTCGCCACAGAGGCCTGGGTTCCCTGGGTAGCTCTTACCACAGCCCCGCTCTGGTCTGGCCTGCGGACAGAGTTTGGGGAAGTGTAGGAGCATGGAGTAGGGCTTAGTGGGAAATGATGGGTCAAGGGGGGCTTCCGAAAAGAATGTAAATTGGGGCAGTTCTCTCTATATATATCAAGACCAAAGCATGTCTAATTTAGCTTGTTGTGAAAAGTGAGATAGATGAGTGTAGACGTGTGACATCTGCCTGTTATTGTAAAACCATTTTCTCATGGATCCATTGTCTCTGGCATGTTGTGCACCTTTCATTGTAAGCAGCTACCACAGTCACAGATCTGCTTTTGCTCTTATTCCAACAGATTATAGGCTCATTCATGAACCAAAAAAACCCTCAAATGAAAAAAAAAAGAAACTGAAACTGATTCAATTGAAGCCTCGCCCCTGCATATATCAGTATATATATTTATGTGGTGGGGGGAGCATGAACTTTGACAGACACAAAGAAGGGGGTATGTTCAAATAAATTAGATAACAACTGATCCAATCTGACATCCTGTAGAGCACAAGCCGCAGAATTTAACCCAGTTGCCCTCGTATTGAGCTCAGTGACTTGTGCTTGACTATCGCATCACTTGTGCTAATCTAAAGTGTATCTTCCAGGAAGGCATCCAGTCTTGGTCTGGAGGTATCAGGAGAATCCACCACTTTCCTTGGCTCTTTTTTCCACTGGTTAAGTACTCTCACTATTAAAAATGTTTTCCTCATTTCCAAATTTAATTTGTCTGGCTTCAATTTTCACCCATTGATTCTTGTTATACCTTTCGCTGCTAGATTAAAGAGCCCATTTGTGGCTGATATTTTATCCCTGTGAAAGTGCTTGTATACTGTCTTCAAGTCACGTCCCAGTCTTCCCTACTTCTACTCTCTATGCCCCTTTTTATACAGCTGAAGGTAAATTGGAAATGACAGAGGAGAAAGACATCCTGGGAGCTCATGTGGAATTGTTTGTCTGCTATGACCCTCTTATGGGCCCTGGCCAATGGATTTGTCCCTCAGTAGATTCAGGAGAAAGCATAACTCAGTGTAATCATCTGGAAAAGGAAATGATCTTGGGTTCCTGTTTAATGATGTCATCAAAGCTTAATTCCCTGAGTTTCTGGTCATCTCAGTATGCTTAACCGGCAGCTTCACCCTGCTCAGCCATTAATCCCAGAGAGAAAGGATGGATCAGGGGTTAAAGTGTTATCCTGGGTATCAGAAAAACTGGCTTCAGTTCCAGGCTCTTCCACAGATTCCTTCTGTGACCTTGGGCAATACAATTTGTCCCTCTATGCCTTAGCAATGTGTGTTTTAATAGAGCTCTGTGTAAAGGTATACATCTTGGAAGAAGGGATGCTGGCCATCCTTACCTGATGAGGGACCCAATGCTGGGAAACAGTGACACTGAAAAAGACTTGAGGGTCATAGTGGATAATGAGCAGAACATGACCTCCGAGTGCAACACGATGGCTGAAAAAGCTCGTGCAATCTGGGATGTACAACTAGGGGACTGTCAAGTAGAAGTAAAGAGGTTATTTTACCTCTGTATTTGGCACTGGTGCCACCCCTGTTCATAGAATCATAGAATCATAGAATATCAGGGTTGGAAGGGACCTCAGGAGGTCATCTAGTCCGACCCCCTGCTCAAAACAGGACCAATCCCTAACTAAATCATCCGAGCCAGGGCTTTGTCAAGTCTGATCTTAAAAACCTCAAAGGAAAGAGATTCCACCACCTCCCTAGGTAACCCATTCCAGTGTTTCACCACCCTCCTAGTGAAAAGGATTTTCCTAATATCCAACCTAAACCTCCCCCACTGCAACTTGAGACCGTTACTCCTCATTCTGTCATCTGCTACCACTGAGAACAGTCTAGACCCTTCCTCTTTGGAACCCCCTTTCAGGTAGTTGAAAGCAGCTATCAAATCCCCCCTCATTCTTCTCTTCCACAGATTAAACAATCCCAGTTTCCTCATCCTCTCCTCATAAGTCATGTGTTCCAGACCCCTAATCATTTTTGTTGCCCTTTGCTGGACTCTTTCCAATTTCTCCACTTCCTTCTAGTAGTGTGGGGCCCAAAACTGGACACAGTACTCCAGATGAAGCGTCATCAATGCTGAATAGAGGGGAATGATCAGGTCCCTCGATCTGCTGGCAATGCCCCTACTTATACATCCCAAAATGCCATTGGACTTTTTGGCAACAAGGGCACACTGTTGACTCATATCCAGCTTCTCGTCCACTGTAACCCCTAGATCCATTTCTGCAGAACTGTTGCCGAGCCAGTCAGTCCCTAGTCTGTAGTGGTGCATTGGATTCTTCCATCCTAAGTGCAGGACTCTACACTTGTTCTTGTTGAACCTCATCAGATTTCTTTTGGCCCAAACCTCTAATTTGTTTAGGTCCCTCTGTATCCTATCCCTACCCTCAAGCGTATCTACCACTCCTCCCAGTTTAGTGTCATCTGCAAACTTGCGAGGGTGCAATCCATGCCATCTTCCAGATCATTAATGAAGATATTGAACAAAACTGGACCCAGGACAACCCTTAGTGCACTCCGCATGATACCAGCTGCCAACTAAATATGGAGCCATTGATCACTACCCATTGAGCCCGACAATCTAGCCAGCTTTCTATCCACCTTATAGTCCATTCATTCAACCCATACTTCTTTAACTTGCTGGCACGAATACTGTGGGAGACCATGTCAAAAGCTGTGTTAACGTCAAGGAACAACATTCCTGCTTTCCCCTCATCCACAGAGCCAGTTATCTCATTATAGAAGGCAATTAGATTAGTCAGGCATGACTTGCTCTTGGTGAATCTATGCTGACTGTTCCTGATCACTTTCCTCTCCTCTAAGTGCTTCAGAATTGATTCCTTGAGGATGTGCACCATGATTTTTCCAGGGACTGAGGTGAGGCTGACTGGCCTGTAGTTCCCAGGATCCTCCTTCTTCCCTTTTTTAAAGATGGGCACTACAATAGCCTTTTTCCAGCTGGAATATTGTTTCCAGTTCTGGTGACTACAGTTCAGGAAGGAAGTTTATTCTTTGGAAAGAGGTCAGAGAAGAGACACAAGAATTATTACAATATTAGAAAACTTGCCTTATAGTGATAAACTCAATGAGTGCAATATATTTAGTTTAATGAAGAGAAGGTTAAAGGTGACTTGATCACAGCCTGTAAGTACTTGCCTGGGGAACAAATATCTAACAATTGTCTCTTCAATCTATCAGAGAATGTTATAACAGGATCCAATGTCTGAAAGCTGAAGCTAGACACATTAAGACTGGAACTAAGGTATAATTCTTTTCACAGTGAGGATATTTACCATGTGTCAAGGTTCCTTCCCCACTCTGAACTCTAGGGTAGAGATGTGGGGACCTGCATGAAAGACCCCCTAAGCTTATTCTTATCAGTTTAGGTTAAAAACTTCCCCAAAATACAAACTTTGCCTTGTCCTTGAACCATATGCTGCCACCACCAAGCGCGTTAAACAAAGAACAGGGAAAGAGCCCACTTGGAGACGTCTTCCCCCAAAATATCCCCCCAAGCCCTACACCCACTTTCCTGGGGAGGCATGATAATAATCCTCACCAATTTGTACAGGTGAACACAGACCCAAATCCTTGGATCTTAAGAACAATGAAAAAGCAATCAGGTTCTTAAAAAAATAATTTTAATTAAAGAAAAAGTAAAAGAATCACCTCTGTAAAATCAGAATGGTAAATATCTTACAGGGTTATCAGATTCAAAATATAGAGAATCCCTCTTGGCAAACTTTAAGTTACAAAAAGACACAAAGACAGGACTATACATTCCATCCAGCACAGCTTATTTTACCAGCCATTAAACAAAAGGAAATCTAATGCATTTCTAGCTCGATTATTTACTAATTTAACAGGAGTTGGAAGGCTGCATTCCTGATCTGTTCCTGGAAAAAGCATCACACAAATAGATCCTTTGTCCCACCCCCGTCCAGATTTGAAAGTATCTTGTCCCCTCATTGGCCGTTTTGGGTCATGTGCCAGTGAGGTTACCTTCGCTTCTTATCCTTTTACAGGTGAAAGGGTTTTGTCTTTGGCCAGGAGGGATTTTATAGTACTGTATGCAGAAAGGTGGTTACCCTTCCCTTTATATTTGTAACACCATGGGAACAATTTAGAAAATGATGTAGTACATTCTCCAGCACTGAGAATTGTTAAATCAAGGAAGGATGTTATGCTAACAGTTCTGCTCTGTTATTGTGGATCAGGTCTCTGGCCTGTGCTATACAGGGGGACAGGCTAAGTGGTCACAATGGTGCCTTCTAGCCTTGGGATCTACCAAGTGGTTTTAATAGCACTGCCCTGCCGCACAGAGTGTTGTACTGGCAAATATGTTACAGATTGTGAAACCCTCGGATGCTCGAATAATTGGGACCAGAGCTAAGTGCCTTAAGGAAATTTCAGCTTTGTTTGCTTCATAAGGAGAGTTTGGGGCACTGGGTGGAGAACCTGAACTCTTCCCAAAACCTCTTGGTGATGAGGCCTATCATTAGCACAGCACCTTTGACAAGGGAGTTCTGGGCCCCTCCTGCAACTTGGCAGAAAGAGGGGGAATCAGGACATTCTTTCAGAGGCTGAAGGATCTGAAGAGCATTGCCTGGCCAAACAGAGCCCTGCTTGGCTACCCCTCGCTCTGATCCTGACCCCATCCTGTTCCATGAGCAGTGAGAGCTGATCTAGCAATGGAAATAGACCTCACATCCTACATCCCAATTACCATCATCACCAAGTTTATGGGGGAAGGAATTTTTTTGGGTCCTACAGAGAGCTAGCTGTAGGCACTTGGAGCTGGCCTTGGGTCACACTCATTTTTATTAAGAATGTGCATGATCCTCTGAGCTATGCCTCAAGAACCAGTGACTCTGCGAGCCAGTCACCAACATGTCTGGCTGTCTGTGCCATAGCCCTGTTCGTTACAGCAGGAAGCTCTGTAGACCAGTGCAGAGGGAAATAGCATCTCTGCCAGTGATGGACTTTGTGACCAGAATAGTCCAATAGTCTTTGTTTGTGGGTGCTTCACTTCAGATATGGCCAGAAGTGCCTCCTCTTGGGATTTTATTGAGAGTCTCACACTCAAGGGGACTGACAGACTTAGCCAGGCCCTGGTCAAGGTGTGGGAGGTATGGCTCCAGGCCCCTGGAAGGGGCGTGGCCTTGGGCAGAAGGGGTGGGGCTGCGGGCTAGCCTCCTCCAGCCAGCCCTTAAGCACAGACCAGGGTTCTGGCAACAATTTAAAGGGCCTCTGGCTTCGGCCATTGCTACTACTCCAGTAGCGGCAGTAGCGGCTGGGAATCCCTGGCCCTTTTAAATAATCAGGCACTGGGGCAGCTGTCCCCTTTGCCCTCCCCTGCCTAGTCAGTGGCCCTGTTCACACTATTTCCTGACTGTCTTAAAGCCCCATTTTCTGGGATCAAGACACTGCACGGGAATCTCAGCTTTCAGTTTTCTTTAAAAAGTTTATTTCAAAAAGTGAGTTGCAGAAAAGTTGAAAAACTGTAGTAGGTGCACCCGCGAGGCACAGAAAGCAAAAGCAAATGAAAACAAAGTGCACATTAGAATATTTTTATGTTTCATCCTTTTAATCCAATCTCATGATTTTTTGGAGTGTGACTCATAAGTTTTGAATGGGGTATGACAATACTGCATACCTAGTTTAAAAGATCTGAAGAACAACTAGCAAGAGATACAAAAAACAGCAATTTTTTTTAAAAAAGTACATCAGAAGCAGGAAGCCTGCCAAGCAATTAGTGGGGCCACTGGACGATTGAGGTGCTAAAGGAGCAGTCAAGGAAGATGAGGCTGTTGCAGAGAGGCTTAATGAATTCTTTGCATTCGTCTTCACTGCAGAGGATGTGAGGGAGATTCCCACATCTGATCCATTCTTTTTAGGTGTCAGAGTAACAGCCGTGTTAGTCTTTATTCGCAAAAAGAAAAGGAGTACTTGTGGCACCTTAGAGACTAACCAATTTATTTGAGCATGAGCTTTCGTGAGCTACAGCTCACTTCATCGGATGCATACCGTGGAAACTGCAGCAGACTTTATATACACACAGAGAATATGAAACAATACCTCCTCCCACCCCACTGTCCTGCTGGTAATAGCTTATCTAAAGTGATCATCAGGTTGGGCCATTTCCAGCACAAATCCAGGTTTTCTCACCCCCCCCCCCCAAACTCACTCTCCTGCTGGTGATAGCCTATCCAAAGTGACAACTCTTTGCACAATGTGCATAATAATCAAGTTGGGCCATTTCCTGCACAAATCCAGGTTCTCTCACCCCCTCACCCCCCTCCCAAAAACCACACACACAAACTCACTCTCCTGCTGGTAATAGCTCATCCAAAGTGACCACTCTCCCTACAATGTGCATGATAATCAAGATGGGCCATTTCCAGCACAAATCCAGGTTTTCTCACACACCCCCACTCCCATACACAAACAAACTCACTCTCCTGCTGGTAATAGCTCATCCAAACTGACCACTCTCCAAGTTTAAATCCAAGTTAAACCATAAACTTGGAGAGCGGTCAGTTTGGATGAGCTATTACCAGCAGGAGAGTGAGTTTGTTTGTGTATGGGGGTGGGGGGTGTGTGAGAAAACCTGGATTTGTGCTGGAAATGGCCCACCTTGATTATCATGCACATTGTGTAAATAGTTGTCACTTTGGATGGGCTATCACCAGCAGGAGAGTGAATTTGTGTGGGGGGGTGGAGGGTGAGAAAACCTGGATTTGTGCTGGAAATGGCCCAACCTGATGATCACTTTAGATAAGCTATTACCAGCAGGACAGTGGGGTGGGAGGAGGTATTGTTTCATATTCTCTGTGTGTATATAAAGTCTGCTGCAGTTTCCACGGTATGCATCCGACGAAGTCGAGCTGTAGCTCACGAAAGCTCATGCTCAAATAAATTGGTTAGTCTCTAAGGTGCCACAAGTACTCCTTTTCTTTTTAGGTGACAAATCTGAGGAACTGTCCGACACTGATGTGTAAATGGAGGAGGCTGTGATGCAGCACCCAATACTCATCATAGTGGTATGATTATGAGATGATTATAACATAATTATGATGCATCAAGTACAAGATATGTCTTGTGAAGTGTCTTTGGAAAAGTTATGATTTACTGAATATGATTATCCTATTGGCATCCATGTATCATTTTTGTACCTGAAGTTATGCATAATGACTATGTATTTGTACTTCAGATGTGCTACCTCTTGGTAACACCCACAACTAGCCTTTCTGGAACAGCCATGAAGAAGCTAGACAGGGCTGTTGGCTCATCAACAAAGACAATGAATGAGGGAAGAGGTTAACCACCCTGTGAACATTTCAGCCAGTCTATCAGTAATGGCTGCTATGACTCAGCAAGGCATGCAAGGGCAGGGCACCAGAGCACATGACACTGGACTTCATTTTGGTACCTGTATTTTTCCACAAACTAACATGGAACTTGGCTTGAAACAAAGGGTTCCCACCGTAAGGAAAGACTTTATGAAGTGGAGGATGATATCATCTCTTGGCCTCACTCCACAGGCAAGAGACTTCTTGCAAACCCTGACAGAACAAAGACTGAATTAGGGAAGCAGTGGTCCCAGGCCAAAGGGATTTCTAGCCTGCATATAAAAACTTGGTGGACTGTTTGTATCATCAGTCAGGGTGAGAAACTGCCATTCCATATCCTATCTAGTATGGTAGCCTTAGGTAATTTGCTTTGATCTGTTTTCTATCACTTATAATCACATAACATCTATCTTTCTGTAGTTAATAAACATGTTTTATATTTTATCATAACCTGTGTATTTTGAGTTAAGTATCTGTTAAAATCTCAGCTCTGCAAACAAAGGCCAATCTATCCCACATCAAGGAGAAAGAGACCTATAGTAAGAAGTTTTCATTGTACAGACCTCTATGCAGTCCAAGTCTGTATAATTCTGGGTTTATACTCCAGCAACTTTGCAGAACTGTGAAATTAGCTCTGGTCTCCTATTTGTCCTTGAGTGGCTTAATTAAAGCAATCAGGTAGCTCACTTCAGTGTGTGGCACAACCTGCTCTCATATTGGGTGACAACATTGCCTGGAGAGGCTGGCTGTGTCTCCAGCAGAGCAACGTGAGAGAGTCCAGCCCACTTGAATGGATAAGTGGCTCCGCAGTTCCATCGGCTCTCAGACTGCACCCCGGGGGGACAAACTGTTACAGAGATTTTAGAACAAACTGATAAATTAAATGACAGTACGTCTCCAGGACCAGATGATATTCACTCAAGAGTTCTGAAGGAACACAAACAACAAATTGCAGAATTACTACCACATGTTTCAGAGTAGCAGCCATGTTAATCTGTATTTGCAGAAAGAAAAGGAGTATTTGTGGCACCTTAGAGACAAATTTATTTGAGCATAAGTTTTCGTGAGCTACAGCTCACTTCATTGGATGCATCCGATGAAGTGAGCTGTAGCTCACAAAAGCTTATGCTCAAATAAATGTGTTAGTCTCTAAGGTGCCACAAATACTCCTTTTCTTTTAACCACGGTATGTAATATTTCACTTAAATCAGCCTCTGTACCAGATAGCTCGTAGATAGCTAATGTGATGCTGATTTTTATAAATCTCTCCAGAGGTGATCCTGGCAATTACAGGCCAGTAATCCTAACTTCTGTATCAGTCAAATTTGTTGAAATTATAGTAAAGAACAGAATTATCAGACACATACATGAACATAATTTGTTGGGGAAGAGGCAACACAGCTTTTGCAAAGGAAAACCATTCCTCACCAATCTACTAGAATACTTTGAGGGTGTCACACAAAATTGTCGACAAGGGTGATCCAGAGGATAAAGTGTACTTGGACTTTCAGAAAGCCTTTAAGAAGGTCCCTCACCAAAGGCTCTTAAGAAAAGTAAGTAGTCATGGGATAAGAAAGAAGGTTCTCTCCTGGATCAGTAATGGGTTAAAAGATAGGAAACAAATGGTAGGAATAAATGGTCATTTTTCAGAATGGACAGAGGTAACTAGTGGTGTTCCACAGGGATCTGTACTGGGACCAGTGCTGTTCCACATATTCATAAATAATCTGAAAAAATGGTTAAGCAGTAAAGTGGCAAAATGTATAGACGAGACAAAATTATTCAATATCCTTAAATCCAAAGCAGAGAGTTACAAAGGGATCTCACAAACCTTGGTGACTAGGCAACAAAATGGCAGATTAAATTCAGTGTAGATAAATGCAAAGTAATGCACGTTGGAAAATCATAATCCAAAATATACATACAAAACGATGTAAATTAACTGTTACCACTCAAGAAAGAGATCTTGGAGTCATTGTGGATAGTTCTCTGAAAACATCTGCTCAATGTGCAGATGTAATAAAAAAAAAAACCCTAACAGAGTGGGGGGGAACCATAGGTTGCAGATATATTAGGCCAGGACAGGCTAAGCCTCTCCAGCCACAGCTGTGGCCACTGCATACCAGACACCGGACACCAGTTGTGTGATTTGCACAGGGAATTTGTTGCTTATTATTATGCACCATGCAGATTCCGGGGGGGGGGGGGTGGGGAGATGAGGAGGCAGTACGTGCTACTCAGTTTCCTGGAATCCATGGAGATTACTGATGAACCCAGTGTTGGGATATGTTAGGGTTAAGGAAAGACCTAGGAAGCTGATGATGTCTTGACATGGCATTAGGGGATAAAGGCATAAGCAGGCAGTATTTCTTTTTTTGATAAATAAATTGCCATATTTTTCTCTTCCTTGTTGCTTTTAAGAATTGATAAGCCCTGTAGCTGTATGAGAAATGTAATTGTCTAATGAATCCCCTTTGTGTTAAAGAAGTGTTATCTCCCTCTCCCTTCCTTTTCCAGCTATATAAACAAGCCATGGGTCATGGCCCCTTCCTCCCTTGCCTGAGAATTGCTCATGGCCCCTCCCTCCCTCCCCTGAGAACCACTAATTAAGGAAATTTGTAGCAAAAAATTACAGCAAAGAAATGTATTTTCAAGGTAAAAATGCCTGTATAACATGTGTAATGCTGTGAACAATAGATAGGGGTGAGTATACTAATAGTATGGGTGTTTCTATTGCTTAATAAGGGATTTTGGGGTGTTGTAACAAAATGTAGGCATTTACATACTAACGTAAATAAAAAGAGTGTGCTGTAACTAATCCAGTGCTTACTCAACAATTGGGTTGAGGGGAACAGGTATCGCAATAAAGAAGCCCATACTCAAATCTGCCTCTGGGTCAACCTGCTCTTTTCTTCTAACACCCAGAAAGCAGAGTAACACAGACCGCTGTGACAGATTATCACCACCAGGGTGCAGTCTGGGACCTGTGGAAACTGCTGTGCCCCTTACCTCTCCAGATGGGCTGGCCGTTCTGACACTGCTTTGTTGGTGACACAGCCAGCCTCTGCAAGTCCGGTGTCACCCAACACAACAGCAGGTGTTGCCACACATCCAACTAAGGTGCCTGAGTGCTTTACCTAAGCCACTCAATGACAAGCAGGAGACAACAGCCAATTTCCCAGCTCCTCCACCTTTCACCCTTGCTGGTGTATAAACCCAGAATTATACCCTCTTGCACTGCACAGGTGCCTGTACAGCATAAACTCAGTAATATAGGTTGCTTTCCCCTTGATGTGGAAATGATAAGCAACAGCCTTTGTACACAGAGCTGAGATTTTTCCCAGACACTTTACTCAGAACATGCTGGTAAAGATAAAGCATAAAACAAGTTTCTTAACAACAAAAAGATCAATTTTATATGATTATAAGTGACAAGAAACATATCAAATCTGATTACCTAACAAACACAAACTAAGCCTAACATACTAAATAGATGGGATACGAATTAACAATTTCTCACCCTGACTGATGATACAAGCTGTCAACCAAGTTTCCATATGCAGGAGAGAAATCCCTTTAGCCTGGGACCAGCACTTCTGCCAGTTCAGTCTTTGTTCCTCTGGTGTTTACATGAGTTCTCTTGTGTGGGAAGTGAGGCCAAGAGATGATGTCACACCCCACCTGATCTATTGAAAAAATACAGATACCAAAATGGAGTTCAGTGTGTGTGGTCTGGTCCCATGCCCTTGCTTGCCCTGCTGAGTCATAGCAGCCATTATCCATAGGCTGGCAGGCCAGGAGCATTCTCAGGTCAGCTTACCAGGTCAGGGATAAGCTTCTCGTATGCCCTATAGTTTCTCCTATTGGCCAATTATCCTGAATAAGCCCTTTACAACTAGCTGTCTAGAATGGAAGCATTTTGACTAGTGGGTGTCACCCAGGAATAACTACATTTCAAATACAAAAAGAAAAGGAGTCCTTGTGGCACCTTAGAGACTAACCAATTTATTTGAGCATAAGCTTTCGTGAGCTACAGCTCACTTCATCGGATGCATACTGTCGAAGTGAGCTGTAGCTCACGAAAGCTCATGCTCAAATAAATTGGTTAGTCTCTAAGGTGCCACAAGGACTCCTGTCCTTTTTGCGAATACAAACTAACACGGCTGTTACTCTGAAACATTTCAAATACAGTTACATAGTCAATAATCATAAATTCAGATAAAAAAATGACACATGCACAAATAGGATCATCTTATTCTGAAAATTATATCTTTTCCATAGACACTTCACACTATATGTTTTGTACAAGATGCATCATAACTAAGCCATAATCATATAGGGGTAGTGTAACAACTGCCTCCTCAGCTGCCCTGGATCCTGCATGGCACATATAAAAATCTCAGGTTCTTGGGGAATCGCAGAATCATAGGACTGGAAGGGACCTTGAGAGGTCATCAAGTCCAGTCCCCTGCACTCATGGCAGGACCAAGCACCACCTGGACCATCCCTGACAGGTGTCTGTCCAACCTGCTCTTAAAAATCTCTAATGATGGAGATTCCACAACCTCCCTAGGCAATTTATTCCAGTGGTTGACCACTCCAACAGTTAGAAAGTTTTTCCTAATGTGCAACCTAAACCTCCCTCGCTGCAATTTAAGCCCATTGTTTCTTGTCCTATCACCACAGGTTGAGGAGAACAAGTTTTCACCCTCTTCCTTGTAACAACCTTTTAGGTACTTCAAAACTGTTATGTCCCCTCTCAGTCTTCTCCTTTTCAGACTAAACAAATCCACTTCTTTCAATCTTTCCTCATAGGTTTTCTAGACCTTTAATAATTTTTGTTGCTCTTTTTTGGACTTTCTCCAATTTGTCCAAATCTTTCCTGAAATGTGGCGCCCAGAACTGGACACAATACTCCAGTTGAGGCCTAATCAGCGTGGAGTAGAGCAGAAGAATTAATTCTCGTGTTTTGCTTACAATACGCTTCCTAACAAATCCCAGAATGATGTTTTCTTTTTTTTTCATACAGTGTAACACGGTTGACTGATATTTACCTTGTGGTCAACTATGACTCTTAGATCCCTTTTTGCAGTACTCCTTCTTAGGCAGTCATTTCCCATTTTGTATGTGTACTACTGATTGTTCCTTCCTCAGTGGAATAATTTGCATTTTTCCTTACTGAATTCCATCCTGTTTACCTCAGACCATTTCTCCAGTTTGTCCAGATAGTTCTCAATTTTCATCCTATCCTCCATAGCACTTGCAAACCCGCTCAGCTTGGTATCATCTGCAAACTTTGTATGTGTACTCTCTATGCCATTAGTTAATCATTGATGTGGATATGGAACGGAACTGGACCCAGAACTGATCCTTGCAGATCCCCACTCATTATGCCCTTCCAGCATGACTGTGAACCATTGATACCTACTCTCTGGAAATGGTTTTCCAACCAGTTATGCACCCACCTTTCGTAGAGGGGGGAGGGATAGCTCAGTGGTTTGAGCACTGGTCTGCTAAATCCAGGGTTGTGAATTCAATCCTTGAGGGGGCCATTGAGGGATCTGAGGAAAAAATTGGGAATTAATCCTGCTTTGAAAAGTGGTTTGGACTAGCTGACCTCTTAAGGTCCCTTCCAACCCTGATATTCTATGATATCTTAAAAATGGATCAATCTAGGTTGTATTTTCCTAGCTTGTTAATGAGAAGGTCATGCGAGACTGTGTCAAAAGCCATACTAAAGTCTAGATATATCACATCTACCACTTCCCGCCATCCACAAGGTTTGGTACCCTGTCAAAGAAAGCGATCAGGTTGGTTCAACATGATTTGTTCTTAACACATCCATGCTGACTATTACTTATCACCTTATTTTCTCTTTGATGTCGCAAATGGATTCCTTAATTTTTTGCTCCATTATCTTTCCTTGTACAGAAGTTAAGCTGATTGGTCTGTAAATCCTTGGTTGCCCTTATTTCTCTTTTTATAAATGGACACTATATTTGCCCTTTTCCAGTCTTCTGGAATCTCTCCCTTCTTCCATGACTTTTCAAAGATAAATACTTAATGGTTCAGATATCTCCTCAGTCAGCTCCTTCAGTATGCATTCCATCAGGCCCTGATGACTTGAAGACATCTAACTTTCTAAGTAATTTTTAACTTGTTCTTTCCCTATTTTAGCCTCTGATCCTATCTCATTTTCACTGGCATTCACTATGTTAGGTGAACAATTGCCACCAACCTTCTTGGTGAAAACCAAAACACAAAAATCATAAAGCATTTCTACCATTTCCGCATTTTCTGTTATTGCTCTTCCCTCTTCATTGAGTAATGGGCCTATCTTGTCCTTCGTCTTCCACTTGCTTCTAATGTATTCGTAGAGTGTTTTCTTGTTACCCTGTATGTCTCTAGCTAATTTGATCTTGTTTTGTGCCTTGGCCTTTCTAATTTTGTCCCTAGCTACTTGTTTTATTTGTTTATATTTATCCTTTGTATGTTGATCTAGTTTCCACTTTTAGTAGGACTCTTTTTTTTATTTTTAGATATTAAAGATAATTCAAGATAAGCCAGGGTGGTCTCTAGTCATACTTCGTATCTTTCCTACTCAGTGTAATAGTTTGCTCTTGTTCCATGGATTTCAAGAAGGCAGACTTTAGCAAACTCAGAGAGTTGGTAGGTAAGATCCCATGGGAAGCCAGTCTAAGAGGAAAAACAATTGAAGACATTGACTTTATTTTGCTGTTTTCCCTCCTACCATTCCTTAGAATCATGAACTCTATCATTTCATGATCACTTTTACCCAAGCTGCCTTCTACTTTCAAATTCTCAACCAGTTCCTCCCTATTTGTCAAAATCAAATCTAGAATAGCCTCTTTCCCAGTAGCTTTCTCCATCTTCTGGAATAAAAAATAATGTCTCCAGTACATTCCAAGAACTTGTTGGATAACCTATGCCCTGCTGTGTTATTTTCCCAGCAGATGCCTGGATAGTTGAAGTGCCCCATTACCACCTAGTCCTGTGCTTTGGATGTCTTTGTTTGTTATTTAAAAAAGTCTCAACCACCTCTTCGTCCTGGTTAGGTGGTCTGCAGTAGACCCCTATGATGACATCACCCTTGTTTTTTTACCTCTTTTATCCTTACCCAGAGACTTTTGACAAGTCTGTCTCCTATTTCCATCTCAACTTCAGACCAAGTGAATACACTTTTATGTATAAGGGAACACATCCTGTCTTTTTTTTCCCCAGCCTCTCCTTCCTGAGCCAGCTGTACCCTTCTATACTAATATTCCAGTCATGTGTATTATCCCACCAAGTCTCTGTGATGCCAACTATTTATAGTTGTGTTCATTTACTAGCATTGTAAATTCTTCCTGCTTATTCCCCATACTTCTCTCATTAGTATAAAGACATTTAGGATGCTAATTTGATTTTTCCCCAGTTCTGTCTTGACCCTCTTTGATCCCTGCTATTACAGCCCATGCTTCCCCTGATCTCTGACCCTTCTCCCAAGCCTCCAGGTTTTTGATTTACCTGTGGGCTTTGTTCACCTGCCACCTTCTAACCTAGTTTAAAGCCCTCCTCACTAGATTAGCCAGTCTGTTTACAAATGTGCTCTTCCCCTTTCTGGATAGGTGGACCCCATCTCTGCTTAATAGTCCTTCTTCCTTGAACAGCATCCCATGGTCAAGGAACCAAAGCCCTCCGGGTCTCAGGAAGAGGGGCTGGTGTATTGTCCTCTCCACAATGAGGGAGGGGCATACTGGGTTATAAACTTACACTGCTCAAGCTTCTGACCAGGACAAGACAATACAGATCTGGGTCCTATGCTGGGGAGCTGGGGGGAACTGTCTGGAGCCCCGCTATTGCTGGTTCATGAGTGACTAGTGAAAGTACTCATGGAATGGCAGCTGGGTGGATCCCTGTCTGTGTATGGCTGTATAAGTGGAAGACCTGGAGAGGATTACACATTGTCATAGCCTCACCATGTGATAGGGGGCTGAGATTGGTATGCCAGAGGGCTCAGTGGTGCTCCACTTCCAGGTTGCACAGTGGAGAAGTCCATCAAACTGACACAAGGCACAGGTCCTGCTAGACCATGAGTCCATTTCCCTCTTGTTGGGTGCTCAGTTACTGACAGAGAGACCGTGGTTACTGGCAGGGAACTCTGGACTCCTGGGTTCTGTCGTGATTTGCTTTGTGACCTTGGCTGAGTCATGTCTCCCTATCCCTCAGTTTACCTATCTATATAGTGGGGATATGTTCCCATTCACTATCTTTCAATGAAACGTTACTGAGGAGTATTAGTGGATCCCTTGGATCCCTTAGACAGCTCTGTGTGCATGCATAAACTGCTCATGTTTCCCCTTAGTCATCTTTCTCCAGATCATTCTGTCTGCTGCAGAGGTGGGCGAACTATGGCCCTCAGGCCACATTCGTCCCACGGGACCCTCCTGTCCGGCCACTGAGCTCAGGCCCTGGCAGGCTCGCCCCTGGCCCCTCCCCTGTTGTCCCGCCTCCCCCATAGCCTCAGCGAGCTCTGCTGCCGGCGCAGTGTTCTGGGCGGTGGGGCTGAGAACTCCTGTGGCAGCTGCAGAGCCCGGCCTGACCCGGTGCTCCATGCTGCACGGTCAGGGGGCAGGGAGCGGGGGGGTTGGATAGAGGGCAGGGGAGTTTGGGGTGGTGGTTAGTGGCTGGGGGTGTGGATAGGGGTCGGGGCAGTCAGAGGGCGGGGAACAGGGGGTTGATTGGGGCAGGAGTTCCGGTGGGCAGTCAGGAAGGAGCGGGGGTTGGATGGGGCAGCAGGGGGCAGTCAGAGGCAGGGGTTCCGGGGGCAATCAGGGGACAGGGAGAAAGGATGGTTGGATGGGGCAGGAGTCCCAGGGGGGCAGTCAGGAATGAGAGGAGGGGTTGGATGGGGTGGCGGGAGGCAGTTAGGGGCAGGGGTCCAGGGGCGGTCAGGGGACAGGGAGCAGGGGGGGTGAATGGGGCAGCGGTCCCGGGGGGACGGGACGGATAAGAGGTGGGGGCCAGGCCACAACCCCCTCCCCTAACCGGCCCTCCATACCATTTCTGAAACCTGGTGCGGACCTCAGGCCAAAAAGTTTACCCGCCCCGATCTACTATCTACCCAGCCACCCTGGCACGTACAGGGTATCAGGCACAATAGAGAGCTAACATTAACCCTTGTTTTCTTGCTAATCAACTAAAATGTTTTCAATATACTCAAATACACAGAGCAGCCAATTCCTCTCTGACTCAGCACAGATCCCAAAAGTTCTCCTCTCCCTTGGGAAGACCCCTTAATTCCTGTTTGCTGCTAAAGCTGGATAAACAGCACAGAAGAGCAGACAGGCTTGTCTCCAGCCTGTTTACATCCAGATGCCTCTTCTCCGCTAGAGGCTGAGTGAACCCCACTGGGATAGCACAGAGCTATATAATAAAAGGTGCACATCCCGCTGTCAGTTCTCAGTTTGCAATGTGAGACAGATGTGGGACACAACTATCTGAGGGAGATTCCCAGGGAAGACTCGTCTGTCTTGGAATTCACTGCTCCCCATCTCTTGCTGAGGAGTTCACCTGCTCGACGAACCCCATGCGATGTGAGCGTGATGAGATAGAGAGTAAGTCTGTGGCCTTTTCCACTCTCTACAGCCATGAAACATACCTGGGCCATTGCCTCAGGACTTGAGCTTGCTCCGGTATCATGGGCCAAAATGTCCCTGTTTGCTGTGTCCCCGTGGCTGATGGCCTCGAGCCCCAATGTGGCTACATTCCAGTGGCACAGGGGCTCCTTCAGGATGAAAGGTGTTAGAGTATGTGTGATACAAGGCCAAATTCTCAGGCTGTAGCTCATAGTTTGTTCAAGCGCCACTGAATCAAAACTCCCCTTGGAGTAAGAACTGAGTAAATACCTCAGGAGCGAGCAGTGAGTTAATGCATAGAAACTGTCCTCCTCCTCTTAAATTTCAGGGCTCTGGTAGTTAATGGGTGCATGGAGAGGGGGAAATGCTTACCCTGCCTTTATCTGCTGGAAAGCATGGAGATGTTCGGGCTCTTCACTGGAACAATTATAAGAATTTTTCAACATGGGCAAGACATTTTCTCTCCTAACTTAATTCAAGAAGTTGCTTGTATTGTTATGCTGGAAAATTTCAAAAAAAAACAAAAAACCCAATTCAGCCAGATGCAGACACCCAGTGTGGGATATTTCAGTCCAAAAGGTTAAACTTTGGCAAACTTATAAGCAACTGAAAATGAGGTCTCCTACTTGAAGGTGTCAGACAGCTTTAACTGAAGTTGGTTCACGACCCACAACGGCCAATACATTTGTGAATCACATCAAGCTAAACTCTTCTTTCCAATAATGACAGTTGCAGGGAGTTCCACAGGCTAAATATGGATTATGTAAACAACTTTCTTTTCTGAATGTGATATGTTCAGACTTTCAGCGTAATTCCATGTTCCCTTGTTTGAGTGTTATGATACACAGTAAATATGAATGTCTGATCTACTTTCTTTATCAATAAAGATACTTTCTTTATCTTTATCCGTGAACTCCTGTATAACACGGGCCACTAAATTTCACCCATTTCCCCCTGTATTGAGCTCCATGGCTTCTGTTTGACTAAGACTTGGTCTACACTAGGATTTTACATTATGGACTCACAGAGCTATAGGGTTAGAAGGGACCGCAAGGGTCATCAAATCTGACCCCTGCCAAGATGCAGGATTTGTTGTGTCTTAGTCATGCCAGACAGATAGTTAGCCACTTCCTTTGGAAAACCTCCAGCGAAGGAGATCGAACAACCTTCCATCTGTTCCTTTGTCCTACTTTTCTTACATTAGGAAGTGCTTCCTGAGATTTCATCTAAATCTGCCATGCTGTAGTTTGAACCCATTGCCTCTTGTCCTGAGCTTTGTGGCAAGAGAGATCAACTTTACTCCACATTTTTAAGGAAGGCTTTCAAGTATTTGAACACTGCTATTGTGTCCTCTCTTAATCTAATCTTTTAGAAACTAAACATACCTGGTTCCTTCAGTTTACTCATATGGCTTGTACTCCCTCCCTTTGATCATCTTTGTCACTCGCCTCTGGATCCTCTACAGTTACTCTACATCCTTTGTATTCAGAGGTGACCAAAACTGGGCACAGTACTCCAGAGGAGGACTAACGAGCGACAAGTAGAATGGTAATATCACCGCTCATGACCTGCATGCTATGCCTCTGATAATGCAACTTAAAGTTGCCTTTTCATTTTTTGAAGCAGCAAAAATAATCCACACCCCTGAGAGATGTAGCTATATCACATTAACCCTGGTGTAGACAGCATGAAGTCAATAGAAGAATTCTTCCATCTACCTAGCTACCATCTCTCAAGGAGGTGGATTACCTACGCTGATGGGAGAACCCCTGCCGTCGGTGTAAGTGATGTCTACAATGAATCGCTACGGCCACACTGCTGTAATGCTTTCAGTGTGGAGAAGCCCTGAAGCAGATCTTCCAGGAAAGCATCCAGTCTTCATCAGCAGACGATGGGGAGTTGGAGAATCCACCACTTCCATTTCCAGTGTTTTCCAACACTTAATCACCTTCAGTGCTAAACCTTTGGCCCTTATTTCCAACTGGAGATTGTCTGTTTTCAGCTTCCAGGCATTGGGTCTTGCTCTGCTCCTCTCTGTTAGATTTCAGAGCCCATTAGTACCCAGGGTTTTCTCTCCATGAAAGTCTTTGTTTGATCCTCTTTTTGATAAGATAAATAGATTAAGCTCATGAAGACTCAATGTCAGAGGCATTTTCTCCAGCTGCCAATCATTTTTGTTGTTTTTTTTTTAATGTACCCTCTCCCATTTTTTAAGATCCTTTTGGAAAAGTGGAACCCAGGACTGCATGCAGTCATTTTCACCAATGCCATATGGAGAGGTAAAATCCTTCCGCTGCTCCAACTCACCGCTCCCTTGTTTATGCATCAGAGAATCTCATCAACCCTTTCCACCACAGCATCACACTGGGAGCTCATGGGGAGTTGGTTCTCCACAGTCACCCCTAAATCTTTTTCAGGGTCCCTGCATGTAATACTATAGTGCCCTAGTCTGTAGGTCAGGCTTGAATTCCCAGTTCCGAGAGGATAATTTTGTATTTAACTGTATTAAAACATTGTGTATGCATGGGCCAAGCTCACCAAATCCTCCACAGCAATAAATATGCCTGCCGTGTTCTCCTCATTGTAACCAATCTGCCAGTCTTTGTATCGTCCACAAATTTTATCTGCACTGATTTTCTTTTTGCTTCCAAATCATTGATGAAAATATTGAATAGTATCGAGCCGAAAACTGATCCCTGCAGAATACCACTAGAAACACCCCCATTTGTTGACAATCACTGACTTATAACTGCTTTCTGAGATCTGTCGGTTATCCAGTTTTTAATCCATTTAACGTGTACTCCAAGCTATTGCATTGTGTTCATTTTTTATCTGAATGTTTCCCCTACTAAATCAAATGAGTCAGAGAAATCAAAGTCTTTTGCATCTGCATCATTCCTTGATCAACCAAACATGTACTCTCATTAAAGGATGAAATTGGGTTTATTTGACAAAACCTGTTTTCCATAAACCATGGTGTGGACTGTCATTACTTATATTCCTCAACTTTTTTTTAACTAATACCATACCAGGATTTTTTTCCATTTTTTCCTCACCTTCTCAAAGATTTGCAATAAACTTTCCCTTTTATTTTGTTATAGTTTACAGTTAACACTGAACTGTCCTCTACTAGCCATTCTTCTTTGTCTCTGCTGCTCCCTGACTGCATACTTCTGGTTCTGAATGAGGTGTGTGGTTGATCTGGGAGGATTGTAACCTGTGTTCGTAATTCTAATATACTACTGTAGATGCTGTTTAAAATCCTCCTTGACTGCTAATGCACTGGAAAGTATTTCATCACTTCAGGTGATAGAAGCACTTGATACTGCTTCAGAAAAAAAAATATTTCTTGAACACATCTACTGTTTCTTCAACACTAACAAGTTTCCTTTCTCTTTGCTACATGTTGCTTTCAGCCCCTTAATTGCTGTCTGTATTTTGCCTTTGAACCCGGTTTTTGTCCAAAGTTTTCATTCCCATTTTTTGGTCTTTGTTGGTAATTTCCCTCAGCTTTGGAGAACTTGTCCTTTTGAAGAACTAAACATCTTTAGATGTTACTGGTTGGGAACTCTTCTCTGTTTGTCCATTTGAATGTAATCAGTTCCATTCTTAATTTTGTTCTCCTCTATCAAATATCCCTTTCCTTGTTTCTTCTCTAAACTACACAGTCCCAGACTTTTCAGTCTGTCCACATAGGGCAGCCTCCCACATTCACAGAGCCTGTCTCGGAACTCCCCTTTCTATCTGCTATGTCCTTGTGTGACCACAATGGAGTGCTTATCCAGAGCAGGTTATTCTCTGACCCATTCCTTGGGCATCCAAACATTATCTTTGTTTTGACTACTACTGTGAATGAGCAGGTGTTTTCATGGTGCTGCTAACATGAGGCCCAGGTATTTTCCCTGGGGTATGTTCTATTTGGGATATTTGCCCCTGGCACCTGTCTTGGCAAAGGTTTGGGTTTTTTCCACTCTCAGGTTTTGAGCAACTGGGTGCACGGGCAAGTCCCTACAGCATGGACCCTGTAGCCTGGCTTTCATTGCATTTCCACACCTGTATTTCCTGCTGGTGCCTTTTCAGGTTTCCCTCAACACAACGTGTAGGAAGATTGATGCATGGAGCACTATAAAAATGGAATTGGCATTAGTAGAGTTAAAGTTTTTCATAATTCATTGATCTCAATAATGAAAATGGCATTTCTCTGTTTGTGAAAACTGGGCAAACTATTTCACCCATGAGAACATCCTCCAGCTGTGCATGTTGTGTTTCATATTAACACTGTCTCTCCATCCAGGCATTTGTCCTGCGACCTTCACCCTAGACCCTGGGCACCTACAGGAAGACAGGGGAATATACGGTACACGCAGGAGACACTGTTCTGCCTCAGAGTTGGACACTTTCTCCCCCTACTCCATGTCAGATTCCAACACAACCGACTTCACCAACCCCTCCACCTTCATCCTGCTGGGCGTTCCTGGCCTGGAGGCCACCCATGTCTGGATCTCCATCCCCTTCTGCACCATGTACATCATAGCCATCTTGGGGAACTTCACCATCCTGTTCATCGTGAAGACAGAGCCAAGCCTCCATGGGCCCATGTACTATTTCCTCTGCATGCTGGCCGTCACCGACCTGGTCCTGTGCACAAGCACAGTTCCCAAAATGATGAGCATCTTCTGGTTCAATTCCAGGGAGATCGATTTCAGTGCCTGTCTCACCCAGATGTTCTTCATTCATTGCTTCTTTGCAATAGAGTCTGGGATCTTCATAGCTATGGCTTTTGATCGCTACGTGGCCATCTGCGATCCACTGAGACACTCCACCACCCTGAGAAACCCAACTGTGGCCAAGATTGGCCTGGCTGTGGTTTTGCGTGGCAGCACGCTTGCACTGCCCTGTCCCTTGCTTGCAATGCAGTTGCCATATTGCAGAACCAACATCATCCCCCACACATGCTGCGAGCACATAGCCATGGTGAATCTGGCCTGTGCTGACACCCGTATCAATAATTACTACGGCCTCATTGTGGCAAGCTCAACCATTTGTCTAGATATGTTTTTTATAGCTGTGTCCTATACCCAGATCCTCAGGGCCATCTTCAGCCTCCCCACAAAGGACGCCCGGCTGAAGACTTTTTTGACCTGTGGCTCCCACCTCATTGCCATTTTAGCCTTTTACATCCCAGGTCTCTTCACTATCCTCACGTATCGGTTTGGCCACAATGTGGCCCTGCAGTTCCACATTCTCTTTGGTAATGTGTGCCTGCTGGTACCCCCCATGCTAAATCCCATCATTTTTGGTGTGAGGACAAAACAGATCCGGGACAGGGTGCTCCGGCTCTTTACGCATAAAGGGACCTAAATTTTTCTCCTAGTGCTCTGGCTCTCAGACCGAGCTCTGCACTGAGCTGGCTTGTAACATGGTGTTGGGCGCTCTTCCCTGGATCACATACAGGACAGTCTGAGAGGCATTAAACCCTTTCTTGACCATACTGTGCTGGCTTAGCATGACAAACTGGGGAACTGGTCTGTGTACAACTCACTGAGCTGACACCTTTCAAATTGCTTTTAACTTGACCACCAAGGCCCCACTCCTTGCCCCACATCTTCCACCAAGGCCCTACCCCTGCTCTGCCTCTTCCCCCCCCTCAAAAGGCCATGCCCCTGTCACTTGCTCCTCCTGTTCCCCTGTCACTCTCTGGATGATCTCCATGTCCCTCCCCACCAGCTGCAAGCACACCATTTCAGATTTTGGTAGGGGTGACATCTTTAACCTCAATTCAAGGGGCTACTTAGGCTCTCGGAACTCTAATTTTTTTGGCAGATAACTTAGCAGAGAGCTGACAGGAGCACTTTATCTAATTCCTATATATATATATATATATATATATATATATATATATATAAATACATATAAAAAGTAAATATTAGACCCACTCATGTGATACTTTGAAAATGAAAACCAGCAGGATCTTTTTCAGGGGATAAGGCAATATGCCACGTTTATTCTGAATACAGAAAGAATCAGAGTAAGCAATCAGTTATAGCTATAACATTCTATTCACTCACACATTCATTCACACACAGACAAGTTCTGCCAGGTTGTTGTTATAGTTACCAGCCTAGCAGTGCTCGTGCCAAGTCACTGGCCAGGTGGCCTGGAGACGAGGATGGAGTCAGGCCTTGTCACATGCGCATCCGATGATACTGGAAGTTGTTTGCAAAACCAGATCCAAAGTCCTCAGTCTTTTGGGTCTGTCTTTACAGGGTTCCATCCTCATACAAGTCTATTGGGTTTGCCTCGTCATGCTGTTCTCAGATTTGAAGTGATACACAATCACGCAGATGGCACAGGAATGATAGTTTGTTGTTATTTTGATCTTTGGTTCTTTGGTCCCCCTGTTCTTGGGGCAGATGGGGCTGGATTCCGGTGTACCCTCAGGGTTATCGGGTTATCTCGCCCAGCGCATTCTTCGGCCAAATGGTCCTCTCGGAGGGTAGTTGTTTTTCTTCCTCCAGATGCAGTGTCATTTATTATGATTCTAAGGCTGGCACCTCAACCCAAGTGTGATTGTGATTGTATGTTTGGATGGGTTTTATTACCCATCCAAACATACAACCACAATCACACTTAATATTTTCTTTTGATCACATCTACATTTTATTATCAATTCATTCTTTATCATAACCATTCTAAAATCACTGAGGATTGACAGACTCCAATAAATCTGTTCATATCACTTGTTACCTATAAAAAGAAAAGAAGCAAGATAAAAAAAAATGCAAGAGTGGGGTGAACAGATCTTATTCCTGAGTTGAGGAAAACAGTTGTTTCAGCAGCTGTCTGTTAGGGGGCTTATTCCTTCACCCACTTACTTCCATGGTCCTTCTCGCATGAACAGAGAGCAACAATACCCGAAGTCCAAAGGTGCAAACAATTCAATGTTTATTGGGGTGAACTTCCAGCAAGCATGATTCCAGTTTCCTTCCTTAGTATCCTCCTTCCCAGCTCTGACACCACAGAGCCTTACACCTGTGTCCCTGTTCCCATTCCTACCCTTAGCCAAACATGATTCCAACTTCCTTACTCCCATTCCCTGTTCCCATTTCCCCCTTTAGCAAAACATGATTCCAATTTTCTTACCCCCATTCCCTGTTCCCATCTCACACACCCACATGCCCACCCCCACCCACACCCCAGTCACTTCCTCATTGACTACAGATTATATAGTAAAACTTGAGTTCTGCTTAGCTATACCTTAACCAATCATTTTCCTGAAATTTAACTAACCAATCCTAACATATTGTAACATGATTATGTAACCAATTATATCCCACCACCTCAATGAGTTTACACCCAGCAAAATTAATTATACAGCAGACAGGAACAATCACAGAACCAGACAGAGATTATACAGACAAACAACAGCAAAGTGGGAACTATAATGACAAAACAATACAGAAGTGAGGATTTCACATCCCAGCTATTGATAAGTGAGTTCTTGCCAGGCAGGATGCTATCAAACTAAGTTTCCTTTTACATTTTCTAGGCACTTCCCTTTCTCTGGAGGTGATAGGAATACAATCCTGTCCTGATAGAGCCTAACAGCCCAATGGCACCTTATTTCAATGTGACTAGTTTGGAATGTGAGGAGGTGACCGGTCGCTTCTCAGCTTATGGCTGCCTCTGCTGCTTAGCCAAAGGCCTGAGCCTAAGCACAGGGCCACAAACTGTCACAGTAAGAGAAGGCCCTTACACTGGCAGACAGTGGTTTTGATTCTTTCTTTTATACCTCTATCACTAGCCAAGTGATAAGAATACACCTAAATTCTTAGAGTATAGGCCTTTACAGACAGGCCTGAATATCTATATCCTAACACTCCACCTTTTTTTTTTTCCTTTTTCTTTTGGGATCCTCCTGCCCAGGTATCCCGGGAAAAGCATAGGACATATGGCGACATTTCCTGATAGGGCCAGGCATCAAGGTGGAAGGTGTCGAGATTCCATTTGTCCCACTGCCCCTTGTGTAGTATAGTGCCCTGCACCTTCTCTCGTACGGGCATATCACACCTATTCCAATTAGTGTTCCAGACTTCCCATTAGAGTGGGCCTGAGAAGGTTGGGTCCGGGTTGTCTAGTACACTGCAGGGTTTGGAGTGCTTATTACATTTCTAATAGTTTATCTCCCTATGCAACGTAACACAAGTACAGTTAACAATACAAAATCCACAGCAACACCGAGTCCTGACCACTGCAGTATGGTCCAACATCCGAGACACCCCCAAAATACTGCCTCTCCTCCTTCGATGGGGTCACGATCTTGTGTCCAGTTGCTGGCAGTTGCAACAAGCTGCTCCTGCAAGTTTTGTATGCTTTTGTCCATATCACAAGTCCATTGAATGTTCACAGAGAAATGGGATATTGTCCAAACCAGCTTGACCACTTGGTATGGAATCAGGCAGTAAGCCCTGGCTTATTCACAGCAATAAGATTCACAGATCCATTTGTGCACCAAAGTCCATATAGCAGCATGTAGATGGGTGTAGTTTGGCTATGGTCTGGTGTAATTGTGCCCCCAGTAATATGTACATTCCCAGCAAAACACCTTATACACATTACATCCAATTGTCCACCCCTTGCATAGGCCATTGATCCTGCTCCTTTATAGTCATAGGAGAGGGGCACATCCAAACATCTTCTATTGATTTACACTATTTTACACACCCCTCCATTAATTCCCAGTGAGCTCCTCCCCTTCTCATTATTTCCATAGGGCTTGTGGGGGCCACCTTAGTTGCATTCCATTTCCAGGTACCACGGTAGCTATTACACAGGTGCTGGCCTCCTAGTTGAGAATTTGCATTCCCATACACATCTTCCCCCCCAAGGCCAGCCTTTGGAAGCCATCCCCCACCCACATCATGAGATTTTCTGTTCATTAAAACACAACAATGCTAGCAACAAGACAAACACCACAGACAAACAACACAAAACATAGATCCATGGTATTCTGGGTTATTTTTCCCGCTGGCGTCAGCTTGCTTGTAGAGTGTCTGAAAAACAAAAGAAACAATTTCCTTCCCCATGGTGGGGACAGATTATTGCTTAATAATAATACCACTTTCTTTTACAAATGTCCTTGCTACTTGAAGGAAAAACAGAAGAATTACCTCCAGACTGTCCTTATTTTGTTCTATAGTCAGGCTAGTGAATTACCTCACTCACTGGTCATTTATGAAATTCATGAGATGGTGTACCTCAGTTTCCCCTCTTGTACAACAGACCAAGTTTGCAATAGTTTCTCTGCTGTACCAAGCTTTAGGTTTATTCTCAGGTAATAGCTGAGACACAGCTTCAGATTTTAGCACTGTACACACACACACCCCTTAAGGTTAACCTGTCCCCCTTATTTTCAGGCTTGACTTGTTTTTTTCACCTCCCTTTCCTGAAGGGCCATAATCTGAGTCTTCTAGTAGCTTGTTTGCTGACCAGATGTATTTGTTATTTGCAGCTCCTTTGTGCCCATCAGCTAGGTAATTTGCATTTACACAGAGGATTACTAGCTTGCTTCTGGATCCAAAGCTGTTAGCAGCTCAGACACTGTCTTAAAAGGGAAGCATTTTACTTCCACCAGAGTTCTGATTACTTTCCACTTTCATCTCCTGCTCCAAAACACAGCTATCTGAAAAAGAAAGCACAACCTATTGTGGCTCCTTTTGGAGCCCTATTAGGATTTTAACGAAGTACCATGTTTTATTTGCATTTCTTTTACTCCTTTTCCAATATACACTGCACATGTCCTGGGAAAATGCAAATTCCTTCCATATAGTTTAACCTCCATAACATCATATTAGCCAAATTAATTTTACACAAGGTATAACTGCCTCCCCCATGCCTACAGAGTTTTCATGCACACCCACCAAAGCAACAATCTAATCCCCCAGAGCCAACCCAAGGCTCAGTGTTCCCATCATTCCTCCCCTTTTCCTTTTCTTTTACCTGTGCACACACACACAAAATTCTGTTTTGCCTAACATCCCTTACACTGTGATTACTCTTTTTTACGCAACTGTATCCCAATTACACTTCCATCTTGTACAACTAGACACAACCAGGGGCAGCCAAGTTAAGTTCCAAAAGAAACCTCTTCCATCCTTTAGTGATTTTGATTACATTACCCAGTAGTCAAATAATTTTGCTCAGATTCTCTCTCCGCCTGCTGCCTGCAGCAGCCCCTTATAGACCATTTCTGTGGGAAAAGGGCCCATTTTCCCTCAGAATAGCTGTAAAGGCTTCTGGGGACAGAAGCGTAGTGGTGATAGTAGCCACTCTACCTGACCCCCTTGGAAAATTTAATTACCAAGCTTCCATCCAATGTGACTGCACTGAGTTGCACATACAGTTACATGTATATAACTGGGTTTTATCATTAAACAAAAACTTCCTTCTTGACATCTCACATAAGTATCCAAAGTACCCTCCATTAAAACTTCAGAAAAACAAAAGAGTGTGGAAAGGCAGGTTGTACTTTGAAACTTTTTTTTTTCTCCACTCCCCCAGGACCAAGTCTCAGATCCAGTATCTAAAGGTAGTCTGTTAACTCTGCTTTTGACTTTAAACCCTTTTGTCCCAAATCATCTTTAACTACCCCTAACTAATTTACAACCCTTCAGCAGCCCTTGCTGAAGCAGCACCAAACTTGAAAGATTACTGGCAGCTTCCCATAATGCTGCCCTTACTTCAAACCTCTCACAAGCAGACTGAAGTGCCTCCTTTCCCTGGAAGGCATTCAGTCCCCATGGGCAGGGACCTTCTTCCACTACCCATGTACCAAGGAGGGTGGGCTCCTCAGCCACCCCCCATCCCTCTGGGTCCCCTAACACTTCCTCCATTTCCTTTTTAATCTTATCCCAGGTTGACCCCTGTACCTGGTATGGGCCCTGGTCCTCCCTTATCCATTTATCCAAAAAATCCTTTACCCTGGCTTGCCAGAACCCGCAACTACCATCACGAGAGTTCGCGATACCCCCTCCAAGCAGCTGCGCGGACTGTTGGGGAGGGGGACTTACAGGCTGCCACTCACCTATCCAATGCGATGCATCCGAGTCACGGCACCAAGATGTTAGGGGGCTTATTCCTTCACCCACTTACTTCCATGATCCTTCTCGCATGAACAGAGAGCAACAATACCCGAAGTCCAAAGGTGCAAACAATTCGATGTTTATTGGGGTGAACTTCCAGCAAGCATGATTCCAGTTTCCTTCCTTAGTATCCTCCTTCCCAGCTCTGACACCACAGAGCCTTACACCTGTGTCCCTGTTCCCATTCCTACCCTTAGCCAAACATGATTCCAACTTCCTTACTCCCATTCCCTGTTCCCATTTCCCCCTTTAGCAAAACATGATTCCAATTTTCTTACCCCCATTCCCTGTTCCCATCTCACACACCCACATGCCCACCCCCACCCACACCCCAGTCACTTCCTCATTGACTACAGATTATATAGTAAAACTTGAGTTCTGCTTAGCTATACCTTAACCAATCATTTTCCTGAAATTTAACTAACCAATCCTAACATATTGTAACATGATTATGTAACCAATTATATCCCACCACCTCAATGAGTTTACACCCAGCAAAATTAATTATACAGCAGACAGGAACAATCACAGAATGAGACAGAGATTATACAGACAAACAACAGCAAAGTGGGAACTATAATGACAAAACAATACAGAAGTGAGGATTTCACATCCCAGCTATTGATAAGTGAGTTCTTGCCAGACAGGATGCTATCAAACTAAGTTTCCTTTTACATTTTCTAGGCACTTCCCTTTCTCTGGAGGTGATAGGAACACAATCCTGTCCTGATAGAGCCTAACAGCCCAATAGCACCTTATTTCAATGTGACTAGGTTGGAATGTGAGGATGTGACCGTTCGCTTCCCAGCTTATGGCTGCCTCTGCTGCTTAGCCAAAGGCCTGAGCCTAAGCACAGGGCCACAAACTGTCACAATAAGAGAAGGCCCTTACACTGGCAGACAGTGGTTTTGATTCTTTCTTTTATACTTCTATCACTAGCCAAGTGATAAGAATACACCTAAATTCTTAGAGTATAGGCCTTTACAGAGAGGCCTGAATATCTATATCCTATTTAATATATCTATATTAATTATTAATTATTATATATAATAATATCTATATACCTATTTAAAGGTAATCTTATCAGGTTAGAACAGACTTTTTGTTTCGGGATGTGCTTCTACTTTCAACCCGGACCTTGTAAACTGGCAGGCATATTTCTTTCTAATGGGCATGCCAAATCTGGGCCTCTTCTGAGCCATTCTTTCTCACACTTTCCCATAACATAAACATATTAATTATTACTTTAATCCAACACTCAGCTCTGGTACTAACATACTCTGGCATTTTGTGGCAACTCACTGAAGGGACACTGCTTAGGTTTAAAATGTTAATGCATATTCTTCCTTTGTTACTAACTCTGTGGATGAAGAGACCCTGTCAGCCACTCCTGGTTCCAGCTCAGCTCTAAGAGGGGAGAGGGTTCTGGTGTATTACAGCAGGGGGCAGATATATCTGGGGTCTATATGAGCATGAGAATGACCATACTGGGTAAAACCAATGGTCTATCTAGCCAGTATCCTGTTTTCTGACAGTGGCCAATACCATGTGCTTCAGAGGAAATGAACAGAACAAGCAATCATCGAATGATTCACCCCTGTCCCCCACTCCCAGGTTGTGGAAAACAGATGCTATGGACATGCAGAACATGGTGTTGGATCCCTGCCCATCCTGGCTAATAAAGATGATGGATCTATCGTCCATGAACTTATCTAGTTCTTATTGCAAACTGTGAAGAAATTATTTCCTTTGTTTGTTTTAAATCTGCTGACGATTAATTTCATTGGGTGATCCCTAGTTTGTGTGTTGTGAGGAGTAAATTACACTTCCTTATTCAATTTCTCCACACCTGTCATGATTTTATAGAACATCTATCATATCAATCTCTCCTCATACAGAAGGCATTCTGTACCCCTAATCATTTCTGTTGTCCTTCTCTGTACCTTTGCCACTTTCAGTGTATCTTTTTTTGAGATGGGGCAACCAGATCTGTGCACAGTATTCAAGATGTACATCACAGAATCACAGAACTGGAAGGGACCTCGAGAGGTCATCAAGTCCAGTCCCCAGCACCATTTATAACATCCCTGACAGGTGTCTGTCCAACCCGCTCATAAAAATCTCCAATCATGGAGATTCCACAGCCTCCCTAGACAATTTATTCCAATGCTTAAGCACCCTGACAGTTAGGAATATTTTCCTAATATCCAACTTAACCTCCTTTGCTGCAATTTAAGTCTGTTGCTTCTTGTCCTACCAGAGGTTAAGGAGAATAATTTTTCTCCCTCCTCCTTGTAACAATCTTTTAGGTATTTGAAAACTGTTATCATGTCACAGGATCATAGAATCATAGAATATCAGGGTTGGAAGGTGTGACAGGTTGGATCAGAGAAACTCTCTTGGGGTTGCCAACGGATGTGCCAAGACTACTTCTGCCCCTGATTTCCTGTTCTGGCTGCTTGGGCCTTCAGTACCCAGCCTGGTTTGAGCCAGACCCACTAGTCTGCTGCAATCCCAGACCCACCTCTGAACCACGTCCCACAAACTGCAAGCTTAATTGAAAGCAGCTTAAGAGGTGTTCCTGTCTTTAACACTCAGGTGCCTAACTCCCAATGGTGTCTAAACACCAAATACCTCTGTTTTACCCTGTATAAAGCTTCTACAGGGTAAACTCATAAATTGTTCTCCCTCTATAACATTGATAGAGAGATATGCACAGCTGTTTGCCCCTTCCCCCCCTCCCCTGCCCTCCCCAGGTATTAATACATACTCTGGGTTAATTAATAAGTAAAAAGTGATTTTATTAAATACAGAAAGTAGGATTTCAGTGGTTCCAAGTAGTACCAGACAGAACAAAATGAATTACCAAGCAAAATAAAATAGAACATGCAAGTCTATGACTGATACAGTAAGAAAACTAAATACAGTTAAAACCTCAGCCTCAGAAGTGTTCCAGAAAGCTTCCTTTTACAGACTAGTCTCCTTCTAGTCTGGGTCCAGCAATCACTCACACCCCCTGTAGTTAATGCCCTTTGTTCCAGTTTCTTTCAGATAACCTTGGGGGTGGAGAGGCTGTCTCTTGAGCCAGCTGAATATCAAATGGAGGGGTCTCCCAGGGGTTTAAATAAACTTTTTCTTGTGGGTGGAGACCCCCTCCTCTCTCCTATGCAAAGTTCAACTCCAAGATGGAGTTTTGGAGTCACATGGGCAAGTCGCATATCCATGCATGACTCAGAACTTATAGATAGCAGCCATGGTTCAAATGCTGCCTTGAACGTCTTCAAATAGACTTCTTATGTGGATTAGAGCCTTCCAAGATCCTTTGTCCATTAAGTGCTTCTTGACTGGGCACTTAACTTGCCCATTCCTTTTTCAAGAAGCTGACCAAATGCTTTATTAAGGCTACTGTCAAGGTTCCTTCCCCACTCTGAATTCTAGGGTACAGATGTGGGGACCTACATGCAATAAGGGCACACTGTTGACTCATACGCAGCTTCTTGTCCACGCTAACCCTTAGGTCCTTTTCTGCAGAACTGCTGCCTAGCCACTCGATCCCTAGTCTGTAGCAGTGAATGGGATTCTTCCATCATAAGCGCAGGACTCTGCGCTTCTCCTTGTTGAACCTCACCAGATTGTCCACTCAAAAGACTGTCCCCCTCTCAGTCTTTTCTTTCTTAGACTAAACAAACTCAGTTCTTTCAATCTTCCCTCATAGGTCGAGTTTTCCAGACCCCTAATCATTCTTGTTGCTTTTCTCTGGACTCTCTTCAATTTGTCCATATTTTTTCCTTAACTCTGGCACCCAGAACTGGACACAATACTCCAGTTGTAGCTAAATCAGCACAAATGTACCATACATTTATAAAAAGAAAAGGAGTACTTGTGGCACCTTAGAGACTAACCAATTTATTTGAGCATAAGCTGTCGTGAGCTACAGCTCATTCATCCGATGACGTGAGCTGTAGCTCGTGAAAGCTTGTGCTCAAATAAATTGGTTAGTCTCTAAGGTGCCACAAGTACTCCTTTTCTTTTTGCAAATACAGACTAACACGGCTGCTACTCTGAAACCTGTCATAGATTTATAGATGCAATGTGATATTTTCTGTTTCATTATCTATCCCTTTCCTAATACTTCCCAACATTCTGTTCGCTTTTCTGATTTCCACTGTTGTTTTCAGAGAAATATCCACCATCACTCCAAGATTTTTTTACTTTCTAACTTAGACCCTATCATTTTGTCTGTATAGTTGGCATTGTATTTTGCCATGTACATTATTTTGCATTTATCAACACTTAATTTCATCTGCCATTGTGTTGCCCCATCACCCAGTTTTATGACATCTCTTTGTAGCTCTTTGTTATCTGCTGTGGATTTAACACTCTTGATTAATTTTATGTTATCTGCTAATTTTGCCACCTCACTCTTTATCCCTTTTTCAAGATCATTGATGAGTATATTGAACAGCACTGGTTCTTGTATAGACCCCTGGCGGACAGCACTATTTACCTCTTTCCATTCTCACCTTTCATTCCTATCTTTTAATGGGGGGGGGGCTGATATTGCTTTTAGGATCATCTAACAAGCCTTAACTTAATTTAATGACCAGCCCTTTGTTATCCTAATCATCCTGCCTCTGTTCATAAACAAACTTCCTGTCCTAAAGGCATAAGCTGGGAGGATCTCTGTATAAATAGGTTTGTTGTTAAAGACTATCAGCCCTAACACGATCTTGCCCAGACAGAAGAAAGGAGTAACTGCATTCTAGATAAAGCCAGTTTTCTCCAGTGTCTCAGCAGTGGGGTGGGCATGGAAGGAATGGAACCTCCACAGAAGAGTGGAAAAAGAGAGGTGGTGTAAGTCCAGCCCTTTCAAAACACAGAGAGAGGATGAGCCAGAAGAAACTGGGGCAGGAGAGAGGCACAAGGGCTGCAGAGGGGGCTCTTTGTTTGCAGGGCTATGGCTGCAGCAGAGATACAGACTCCAGCTTGAGAAGAAACCACGAGCTGCAGGACATGGCCCCTGGACACTCTAGATGGCTCTCACCAAATCCCACATAACGCTCCTGGGCGGTGAGGATACTGAGGCAGAGAATGACATGCAGATATTCCACTGAGTTTACCTAGATTCAGATATTTCTTGTTCTGTCTAAAGTTGAGGAATTGTTTTAGCAACCCCTTTTGCAAGGTCTGGGTCTTTTTGATTTAAGGATCCTGTGACCCAAAAGAGAGAAACTGTAAACAAAGTGTTCCCAATGTGGAGGTCAGGGAAGGGTGTGCTGAAGCAATTGCAGTGTCTGGGGAACTGAGCCAAAAGGAGTCTCCTGGCCTTGGCACTTGGTGAGCAGGTCTCTGCTCCCAGAGGGAGGCACTAGAATGAAAGCTTCACCCTGAGAGCAGGCCTAGAAATGCAGAGCCAGAGGAAGGGCCTGAACGCTGATGCAACTCAAAATCGCAAGGGTCCAGTGTGTAGGATTCAGACACAACCACCGGGGGGGTGCCTAACCACAAGAGCTTGAGTGGGGCTGTGACAGGAAACCTGGAGCTGCTACAAAGAAGCGAGGGGACTGTGAGTGGAAGGGGAGTGAGGCTGGCTGGGTACATGTCCAAAAGATGTTCTCTTCACCCAAATATGGTTCCTCTGCCCACAGCCTTTGCCTGAGTGTTCTGGTTCCCAGACTGATCCAACCAGATTCCCCTGAAGGAAATAGTTTGGGAACAAGGAATTTCCGGTTTGAGGTCAGGGAGAGGGTTTGTCTTTCCCTTTGAAAGTGCTCCCCAGAATGCATAACTGCACAACTGGTTAAGTGGCAGTCCTGCAGAAAAGGACCTGGGGATTAGTGGATGAGAACTTGGATATGAGTCAACAGTGTGACCGTGTTGCCAAGAAGCTAACGGCATATTGGGCTGCATTGGTAGGAGCATTGCCAGCAGATCGAAGGAAGTGCTTTCCCCCTGCTATTCGGCACTTATGAGACCACATCTGGATTATTGTATCCAGTTTTGGGCCCCCCACTACAAAAAGGATGTGGACAAATAGGAGAGAGTCCAGCGAAGGACAACAAAATTGATTAGGTACATGACTCCTGAGGAGCGGCTGAGTAAACTGGGCTTGTTTAGTCTGCAGAAGAGAAGAGTTAGGGGGGATTTGTTAGCAGCCTTCAACTATCTGAAGGGGGGTTCCAAAGATGAAGGAGCTAAGGTGTTCTCAGTGGTGGCAGAACAAGGAGTAATGGTCTCAAGTTGCAGTGGGGGAGGTCTGCGTTGGACATTAGGAAACATGATTTCACTAGAAGGGTGGTGAAGCACTGGAATGGGTTACCTAGGGTGGTGGTGGAATCTCCATCCTTTGAGGTTTTTAAGGCCTGGCTTGACAAAGCCCTGGCTGGGATGATTTAGTTGAGGTTGGTCTTGCTTTGCGCAGGGGATGGGACTAGATGACCTCCTGAGGTCTCTTCCAACCCTGATCTTCTATGATTCTTCTTTGATTCTATGTGGGGAGCCATTTGTCCCATCAGTCATCATCAGCATCTTCATGGCACATCTCAAAGGAACGTAGCCTTCTTGCAAACCGAGTGCTGTCCGGATTGATCTCTGAGAATGTGCTTAAGGGGGTCTGGTTCTATATTCACACATTGGGGGGGGGGGGGGGAGAGAGAGAGAGAGATGGGACAAAACCCAGTAGAACAGGGTCTCCTTGCCTCTGCCGTTCTGGGGAGCACTTACTAAGGGAGAGACAAATCTCCTCCCTGACCCTAAACCAGCACTGCCTGGTTCAGGGCAACCCAGCTAGGTCAGTCCAGGAACTTGAGCACTCAGGGAAACATCGAGGGCAGGGATGAATGAGTCACATTTGGGTGAAGAGAACATCTTGTTCACACCTCTTTGCCCAGCCCCACTCCCCTTCCCCTCACAGTCCCCTAGCATCTGGGTAGCAGCTCGAAGTTTGCTATCACAGTCCCACTGCTGCTCCTGTTCACATTGAGACAGAGACACACCTCGGGATCTGGGTTTCTAGGCCCGCTCTCGGGGTGCAGCTTTTGTTCTAACCCCTCCCTCTGGGAGTGGAGAGCAGCATGCCAAGGCCCTAAGGCTAGTTTCAGGCCCAGCTCCCCCAGGTGTTCTGATTACTTCAGCATAGTTTTCCCAGAGCTCCACCTTGGGTGCATTCTTTTTCCAGTTTCTTTCTTTCAAGGCTCGTGATTCTTAAAGCAAACAAATGCAGGCCTTGCAAAAGGGGTTGTGTCATAAATATAAAGGGAAGGGTAAACCCTTTTAAAATCCCTCCTGGCCAGAAAAAAAAATCCTCTCACCTGTAAAGGGTTAAGAAGCTAAAGGTAACCTCACTGGCACCTGACCAAAATGACCAATGAGGAGACAAGATACTTTCAAAAGCTGGGAGGAGGGAGAGAAACAAAGGGTCTGTGTGTCTGTCTATATGCTGCTTTGCCAGGGATAGACCAGGAATGGAGTCTTAGAACTTTTAGTAAGTAATCTAGCTAGGTATGCGTTAGATTATGATTTCTTTAAATGGCTGAGAAAAGAATTGTGCTGAATAGAATAACTATTTCTGTCTGTGTATCTTTTTATAACTTAAGGTTTTGCCTAGAGGAGTTCTCTATGTTTTGAATCTAATTACCCTGTAAGGTATCTACCATCCTGATGTTACAGGGGGGATTTCTTTACTTCTATTTACTTCTATCTCTATTAAAAGTCTTCTTGTAAGAAAACTGAATGCTTTTTCATTGTTCTCAGATCCAAGGTTTTGGGTCTGTGGTCACCTATGCAAATTGGTGAGGCTTTTTATCCAACATTCCCCAGGAAAGGGGGGGTGCAAGTGTTGGGAGGATTGTTCATTGTTCTTAAGATCCAAGGGTCTGGGTCTGTAGTCACCTAGGCAAATTGGTGAGGCTTTTTACCAAACCTTGTCCAGGAAGTGGGGTGCAAGGGTTGGGAAGATTTTGGGGGGAAAGACGTGTCCAAACTACATATCCCAGTCAACCCAGTTAGAGTTTGGTGGTGGCAGTGGATATTCCAAGGACAAAGGATAAAATTAATTTGTACCTTGGGGAAGTTTTAACCTAAGCTGGTAAAAGTAAGCTTAGGAAGTTTTCATGTAGGTCCCCACATCTGTACCCTAGAGTTCAGAGTGTGGGAGTAACCTTGACAACACTGGTCAAGCTTCTGACCAGGACAAGATGATACAGCTCTGGGTCCTATGCTACGGAGCTGGGGGGAGCTGTCTGGAGCCCCACTATTGCTGGTTCATGAGTGACTAGTGAAAGTATTCATGGAAAGGCAGCTGGGTGAATCCCTATCTGTGTATGGCTGTGTAAGTGGAAGACCTGGAGAGGATTACACATTGTCATAGCCTCACCATGTGATAGGGGGCTGAGATTGGTATGCCAGAGGGTTCAGTGGTACTCCATTTCCCGGTTGCACAGAAGAGAAGTCCATCAATCCAACACAAGGCAGAGGTCCTGCTAGACCATGAGTCCATTTCCCTCTTGTCATGCCCTCAGTTACTGACAGAGAGATCGTGGTTACCGGCAAGGAACTCCGGACTCCTGGGTTCTGTCGTGATTCGCTTTGTGACGTTGGCCAAGTCATGTCTCCCCATCCCGCAGTTTACCTATCAGTATAATGGGAATATGTTCCTAGTCACTTTCCTATGCTCAGTGTTTTCATGATCCTTCAATGAAATGTTACTGAGGAGTATTAGTGATCTTTGATCCTTTAGAGACAACTCTGTGTGTGTGCAGAAACTGCTCATATTTCCCCTTAGTCATCTTTTTACAGATCATTCTGTCTACTATCTACCCAGCTACCCTGGCATGTACTGGGTATCAGACACAATAGAGAACTAACATTAACCCTAGTTTTCTTACTAATCAACTATAATTTTTCAATATACACAAATACACAAAACATTATGCTTAGTGTTTTCAAGATCCTTCAATGAAACATTACTGAGGAGTATTAGCGATCTCTGATACTTTAGAGAGAACGCAGTGTCTGTGCAGGACAGCCAATTCCTCTCTGACTCAGCACAGATCCCAAGAGTTCTCATCTCCCTGGGGAAGACCCCTTAATTACCGTTTACTCTTAAAGCTGTATAAACAGCACAGAGGAGCAGACAGGCTTGTCTCCAGCCTGTTTACATCCAGATGCCTCTTCTCCACTGGAGGCTGAGTGAACCCCACTGGGATTCCACAGAACTATATTATAAACGGTGCACATCCTGATGTCAGTTATCATTCGGGAATGTTGCTATAGATGCTGGAGTGAGACATATGTGGGACACGACTATCTGAGGGGGATTCCCAGGGAAGACGCTTCTATCTTGGAATTCACAGCTACCCATCTCTTGCTGAGGAGCTCACCTGCTCAAAAAACCCAGTGCAACATAGGCATGATGAGAGACAGAGTAAGTCTGTGGTCTTTTCCGCTGAGCACAGCCATGAAACATACTTGGGCCCTTCCCTTAGGACATGAGCTTGCTCCAATATCATGGGACAGAATGTCCCACTTTGCTGTGTCCCCATGGCTGATGTTCTCCTGCCCAAACATGGCTGCATTTCAGTGGCACAGGGGATGCTTCAGGATGAAAGGTGTTAGAGGATGTGTGATACAAGGCCAAATTCTGAGGCTGTAGCTTATAATTTGCTCCACTGAATCAAAACTCCCGTTGGAGGAAGAACTGAATAAAGACCTCAGGAGCCAGCAGTGTGTTAATGCACAGACCCTGTCCTCCTCCTCTTAAATTTCAGGGCTCTGGTAGTTAACTGGTGCATAGGGGTGGGGGTTCCCTTACCTGACTTTTTATTTGCTGGAAAACATGGAGGTGCTAGGGCTCTTCACTGGAACAATTATAAGAATTTTTCAACATAGGCAAGACATCTTCTCTCCTAACTTAATTCAAGAAGTTGCCTGTACTGTTATGCTTGAAAAATTAAAAAAAAAAAATCAGCCAGATGCAGACACCAAGCATGGGAAATTTCAGTCAAATTGATTAAAGTTGGCAAATTTATAAGGAACAGAAAATGAGGTCTCCTACTTGAAGGTGTCAGACAGCCTTAACTGAAGTTGGTGACACCAGCATGACCCACAACGGCCAATACATTTGTGAATCACATCAAGCTAAACTCTTCTTTCCAATAATGACAGTGGCAGGGAGTTCCACAGGCTAAATATGGATTATGTAAACAACTTTCTTTTCTGAATGTGATATGTTCAGACTTTCAGTGTAATTCCATGTTCCCTTGTTTGAGTGTTACGATACACAGTAAATATGAATGTCTGATCTACTTTCTTTATCAATAGTTTAATAAGGTTCAAGGTCAGAAGGGACCATAAGATCACCCACTCTGAACTCCTGTATAACACAGGCCACTAAATTTCCTCCTGTATTGAGCTCCATGACTTCTGTTTGATTAAGACTTGGTCTACACTAGGATTTTGGACTCACAGAGCTATAGGGTTAGAAGGGACCGCAAGGGTCATCAAATCTGACCCTTGCCAAGATGGAGGATTTGTTCTATCTTAGTCATGCCAGACAGATAGTTAGCCACTTCCTTTGGAAAACCTCCAGGGAAGGAGATCAAATTACCTTCCCTGGCATCTTTTCCCTGTCCTACTGTTCTTACGTTAGGAAGTTCTTCCTGAGATGACATCTAAATCTGCCATGCTGTAGTTTGAACCCATTGCCTCTTGTCCTGTGCTTTGCAACAAGAGCTAACAACTTTCCTCCACATTTTTATGGAAGTGTTTCAAGAATTTGAACACTGCTATTGTGTCTTCTGTTAATCGACTCTTTTAGAAACTAAATATACCCGGTTCCTTCAGCTTGCTCATATGTCTTGTACTCCCTCCCTTTGATCATCTTTTTCACTCGCCTCTGCACCCTCTCCAGTTACTCTACATCCTTTGTATACAGCAGTGACCAAAAGTGGGCACAGAACTCAGAGGAGGACTAACAAGCAACGAGCTGAGTGGTAATATCACCTCTCGTGACTTGCCTGCTATGCCTCTGACAATGCAATTTAACATTGCATTTTCATTTTTTTGAAAGAGCAAAAATAATCCACACCCCTGAGAGATGTAGCTATATCAAACTAACCCTGGTGTAGCCAGCATGAGGTCAAAAGAATAATTATTCCATCTACCTAGCTACCATCTCTCAAGGAGGTGGATTACCTACGCTGATGGGAGAACCCCTGCCGTCGGTGTAAGTGATGTCTACAATGAATCGCTATGGCCGCACCGCTGTAGTGCTTTCAGTGTGGAGAAGCCCTGAAGAAGATCTTCCAAGAAAGCATCCAGCCTGCATCAGCAGACGATGGGGAGTTGGAGAACCCACCACTTCCATTTGCAGTGTATTGCAACAGTTAATCACCTTCAGTCCTAAATCTTTGGCCCTTATTTCCGACTGGTTATCCATCATTGTTCCTTAATGCAATGAAAGCCAGGCTAGAGAGTCCATGATGTTGTGACTTTCCCATGAACACGGTTGCTCAAAACATGAGAATGGAAAAAACCCAAACCTTTGCCAAGACAGGTGCCGGGGCAAATATCCCAAATAGAAAACATCCCAGGGGAAATACCTGGACCTCACTGTTAACAGCTCCATGAAAACACCTGCTCATTCACAGTAGTGGGCAAAACAGATAATGTTCAGATGCCCAAGGAATGGGGCAGAGAATAACCTGCTCTGGATAAGCGCAAGTCACCCAAGTACATAGCTGATAGAAAGGAGAGTTCCAAGTCAGGCTCTGTGAATGTGGGAGGCTGCCCTATGTGGACAGACTGAAAAGTCTGGGACTGTTCAGTTTAGAAAAGAAACAAGAAAAGGGACATTTGATAGAGGAGAACAAAATAAAGAATGGAACTGATTACATTCAAATAGACAAACAGAGAAGAGTTCCCAACCAGTAACATCTAAAGACGTTTAGTTCTTCAAAAGGACAAGTTCTCCAAAGCTGAGGCAAATTATCAACAAAACAGATTGGGAGGAAAAATTTAGACCAAAAAATGGGAATGAAAATTGGGACTTCTTTAAGAAGAGATTATTACCTAGATAGAAAGCCAAGATTCCACAGTCAAGAAAGCAGAAAACTTTGGACAAAAACAAGGTTCAATGGCAAAATACAGACATCAATTAAAGGGGGGAAAGCAACACATAACAAAGGGAAAGGAAACTTGTTAATGTTGAAGAAAAGTTAGATGTGTTCAAGAAATATTTTTTTCCGAAGCAGTATCAAGTGCTCTATCACATGCAGTGATGAAATACTTTCCAGTGCATTAGCATTCAATGAGGATTTTAAACAGCATCTACAGTAGTACGTTAGAATGACGAACTTGAGTTACAAACTCCCAGATCAACCACACACCTCATTCGGAACCAGAGGTATGCAATCAGGCAGCAGCAGAGACAAAGAAAAATGGCAAGTAGAGGACAGTTCTGTGTTAAATGTAAACTATAACAAAATAAAGGGAAAGTTTATTTAAAATATTTGACAAGGTGAGGAAAAAAATCCTGATATGGGATTAATTAAAAAAAAAGTTGACAAATATAATTAGTACCAGTCAACACCAAGGTTTATGGAAAACAGGTTTTGTCAAATAAACCCGTTTTCATCCTTTAATGAGAGTATGTTTGGTTGATCAGGGGAATGATGCAGATGCAATAGACTGATTTTTCTGAGGCATTTGATTTCGTAGGGGAAACATTCAGATATAAAAGGAACACAATGCAATAGCAGTGGAGTACATGTTAAATGGACTAAAAACTGGATAACTGACAGATCTCAGAAAGCAGTTATTAGGTTTCAGAGTAGCAGCCGTTTCAGTCTTTATTCGCAAAAAGAAAAGGAGGACTTGTGGCACCTTAGAGACTAACCAATTTATTTGAGCATAAGCTTTCGTGAGCTACAGCTCACTTCATCGGATGCATTTAGTGGAAAACACAGTGAGGACATATATATACACACAGAACATGAGAAAAAAAACAAAACAAAAAACCCAAACCTGTAAGGAGAGTGATCAATTAAGATGAGCTATTACCAGCAGGAGAGCATGGTCTGGGGAGGAGAGGAACTTTTTGTAGTGATAATCAAGGTGAGCCATTTCCAGCAGTTAACAAGAATAACTGAGGAACAGTGGCGGGGGGGGGAAATAATCATGGGGAAATAGTTTTACTTTGTGTAATGACCCATCCATTCCAAGTCTCTATTCAAGCCTAAGTTAATTGTATCCAGTTTGCAAATTGATTCCAATTCAGCAGTCTCTCGTTGGAGTCTGTTTGATTGTCAACGAATGGGGGTGTTTCTAGTGGTGTTCTGTAAAAATCAGTTTTAGGCCCGATGCTATTCAGTGTTGTCGTCAATGATTTGGAAGCAAATAGAAAATCAGTGCAGATAAAATTTGTGGAGGATATGAAGATTTGCAGATTGATTACAATAAGGAGAACAGGGCAGGCATATTTATTGCTGTGGAGGGTTTGGTGTATGAAATTCAGGGACCCTGAAAAGGATTTAGGGGTGACTGTGGAGAACCAATTCACCATGAGCTCCCAGTGTGATGCCGTGGTGGAAAGGGCTGATGAGATCCTTGGATGCATAAACAAGGGAGTGGTGAGTTGGAGCAGCGAAAGGATTTTACCTTTCCATATGGCATTGGTGAACCTGACTCCATGCAGTCCTGGGTTCCACTTTTTCAAAAGGATCTTGAGAAATGGGAGAGGGTGCATAAAAAAATAACAAAAATGATTGGCGGCTGGAGAAAATGCCTCTGACATTGAGTCTTAACGAGCTTCATCTATTTATCTTATCAAAAAGAGGATCAAACGAAGACTTTCATGGGGAGAAAACCCTGGGTACTAATGGGCTCTGAAATCTAACAGAGAGAAGCAGAGCAAGACCCAGTGCCTGTGTTTCCTGCTGGTGCCTTTTCAGGTTTCCCTCAACACAGCGTGTAGGAAGATTGATGTATGGAGCACCATAAAAATGGAATTGGCATTAGTAGGGTTAAAGTTTTTCATAATTCATTGATCTCAATAATTAAAATGGCATTTCTCTGTTTGTGAAGATTGAGCAATCTATTTCACGCATGAGAACAGCCTCCAGCTGTGCATGTTGTGTCTCATATTAACACTGTCTCTCCATCCAGACATTTGTACTGCGACCTTCACCCTAGACCCTGGGCACCTACAGGAAGACAGGGGAATATACGGTACATGCAGGAGACACTGTTCTGCCTCAGAGTTGGACACTTTCTCCCCCTACTCCATGTCAGATTCCAACACAACCGACTTCACCAACCCCTCCACCTTCATCTTGCTGGGCATTCCTGGCCTGGAGGCCGCCCATGTCTGGATCTCCATCCCCTTCTGCACCATGTACATCATAGCCATCTTGGGGAACTTCACCATCCTGTTCATCGTGAAGACAGAGCCAAGCCTCCATGGGCCCATGTACTATTTCCTCTGCATGCTGGCCGTCACCGACCTGGTCCTGTGCACAAGCACAGTTCCCAAAATGATGAGCATCTTCTGGTTCAATTCCAGGGAGATCGATTTCAGTGCCTGTCTCACCCAGATGTTCTTCATTCATTGCTTCTTTGCAACAGAGTCTGTGATCTTCATGGCCATGGCTTTTGATCGCTACATGGCCATCTGCGATCCACTGAGACACTCCACCACCCTGAGAAACCCAATTGTGGCCAAGATTGGCCTGGCTGTGATTTTGCATGGCAGCACGCTTGCACTGCCCTGTCCCTTGCTTGCAAGGCAGTGGCCATATTGCAGAACCAATATCATCCCCCACACATGCTGTGAGCACATGGCCGTGGTTAATCTGGCCTGTGCTGACATCCGCATCAGTAGTTACTATGGCCTCACTGTGGCAAACTTGGTCATTTGTCTAGATATGTTTTTTATAGCTGTGTCCTATACCCAGATCCTCAGGGCCATCTTCAGCCTCCCCACAAAGGACGCCCGGCTCAAGACTTTTTTGACCTGTTGCTCCCACCTCTTTGCCATTTTAGCCTTTTAAATCCCAGGTCTCTTCACTATCCTCACGTATCGGTTTGGCCACCATGTGGCCCTGCATTTCCACAATCTCTTTGCTAATGTGTGCCTGCTGGAACCCCCCATGCTAAATCCCATCATTTTTGGTGTGAGGACCAAACAGATCCGGGACAGGCTGCTCCAGCTCTTTACTCCTAAATGGACCTAATATTTACTCCTAGTGCTTTTGCTCTCAGACCACGCTCTGCACAGAGCTGGCTTGTGACATGGTGGTGGGCCCTCTTTGCTGGATTACATACTGGACAGTCAGAGAAACTTTAAACCCTTTCTTGACCTTACAAACCTGACAAACTGGGGAACTGAGTTGACACCTTTCAAATTGCTTTTAGCTTGACCCCCAGTGTCCCACCACTTCCCCACCTCTTCCACAAAGGTCCTGCCCCTGCTCTGCCTCTTTCCCCCAAAAGGCCATGCCCCTGTCACTTACTCCTCTCATCCCCTTATCACTCACTGGATCATCTCCATGTCCCTCCCCTGCTAGCTGCAAGAGTGCCATTTCAGATTTGTTAGGGATGACAACTTTAACCGTTATTCAAGGGGCTACACAGGCACTCAAAACTCTATTTTTTTTTTGGCAGATAACTTAGCAAATAGCTGACAGGAGTACTGTATCTAATTCCTATATAAAAGAAAGAAAAAATAAATATTAGACCCACTCAGCTCTAGTACTAACATATTCTGGCATCTTCTGGCAAGTCACTTAAGGGACATTGCTTAGGTTTAAAATTCTAATGAATAGTCTTACTTTGTTACCAACTCTGTGGAGAAGGAGACCCAGCCAGGACTCCTGGGTTCTATCTGGGATGGGAGAGGGTAATGGTGCCTTACAGTGGAGGGCAGATATACCTGTGGTTTATATAAGAGCATAAGAATGACCATACTGGGTAAAACCAATGGTCCATTTAGTCCAGTATCCTGTTTTCTGACAGTGGCCAATACCACATGCTTCAGAAGGAATGAACAGAACAAGTAATCATCAAGTGATTCACCCCTGTCCCCCACTCCCAGGCTGTGGAAAACAGATGCTATGGACATGCAGAACATGGTGCTGGATCCCTGCTCATCCTGGCTAATAAAAATTGATGGATCTACTGTCCATGAACTTATCTAATTCTTATTGGAATCTATGAAGAAATTATTTCTTTTGTTTGTTTTAAATCTGCTGCCTATTAATTTCATTGGGTGATCCCTAGTTTTTGTGTCATGAGAAGGAGTTAATAACGCTTCCTTATTCAATTTCTCCACACCTGCCATGATTTTATAGAACATCTATCATATCCCTCCTTATTCATCCCTTTCCCAAGCTGAAAAGTCCCAATCTTTTTAATCTCTCCTCATAAAGAAGGAATTCTAAACCCCTAATCATTTCTATTTGCTTATCTGTACCTTTGCCACTTCCAATTAATCTTTTTTGAGATGGGGTGACCAGATCTGTATGCAGTATTCAAGATATAGATCATAGAATCATAGAACTGGAAGGGACTTCAAGACTTATCAAGTCCAGTCCCCTGCACTCATAGCAGGACCAGCACCATCTATAACATCCCTGACAGGTGTTTGTCTAACCTGCTCTTAAAAGTTTCCAATGATGGATGTTCCACAACCTCCCCAGGCAAATTATCCTAATACCTAACCAACCTGACAGTTAGGAAACCGTTGATGAAGACATTGAAAAGAAACAGACCTAAACTGATCCCTGTGGAACCCCACTGGTTATGCCCTTCCAGCCTGACTGTGAACCATTTATAACTACTCTCTGGGAGCGGTTTTCCAACAACTTATGCTCCCACCTTATAGTAGCTCCATCTAGGTTGTATTTCTCTACTTTCTTAATAAGATAGCTTTCTTTGACAGGGTAACAAGCCTTGTGGATGGGGGAAAATGGTAGATGAGGTAAGGCTTTTAGTAAGGATTTTGATACAGTCTCACATGACCTTCTTTCAGCTTGGAACCATAAAATTTTGAATGGTGTGGAGAACATGAATGAGGAAGCCTTGTTTACTTCTTCACATAACACAGCAACCAGGGGTCAGACAAGGAAATTAATAGACAGCCGGATTAAAAGAAAGAAAAGGAAGTACAACATACAACACAGTCAACCTATGAAACCGGGGGATGTTGTGAAGGTTAAAAGTATAATGGGGTTTGAAAAAGAATAAGATAAGTTTATGGAGGATAGGCCTGTCAATGGCTGTTAGCCAAAATGTTCAGGGATGCAACCCCATGTTCTGGGTGTCTCTAGCCTCTGACTGCTAGATCATGGACCTGGACAACAAGAGATGGATCCCTCAATAATAACCCTGTTCTGTTCTTTCCCTCTGAAACACCTGGCCTTTGGTCCCTGTCAGGATACTGGAATAGATGGACCATTGATCTGACCCAGAATGGCCATTCTTATGTTCTTATCTGAGTCTCCTTTTTCTTATCTGAGTGCTGGACATCATAGCTAATGAGGCCCAAATGCTTCTTTGTCTCAAACGGTCCCTTCCATGGAACCAGTAATTTGAACAAGCTCGATAGTCAGAATAACACTCATTCCACCGGTTTGAACATTCAGAGCTGGATCCCTTTCTTACAGGCCTTTTCTTGTACCTGTGCTGCATTTAGCAAAATTGTCCTAGAAACTTCCACAAAATCTTGAGGTGATTTCTTAATTGAAGAATGTATTGGACTATGTTCATCACCTGGGGTCTTTGCTCTTCTATGTTTCTCCAAGGAGGTCTGGAAAACCATGAGGCTGCTTCTCAGACAGTGGTTCAAAGGGAGAAAACTTGGAGGCTTGAGGCAACTTCCTGATACACAAATGGAGCTGGGGGAAGAGTTGGTCCCAGTGGTTGCAATCGGAGCATACAAATTTCTGCCACGTCACCACCAAAGTTCTGTGAAATCACTCTACCAACTCATCACTTCTTAATCATAGAATATCAGGGTTGGAAGAGACTCAAGAGGTCATCTAGTCCAACCCCTTGCTCAAAGCAGGACCAATCCCCAATTTTTGCCCCAGATCCCTAAATGGCCCCCTCAAGGATTGAACTGACAACCCTGGGTTTAGCAGGCCAATGCTCAAAGGACTGAGCTATCCCTCCCCAAAAATGTCTTTACCCTCAGTAGATCACACAGTTATTTCATGAGTTGTAATGTGAAGTTGGGTCCTTGATCAGTAAGGATTTCTTGGTGTAATACCACCTGGGAGAGGAATTTCATAAGCTCATTTGCTTATTTGGTTCATAGTCAGGGTGCTAGGACTGTGGCAAGAGGTCAATAAACTTGGCTGAGTGCATTTGTCACCAAACCGTTCCTGTGGTCTTTCTTTATGAATAACTTTGTGGTCTGCTGAATGAGCAGGCTTCCTTATCTGCTGATACTGATAACATTGGAGCACCAAGGACACAAGGACTGAGCAGGCTGAACAATGTTCCTGAAGCAATGACATTCATGTCATGGAGTTCGTGGGTTCCATGATTTTCAGAGACCTTCATGGCATTTTTCACTTAAACTCCAGAACAGCTGAGCCAGAGCTGTCAGCTGGTGGAGGACCCTGAGCTCTCAGCTCCCAATGTGTTCAAGGACCCAGCAGCTCTTTGCCACCTTGGTCAGTGGGGGTACCTAGAGCTCTGAGTTGTCCCTGCCCATCCTGGCTAATAGCCATTGATGGACCTATCCTCCATGAATTTATCTAGTTCTTTTTTGAACCCTGTTATAGTCTTAGCCTTCACAACATCCTCTGGCTAAGACTTCCACAGGTTGACTGTGTGTTGTGGGACGAAACACTTCCTTTTGTTTGTTTTAAACTGCTGCCTATTAATTTCATTTGGTGACACCTAGTTCTTGTGCTATGAGAGGGCATAAATAACACTTGCTTATTTACTTCCTCCACACCAGTCATGATTTTGTAGACCTCTGCCATATCTCCCCTTAGTCTTCTCTTTTCCAAGCTGAAAAGTCCCAGTCCTATTAATCTCTCCAATATGGAAGCCGTTCCATACCCCTAACCATTTTGTTACCCTTTTCTGAAACTTTTCCAATTCCCATATACCTTTTTTGAGATGAGGCAACTGGATCTGCATGCAGTATTAAAGATGGAGGCATAACGTGAGTTTACATAGAGAAAATACAATATTTTCTGTTTTATTATCTATCCCTTTCTTAATGATTCACAACATTCTGTTAGCTTTTATGACTGCCACTGCACATTGAGTGGATGTTTTCACAGAAGTATCTACAGAGACTCCAAAATCTCTTTCTTGAGTGGTAACACCATATCTAGACCCCATCGTTTTATATGTACATTTGAGATTATGTTTTCAAATGTGCATTACTTTGTATTTCTCAACACTGAATTTCATCTGCCACTTTATTGCCTTGTCACCCGGTTTTATGGGATCCCTTTGTAAACCTTTGCAGTTTGCTTTGAACTTAACTATCGTGAGTTGTTTTGTATCTTCTCCAAGCTTTGCCACCTCCCAGTTTACACTTTTCCGAGATCATTTATGAATATGTTGAATCGTATCCTTCCTACTATACTAACTGGTCTTGTCAATTTATTACTTTTAAATGTGTGTATTTGCTCCAAAACCTCTTCTAATGACACCTCAATCTGGGAGAGTTCCTGAGACTTTGACCTAAAAAGAAAGGCTCAGATTTGGGAATCTCCCTCTTAACCTCAGCCATGAAGACCGATGCAAAGAATTCATTTTGTTTCTGTGTTATTGTCTTTATGTGCTCCTTCATCATCTCAATCATGCAGTCACCTCACTAGCTATTGAGTAGGCTTCCTGCTTCAGATGTAGTTAAAACAATTTTAGCTGTTACTTTTGGAGTCTTTGGTTAGCTGTTCTTCAAATTCTTTTTGGCCTTCCTAATTCTATTTTTACACTTCATTTGCCAGAGTTTATGCTCCTTTCTATTTTCCTCAATGGAATTTAACTTCCACTTTTTAAAAGATGCCTTTTTACCTCTTCTTTTCCTTTGTTGTTTAGCCACAGTGGAAGAATATCCACAAGATACTGCGAGTGATGCTAGTCAATGTTCATATTTTTTATTAAATTACTTTGTTACTGTTAGTCTTTGGTTATCCTCCAGGCTTCCTGAAGTATTGGACATGGAAAAAAAAGGTAACATTTCCCACAACGCTGAGCTCAGCCAAACATGGACAGTGCACTCTGGATTAATGAGGACATATACTTTCTAATTCTTGTCACAAAGATTTCAATCGGTGATCATTTTCTGCAGATATATTTGCCCACTTTCTCACAAAGCTCTTTGGATCTGACCCCATAAATGATAGGGTTGAGCATGGGAGGGATGAGGAGATAGAGGTCAGCCAAGATGATGTGAATGTGGGGAGCGATGCCCTGACCAAACCGGTTTGTCAGGTTGGAAAAGAGGCTGGGAGTATAATACGTCAACATCACACAGATGTGGGCTGTGCAGGTGTTGAGGGATTTTTGGTGGGCTCTCTTGGAGGGGATTCTGAGGACAGTCCTGATGATCAGACCATACGACAGGGCAATGAGTGTCAGGTCTGACATGTTGACTACAAAGAATAGCACCAGGCCGTATATCCTGTTCACTCTAATGTCGCCACACGACATCGTCACCACAGCTGTGTGCTCGCATTGAGTGTGGGGGATAATGCGATTTGCACAGAATGGCTGCCGGCTCAGGAGCAGGGGCAGGGGAAGAATGAAGAGAACAGCTCTTATCAGTCCCACGAACCCTAGTTTAGCGATACGTCTGTTATTGACGATGATGGTGTATCTCAGAGGGTTACATATGGCAACGTAACGATCAAAGGCCATTGTCACAAGGATGGTGGAGTGCATAAGAGAAACAGTGTGAAGGAAAAACATCTGGCTGAGACAGCCACCCATAGTAATACCTTTCAAATTGAACCAAAATATAAACAGTGCATTTGGTACGACAAAGGTAGGTGTGGCGATGTCTGTGAGTGCCAGCATGCAGAGCAGCAGGTACATTGGATTGTGGAGAGTCTGCTCTTTGTATACAACAAACAGAACTGTAAAATTTCCAAACAGGCTGATAATGTAGAATATAAAGAAAGGGATGGAAATCCAGATGTGGGCAGCTTCCAGGCCAGGGATGCCCATTAGGATGAATGTTGAATGGTTAGAGTGGGTGATGTTGAAAACTGCCATCAGGTGGTCAATGCATCAATTGGGCTCAGAAATGCTCAAGGTGCCTGTAAAGGGAGAGAAGCACAGTGAAGGGGGGTTATGCCCTTTATAGAAAATAGTATGATAAATATTTTATAGTTAACAACAATCTGGAGGTGATCAGTGAAGTGGCAACATTTACATGTGGCACCAGACTATTTAGGTCAGAGTCAAGTGCAGAGAAGTCCTCTGAGGGAACTGAACAAGCCAAGTCAACAGGGAGCAAGATGGCAGATGAATTTCAATGTCAATAAACTGTGATGTATATGGCCATTGGAGGAAAAAGCTTGAACTAAGCAAAACATTGGGATCCAGGAAGAGTGGGATAGGAAACCATACAGAAAATACAATGGCATGAGATCAGTCAGTCAATATTTCACCCTCCTCTGGTCTCCTCTATGTAGTACTGGGCACCCTTCTCACACAGGATATTGCAGAACAAGAGGGATTCGAGCAAGGGCAATGAGAATGATCAAGGGCCTGGGGAAACTGTCATATGGAGAGAGGTTGAAAAGACTGGGATTGTTATGTTACAGAGGAGATGAATAAGAGGAGATATGAGAAAATTCTCACTGGTAGAGTAGATGGAGAATAAGTTCTCCCTGTCTCATAACACAAGGTCAAGAGGACATTCAACTAAACTGAAATGTGGTAAATACAAAACTGATAAAAATAGAATGCTTTCTTCCCCCAATGCCTAAATAGAATGAGGAACTCCTTGCCACAAGATGTATTTATGGCCATGAGCTAAGCAAGAATGAGCAAGGGTTTGGACATGTACATGGATACTGAGACTTTACACCTTCAGCCTCTCCCAACAAACCACAGTGCTGCCTGCTTCTCTGTGTAGATCTCCCTACCTACTCCCACAACCCTCAGCACTGCCTGCTTGTCCATTTATACCCTTCTCCCCACCTCCATAACACTCAGTACTGCCCACCTGACTCTATATATCCCAGTCCCTGCCACAGAACCTCCAGTGCTGGCCACTTGTCAATGTATGTTCCCCACCTCACAACTTCCAGCCCTGCCACACAGTGCTACCCCTCAGCCGGGACCATCAGCAGGTGCCAGATCCCACAGAGACAGCTCCCAGAAATACGTCCTCAGACTAAGTTAAACTCAGTGTCTGCCTGAACCCAGGAAAAGGAACCTATTCAGTGAAGGGAACCCCAGCAGCAGCTCAGGCTGTGCAGGGAAGGAGAGAGGGACAGACCCGGTGAGAAGGGGAGAGGACGTGGAGACTAGAAGGAGCCAGTGTGAGTAACTCTGCCTCAAAACGACACAACGCTTTAACGTATTGCAGCCCATTAGAAACCCAGACACCCCTTCCTGAGGATGGTGTTCCATGTTGGCAATCGCTGACATTACCACAAGATTGTTGTAGGGCTGCTCACGGGAGGAGGGATAGTCCAGATGGGGGATTGGTCAGAGACAGTCTGCTACAGTGAGGTCCAAATTCCATTACAGTCTGAGATACCCACTATCCCAGGAGGCCTCATTATGCCTCTTTGCTCTGCATTAGGCAGGATGTCCATTCCCTATTTTGTCCAGTTTCAGGTATCTGTGTCACTGTAATGTGCGTACTGCACGCCCCCCTCCCACCAACACACACAAACATTGTGCATCCCTGAACATCCCATAGTGAGATTTCCAACACCGCCTGGTTTCCTGTAAGCCAGAAACCTGCTTTTATTTCTCCTGCCTTTTGATGCTTCTCATCCTCTCTATACCCAGAGATGCAGGGCCACAGAGAAACCAGACCCTCCCTTTCTCTCTGAAAAAAAAAAAATCCTAATTGTTCATTTACAAAAATGATTAGGAGACCAGGGCACCTGATTTATGAGGAGAGGCTGAAGGAATTGGGCTTGTTTAGACTGAAGAAGAGGAGAGTGAGGGGGGATTTGAGAGCAATGGTCTCAAGTTACAGTGGGGGAAGTCTAGACTGGATATTAGGAAACACTATTTCACTAGGAGGGTTATCTAGGGAGGTGGTGGAATCTCCACCCTTAGAAGTTTTTAAGGCCCAGCTTGACAAAGCCCTGGCTGGGATGATTTAGTGGGGTTGGTCCTGCCTGAACAAGGGGTTGGACTAGATGACTTCCTGAGGTCTCTTCCAACCCTAATCTTCTATGACTTTATGAATCTCTAAGGATTTCAGCAACTCTCCTGTCAGCTCCTCTTTGGTTCAAATGAGCTCAATCCACCTTTAGCAGTGACAGGACACTCCACTTGAACTCACTGGAGGTTCATGGCCGGTGTGAATCAGGACATTCATTTAAGTCCTTACTTGAGGACTTAGGCCATGCTGGGAGTTCTGCCATTGAACTCAATGGTACAATATTTCACCCTTAGTATTTAATTTTGGCCCCCGGCTGTGAAAATCACTCCCAGCTTCACATCCTGCTACAGAGAGCACTATTATCCACGGTGCTGGAAAAGTCTGAGGGAAACCCCCAGTTTCTGTGGCATTCTGAAACAAGGCATGAGAGATGGGGATTCCAAAACTCACAGGGGCTCTGACTTTGCTCTCAGGGAGGTCAGTGTAAATCTAGAGTGACCCACCAATGGCAGAATGTGAGAGCAGAATCTTTCCACTGTGTGAAATCCTGTGTATTCCATTCTTCTTGTGAAACATCTGGTAACACAGATACCCACTGCAGAGGCCTTGGCTGCACTTCTGAAGAGGCCAGTGAAGTTGCTGAATTGTAACACTTGGGTGAACCAGAGGAAAAAACACATAGACCAAAAAAAAGGAAGCTACTGAGACAAATAGAAGGACACAGTAAGAGACAAGGAACTTATCTTAAAAACAAATATTTGTCTAAATTATTTCTAATAATTTTTTAGTTCCAACTATTCCAGGTAAATCCCTTGGTGTTTCTGACAATATTAAGCAGTTCAAATTGTTTGTGCTGGTGAATTCCTGCCCACATGGTTCTTGACATGAACCCTGGAACCCTCCCTGAGCCCTCAGCACTAAAATTATTGCAGAAACAGGCAACTTACCGAAATCCCAATCTGCAGAGAAAAGGAATCTCCTTATTGAGACAAAAAGACAGAGCCCAAAGCATCAGTCTATGAGTCTCACATGTCTGACACTCGCTGTGCTGTACAGCAACCTTTATTATTCCCCTGTACAGTCCCTGAGGACTTTCAGGTTGGCCAGGACTCCCAGGCAATTCCCTCAGCTCTGTGAACAGCTGGAAGAGCAGAAAATAGCTCTAGAGAGCTTCAGCCTGTGAGCCTCAGGAATAAGAAATGATTTGCTGTTAACAGGGGCTCAGATTGTCAGGGCAAAACGGAATATAAACATTTAGATGAATCTTGGGTGAAATAAGGTCATTGTCTATATGTGTCTTTGAAATTTGTGCTGATAGTTTGCCTAATGGATAAATTGCTCTTTGTTGATCTGTGTAACTTATTATCCGTAGTGTTTAGAAAACGGAAGGGTACATCTAAAACCTATTGTTTACCCAGGACTGTATGGTCAAGTAGATGCTAGAAAACTGTATAAAAGGCCCTTGGGTCTTGATCCTGTTTTTCTCAGATCTAATTGAGAATTCATGCAGGGAAATCTAAGCCAAAAGGATTGAGATCCCAGTTCCGACTGTACTGCCCTGAATATAAACTTTGGACTATAACCTATGGACTATTTCTGAAAGAATTCTTTGCAACTACAAAGCTCACTCTCTCTGCTGTGTATCTGAACTTCAAGAATTGAATTCACATCTGTGTATATATTGATCCTTTAACCAGGGGCGGCTCCACCACTTTTACCACCCCAAGCAGCAGCTGCCGAATTGACGCTGCGCCCGGATGGAAGGGCGGCACAGCTGACACGCCCGGAAGAGCGGCGGAGTTGCTGCCGAATTGCCACTGCGGGAGATGGACTGCCGCCCCATTCTCAGTGCCGCCCCAAGCACCTGCTTGGAGAGCTAGTGCCTGGAGCCAGACCTGCATTTAACCATACACTTTCTTTTTTCTTGTAATAAATTTTAGTTTTGTTACCAACTGGCGGTAAGCATGTATTTGGATAAGTTCTGGAATACTCAATAATCAGGGAGGTAATGTGTCCAATCTTTTGGGATTGGTAGAACCTTTTCTATTATATGATTAAATGAGATTTTCGGTAATCTTTATCCTATTTGACTTGTGTGCCTAGGTGGAGGCCTGAGGTGTGGTTATTTTAAGAGAACTGTGTTGCTGGCTTCTGAGTAACCAGTGAGGTATAATAGAAGCTGTTTTGTGCTGGCTTTGTAAATCTAAATATTGGAATATCCACCAGCTCGCTGGAGGATTGCCTGCTCCATTCTTTGAAGTTCACCCTGTGGAAGTATAGCATTGTATAAGTATAACGTTGTATAAGGGAACATGCTGGATACATTGTATATGAGAGGGCATGCCAAAACATGTTACAAAGTATCTGAGGGAGCACACATAGGGACAGTTAGCTTTTGAATGGAGAAGCAATTAAGATAGAGCCAGCACATCTAAGAAGCAGGCATCAGAATGGAAGGTGTGAAGGGCAATTAGTTAAGTTAACTGGAAGCTGTTAAAGGAGATTGTTAGGGGTGGCAGGTAATTGAAGATACGTGACTGGTCTCAGGGATCTCGAAGGGTGGTGACTAAAATCTTTTTCTTCTTTTGTCTGTAACTTCTCTGTAACTTGTTCTCCAGCAAGCTGTATAAATTAAGAGACACAAGCCCCACTCGGGGGGCTCACTTCTAAATGTATTAGCAGAGCAGCTTTGCTAATAAAACAGAGTGGTCTGATAAATTGTGAGTCTGAGTCAAACTTTGACAACCCTAATTGAGTGACCTCAGCTGGCCCCCAATGGGAGCCTGGTCACACCATGCCCGTCCTTGAGACATACTTGAATTATGTGAATAATGTAACTGAAGTCATGGTAGCTAAATCCACTTACTGTGGTGTCTACATCACGTTGTGTCCATGGGAGACACTCTCCCGTCGACTTACCTTATGCTTGTCAGGGTGGAGGAGTACAGACATTGACGGGAGAGCGCTCTCACATTGATTTAGCGTGTCTTCATCAGACCTGCAAAATCGATGCCACTGCATCAAGTGCAGCAGCGCCAAAACCATGTCCCCGGGGAGGACCTGCATCACCGGCCTCGCAGTGAGCAGCTGCCATGGGGAGCAGGGACTGCAGAGAGCTGAAAATGGTTCTGTGGTTGGACGAATCATCTTATGGGCCTGTGTCTTGGTGGCCAGCTGCTCAAAAGTGTCATAGAATGATAGGGTTAGAAGGGACTTCAAGGGTCATCTAGTCTAACCTACTGCCAAGAAGTCTTTCTGCTGAGTTCTGTCCTCCGCCCGCAGCTTCCAGCCATGTTCCAGGAACCATGCCCACATTCTCTCCTCCAGCTTGGCTACCTCCCTCGTTCTCTGCAGCTGCCTCTCCTCCCTCTGTCTCTCTCTGGAGCTCCAGCTGTTCCTCTGCCTTGGCCACACTGTCCTGCAGCATTTTGTCCTTTTCCTTCTCCCACACCAGTTGAGTGTCTTGTCCTCCAGGCTCCTGGTTCCTTTTCTCCGCACATCTGAGGTGTGTTAGTGAATATTAGCTTTTTATGATTTTTTGTATTTTAAGTTTTTGTATTTCTTTTAGATACCAACCAAAAGCCTTTTTATTTTGTGAATTTTTTTTACACCCGGAGACACCACTATTTACCTCTGTCCATTCTCACCATTGGTTCCTACCCTTTGTTTCCTATCTTTTAAATGGATACTTGGCAATGTTTTCCTTCCTTTGTTTATAAATGAACTCCCTGCTCCAAAGGGAAAGCCAGGAGCAGCACAAGCTCTGCTGCATTTAAGAGCTCCGTTTGGGGCTAGGACTTGCACTTTAAGCAGACCTCAAGTATGAAATTCAGAGGTTCAGGGTACGGGCTATAGGCTATGTAAGTGGTGCCCTGATCCCTGTATTTGAAGTCCCTCTTAACTTTGATGTTCAAGCACTGAGGATTGAACAAGTAGCCAGCTGTCAAAAAAACGAAACATTTTCCCAGATATTGGACCGACACACCATAACATTTCAGGAAGTCTTTCCGGAGACATTCAGCAGTGGCTGGCAGCATCTCAGTTTTCAGCTTTGGATCAGATGAATGTGTTATTCTTCCATTGCTGAACTTTCTCAGAATATTCATTCTGGCATACACTTCACATGCCATCACACTCTCATTTTCCAAGCAGAGCACAGTATCACTGAAGACTTTCAGGGCATTCTGGAGGAAAAACAGATGAACCTCAACTTTGCTAGGCCCTTCACCTTGTTCACCATTTTCCATGTCGGAAAACAGCATCCATAGAGATTTTGGATACTCATCACTGCCCAGACAAAGCCTGCCATGTATTTACAAGCCTGTTTACAGCTGGGAAAAGACTGAACCAGTCTGTCAGAATGTGGTGCAGTAAAGTGGCATAGTCCATATTCACAACATCAAACACATCCTTCAACACTGCTACTCTCTTAGCAGAACGGCAGAAATGATTGAGCGTCTTAATCACCAGAGCCTAGATATCAGGTTGCAGGGTTTTGCTAGCTTGTTTCACGGCATTGTGCACACCGTGGGCTGAGCAATTTGCAGGCAAGGTACACTGATTGTCACTTTCCATAATTCATGTTTGCATGATCGAAACAGTAGTAAGACACTTTGTTCATGTCTAGTTTGTGTGTGTCGAGTTCTTCAATTAATGTGCTGTTTATTGCCTCTGCAGTCTCTTCGCTTTGCTCATAGAATCGAACAGTTTATCTTGCACCCTGTGTTCGGGGGTGCAGTAGCTCAGCGATACCGAGTAAGTTCTCACCTTGCCCTTGTCAGATGCCCTTGTTACATAGGGACGGTCTGGCTCCCTGGGGCCTTTTGAAAATTCTCTGGAGAGCAGTGACAGAACGTTTTTGATGAATGTCTCCGCTGTAGTCCAACCATATTGAGGCATTACAGGGGGGCATGTCAGACTTGGGTAAGATTTTGGAGCCATACAGACACATGTGAAACAAAATTTTGGTGCATTCTCCAGGCAAGGAATAAGAAGTGTGGAGCTCCATTTGACACAGAGCCAAGCCTTAAAAATGTCTCTAAATGCGAATTTATTTGGTGAGTCTGAAATTAACAATGAAACTATACTAGCAATATGATATGTACAGATGCAAACTTATGGGATACAATACAGAGAAAGTATGGTCAATGTGTTCAGTAATGGGCAAAGGCCTTTTGAATGGCTCTGGCCTCAAACTGCCCACTCTAGCGCAGGCCTGGCTCCCCACGGGGGCAGCTGATCTGTGCTGACCCAGCTCCCTGTTCTGGTCTGCTCCAGCTGTAGCCCTCCAAGGTGTGCCTCACCACCGCCGCTCTGGCTCCAGACCAGCTCTGCCTTCTGGGCTGCTTCTCTGGCCCTTGTGTTTCTGACTCCTGCTGCTCTGCCTCGAATTCAGCTTGAGTTGCTGCTCAGGTTTTCCAGATTTCTACTGCATTAATAGCCTATAATCACTGAAAACTTCACAGAAAAGTCGTCCCATCTATTTCTTGAAACAAAGGGTTTTTTATTCACACATTCATCTAGACATCAAATAACAAATGGAAGCTTTCATTGCATACCTACTACAGATTTGATTTTTTTTTAAATAGGTACAAGTCCCAGCAGGAGTTTGTCCACATTAGCAACAAATTTATGAATCAAAGAAACTAAAAATCAAAACCATCATACTGGTACTTGTATCCCGATTGAAGGTTGGCAGGGGTTTCAAACAAAAACAGCAAATAAGGGTGTCAAAAAATCAAAAGTAGCCCAAAATATATGTAGTGTAAAAACAACAACATTATTAAATTATTTATTTCTATTTGCTTTCAATGACGGTCGTGCGTGTTCATATTTTGAGTTGAATTAGTTTGTTACTGTTTTGAGTTGAATTAGTTTGTTACCATTAGTCTCTAAAAGGCAACATTTCATCCTTACTGTCTTCATCGGAAGTAGAATGCTTCTGCTGCTTGTCATACATATCAGCAGTGAGCAGTGCAATCATTCCTTTCGTTGCTGCAAATTGTTCATAATAGATTTTATGTCGCAGCATGTACATTCCAACATAAAGAATATTCTTTAAAACTTATATCTTGTTGTGCTGTTTAGTTTTTATCAAGTTCATCTGAATAACATCTAACTGCAGCATTGCTAAAAGGTAGCGACACCAATGAAAGAACAAACAAGCCAAGTTTACAAAAGTCTTTGTCCTCAGCAGCATCCGTGTGTTCGAGAAATTCAGCCCCAAACTGCTAAACTTCATTATCCTGAGTATGAGGCCTCTGAACCATAGACAAAACTCTCCACTGCTGCTTCAACTCTCCAAGGTCTCCACAAAAAATGGCAAAAATGAAATATCAACCATTCTAGGTCGAGAAGGTCTTAGTACTGCAAAAGATTCAATCACCTGGACTTTTGGTGGCAATCTCTGTTTAATCCATTTCAGACACTCCAAGATGACATCTCAACACCTACTTTTGATGTCTTTGACAACGGGAATGGTTTGTGTGTATTTTGAAAGTTCCAACTGAAATCATCTCCAAAATCAACTGTGCAAAGTGGTAAGTTGTGGATCCCAAGGCAAGGTCATAGTTCAAGACAGCAGTCTGTAACCTGCGATTTCCAGAATCCCCAGAAGGGGTAATTTAACTATTTCACTCCAGGAGGTCTCTGGAATAAATCAGTGGGAACCCAGCAATTCCGTCTGATCATGAATCAAATGCAAGTAATCATGCAATCATCTAACTCCGTAGTTTATTAGATTTAAGCATACACAGAGATAAGTAATAGGTTTAGAACATCCCGATAATTTTACCTAACATCTGGAATGGTGCTGAGTAATTAACAGCAGGTTCCCAGTTGCCAGTTGCTCACCTGCTGGGGAGAAACAATGTCTGGAAAAAGTCTCTCAAGATGACTTCAGAGGACTGCTCTAAAGTACACTGAGTTAGCTAATCTTTAATAACTTCTACAAAACACATAGGATCATCACTTTTCCTAATTTCCAATAAACTTCTAATATAAGAGGTGTCTAGACTGAAGGTTTTTATGCATTTATCTTCTTTCATTCTCACTTACTGACTTGTCTGTCCACTCCTCCCATTCATATTGGCAGAAACTGCCAGCTATATTTTGACCTTGCATATATAAAAGCCTGCTTTTCAATTAATCCTAAACTATGTGGTATTCTATTTTTGTAATTCATAGTGGCTGAATGCACATCTTATGGTTGCAATTGGCTTCATCACATTCTGTGGTACACACCCCTCAAATACAGGGTAATACAATCCAGTTCTCAAAAACACACAGTTCCAGAACTCTCCCTAATAAGCTCTATAGAATGCCCTCAATTCCTGCTGCAGATTTCCTGTATTAGCACTTTCCCACAGAAACTTCTGGTTTATCTTTCAGGCCTCCTGAAATATTGGACGTATAGAAATCAGGTAAAATGTGTTCACCAGATCACTGTATATATGACAAAAAAGTTCAGCATTGTAGCTGATTTCTTTGTCTTTGTCTATCTGAAAGTGTAGCTTCTGTTCTTTAAATTGATCAAGAAGCCTTTTTCAAACAGGGACTAATGGAAAGACACTGTGCATCAGAAAGCTGCAGTCTCTCTTGGTGATCTGGAAGTAACAGACAGGATGAGTGAAAGGTGTGGGGGGGGGGGAGTCCGGGCTGATGGGTGATGCTGAAAGTGGTCAGGTGATGGTGAGATCAAGGGAGATCAGCCATCAAGAGATCAGTGCTTGATGATGGAGTGATAAAACATTAGATGAGACAAACTTCTCAGACTGTGAAATCCCACAGCGCTGAGCTCAGCGAAACTAGGAGAGAGCACCTGTGATTAACAAGGAGATATCCTTTCCCCTCTAGTCACACAGGTCTAAAGTCAATAGTCCCCAGTGATCACATTCTTCAGGCATATTTGAACACTTTGTCACGAAGCTCTTTGGTTTTGACCCCATAAATGATAGGGTTGAGCATGGGGGGGACAAGTAGATAGAGGTTGGCCAAGATGATGTGAACATGGGGAGAGAAGCCCTGACTGAATCGGTGTGTCAGACTGGAGAAGAGGAAGGGAGTATAAGATGTCAGCATCACACACATGTGGGCTGTGCAGGTATTGAGGGCTTTCTGGTGGGCTTTCTTGCAGGATATTCGGAGGATGGCCCTGATGATCAAACCATAGGACAGGGCAATGAGTGTCAGGTCTAACCCAATGATTACAAAGGCCATCACCAAGCCATAAGTCCTGTTGATTGTGATGTCCCCACATGACATCTTCACCACAGCCATGTGCTCGCAGTACGTGTGGGGGATAATGTGGCTGGCACAGAATGGCTGCCTGCTCAGGAGCAGGGGTAGGGGCAGAATGATGAGAACAGCTCTTGTCAAACCCACGAGCCCTAGCTTAGCTATTTCAACACTGGTGAAGATCGTGGCATATCTCAGAGGGTTACATATGGCAACGTAGCGATCGAAGGCCATTGTCACGAGGACAGCTGACTGCATAGTAGAAACTGTGTGAAGGAAGAACATCTGGGTGAGGCAGCCACCCACAGTAATGCCTTTCAAATTGAACCAAAATATGCACAGTGCTTTCGGCATGACGGAGGTACACATGCTGATGTCTGTGAGCGCCAGCATGCAGAGCAGCAGGTACATCGGCTTGTGCAGGGTCTGCTCTTTCCATACAACAAAGAGAACTATGAAATTTCCCAAGAGTCCAATAATGTAGAACATGGAGAAAGGGATGGAAATCCAGAGATGGGCAGGTTCCAGGCCAGGGATGCCTGTAAGGATGAATGTTGAAGAGTCAGAGGGGGTCAGGTTGAAAACTTCCATGAGATGTTCAATGCATCGATTGGGCTCAGAAAAGCTTAAAGTGCCTGTGAAGAAAGAGAAGCACAGTAAGAGGATTACAGACTTTAGAACAAATAGCACAGCAAATATTTTATAGTTATTACCAAGCTACAAGGGGGGTGAACAGTGATATGGTAACATCTGCAGATGGCACCAGAATACTTAGGTCACAGCCAAGTGCAGAGAAGTCCTCAGAGGGAGCCAAACGAAGTGTAAGTAACTGCAACTTTTGTGCCCTTTGGAGGGAAAACTTGAACTCCTCAAACACCTTACCGAGTTCTGATTGAACAGTATGACCTCAAAACAAAAATCTGGGTGTCATGGTACACAGCTCTGTGAAACCCTTTTCAGAACACAAGCACAGACAGAAACTAAGCAAAACACTGGGATCCAGGAGGAGTGGGATGGGACAGCATACAGAAAATACAATGCCATGAGATCAGTCAGCCAACGTTTCACCCTCCTCTGGACTCCTCTGTGTAGTACTGGGCTGTGTAGTACTTCTCACACCGGATATTGCAGAACTAGAGGAGTTCAGGGAAGGCCAATGAGAATGATCAATGGCCCGGGGAAACTCTACTATGGAGAGAAGTTGAAAAGCCTGGGATCATTACCTTTACACACTACAGGAATAAGAGGAGACATGAGAAAAGCCTAGAAAACACTGACTGGTAGAGAGTAGGTCAAGAATCTGTTTTCCCTTTCTCATAATACAAGATCAAGAGAACATTCAATTAACTTGAAATGTAGCAAATTCAAAAGTGATTAAAAAAGAATACTTTCCTTAGTTTATGCCTAATGAGGAATTCCTTTCCGAAAGTAGTTGTCGCCATGGGCTAAGCAAGAATCAGGAAGCGTTTGGACATTTACAGAGGTAGTGAGACGATCCAGTTACTATTCTTACAGATAAATAAACATTATGGAAAGCCCTTATGCCCATATGTTTCAGGGCACAAGTCAATCTCTAGTTGTTAGCCATTAGGGTGACACTGTCAGGACCATTAGGTCATCCCCCCATCCACCTACTGCTGTTTCCTTACACCTTCTTCTGCAGCTCCTGGGGCTGTCACTGTCAGAGAGAGGACACTGGACTAGATAGAAAATACGTCTGATCCATGCTCAAATTTGTATCTTGTAAAGGAACCAAGTTTCCCCACGGAACGTTCTGCCAAGACTATAACATGGTTAAAAAAAAGAACTAGATAAGTGCATGGAGGATAGGTCCATCAAGCACTATTAGTCAGGATGGGCAGGGATGATGTTTGTAGCTCTGTTTTCCAGAAGCTGGGAATGGGCGACAGGGGATGGATCACTGGATGATTCCCTGTTCTGTTCATTCCCTCTGGGGCACCTGGCATTGGTCACTGTCAGAAGACAGGACACAGGGCTAGATGGACCTTTGGCCTGACCCAGTTTGGCCGTTCTTCTGTTCTTATGAAACAGACACTATCATGCTGGGCTATGACTTTGTGCTCAAAAAAATGGGCGCAAAGGGCACAAGGGTCTTGGTACTTAGGGGTACAGGCCTGCACCTCTGTTACTTCCCTTGATTCGTTTGGTGAGACACTTACTTGCTGGCAACCAGCTCTGTCTCAGATGTAAATTATAGGTGTTAAGTGACAAGTGTAAGCAGAGACATGTGTCTGCAACTCAACTCCTAACCCTTCACATGCCTGAATATCAGTGAAGTTTTCAGATGACACCAAAATTGGGGAATTGTAAATAATGAAGAGGACAGGTCACTGATCCAGAGCCATCTGAACTAGTTGGTAAACTCGGTCAAATCATACAACATATATTCTAATATATATAGCTATTCAGACATCTACATCTAGGAACGAAGAATATAGCTGATGCATACATGCTGGGGTACTATAGTAGGAAAAGAAATCACTCTGAACAAGATTTGGGGGCATGAAGAGAGAATTAGCTTAATCTGACCTCCCAGTGTGACCATATGGCCAAAAGAGCCAATGTGATCTTTGTATGATAACCAGGGGAATCTCAAGGAGAGGTAAAGGAGATATTTAACGTCTGTCATTGGTACAGGTCACAAGAATTATAATAAGATTAGAAACCCTGTATTATAGTGATAGACTCAAAAAATCTCAGTTTTTTTTAGTTTAACAAAGATCATTACGGGTGACTTGAAAACTGTCTGTAAGGACCTATATGGAGTACTAGTAGTTTATAACAGGCTTTTCAGCCTAGCATTCAGAGGTGTAAAAAGTTCCAAGGGCTGGAAGTTGAAGTTAAATAAATTCTGACTGGAAATAAGGCATACATTTTTTTTAAAAAGGTGAGAGTAATTATTCTTTTTTTTTTCTATTCATGACCATATTCAATTTAGCGCTATGGGAAGAATTTCTCACATGACTGCAGCACCTTGGGAATATTAAAATAGGTGTGTATATCACAAAGCTGAGGATCATGTGAGTCACTGCATGGATGAACATTTTAGGTGAGAAAAATAATGACTTGAGCCCATAAAGTGTCTGCAGTGAAGAATGAATGTACAACCATCACCATGAATGAGTAACAGAACCCGCTAGCAAATGGTCCCAGAGTATCCCGGGTTTAACGTTTGTGTGCCAGCGGCCCACTGTTTCAATCACCTACCAGTGGTTCCTGCACATGGCAGCTGTATTTATCTAGGCCATCACATGTCCCAGAGTTGCCCGCTCTCATTTTATAATGTGCATACTTCTCAGTTTGTGAGTTATTCCTGTGTAGCAGTCCTTGAAACACCACACACTGTGTACGGATGTAACAAGAGAGGCCATACAGGTGCATGCCTCGGCATTTGCCACTCGTGAGATTTCTCACTGGTAAGAGACAAGCACTGATCTCCCCACCGCCCCATCAGCCGAGGGAGCAGTCCTGATGGGAGGCACCTCACCCTCTGCAGGGGAAGAGCTGTGGGGACCATGGGGCAGCTGGGAGATTGTGGGAGCCAAGGATGACTTGGGAGCATGGAGAAGACACTAGCAACCAGACTGCTGTTGGAATCGAAGCAGCCTGGGATGGGGAAGGAGAGTACGGAAAGGGGGTGTCAGAGTATTATGGGAGATTGAAGCAGCTGAGGAGCAAAGTGTGACGGGTTCCCCCCAGGGTGACACTTGGAACTTGGGTACCACTGAGCCCTCTGATTCACCAGCCTGGGCTCCCTCTCTCAAAGCGCTGCTGTGACAAGCTGCAGACCGACGCCTGGTCCTACACCTTCAGCAGCATTCACACAGGCAGGGACACACCAAACTGCAGTTACGTGCAGGCTCTCTGACCAGCCACTGCATGAACCAACAATAGAGAGGCTACAGCCAAAATAGCCACCAGCTTCCTAGCCTAGGAGCCCAGAGCTGTACCATCCTGCCATGGTCCAAACTCCAAGCAGTATGAATTTGTTACCCAGAGCACAATGTAAACTTGTGGTAACCAAGCTGAGATTTTATCCCTAGACATTTCACTTCACAGCATACTGGGGTTAGATTAAATCATAAAGCAAGTTTTTTTTTTAACTACAACAGATAGTTTTTAAGTTATTATAAGGGATAGCAAACAGATCAAAGCAGATTACCTAGCAAATAATCAATAACACAAACTAAGCTTAACACAATAGTTAGACTGACTATGAATTAGCAGTGTATCAACCTGATTCATGATACAAGCAGTCTGGCACATTCTCAAGGCACAAGCTGCATTTGCTTTGCAGCTTGGGTTTCTCAGGTTTCCATACACAGGCTAGAAATCTCTTTAGCCTGGGTCCAGCACTTCTCCCAGTTCAGACTTTTGTCCTCAGGTGTATCCAGGAGTCTCCTTGGGTGGGGAGTGAGGAACCACAAAGATGTCACTCCCTGCCTTATATAGCTTTAGCATATGGCAGGAACTCTTTGTTTCAAAACTTGGTTCCCAGACCAGTTTTTGGGAAAATATAGACTCCCCAAGATTGAGTGCAGAGTTATGTGCACTGGCCACATGCCCTTGTAGAGTCATAGCATCCATTTCTTAAAGGCTGTTCTCAGGAAGGCTCACCAGGTGGAAGGTGAGTTTCTAAGTTTCTCCTCAGACCTATTGTTCTCCCTAATGGATCATTGCCCTGAATAGGCCCTTCCCAACCAGCATTTTGCCTAGTGGGCAGTACCCAGATGTAACTATATTTGAAGTACAGATACACAGTCAATATTCATAAATTCATATTCAAAAACAATAAGTTCACACCAGTAGGATAATTGTATTCAGAAAATCACAACTGTTCCAATGACATCTTGCAAGACCTGTTTGCACAAAGTGCATGCTAATTTTGCCATAATCATATCATAATTATATCACTATGAAGAATACGGGGTGCAGTGTCACACAAAGATCCATGGTTCTTTCCACCGGCGAAAGGCCTAAAGTTACATAACAACAACAACGACAACACCCGGAAACAAAAACTGAGCAAAGGTTGTGACACCCAGGCTGCAGTTCAGGGGCTTGCCATGGGAAAGAGACCCTGAGACCAGCCCAAATGCACATTGGACCAGGAAAGATCCCAGCACTGGCCTTGGACCAACAATTAGAAAGACAAATTCAATTTCAGCAGCGCTCCCCACCACTCCAGGTATATGCACTCCCTACCCCCACAAACCCAGCGCCCCTGCCTGCCTCCACACATCTTATCACTGCCTGCGTCTCTGTGTACACCTCCCTCCCTGCCCTCACAACACACAGCATTGCCCATTTGTCCGTGAACACCCGGGTCCCTGCCTCCACAGCGTTCACAGCGCTCAGTGCTACCCACCTGCCCATTTATATCCCGCTCCATATCCCAGAACCCCGCAGTGCTGGCCACTTGTCCATGTAGATTCCCCAACCCCCATAACTTCCAGCTCTGTCACACAGTGATGTCCCTCACTCAGAACCAAAACCAGGTGCTAGATCCCACAGCACCAGCTCATAGAAATACCTCCTCAGAGGAGGTTAAATGCACTGTCTGCCTGCACTGGGGAAAAGGGGGAGATCAGCCTGAACTGCCTTTCTGGGGGTGATGGGAACCCCAGCAGCAGCTCAACCTGTGCAAGGAAGAAGAGCGGGACAGACCTGGCGGGAGGGAGCCAGGACATGGAGACTAAAAGGAGCCATTGTGAGTAACTCTTTCTCAAAATGACACAGAGCTTTAACACATTGCAGCCCACTGGAAACCCAAACACACCTTCCTGAGGCTGTTTTTCCATCTTGGCAATTGCTGACATAACCACGAGGCTGTAGTGGGGCTGCTCACATGAGGAGGGAGGTTCCAGATTGGGGAAGGTGTCAGAGAAAATCTGCTACAGTGTGGTCCACATTACGTTACAGTCTGAGACACCCCCTGCCACGGTAGGCCTCATTACGCCTCTTTGCTCTGTGCATGAGGCAGGATGTCCATTCCCTATTTCACCCAGTTTCAGGACTCCGCACAACTGTGATCTGGGTGCTGCACATTCCCCACCCACGCGCAAACACACACATACACACACACACACACAGTGTGCATTCCTTGACGCTCCCCATTGAGATTTCGAACACCATCTGGTTTCCTCCAAACCATAAACATACTGTTCTTTTTACTGCCTTCTCGGGCTTCTTGTTCTCTCCAGATGCAGAGATGCTGGGGTACAAGGAGACCAGACCCGTCTCCCTCCCTGAAAAAAAAAATTGTTATCCTAAGAGTTCTAAATCTCCAAGCCCCTGAGTCAGATATTTCAGCAACTCTCCTGTCAGTTCTTCTTTAGTGCAAATGAGCTCACCTGTCCTTAGAGGCCACGAGACAACTGCAGTTGAAGTTGTTGGAGAGTCATGGCCACTGTAAATCAGGCCATTTATTTACATCCCCACATGTAGACTCAGGTTGAACTCCGGACCGTGTTGACAGCTGATCTCAATGGGACCAAGATTTCACCCTCAATGTTTAACTTTCAGCTCTGAGCTGTGAAATCACGGCTTCAGGTCCTGCTACAGAGAGCACTTCTCTGTTAGGGTGCTGAAAGTGTCTGAAGTAAACCCTCAGTTTTTGTGACATTCTGAGACCAGGAATGAAAGACAGGGATTCCAAAACACCCGGGTCCTGATTTTGGTTTCTGGGATGTTAGTGTCAATCTGGAGTGACCCACTGAAAGCAGAATGTGAGAGCAGAATTTGTCCAGTGTGTGACCCATTCTTGTTGTGAACCTTCTGGTAACACAGATACCCACTGCAGAGGGTTTAGCTTTCTAACAGGGCAGTAAAGTTGCTGAATTGGAAAACTTGACTGAACCAGAGGAAAAGCCACATAAAACCAAAAAAGGAAGCTACCGAGACAGCTAGAAGGACACAGTCAGACACATAAGAACAAAAGAACATAAGAATGACCATACTGGGTCAGACCAAAGGTCCATCCAGCCCAGTATCCTGTATACTGACCGTGGCCAATGCCAGGTGCCCCAGAGGGAGTGACCCTAACGGGTAATGATCATGTGATCTCTCTCCTGCCATCCATCACCACCCTCTGACAAACAGAGGCTAGGGACACCATTCCTTACCCATCCTGGCTAATAGCCATTAATGGACTTAACCTCCATGAATTTATTAAGTTCTCTTTTAAATCCTGTTAGAGTCCTAGTATTCACAACCTCCTCAGGCAAGGAGTTCCACTGGTTGGTTGTGCGCAGAGTGAAGAAGAACTTCCTTTTATTTGTTTTAAACCTGTTGTCCATTAATTTCAATTGGTGGCCCCTAGTTTTTATATTATGGGAACAAGTAAAATAACTTTTCCTTATTCACTTTCTCCACACCACTCATGATTGTATATTCCTTTATCATATCTCCCCTTAGTCTCCTCTTTTCCAAGTGGAAAAGTCCTAGCCTCTTTAATCTCTCCTCATATGAGACCCGTTCCAAACCCCTAATCTTTTTAAAAAAAGAACAGGAGTACTTGTGGCACCATAGAGACTAACAAATCATTTTAGTTGCCCTTCTCTGAACCTTTTCTAATGCCAGTATATCTTTTTTGAGATGAGGAGACCACATCTGTACACAGTATTCAAGATGTGAGCATACCATGGATTTATAAAAGGGTAATAAGATATTCTCTGACTTATTCTCTATCCCTTTCTTAATGATTTTTAACGTCCAGTTTGCCCTTTTGACTGCCACTGCACACTGCATGGACACCTTCATAGAACGATGAATCCAAGATTTTTTTCCTGACTAGTTGTAGCGAAATTAGCCCCCATCATATTATATGTATAGTTGGGGTTATTTTTTTCCAATGTGCATTACTTTAAATTTATCCACATTAAATTTTATTTGCCATTTTGTTGCCCAAATCACTTAGTTTTGTGAGATCTTTTTGAAGTTCTTCACAGTTTGCTTTGGTCTTAACTATCTTGAGCAGTTTAGTATCGTCTGCAAACTTTGCCACCTCACTGTTTACCCCTTTCTCCAGATCATTTCTGAATAATTTGAATAGGATTTGTCCCAGGACTGACCTTTGGGGAAGACCACTGGTTACCCCTCTCCATCCTGAAAATTTACCATTTATTCCTACCCTTTGTTCCCCGTCTTTTAACAAGTTCTCAATCCGTGAAAGGATCTTCTCTCTTATCCCATGACAACTTCATTTATCTAAGAGCCTTTGGTGAGTGACCTTGACAAAGGCTTTATGGAAATCTAAGTACACTATGTTCACTGGATCCCCCTTGTCCACATGTTTGTTGACCCCTTCACAGAACTGTAATAGATTAGTAAGATGTGATTTCCCTTTACAGAAACCATGCTGACTTTTGCTCAACAATTTAAGTTCATCTATGTGTCTGACAATTTTATTCTTTATTATTGTTTCAACTAATTTGCCCAGTACTGACATTAGACTTACTGGTCTGTAATTGCCAGGATCACCTCTAGAGCCCTTCTTAAATATTGGCATTACATTAGCTATCTTCCAGTCATTGGGTACAGAAGCTGATTTAAAGGACAGGTTACAAACCATAGTTAATAGTTCCGCAATTTCACATCTGAGTTCTTTTACAACTCTTGGGTGAATGCCATCTGGTCCCAGTGACTTGTTACTGTTAAGTTTATCAATTAATTACAATAACAATTCAATTAATTCCAAGACAAGGAACTGATCTTAAAAACAAATATTTATCGAAATAATTTCTAGTACATTTGTAGTTCCAGGTAAATCCTTTTTTACATTTCACCAGGTAAATCCTTTGGTGTTTCTGACAATGCTAAACAGTTTGAGTTGCCGTGATGGTGAATTCCTTCCCAAATGGTTCTTGACTTGAACCCTGTATCCTTCCTGAGCCCTTAGCACTAACTTTAATGCAGAAACAGCCAACTCACCAAAATCCTGCTCAGCAGAGAGAGGAAATATCCTTATTGAGACAGGAAGGCAGAGCCCTGAGACTCAATGTATAAATCTCACTTGTCTGACACTCGCCATACAGGACAGCAACCTTTATAATTCCCCTGAACAGTCCCTACAGACTCTCAGGTTGGAAGGCCTCCCAGACAATTCCCTAAGCTCCATGAGCAGTGGGACAAACAGAAAATAGACCCTGGAGAATTTCAGCTTGAGAGCCTCCCCCGGGAGTGAAGAAATGATTCACTGACACAGGGGGCTCAGATTGTAAGGGCCAAATGAGTCTTGCAGACTGTTCAGCCTAGCAGTTGACGATGTTTTCCTTTCTGTATAGGAATCTGCACTATGTGTGGGAATGCTGTCAGAAGATACGGGACAACAACCACTTTCAATCGCTCGTAGCAGCACACCACTGAATCCTGCCCGTGCAGTTGTAATATCCAGTCCATTAGCCTCCGAAAATTCATAGCCACCCTAAGTATTTGAAAAAAGGCTTTCTTCACCCAGGATTGTGGAATCAAAGATATTTTCCAGTATTCCTTCATGAGGTCTAAAGTGGATATATATATCTGGCAGCTCAAACTGTTCCAATAATGCATCCACACTCTGCATCGGGAAAGCATCACATTTCAATAATGTGTTGATTTTTCTGAAATCGATGCAGAAACGGGTTATGCTATCCTGCGTTGGAAGTAGTACCGTGGGAATTCTCCTCTTATTGTGTGAATCCTTTACCATTCCCAGAGCCAAAATTACCTGGAGTTCATCTCACATGGTATTCCACTTTTTAGGAGGAGACAGCCACAGAATTTGAAGGATGTGTTGCTCGGTGACCATTTCAGTTTGGTGGTATTTTTAGTAGGTGTGCCCCACTGATAACACAGGGATAAAGGAATCAAGCAATTGCTATATCTTCATCTTTTGTTCAGGCTACAGTCCCTCCCCCATGATTGTGTTACAGGTGCCTTGGGGCCTAATTTGGGCTCCAGAGAGTATGAGTGTGATAGGTTATGACCCCTGGGGTACAGTCTGGGAACCATAAGAAGTGTGGTGCCTCTCTAACCACCCAGCTGGGCTGGCCCTTTTCCACACTGCTTTGCTGGTGATTCAGCCTCTCCAGGCCCTGTTATCACCCAAGTACAAACATCAGACAGCAGCTAATTTCCCAGCTCCCCAGGCTCAACCCCTCTCCCCCCCGCCCCCACACACTGGAATATAAACCCCAAATGATACCTTCCTGCTCAGGGATCTGTATAATGTAAGCTCATTCATAGAGTTTGCCCTCTCCTCGACATGGAAAGGATGTCTATATTAACCAAGAAACTAGTGAGGAAAATAGAAAGGAGTATAAATATTGGCAAATGAAGTGTAAAAATGTATTTAGGAAGGCCAAGACAGAATGTCAAAGACTCAAAAAGTAATAGCACAAAAGTTAAGTACATCAGAAGCAGGAAGCCAGCTAAACAATCTGTGTGGCCCCCGGGCAATCAAACTGCTAAAGGAGCACTCAAGGATGATAAGGCCATAGCGGAGAAACAAAATGAATTGTTGGCATCAGTCTTCACGGTTGAGGATGTGAGGGAGATTCCCAAACCTGAGCCACTCTTTTTAGCTGACAGATCTAAGGAACTGTCCCAGATTGAGGTGTCATTAGAGGAGGTTTTGGAACAAATTGATAAAGTAAACAGCAATAAGTCACCAGAACCAGATGGGATTCACCCAAGAGTTATGAAGGAACTCAAAGATGAAATTGCAGAATTACTAAACTGTAGTCTGTAACCTGTCATTTAAATCAGATTTTGTACCAGATGACTGGAGGATAGCTAATGTGACGCCATTTTTTAAAAAGGACACCAGAGTCTACATGGACTACTTCAGGAGTTTCAGGGAGAAAAAGGTAACCTGGTTTGATGGAAGGGGTATCTGGCTCCTTCGCTGTCTCTGAAAGGTGTTTCATCCCCATCTTTTCAGTACTCTGAAACAAAAACTGAAGATGAGATGCAGGATGATAATTGACAAATGTCAAGATCAAGTGATAGTGCATATCTTAACTGTGGAAACCTATTTCTTTAAGAGCTCTCAGTATTCTCCCCTTCTTAAAGGTAGGCAATTTAGTCTTAGTCCAAGTAATTTTCTCTGAAAAATAAACAGAAATTTGCTTTCACTGAGGTTTAGTCAAATCAGCCCTTGTGAGAAGGCAAATTCCATTAAATAGTTTCTATACCATATGGAATGCTGGTTCTTCTCAAGAGGTTGTAGATGATTTGCCTTTCACACCACTATACCTCAATACCTTAGGAAACATTTGTCCCAATAAATCATCTTTGGCTCAGGATTTCTGCCATGAGCTCTTTAGTTGTCCTGCATCTTGCTTCATCTCTCACAGAAGTAAGCCTGATTTCAGTACCGGGCAAACTGGTTGAAAGTATAATAAAGAACAATATTGTCAGACATATAAATGAACATGATCTGTTGCGGAAGAGTCAACATGGTTTTTATAAAGGGAAATCATGCCTCACCAATCTCCAAGAATTCTTTGAGGGGGTCAACAAATGTGGAGAAACTGGATCCAGTGGATATAGTATAAAAAATCTTTGACGAGGTCCCTCACCAAAGGCTCCTAAGCAAAGCAAGCTGCCAAGGGACAAGAGGGGAGGTGCTCTCATGGATCTGTAACTGGTTAAAAGATAGGAAACAAAAGGTAGGTATAAATGGTCAGTTTTCATAATGAAGAGTAGTAAATATTGGTGTCCCCGAAGACTCTGTATATTCATAAATGATCTGGAAAAAGGGGCAAACAGTGAGGTGGCAAAATTTGCAGATGATACAAAATTACTAAAGATAGTTAAGACCCAGGCAGCCTGCAAAGAGCTACCAAAGGATTTGGTGACTGGGCAACCAAATGTCAGATGGAATTTAATGTTGATAAACACAAAGTAATGCACAGTGGAAAGCATAATCCCAACTATACATATAAAATGATGGGGTCTAAATTAGCTGTTACCACTCAAGAAAGAGAGCTTGGAGTCATTGTGGATAGTTCTCAGAAAAGGTTCACTCAATGCGCAGCGGCAGTCAAAAAAGTGAACAGAATGTTGGGAATAATTAAGAAAGGGATAATAGGACAGAAAATATATTGCCTCTATATAAATCCATGGTCCACCCACATCTTTAATACTGCATGTAGTTGTGGTCTCCCCATCTCAAAAAAGACATACTGGAATTGGAAAAAGCTCAGTAAAGGACAACAAAAATTATTAGGGGTATGGAACGGATTCCGAATGAGGAAAGATTGATAAAACCGGGACTTTTCAGCTTGGAGAAGAGACGACTAAGTGGACATATGATTTCTTTGCCTGAGTTCTCTATACTTAGATCTTCTTAGGAATGTGTTTTTTCTCAAGTATCAGCCCTGTTCTTGCCAGATTCTGTGAGCAGGGCCTGCCTCATACCAGGCCTGTGTCACAAAGGCTGATGTCTCAGGCTCTCTTCCTACTACACCAGTATATCGTTGGGTCCTGATGATATATTACTGTTTAATTTATCCATTTGTTCCAAAACCTTCTGTCATAAATATAAAGGGAAGGGTAACCACCTTTTTTTGTACACCGCTATAAAATCCCTCCTGTCCAGAGGCAAAATCTTTTCACCTGTAAAGGGTTAAGAAGCTCAGGTAACCTGGCTGGCACCTGACCCCAAATGACCAATGAAGAGACAAGATACTTTCAAATCTGGAGGGGGAGGGAAAAGGCTTTTAACTGTCTGTTAGTGTGATACCTTTGCCGGGAACAGATTAAGGATGCAAACCCTCCAACTCCTGTAATGTTAGTAAGTAATCTAGCTAGAAAATACTTTAGGTTTTCTTTGCTTTTTTGGCTTGTAAATTCGCTGTGCTGGAGGGAATGTGTATTCCTGTTTTTGTGTCTTTTTGTAACTTAAGGTTTTGCCTAGAGGGATTCTCTATGTTTTGAATCTGACTGCCTGTAAGATTATCTTCCATTCTGATCTTACAGAGTTGTTCTCTTTTTTTGTTTTTGTTTTTGTTCTTTTAATAAAGTTCTGATTTTTAAGAATCTGATTGTTTTTTTATGTCTTAAAAATCCAAGTGGTTTGTGCTCATCTTGTTTATTCTCAAGCCTCCTGAGGAAAGGACGTGTAAGGGCTTGGTGGGATATTTTGGGGAAATAGGAACTCCAAGTGGTCCTTTCCCTGTCCGTTGTCTAAAATACTTGGTGGTGGCAGGTGTTTTACCTAATCTAAGGGCAAAGACTTTGTGCCTTGGGGAAGTTTTAACCTAAGCTGGTAGAAATAAGTTTAGGGGGTCTTTCATGCGGGTCCCCACATCTGTACCCTGGAGTTCAGAGTGGGGAAGGAACCCTGACATGGTGGCAGAGTGATGGGATCATTTTGAACTAGAAGCACAGCAGGATTTTAAAAGGTGATTACAGCAGGAGAGTGAATTTGTGTGGGGGGGTGGAGGGTGAGAAAACCTGGATTTGTGCTGGAAATGGCCTAACCTGATGATCACTTTAGATAAGCTATTACCAGCAGGACAGTGGGGTGGGAGGAGGTATTGTTTCATATTCTCTGTGTATATATAAAGTCTGCTGCAGTTTCCACAGTATGCATCCGATGAAGTGAGCTGTAGCTCACGAAAGCTCATGCTCAAATAAATTGGTTAGTCTCTAAGGTGCCACAAGTACTCCTTTTCTTTCAGCTGCAGGTTCTGTCTCTCTGCCTGGGGACAGAGCAGCTCCAGGAGAAAAGGAGTTTTCTGTAGGTTGGGAACACTTATCAGAGACAAAGGTATCAGGTTACAGCACAGCAAATTTTACAAGACAGGTTGTTGTTTTTTGTTTTTTTTTTCTAACTCTCGGATACAGCTAGGTTAAAAACAGAGAGGCTAAGACGACAAAAAGCAATGCCGAACAGAAACTGGAGATAGTCAGACTGGAAGCAGAAGAGAAAGAAAAAGAACACCAGAGACTGGTCAAATTAAAACAACTCGATATGGAGGTCAGGAACATGGACTTTTGCAGTCTATGATGATTATCCCATCCCCATGCTGCTGCGGGAAGACTTGGCCAGTCATGTAAAGCTCGCCAAGAGGGTGGGAATGGTCACCTACAGCCAGGCTAAGCAAGCTGTCACACTTAGCTCTGTTCTGGAGACATCTACCAGGACCCAGTCAGAGGTGATGGAACCGGACCCCATGCCAACGTCTGCAACAGCAGTAGTGGATCCAGTCACAGAGACCCAGACAGAGCCAGTCCCAGAACCAAAAAGGGTGGAACAACCAGCACCAGACCCATTGTCAGCACTGAATCCAGTGCTTGGAACCCCAACACCAGAGGGCCCCACCAAACCTGAACCCGCAGCAGCCCATAACAAGAGGCTCAGCCAGAGCCTGAACCCCAACATAGTGCACCAGCGGAGAGCGGTTCACAGTCAACGGAAACAGCCCCATCCCCTACATCGCTTCCAGAGGGACCAAGCCCAGATCCACAATCCAATGAGGAACTGATGTCTCCAGCCTCAAGGGAACAGTTCCAGACCGAACAGGAAGCAGATGAAAGCCTCCAGAGAGCTTGGACGGTGGCATGGAGCAATCCACCACCTCTCAGCTCTTCTAATCGATCCAGGTTTGTTGTAGAAAGAGGACTTTTATACAAGGAAACTCTTTCTGGTGGACACCAGGAAGACTGGCATCCTCAGAGACAGTTGGTAGTTACAACTAAATACCGGGCCAAGTTCTTAAGCTTAGCCCACGATCATCCTAGTGGCCATGCTGGGGTGAACAGGACCAAAGACCGTTTGGGGGGGTCATTCCACTGGGAGGGAATGGGCAAGGATGTTTCTACCTACGTCCGGTGTTTTGAGGTGTGCCAAAGAGTGGGAAAACCCCAAGACCAGGTCAAAGCCCCTCTCCAGCAACTCCCCATCATTGAAGTTCCATTTCAGCGAGTAGCTGTGGATATTCTGGGTCCTTTTCCAAAAAAGACCCCCAGAGGAAAGCAGTACATACTGACTTTCATGTCCTTATTATCCCTAAGTGCTCCATCATCCCATGGCCTCACTAGTTTTTTTAATTGACTTCCTGCTTCGGATGTACTTACAGCAATTTTTGCTGTTCTTTTAATACAGGGCAACCTTTCATCCTGTCAGCCACGGGGACAAATAATTGCGTCAACTTATGGAGTGGCCTGGTTCTGTCAATGTAGAAGGCCAGAGCCTTCCGGATGCCCAAGGCAGGTAGCCTACACTCCTCTGATTTCTGTGGCTTAGGAAAGTAGACTGGTAAGTCAATGTCCTGACTCGAATGAAAATGAGAGATGACCTTGGGAAGAAATTCCCTGTTCTGCCTGGGCATGAATCCATTCACCTGGAGAGTTCTCCATGTGTAGAAGAGTGAACTAACCACCTCCGGATGAAGGGACCACTCCTGGCGAAGTGAAAATGTTCTGCTGACGTGCTCAGGATACAAGTAGAATACTGGGGTTTTGATTTGAATCTGATTGTCATCCCGTAGCTTTGTTACTAATGTGGACCGACTCCTGCTGGGGCTTGTGGCATTTTTTTTTTTAAATCAAACCTGTACTAGTTGTCATCAGACATCACAGGTGTGGTGCTCTGCTCTGTCCAATGTTGATACCTCTTCTGCTGCATGCGTGTGCTCCCTCTGTGTGCTGACCTGGCTCTGCGCAGATAGCCAGAATAGCAAGCCCCGAGAGAACCCCCAATGGCCACAATGGCCACAGACTCTGATAAGGTACAAAGGCACCCAGCCAGGTTTATTGCCAAACGAACAACAGTGATAGTTTCCCGCAGACTCTGCAGGACATATTCTGAATATGTGCCCTCTGACAAAGGACCAGTGGCAGGATTCTCCACTGCTCCCAAGGCCAGACAAAGACAGCCCCTCAGAGGTACATTGTTATACAGAGGTACAAACAAGTTACACATGACTCCTGATGTACTGAGGTACAACCCCTCTACATGACATTGGTTCAACCAAAACAACTCTATCCATTATATTATCCTTTTGACCCTGTCTTCAGGATGGGTGGGCATGTTCCTGTTTTCTTTGGGGAATGTACTTGTGCTGGAGTGTTCTGGTACCCTCCTGGCATTTGTTTCCATCACCTGTGCCCAGTACCTTTCAGGTATATGTATTTCTGTAGCATCAGCTCTGTTCTTGCCATATTCTGTGAGCAGAATACCTCTGCCTCTTGCTCACAGCTTAAATTTGCTTTATATTAGCAAGGTCTTGATCATTACTTCAGCTCAGGTCTCAGGCCTCATACCAGGCCTCTGATACACAGGCTTATGTTTCAGGACCTCATCGTACTACACCAGTTACCTAACAAAATCTTTCCTTTATTACTTGTTGTAATAGACCAATATGTTAAAAACTAACCAGATCTGTTTCTTGAAACAAAGTTGTTGTTTTTTAAGTGATTTGGGGGCTATTAATGCAGTAGAAATCTGACAAACCTGTAGCACCTCAAGCTGAGCTGAAGGCAGAGCAGCAGCAGACGGAAACACAAGGGCCAGAGAAGAAGCCCAAAAGGCTGAGCTGGGCTGGAGCCAGGGAAGCAGCACTGAACCAGAAAAGCCAAAATTGAGCCAGAGACAGGGCAGCGGTTCTGAGGCAGAGCTGGGGAGCTGCAGCTGGGGCAGGCCAGAATTGGGAGATGGATTGGCACAGACCAGCTGCGCCAACGAGGAGCCATGGCCAAGGCCAGAAATGGGGGAGGTGTCATTTCCACATTATACCTAAAACCCTGCTAGCAGCAAAAGGTTCACCTGCAGGATGGATGGGGCTGGAGTGGGTGTGGGAAAGAGGCAGCCAGGACGATCACTGCTGACCCCCACTGGCAATTCACCTTTGGCAGCTTAGGCAGAGATACTGTGGAGGGAGCCCAAATGTCTTGCTCCATGGTTTACTCCTCACCAGCAAAAGGAAAACCTGTTAAAGTTTTGGAGAGACATGGAGATGCACCCCAGGGAATGAGACCCACAGCATAGACTTTGAACTGGTGAGGCAGATCTCCCATTCTTATAACAGAACTTGGTTATTTTTCATAGTACTTAGACCATCCACTTTCTCTTTCAGGTGGATGCTGTACTGGGCAACTGTACCAGATGGGAGATTCTGAGGGAATATTATGTATAATTCTCTTGTGCTCCCCCTTGTCCTGCACCTCCGTTTTGTCCTTTGTTGGGGCCCAGGCCAGAGCTCTGTCTTTCCAGGACTTTTCAGACATTTCACAGAGTGAGGCCTTGGGGCTATTGTATGTAAAATAGTAATAGTGATACGACCATACAGCTAATAATGGAGATTCTCTACATCCTAGTAAGGAGGAGAAGACAGAGGGTGATAACATACAAGTAATACAAGTAGGATCTGATGAGAAACAGTCACATGAAAAAGAGCCCCCAAATAATTTCTTCTTGAATCATGGCCTGCATTCGCTTCTGCTATGACCAAGTGCAGATGCCTCCTCCAGCGATTGTCACTGCCCACTCTACCAGGGTGCAGGCCTCCTTGGCAGCTTTTCTGACCCATGTACCTATTCAGGATGTCTGCAGAGCAGTCACCTGGTTGTCTGTCCATACCGTTATGCCCCACTGTGCGCGGACCCAGCAGGCCCAGGACAATGCTGGGTTTGGCAGGGCAGTACTGCAAACCAATGAGCTGTAAACTCTGAGCCCACCTCCAGGGACACTGCTTGTGAGTCATCTACAATGCAATGAACATGAGCAAGCACTCAAAGAAGAAAAAATCAGTGACCTACCCTTTTTTTTTTTTTTTGGAACTATTGTTCTTCAAAGTATTTTCCATTTACCACCCTCCTACCCCTCTGTCAGAGTTGCAGGAAGGAAGGAGCTGAGCGGGCGCAGGGCTGTCGGTGCCTAATATGCCACCACATGGGAATGCCACTCCAGAAGGTGCCCCAGCCCACCCTAGGGCAGAAATCTCTGACAGCTTTGCATGCGGTGCACACATACCGACAATGGAAGGGACATCTCGGAGAACAGCAGTTACCCCAGGCACAGAACAGGTTTTTCTCCAGATCAGTTATGAATATGTTGAACAGCAGTGTCCCCAGCTGTTCTCTGATATTTGGCTGTACATGTGTGTTCTCCGTGTGTGCTGCCCCAGCTCTGCACAGATTTTGGCAGGAAACTGCCCAATGACCAGAAGATCTATTAAGGTACACAGGCATTCAGCCAGGTTTGTTGTTGACAAAGCTTGGTAATTGCACTTGGCAGACTCTACAAGAACACTAAGGCTTGTATGCTCATGACAATGGATGCAGTTCAGTCATGGGTTGGGACTTTCCACTGCCCCCTGGGCTGGCCAAAGATACTCCCTCTGAGATACATCTTTACACCCTGATACAAGCAATTTATGTACTGTCATCCTGACCTTATCTTTTAGCAGCGGGCAGTGTGTTCCTGTTATCCTTGGAGAATGTTTTTGTCCATCCTTGATATTGGGATGTTCTGGTATCACTGAGTATCAGAATGTGTTTGTGAGGGTACTCTGTACTTAGCTTTCCTTAGGAATGTGTATTTCTGCAATATGAGCCCTGTTCTTGCCAAATTCTGTGGGAAGGTCCTGCCCCATTCCAAGCCTCTGATACAAGGGCTTATGTCTCTAGCTCTTTTCCTACTACACTAGTATATCATCTGGTCCTGGTGATTTATTACTGTTTAATTTATCCATTTGTTCCAAAATGTCTTCTAATGACACCTCAATGTAGGACAGTTCCTCAGATTTGTCACCAGAAAAGAATGGCTCAGGTTTGGGAATCTCCCACCCATCCTCAGCTGTGATGACCAAGGTAAAGAATTTATTTAGTTTCTCCTCAATGGACTTATTGTCCTTGAGTGCTCCTTTAGCATCTCCATCATCCAGTGACCTCATACGTTTTTTAGCAGTGTTCCTGCTTCTTATGTACTTTAAAAAATGGATGCTGGTACTTTTAGAGTCTTTGGCTACTTGTACACATTTCCTTTTTGGCCTTCTTAATTGTATGTTTACACGTCATTTGCCAGAGATTATGCCTCTTTCTATTTTCCTCACTAGGATTTAATTTCCACTTTTTAAAGGATGCCTTGTTGCCTCTCACTGCTTCTTTTATGTTTTTTATTTAGCCATGGTGGTGTTTTTTTGGTCTTCTTACCGTGTTTTTTTAATTTGCAGTACAGATTTAAATTGAGCCTATTATGACGTCTTTTAAAATTTCCATGTGGCTTGCAGGGATTCCACTTTTGGCACTGTACCTTTTAATTTCTGTTTAACTAGCTTCCTCATTTTTCTGTAGGCCCCCTTTCTAAAATTAAATGCTACTGTGGTCTACTGCTGTGGTGTCCCCCACCCCACTATATTCACCCCACTATATTCACCTCTTGGACTAGATCCTGTGTTCCACTAAGGTCTAAATCAAGAATTGCCTCTCCTCTTGTGGGTTCCAGGACTAGCTGCTCCAAGAAGCAGTTGTTTAAGGTGTCAATAAACTTTCTCTCTGTATTCAGTCCTGAGATGACATGTACCCAGCCAATATGGGGATTGTTGACATTCCCCACTATTCTCTGTGTATATATAAAGTCTGCTGCAGTTTCCACGGTATGCATCTGATGAAGTGAGCTGTGGCTCACGAAAGCTCATGCTCAAATAAATTGGTTAGTCTCTAAGGTGCCACAAGTACTCCTTTTCTTTTTGCAAATACAGACTAACACGGCTGTTACTCTGAAACCTGTCACTATTATTGAGGGGTTTTTAACATTTTTTATAGCCTCTGTAATCTCCATGAGCATTTCTCGGTCAATATCACCATCCTCCTCAGGTGATATCCCTACTGCTACACTCTTATTGAAGCACAGAATTACTCTCCATACAGATTCTATAGCACAATTTGATTCATTTAAGATTTTAACATTATTTGATTCTATGCCAGCATGACCTGTTCTGTCCTGCTGATAGATTTGTGTACCCTGGTATTACTGTGTGCCATTGATTATCAGCTTTAAGTTTCTGTGATGCCTATGATATCAATATCCTGATTAAGTACAATGTACTCAGATTCACCCACCTTATTATTTAGACTTCTATAATTTGTGTATAAACACTTAAAAATGGTCACTCTTTAGCTGTCTGGCATTACATGATGAAATTTAATGGGGCTCTTTTACGTTTGACTCTTTCTCACCAGATGCTACTTGTATTTCCTCATCTTCCATCCTCTTCCCCTTATTAGAATATAGAGATTCTCCATTAAACGATGTGCAATTCTCTCTTCTCGAAACTGACCAAGAGCTATTACCTTTAGTATTTTATATAAAATAGACCCAAGGTTTCAATTTTTGAAACGCTTTCTGAAAAGTCCTGGAAAGTCAGAGATCTGGCCTGGGCTCCAACAAAGAGCAAAACTGAGGTATAGCACATAAGGGAGTTATACATAATATTAGGTTTCAGAGTAACAGCCGTGTTAGTCTGTATTCGCAAAAAGAAAAGGAGTACTTGTGGCACCTTAGAGACTAACCAATTTATTTGAGCATAAGCTTTCGTGAGCTACAGCTCACTTCATCGGATGGCTGTAGCTCACGAAAGCTTATGCTCAAATAAATTGGTTAGTCTCTAAGGTGCCACAAGTACTCCTGTTCTTTATACATAATATTGCCTCCAAATCCCCCATCTTGTACAGTTGCCCACCTGAGACTGGAAGTGGATGGTCCAAGTGCTATGAAAACTCACCAAGCTCTGTTCTAACAATATGGGACCTGCCTCACAGGCTCAAAACCCCTGCTGAGAGTCTCAGACCCTGGGGTGCTTCTCCACGTCCCTCTAGTACTTTAACGGGTCTTTCTTTGCTTGTGAGGAGTAAAACATGGAGCAAGACAATTGGCTCCCTCCGTGGTAACTCTGCCTAACGTGCACAAGGTGAATTGCCGTATGTGTGGTGGGGGACGGGAGACTCAGCAGTGACAGTCCTGGCTGCCTCTTTCACGCACCCACTCCAGCCCCATCCATCCTACAGGTTTCAGAGTAACAGCCGTGTTAGTCTGTATTCGCAGAAAGAAAAGGAGTACTTGTGGCACCTTAGAGACTAACCAATTTATTTGAGCATAAGCTTTCGTGAAGTGAGCTGTAGCTCACGAAAGCTTATGCTCAAATAAATTGGTTAGTCTCTAAGGTGCCACAAGTACTCCTTTTCTTTTTGCATCCTACAGGTGAAATCTTTGTTGCTAACAGGGTTTTAGGTATATTGTGGAAATGACGCTTTCCTGAATTCTGGCCTCTATCAGCCCCTGTTGGCACAATATCCTCTGCCCGCTCAGCATATGTGCGTCTGCTGTGTGGGGGATTGTGGGTTTGGCTGGAGTTTGTTGTTAGGTTCCAAATGCTGGGAGCAAGACGCACAGGCACAAAGGGGGCAGTTGTGGAGGGATTTGGTGCCTTGTTGAGGTGCTGATGCTTTGATGAGGTTCTGAGCCAAGCTCATCCTGGACACTGACTCCAAGTTCTGAGGAACAAGACTCCAGTTGGGCCCATTTGACATCCCTCAGTGAGCTGGTCTGATACTCTGTAAGATGTATCTTGTGCACCACAATCCCAGCTTGAATTTAAAATCAACAAACCTGTGAAACTGTAGCGCTTCCATTGGCAAAGGGACTTTCCCCATCATAAGCCAAGTAGAACAGGTGCAATGCTGTACCTTGGCTGACTAGTGCCTAACACACATACCACTATTGATATCATTTCTGCATTTGGCCTTCAGTCATTTGCAGACAGTCTGAGAGAATTTCTGTGCCCCTGTGCATCCTAAAGCCCAGCAATGATCCTTGAAACAAGTGACCTTGTGAACTATTCCATTGTTAAAGGTGGCAGAGTGGGAAGAGTTTGTATAATGAAGATATCCACAAGGTAGTGTGAGTGGCACCCAACCTCTACACAGGGGCAGCAGAGCCCACAGACTCTTGGAGGCAGGGACTTTCTTCCCAGAATCTGCCCTCCCATTGGATTCTTGCCTCAGCCCCCGAGTCCACCATTCGAGGCCATCTTGTCTAGTAACATCTTCCTGTGTTGGGCTCCCTCCCATGGCCCTACCTTACTCTCTACAGCTGTTTATTGTGCTTGGCTGCCATGTTATTTGTGGTACGGCCAGCATCCACTATCCTGGCCCGCAGCTCCCTGCTGTAGCTCAGCCTGGCTCCCCATTGGTTCAACTGGTTTTGCTGCCCCATCTCCTGGCTCTGGTGTGCTCCAGCTTCATCTCCCCAGCTCTGTCTCAGCACTGATGCTCTGCCTCCGACCCAGCTCAGCCTTCTGGGCTCCTTCTCTGGCCCCTCTGGTTCTGGCTGGAGTTGCCACATGTCTACTGCATTAATAGCCCAAAGTCACTTAAAAACTAACCAAAAAGTAGCCCCAGCTATTTCTTGAAACAAAGGTTTTTTTTTTTTATTCACACATTCCTCTATATATCAAATAAGAAATGAAAGATTTCTTTGGATACCTACTACAAATTTGACTTTTTAAAAAAAGCTACAAGCCCCAGGAGAAGTTTGTCCACCTTAGCCTCTTCAGATTCTACCTCATTTTCACTGGCATTCACTATGTTAGACGTCCACTCACCACAAACCTTCTTGGTGAAAAATTAAACAAACAAGTCATTAAGCAACTCTGCATTTCCACATTTTCTTATATTATTACCCCCCTCCCCCCTTGAGTGATGGGCTTTCTTCGTCCTTGGTATTCCTCTTGCTTCCAATGTATTTGTATATTATTTTCTTTTACCGTTTATGTCTCTGGCTAGTTTGATCTTGTTTTGTGCCTGGACTGATTTTGTCCCTACATACTTGTGTTATTTGTTTACACTTATCCTTTGTAATTTTGTAGCGCCGACAAACCCCAGTCGTCAGTAAGCAGGATCGAACCTGAGAGCTCTGGAGCTTAGTGCATGAGACTCTACCGAATGAGCTAAAAGCCAATTGCTTCTTTGCTAAGTCTGTAGAAAAAACTCATTTTATATATAACCCTCTCTCTTAGTAGTCTCAGTGCCGGCCATGAGATAGGACAGAACACCTCACCCAGGAGGTGTGTGGGTTACAATTTGACCTAGTTTCAACTTTTGGTAAGACTCTTTTTTATTTTTGGATCATTGACGATCTCCTGTTTAAGCCAGGTTGATCTCTTGCCATACTTCCTATCTTTCCTACACAGTGGGATAGTTTGGTCTTGTGTCCTTAATAATGTCTCTTTGAAAAACTGCCCACTGTCTTCTTTTTTCCTTTAGACTTGGTTCCCATGGGATCTTATCTACCAACTCCCTGAGTTTGCTAAAGTCTGCCTTCTTGAAATCCATTGTCTTTATTTTGCTGTTCTCCCTCCTACCATTGCTTAGAATCATAAACTCTACCATTTCATGATCACTTTCACCCAGGCTGCTTTCCACTTGCAAATTCTCCACTTGTTCCCCCATATTTGTCAAATCTAGAAGAACCCCTCCCCTAGTAGCTGTCTCCACCTTCTGAAATAAAAAAAAAACTGTCTGCAATACATTCCAAGAACTTGTTGGATAATCTGTGCCCTGCTGTGTTATTTTCCCAACAGATCCCTGGGTAGTGGAAGTTCCACATCAGCACAAAGTCCCGTACTTTGGATGTTATTGTTACTTGTTTAAAAAAGCCTCATCCACCTCTTCTTTCTGATTCGGTGGTCTGTAGTAGAGCCCTACCATGACATCAAGGTTTGGTTTTTACCTCTTTATTCTTACCCAGAGACATTTATCAAGTCTGTCTTCTATTTCTATCTTAACCTCAGTCCAAGTGTATCCATTTTTAATATATAAGGCAACACCTCCTTCCTTTTCTCTCTGTCTGCCCTTCCTGAGCAAGCTGTACCCTTCTATACCAATATTCCAGTCATGCGTATTATCCCACCAAGTCTCCGTGATGCCAACGATGTCATAGTTGTGTTTATTTACTAGCATTTTGAGTTCTTCCTGTTTATTCCCCAGACTTCTTACATTAATATGCAGACATCTAAGATAATCTATTTGATTTCTCCCCCACACACTTCTGTCTTGTCTCTCCCTTATTTCTGCTATAACAGCCCATACTCCCCCTAGATTCCAACCCTTCTCCCAGATGTCCATGTGTTTGACTTACCTGTGGACTTTGGTCACCTGCCCCCATTGAACCTAGTTTAAAGCCCTCCTCACTAGGTTAGCCACGCTGTAGCCAAATATGCTCCACCCCTTCCTCGAAACGTGGACCCCATCTCTGCTTAGCAGATTCACCTCCAGGATGCATCTGTCTCTGCCCGGGTCCCTATTCTTGACCAGAAGAACTGAAGTGAACACCACTTGCACTCCAAACTCCTTTACCCATACTCCCAGAGCCCTGCAGTTACTTCCAGTCTGCTCAGGGTCATAACTTGCAGTATCATTAGTGCCCACATGGATGGGTAGCATGGGGTAGTGGTCAGAGGGCCAAATGATCCTCAACAATCCTTCCATACCAAGGATGGGTGCCTTCATTCCCCTCAGAAGAAAGTCACAAACCACCACTAGACTACATTTCCTCCTGCGAATGGTGGCTGTGATCCTCCCAGCCTTGGGGTTATATGGCTCCTCCTCCTCCTCCTTTGGGGTGATTCTTCATTGCTCATTTCCAGGGAAGCATATCGGTTTTCCATCACCATGTTGAGTGGTTTGGGAGCAGGGGTGGGGCACTCTCTGCTGCCAGAAGTAACCAGCAGCCAGTATCCTCCCTGCCACAGAGCCATATCCTCCTCTCCCAGTGGTGTGACAGCAATCCTCTGTAGCTGGATGGCTTCCTCAGCCTTGGATGGCTCCATGTGAATACTCTTGAGGAATTCCTCATGGGCATGTGTGATCCTCAGCTTAGCCACCTCTTTCTGTAGCTCTCCCTGATACTGCCTGCGAGATTCCACCAGCAGATACCTTTTGCACTAGATGGTCCCCCCAGCCTTGCTTCCTGAGAGTGGAAAATGCAGGCCACTATCTCTGCAAATCCACACCAGAATATGGGTAGAGGCAGTGGTGAGCTGGAGCCGGTTCACACCAATTCGCTGGAACCGGTTGTTAAATTTAGAAGCCTTCTTAGAACCGGTTGTTCTGCGCGGGACAACCGGTTCTAAAAAGGCTTCTAAATTTAACAACTGGCCAAAAGTGGTGCCTTAGGCACCGACTCCATGGGTGCTCTGGGGCTGGAGAACCCACGGGGAAAATATGGTGGGTGCAGACCCCCGACCAGCAGCTCCCCGCCGGGCCCCAGCTCACCTCTGCCCCTGAGTTACGCTCTGCCCTGCTCTGCTTCTGTGCCCCCCACCCCCAGCTTCCCGTGATTCAGCTGTTTGCGTGAGAAGCTGGGAGGGCTGAGAAGCAAGAGGCAGCTTCAGGTTCAGGCCCAGGGAGGCGGAGCGGAGGTGAGCTGCGGGGGGGCCCAGGAGGGCTGCCCGTGCCGCAGCAGGTAACCCGGGGTGGGGGGCACAGGGGAACCGCTCCCCACCCCAGCTCTCCTCCACCTCCCTGGGCCTGAGCGCGAAGTCGCTGCTTGCTTCTCAGCCCTCCCAGGCTTTCCATGCGAACAGCTGATTCGCAGGAAGCTGGGGTGGGGGATGTTCAGGGGAGGAGGCGGAGGTGGAGCAGAGGTAAGCAGGGGCCAGGCATGGGGCGGGGAGCTGCTGGTGGTTGCTCTGCACCCACCAACTTTTCCCCGGGGGTGCTCCAGCCCCAGAGCACCCACGGGGTCGGTGCCTAAGGCGCCACTTTTGATGTGATCAGTGGGGGGAGCAGCTGCTCCCCTTATTCCCCCCCTACCTATGCTACCCCACCCCTAGGAGCCATAGGGCCCTGCCGGATGCTTCCCAGGAGACTCCCCACCTCAGCCCCGGCAGGTCCCTCTGGCTTTTAGGGGCGGGGAGGGCACCCACTACGGTGGCCCACGAGACCCTCCTGCCCAGCTCCGGGGGCAGTGAGGGGACAGAGGAGGGGGTGGATGGGGCAGGCGTCCTGGGAGGGCAGGCCATGACTCCCTCGTGGGGTGAGGGGGGAACAGGCTGTTAGGATTTTGGCAGCTCATCACCAGGTAGAGGCGTTCGTGATTAGGTTGTCTGTCTGGATACAGGCGCGGGTGGAGGAGAGAGGAGCAGCGTTCGCACTGGCGATGCGGCCCTTCCTCACCGTAGCCATTCTCTTACCAAGTCCCTCTCAAACTCCCCTGTTTGCAGTCCCCAGTTTCTTCAGCCTCAGCTCATCTGCCTTGCATTCCATCCCTTTGGTCATGTTTGTCTCCTGCCTCCGGATCCTTTCCAGTTTCTCAGGGTGACGCTGAAAGAGATCAGGTGATGATCAGAGAGGAAAGGAGAGCGTATTGCGTGGTGATGGAGTGATAAGATGTCTGAGCTTCTCAGACTTGAACTTCCACAAGGCTGAGCTTATCTACGCTGGGACAGAACACCCCTGATTAAGAAGGAGATATCCTTTCCCGCTCTTGTCATGCAGGTTTAAAGTCAGAGGCCTCCAGGCAAGCATATTCTGCAGGTGTATTTGCCCACTTTGTCACAAAGCTCTATGGTTTTGACCCCATAAATGATAGGGTTGAACATGGGGGGGGGGGACAAGGAAGTAGAGGTTGGCCAAGATGATGTGAATGTGTGGAGCGATGCCCTGACCAAACCGGTGTGTCAGAGTGGAAAAGAAGAAGAGAGTACAAGACATCAGCATGACACAAATGTGGGCTGTGCAGGTGTTGAGGGCTTTCTGGTGGGCTGTCTTGGAGGAGATTCTGAGGACGGCCCCAATGATCAGACTGTAGGACAGGGCTACGAGCATCAGGTCTAACCCTAAGACTACAAATGCCATCACCAATCCATATGCTCTGTTGACTCTGATGTCCCCACAAGACATCTTCGCCACAGCCATGTGCTCACAGTACATGTGGGGGATAACGCGGTTCACACAGAATGGCTGCCTGCTCAGGAGCAGGGGCAGGGGCAGCATGAAGAGAACAGCTCTTATCAAACCCAGAAGCCCTAGCTTAGCTACTCGTGGGTTTGTGAGGATGGTGGGGTATCTCAGGGGGTTACATATGGTGACATAGCGATCGAAGGCCATTATCACAAGGACAGCTGACTGCATAACAGAAACTGCGTGAAGGAAGAACATCTGGGTGAGGCAGCCACCCACAGTAATGTCTTTCAAATTGAATCAAAATATACACAGTGCCTTCGTCATGACGGAGGCAGACATGCTGATGTCTGTGAGCACCAGCATGCAGAGCAGCAGGAACATCGGCTTGTGCAGGGTCTGTTCTTTGCCTACAACAAACAGAACCATGAAATTTCCCAACAGGCTGATAATATAGAATGTAGAAAAAGGGATGGAAATCCAGATGTGGGCAGCTTCCAGCCCAGGAATGCCTGTTAGGATAAATGTTGAAAGGCCAGAGGGAGTGAGGTTGGAAGCTGCCATATGGTGGTGGATGAGTCAATCAGACACAGAAATGCTAAAGGTGTCTGTGAAGGGAGGGAAACAAAGATGGGGGTTTACACATTAGATACCAGTACAGTAAATAAGAGAAAGGAGGCTGAGCGGTGACGTGGCCACATTTACAGATGGCGCCAGATTATTTAGGTCATAGTCTAGCCCAGAGAAGTCCTCAGAGTGAACTAACCCTGCCAGGTGAATGGGCAACATGATGGCAGATGAATTTCGAGGTCAATAAACTGTGATGCGTATGCCCAATGTAGGGAATAGTGGAACTCCTCAAACACCTAACAAGTTTCTAATTTAAGTGTATGAACTCAGAAAAGGGTCCTGGGCATCATGGTACACAGCTCTGGGAAACCCTGCTCACAGTGCAAGCATGGATAGAAACTAAGCAAAACATTGAGATCCAGAAGGAGTGGGATTGGGAATCCTATAGAAAATACAATGTCGGGAGATCAGTCATATCAATATTTCACGGTCCTCTGGACTCCTCTATGTAGTACTGGGCACCCTTCTCACACAAGATATTTCAGAACTAGAGGGATTTGGGCAAGGGCAGTAAGAGTGATTAAGGGCCTGGGAAAACTCTCACACAGAGAGAGTTTGAAAAGACTGGGATTGTTACCTTACAAAGACGATGAATAAGAGTGGACACGAGGAAAGTCCATAAAATACTGACTGGTAGAGAGTAGATGGAGACTGTGTTCTCCCTGTCTCATAAAATGAGATCAAGATAATGTTCAATTAATCTGAAATGTGGCAAATTCAAAACAGATTAAAGAAAAAGAATGCTTTCTTCACTCACTGCCTAATGAGACCTAGGAACTCATAGCCACGAGTGGTAGTTGAGGCCATAAGCTAAGCAAGGATCAGGAAGGGTTTGGATATTTACATGGACAGTAAAAGTATTTAGTTACAATAGGTACAGCTAAATAAATGTTCTGGAAAACCTTTATGCCCACGTGTTTCAGGGCACAAGCCAATAGTAAGCTGTAAGTTATTAGGGTGAAACCCTCATGCTGTTCAATCATCCCCACCCCATCTACCTATTGGTGGGTTTCTTACATCTTTTTTCTGCAGCACCTGGGGCTGTCACTGCCAGAGAGAGGACACTGAACTAGATGGACTATAGGTCTGATCCATGATGCAGTTCCTATGTAGGAAAGGAGCCAAGTTTCTCCTATAGAAACAGATGTTATCACACTGGGCTATGACTCTGTGCTCAACAGAATGGGCATGAAGGGCACAAGGGCCTTGGTATTTAGGACTACAGGCCGGCACCTTTGTTACTTCACTTGTTCCTTTTGCTGAGACACTTTCTTGTCTGAGACACAAGTTTCAGGTGTTAAATGACAAGTGTAAGCAGAGACACATGTGAGCAACTCAGCTACTAACTATTCTCATGCCTGAATATCGAAGTCTGCAAATGACACAAAAATTGGGGAATGGTAAATAATGAAGAGGACAGGCCACTGATTCAGAGCAAATTGGATTGGTTGGTAAACTGGGTCAAAGCAATCAATATGTGTTCTAATATAGTTCTGTAGATATCTACATCTAGGAACAAAGAATGCAGGTGATGCTTACATGATGGGGACTGTAGTGGGATATGTAAAGTCTCTTAACTAGATTTGGGGGCCTGAAGGAATAATTAGCTAAAACATGAGGTCACAGTGTGACCATGTGGCCAAAATAGCCAATGTGATCCTGGGATGATAACCAGGGAAATCTCAAGGAGAGGTAGAGAAGTTATTTTACCTCTGTATTTGGCACTGGTGCAACTGCTGCTGGAACCCTGTGTCCAGTTCTGGTGTCCAAAATTAAATATGGATGTTGAAACACTGAGGAGGGTTCAGAGAAGAGTCACAAGAATTATTAAAAGATTAGAAAACCTGCCTTAGAATCATAGAATATCAGGGTTGGAAGGGACCTCAGGAGGTCATCTAGTCCAACCCCCTGCTCAAAGCAGGACCGATCCCCAATTAAATCATCCCAGCCAGGGCTTTCTCAAGCCTGACCTTAAAAAACTTCTAAGGAAGCAGATTCCACCAACTCCCTAGGTAACGCATTCCAGTGTTTCACCACCCTCCTAGTGAAAAAGTTTTTCCTAATATCCAACCTAAATCTCCCCCACTGCAACTTGAGACCATTACTCCTTGTTCTGTCATCTGCTACCACTGAGAACAGTCTAGAGCCTTTCAGGTAGTTGAAAGCATCTATCAAATCCCCCCTCATTCTTCTCTTCCGTAGACTAAACATCCCCAGTTCCCTCAGCCTCTCCTCATAACTCATGTGTTCCAGTCCTCAAACAAACTTATAGTGATAGACTCAAAGATCTCAGTCTATATATTTTAAGAAAGATGGTGAAGGGGTGACTTGATAAAAGTCTGTACGTACCTACCATAGTAGGAAGGGTGATTGAAATATAAGCCCTTGTATCAGCCTGAACTAAACTGGTCAAAACTTTGCTGATATAATGGAAAGTCAGGTTCTGAGCAAAAGGCAGGGCCCTCCTCACAGATTTTGGCAAGCATAGTGGTGATATTGGAAAATCACATATTCCTAAGAGATACAAGGCACAAAGCACTCACACAACCACATTCCAGAAAGGTGGTGATACCAGAACAACTCAATACCAGCCTATTCCCCAGAGATAATGGGAACACACTGACCAAACCCTGAGGTAAGGTCAGGATGACAGCATGAAGGATAGAGATGTTTTAATCAAACCCACAAGTACAAGGCAATGGGTAGCACTCCAATGGGTCATGTTGGGTTGAGCCCTCTGAGGAGAAGTTCTCATGTGATTACTGCACCTTCGAAATATTACACTAGGTGTGTATTTCACGAGGATCAGGGATCCTGTTACAATGTACAGAGGAATGTTTTAGGTGAGAAAAATAATGACTTGAGCCCACAAAATCTCTGCATTGAGGAATGTATTTACAACCCTCACCATTAATGACTAACAGAGCTGGCTAGCAAATGGTCCCAGAGCATCCTGGGTTTAACATCTGTGTCCCAGTGGTCCACTGTTTCAGGCAGCTGCCAGTAGCTCCTGCATGTCCCACACTCCCCCCACCCCACGACACACACACTGTGTGTTCCTGGACCTGCCCCGGTGAGATTTCCAACACCATATAGTTTCCTCTAAGCCAGACTCCCTGAAAAAGTTGTTCTATTCATTGTTCTGAACCTTTAAGCCTGTGCGTTTGAGATTTTAGTAACGATCTTGTCAGTTATTCTTTGGTCCAAATGCATTCACCCATCACGGGAGACTCATGGTTGGTATAAATCAAGCAATTAATTTAAGTCCCTACATGAGGATTTAGGTTGAACTCCTGGACCTGTTGGGAGTTCTGCCATTGATCTCAGTGGGATCAGATTCACCCTCAGTGATTAACTCTTGGCTCCCACCTCTTAAATTCAAGCCCTCAGGTCCTGCTACAGAGAGGGTAATTCTGTTAGGATGCTGAAAGAGTCTGAAGGAAACCCCTAGTTAACATGCAGCTCTGACACTGGGCATGAAGGACAGTGATTTCAAAACAAGGCAGGGATTTTGCTCATAGGGAACCCAGTGTCAGTGATCCAGAGAGGCAGAATGTGAGTGAAACCCTGTGCATCCCTTTCTTGTGAATCCTTTGGTAGGCGTCACAACGAAATACCCCCTGAAGAGGCTTTAGCTGCACTTCTTAACAAGGAAGTAAAGTTGCTGAATTAGAAAACTTGAGTGAACCAGAGGAAAAACCACATTGCCCAAAAAAGAAAGCTACTCAGACAGACAAAAGGACACGGTTTGAGAGAATTAACTGATTCACCAAGGGCAAAGTCATGCCTGACCAACCTGATTGCCTTCTATGACAAGATAACTGGCTCTGTGGATATGGGAAAAGTGATATATCTTGGGATGTGATATATCTTGATTTTAGCAAAGATTTTGATATGGTCTGCCACAGTATTCTTGTTTTAAATTAAAAAAGTATGGATTGGATGAATGGACTATAAGGTGAATTGAAAGCTGGCTAGATTGTTGGCTCAATGGGTAGTGATCAATGGCTCGATGTCTAGCTGGAAGCCGGTATCAAGCAAAGTGGTCCAGGGATCAGTCCTGGGGCTGGTTTTGTTCAACATCTTTATTAACTATCTGGAGGATGGTGTGGATTGCACCCTCAGCAAGTTCGCAGATGACACTAAACTGGGGGTAGAGGTAGATACAGTGGAGGGTAGGGATAGGGTCCAGAATGACCTAGACAAATTGGAGAATTAGGCCAAAAGAAACCTGACGAGGTTCAACAAGGAGAACTGCAGAGTCCTGCACAAAGGATGGAAAAATCCCATGCACCGCTACAGGCTGGGGACCAACTGGCTAAGCAGCAGTTCTGCAGAAAAGGACCTGGGGATTGCAGTGGACGAGAAGCTGGATATGAGTCAGCAGTGTGCCCTTGTTGCCAAGAAGGCCAACAGCATATTGGGCTGTATTAGTAAGAGCATTGCTAGCAGATTGAGGGAAGTGATTATTCCCCTCTATTCGACACTGGGGAGGCCACACCTGGAGTATTGCGTCCAGTTTTGGTCCCCCCACTACAGAAGGGATGTGGACAAATTGGAGAGAGTCCAGCGGAGGGCATCAAAAATGATTAGGGGCCTGGGGCACAAGACTTACAAGGAGAGGCTGAGGGAACGGGGCTTATTTTATCTGGAGAAGAAAAGAGTGAGGGGACATTGATAGCATCCTTCAACTACCTGAAGGGGGGTTCCAAAGAGGCTGGAGCTTGGCTGTTCTCAGTGGTGGCAGATGACAGAACAAGGAGCAATGGTCTCAAGTTGCAGTGAGGGAGGTCTAGGTTGGATAGTAGGAAACACTCTTTCACAAGGAGGGTGGTGAAGCACTGGAATGGGTTACCTAGGGAGGTGGTGGAATCTCTATTCTTAGAGGTTTTTAAGGCCTGGCTTGACAAAACCCTGGCTGGGATGATTTAGTTGGTGTTGGTCCTGCTTTAAGCAGGGGATTGGACTAGATGCCCTTCTGAGGTCTCTTCCACCCTAATATTCTATGATTCTATGATCATAAAAATGAATATTTCTCTAAACTTTTTCCAATAATATTTTAGATCCAATTTTACCAGGTATATCCCTTGGTGCTTTTGACAATACTAAAAATGTCAAGTTGCTGTACTGGTGAATTCCTGCCCAGATGATTTTTGTTATGGACCCTTGAACCCTTCTTGAGCCCTTAGCACTAACTTAAATACAGAAACAAGTAACTCACCGGAATTCTGCTCAACAGAGAGATAAAAGCAACAGCGACAGGAAGCCAGAGCCCTGAGAATCAGCGTATGAATCTCACATGTCTGACACTCGGCATTCCGGACAGTGATCTTTATGATTCCCCTGTACAGTTCCTGCAGACTCTCAGTTTGGCCAGGACTCCCAGACAATTCCCTCGGCTCCATGAGCAGCAGGAAGTGCAGAAAATAGACCCTGGAGATCATCAGCCTGAGAGCCTCCGCTGGGAGTGAAGAAATTATTTGCTGATAACAAAGGCTCAGATTCTCAGGGCACACAGAGTCTTGCAGACTTGATACAGTTGTCCAACATTACAGTAACACCAGAGAGAAAAGATAGAGCCAAAGGTTAAACATACTCATTTACCAGCATTTCCATGCTGCTGCCCATCGTCATAGACTCTGAGCAGCTCCTCCTCCTGACTGACGAGCCCTGCGCTGAATCCCTGAGAATGCGACAAGCAGTGGAAAGTCTCTGGAAAATCCTTGTTTCAAACACAGAGTGTCATAAATATAAAGGGAAGAGTGACAACCTTCCTGTATACAGTACTATGAAATCCCTCCTGGACAGAGGCACAAAATCATTTTACCTTTAAACAGTTAAGAAGCTCAGGTAACGTGGCTGGTACCTGATCAAAAGGACGAATAAGGGGACAAGATACTTTCAGATCTGGGGAGTGGGGAGAAGGCTTTTGTTTTTCTGTTCTGGCTCTGTCTGTTCTGTGTGCTTGACGGAGACAGATCAAAAGAAGCAGTCACTCCAACGCCATTAAAATTAGTAAGTACTAGCAGGGGAATGTGTTAGCATATCTTTGCTTTGGCTTGTGTTGTTCTCTGTGCTGAGAGGGAAGGTGTATTCCTGGCTTGATTTTTTGTAACTTTGAAGTTTTGTCCAGAGGGAAATTCTCTGTGTTCTTGAATCTGAGTACCCTGTAAAGTATTTTCCATCCTGATTTTACAGAGATGATTTTTACCTTTCTTTTGCCACGAGATTGAGGGACATGCTCCTTCCCCTCTATTTGGCATTGGTGAGGCCTCATCTGGAGTACTGTGTCCAGTTTTGGGCCCCACACTGCAAGAAGGTCAGGATTGACAAAGCCCTGGCTGGGATGATTTAGTTGGTTCTGCTTTGAACAGGGGGTTGGACTTGATGACCTCCTGAGGTCCCTTCCAACCCTGATATTCTATGATTCTATGATTCTATAAGGATGTGAACAAATTGGAAAGAGTCCAGTGGAGGGCAACAAAAATGATTAGGGGACAGGAACACATGATTCATGAGGAGAGGCTGAGGGAACGGGGATTGTTTAGTCTGCGGAAGAGAAGAATGAGGGGGGATTTGATAGCTGCTTTCAACTACCTGAAAGGGGGTTCCAAAGAGGATGGCTCTAGACTGTTCTCAGTGGTAGCAGATGACAGAACAAGAATAATGGTCTCAAGTTGCAGTGGGGGAGGTTTAGTTTGGATATTTGGAAAAAAAACTTTTTCACTTGAAGGGTGGTGAAGCACTGGAATGGGTTCCTTAGTGAGGTGGTGGAATCTCCTTCCTTTGAAGTTTTTAAGGTCAGGCTTGACAAAGCCCTGGCTGGGACGATTTAGTTGGGGACTGGTCTTGCTTTGGGCAGGGGGTGGGACTAGATGACCTCCTGAGGTCCCTTCCAGCCCTGATATTCTGTGATTCTATGATTCTGTGACTTGATCACAATTTGTCGGTACTACATGAGGAACAAATATATAACAACAGACTTTTCTGCCTAGTGTACAGAGGTGTAACGGGATCCAATGTCTGGAAGTTGAAGTTAAACCAATTCTGAGTGGAAATGAGGCATATAATTTTAATAGTGAGAGTAATTAACCATTGGAGCCATTTACAGAGGGTCTTGGCAGATTCTCCATCACTGAGAATTTTGAAATCAAGGTTAGATGTTTCTCTAAAAGATTTGCTCTAGGAATAATTTTGGGGAAATTATCTGGCCTGTGCTTTTCAAAAAGTAAGGCCAGATGATCACAATGGTTCCTTCTGGGCTTGGAATCTATGAACATGTACCCAGGAGTCAACTGGAGGCATTTTGTCTGCAAGCTCATGCTTGGGATTACTGAATGCATTTTTTCTCCTCTGGGAGCAGACTGGGAGCATGGAGAAGACACTGGTGACTGTAGTGGGAAGAAAACCTACCGTATATCGACAATGAAGTTGGGGATCAGCTAGAAACCATTGCCAGTTAAGTTAAACTTGCTACTATGTACAAGTGACTGTATTACTGCTGTATTGTTGTATTTTTGTTGTACATCGTTTACAGTGTGCGTAACATTGCTAAACTGTTTAACCAACACATATGTGAAAATCAGCAAAGGAATGGCAGCAAAGAACATGAAGGCTTAGAAAAAACAAATTGGTAACACAGTGACTATAAAGTGGGTAAACAAAATCCCTGACAGAACCAGTCACACTTTGGGGTCAGTAACACTGCATCCTAATTAAGGCACATGTTATTCAAAGCAATCTTTTTCAGTATCTGGATCCAACACTAAATCCTGGAACAGCAATATTTAACAAATTGGTTACATCCATTTAGTAGATTATCTGAAAGACAGCATACATAAGAAACAACTGGATCTATGTCAGCGTCCGGTGTACCACACAGCAACGCGACCCGTGGAAGCAAGAAGCTGTTCCTGTTTCCTGCCCAGTAAAATTTACCAGAAGGTGACAACTGGCATATGGGTAACCTGTAACATGAATGGCCAGTACTGTGGAGTAACGAATTACAAGACATTTGCATATAAAGGCCTCATTTGTAATGTCACCACTCCACACTTCTGTTTTACTTCTCCTACACAAAGCACTGTTGGACACACTGCAATAGTGCCCATCCCAGTATTTTAGACCACTCAGCCTGCCACCAATAATAATTCAGGCGGTAACTGTAATTGCCCTACTAGGAAAGTGTTGCTATCTGCAGTGCCACAAGAACCAGACTACACCATGGAGACTGGAAAAGGATTGTTATGCTTGGATATAAGGTGCTGTCGTATGTACACATACATACTAGTGTAGCCCATAGCATTATTTTGCTAGCTGTTATATCCTACTAATCCAGCCAGCAGAATCAATTAATATGTTTCTTTTCCTGAAATTAATCTATTTTATCAGTATTAATTCCCTGGAATTTAAGATGTGCTGAGGCATGTGTTTCCTAATAATAAGTTTTGCCGAAATGCTGAAATGCAAGAAGCCTACCGGTCTGTATGATCTGGTAAGATCTGCCATATAGCAAAAAGTATAATCAGTTAAGAATATGTCAGCATAAAAGCTGGCAACCTTTGGCACAGATAAGAATGGTTCCTGAACTTTGGGGAACCAAAGGGAGGAACTATCCACATCACTTCACAGGTTTATCTGGCATCTACAACAGGTTGGTAACTGCAGGGTACACCACAACTTGGAGGTCACCAAGAAAGCCTAGGCTGACAGTTTTGGAGTGAGATAATCCTTATTAATATATTTAGAAAGTAAGTGTCATAATCCACTAACCTATAGGAGAAAGGTACCCATACATTTCTTAGGGTACGGAAATAAAATTTAGGTATAGTAGCTTGGGCCTGAATTACATAGGTCAGGATCCTATAAAATACCTGGTAAGAGGACAGGTGGAAAGCTCTTCTAACTCCTGAAGCTTCAGTGTCTTGGAGTGCTTTTCCAGTTTTCCTATACTCCATAGACTATCTTTTCATCTATCTGTCTAGTCTATCTTCTATCACGCTATCAGCTCCGCTTGTGCAGTATAACTACTCAACATTCCTAACCATTGGGGAAGCCAGCACCATCGCGTAATCGAGAAAGCCAGGAGTGAGGCTGGTTCTTCACCTCCTATTACCGTGTCCTCAAGGAAGGGTGTGACTATGTTAGGTTAAGGTACTTATAATAGAAATATTACCACCAGGAGTTTTGGAATTCTTTTACTGTTTCACAGTTATAAGTTTCATTGCATTTCTTATTTTTATGTTAATGTCAATAAAGATTTTATCAATTTGTTATTGTCCTCAGTGTATGTGTTCTTGTCAAGCATGCTGAGAGTCCTCTCCTGTTATAGAACTCTCTGAATTGGATAAGAACATATTAATCTTCTGGTCGGATGCGATCAGTCGTGAGCCATAACAACTAACCCATCAAATTCAGGTCAGCACTAGGCATACATACCCATATGTAACATACAAATATATACACATATCCCATACTATCCATACATTTTAATTATCTAAAAGTGCCCCCAAAGGTCAATCATAAAACTACATTCCTCAGTCATGGTCCCAGCCCTAACATTCCCAGATCCCCTATAAGTAACTAAAAACAATTGGAAAATAAAATCTATTAGTCGTATGAGAGAATGTGCAGACTCTGGGACCATAAGTGTGAGGATGGGAAAGTAAGGTGACCACATAACAGTGTTTAGCCCACTGGATAATCTTCAGTCCATGCATTATGCTTTTCCGAGATGATGGGTAAACATCCTTCCCATAAAAAAGACAAAAAGTGGGGGAATGTAGTAGGAAGGGAGCCTGAGACATAAACCCTTGTATCAGAGGCCTGAGGCTTGGGCTAAAGTAGTAGACAAAGCTTTATGATATAAGGCAAAGAGAAGCTGTGACCAAGATGCAGAACCTGCTTAGAGAATCTGGCCCTTCCTAAAAGATAAGATGAGGATGATAATACATAATAGAGATGTTTTGATCTAACCAAGATGTAGAAGGAGATGGGTGATAACTACTCACATGAGGGGCAATAACTAACTATATCAGAGGGGCAGTATGAAACTTGTTTGTATTGGGATATAAAGATTTATCTCACAGGTAGTGTCTTTGTCTAGCCTAGGGAGGAATGGAAAGTCTTGTCGTTCACTGAGCTGGTCCATTGATACAGGCATACATGTATTAGTGGTCTGGTAAAGTCTTCGGGATACTAGTGCTGTGCTGCATTGACGATAAACCAGGCTGGGAGCCTTCATCCCTTAACAGATCTTGTGCTTACTGTGAGTTTCGCTTGAGGTCTGCTGTGCCAACTGTCTGTGAAGAGAGAACACACACACACAGCCAAACGTCTAACCAAAATGACCAGCATAGTGCTGGAATTGAGCCAGCCTAGGATGGGGAAGGAGAGTACAGACAGGGGAATATGAGACTATGATGGGAGATTGAACCAGCTGAGGAGCTAAGACCAGTGGTTCTTTCCACTGGTGAGATACCTGAAGTTACGTAAATAGCATTCAATAACAACAACTGGAAACCAAACTGAGTGAAGGTTGTGACATCCAGGCTGCAGTTCTGTGGCTCGCCAGGGGAAAGAGACCCAGAGCCCAACCACAGGTACTTGGGGCCATGAAAGGTCCCAGTGCTGGCCTTGGACTAACAATCACAACAACAACAACATTTCAGTAGAGCTGCCCACCTGTCCGTGTACACCTCCCTGCCTGCCCCACAGCCCCCCTGCTGCCCACATATCTATGTACACCCTCCTGCCTGTCCCACACCCCCCCCTGCTGCCCACATATCTGTGTACACCCTCCCTGCCTGCCCCACAGCCCCCCTGCTGCCCACATATCTATGTGCACCCTCCTGCCTGCCCCACAGCCCCCCTGCTGCCCACATATCTATGTGCACCCTCCTGCCTGCCCCACAGCCCCCCCTGCTGCCCACATACCTATGTGCACCCTCCTACCTGCCCCACAGCCCCCCTGCTGCCCACATATCTATGTGCACCTTCCTGCCTGCCCCACAGCCCCCCTGCTTCCCACATATCTATGTGCACCCTCCTGCCTGCCCCACAGCCCCCCGTGCTGCCCACATATCTATGTGCACCCTCCTGCCTGCCCCACAGCCCCCCCCCGCTGCCCACATATCTATGTGCACCCTTCTGCCTGCCCACAGCCCCCCCCGCTGCCCACATATCTATGTGCACCCTCCTGCCTGCCCCACAGCCCCCCTGCTTCCCACATATCTATGTGCACCCTCCTGCCTGCCCCCTATCTTCCAGTACTGCTGCTACTCTGCCCCAAAACAGCCAGTACTCCCCATATGTCCGTGTATATCCCCTGCCAACCCACATGCTCCAGTACTTGCCTGCCTGTCCGTTTACACCCCCTGCGTAATCCCCATCCCCAAGTGATGCCCACCTGTCTGTGTACACCCCCTGCCAGCCCCACAACCCGCAGTGCTGCCCACCTGTGTACACCCCCATCCTGCTTCTGCAAACTACAGCATTGCCCACCTTTCCATGTACATACTATTCCCTACCCCCTAAACTCCCAGCACTGCCTGCCTGCCTATGTGGGTCCTTCCACCTCTACAACTTCCAGCCCTGCCGCACAGTGGTACCCCTCACTAAGGCCCAAAGACAGGTACCCAACCCACAGCAACAGCTCACAGAAATATCTCCTCAGGCGAGGTTAAACTCAGTGTCTGCCTGCACCGGGGAAAAGGGGGAGATCAGCCTGAACTGCCTTTGCGGCGGTGAAGGGAACCCCACTAGCAGCTCAGCCTGTGCAGGGAAGGAGAGAGGGACAGACTCGGTGGGAGAGAAAGAGGACGTGGAGACTAAAAGGAGCCAATGTGAATAACTCTTCCTCAAAATGACACAAAGCTTTAATGTATTGAAGCCCATTAGAAACCCGGACACCGCTTCCTGTGGTTGCTTTTCCATCTTGGCAATTACGGACTGTGCCATGAGGCTGCACAGAGATTGCTCACAGGAGTAGGCATGGTCTGGATGGGGGAAGGAGTCAGATAATCTGCTACGGCATGGTCCACATGCCGTTACAGTCTGACACCCCACGCCACCCAAACAGGCCTCATTACACCTCTTTGGTCTTTGCATTTGGCAGGATGTCCACCCCATATTTTGCTCAGTTTCAGGGCTCTGCACCACTGTGATCTGGATATCACATGCTCCTTCCCCTTCACATACACACACTGTGTTCCTGGATCTCTCCTGCTCAGATTTCAGCAACTCTCCTGTCAGTTCTTCCTTGGTCCAAACGAGCTCACCCATCCTTAGAGGCCACGGGACGACTCCAGCTGAAGTCACTGGAGGTTAATGGCTCGTGTACATCATGAATTTATTTTGGTTCCTATATGTGGATTTAGGGTGAATTCCTGGCCATGTTGGGAATTTTGCCACTGATCTTCATGGGACCAGATTTACCCTTAATGTTTAACTTTTGGATCTGAGCTTTGAAAATCACGGCTTCATGTCCTGCTACACAGAATGCTACTGTTAGGGTACTGAAAGCATCTGAAGTAAACCCTCACTTTTTGTGGCTTTCTGAGACTGAGAATGAAAGATGGGGATTCCAAAACACAGGGGCCCTGACCCTTGGGGAAGACCCCTCTCCATCCTGAAAATTTACCATTTATTCCTACCCTTTATTCCCTGTCTTTTAACCTTTAACCTTTAGGCCTGTGAGTTTGAGATTTCAGCAACTCTCCTGTCAGTTCTTCTTTGTTCCAAACGAGCTCACCCATCCTTAGAGGCCACAGGATGACTCTAGATGAAGTCACTGGAGGTTCATGGATGGTGTAAATCATGCCATTTATTTAAGTCCCTACATGTAGATTTAGGGTGAACTCCTAGCCATCTTTGGCAATGGAACCAGATTCACCCTTAGTATTTAACTTTCGGTTCTGAGCTGTGAAAATCACAGCTTCTTGTCCTGCTACAGAGAGTGCTATTCTGTTAGGGTGCTGAAAGAGTCTGAAGGAAACCCACAGTTTATGTGATGCACTGAGACTGGGCATGAAGGACAGGGATTTCAAATACAGGGGCCCTGATTTTGCTTTCAGGGAAGACAGTGTCAACCAGAAGTGACCCACTGAAGGCAGAATGTGCGAGTGGGATCTGGCCAGTGTGTGACCCATTCTTGTTGTGAACTCTCTGGTAATACAGATACCCACTGCAGAGGCTTTGGCTACACTTCCTAACAGGGCAGTGAAGTTGCTGAATTGGAAACGTGGAGAGAACCAAACGAAAACCACACATCCCAGAAAATGAAAGCTCCTGAGACAGATCAAAGGACAAAGTAAGAGGCAAGAAACTGCTTTTAAAAACAGATATTTATCTAAACTATTCCCAGTACATTTGTAGTTCCAATTTTATCAGGTAAATCCCTTGGTGTTTCTGACAATACTAAACAGTTCAAGTCACCGTGCTGGTGAATTCTTGCCCAGATAATTCTTGACTTGAACCTGGAACCCTTCCTGAGCCCTCAGCACTAACCTTAATACAGAAACAGGCAACTCACCAAAATCCTGCTCAGCAGAGAGAGGAAATCTCCTTACTGCAACAGGAATGCAGAGCCCTGAGAATCAGTGTATGAATCTCAAAGGTCTGACATTTTGGGTGCTGGAGAGAGTATGCTGCAAGAATCACCAATAAACATGGGGAAATAGTTTTACTTTTTTCCCCATGTTTATTCCCTCCCAACCCGCTGTTCCTCAGAGGTTCTTGTTAACTGCTGGAAATGGCCCACCTTGATTATCACTACAAAAAGTCGTCCTCCCCCCAGCTCTCCTGCTGGTAATAGCTCACCTTACCTGATCACTCTCCTTATAGTCTGTATGGTAACACCCATTGTTTCATGTTCTCTGTGTATATAAATCTCCCCACTGTATTTTCCACGGCATGCATCCGATGAAGTGAGCTGTAGCTCACAAAAGCTTATGCTCAAATGAATGTGTTATCTCTGAGGTGCCACAGGTCCTCCTGTTCTTTTTACAGTCCAATACATTCTTCAATTAAGAAATTGCCTCAAGACTTTGTGGGCATTTGCTAGAAGAATTTCCTAAACACACAGTCGGTACAAGGAAAAGCTTATGAGAAAGGCGTCCTTCTGCAGGTGTTCAAACTGGGTGATTGAGTGTTAGTGGTACTACCAAGCTTGCTGTTCAAATTACTGGTTTAAGAGCAGGGAAAATTTGAGGTATTGAGGTATGCGGGCCCTGTCGACTATGTCCAGCATCCAGAGAAGAAAAAAAGAGACTCAGATAAGAACATAAAACTTTCCACACTGGATCAGACAAATGTTCCATTTAGTTCAGCATCCTGTCTTCTGACAGTGGCCAGTTGCTTCAGAGGGAAAGAATGGAACAGGGCAATTATGAAGGGATGCATCTCCTGTTAACCAATCCCAGCCTCTGGCAGTCAGAGGCTAGGGAAACCCAGAGCATGAGGTTGTGTCCCCGAACAAACTGGCTAATAGCCATTGATGGACCTATCATCCGTGAACTGATCTAACTCTTTTTTGAACCTTGCTACGGTCTTGGTCTTCACATCATCCCCTGGCAATGAGTTCCACAGGTTTACTGTGCATCGTGTGAAGAAATTCATTTTCTCCACATCAGTCACTGTTTTATAGATCGATATCCTATCTCCTCTTAGTCATTAGAATGTTGTTCGGCCATACTGGATCAGACCAAAGATCCATCTAACCCAGTATCCTGCCTTCTGTCAGTGGCTAATGACAGGTGCCTCACAGGGACGGAACAGAACAGGTAATCATCTAGTGATCCACCCCTTGTCACCCATTCCCACCTTTTCTGTCAAACAGAGGCTAGGGACGCCATCCCTGCCCATCCTGACTAATAGCCTCTGATGGACCTGTCCTCCAGGAACTCTTTGGACCTATCCTGTGGAACTGTTTGCCAGAGGATGTTATGACAGCCAAGACTATAATTGGTGTCTACTGCCTTTGTGCCTCTAACAACCTGAGTCCCACTGAATGCAGATGAACCATTGGGCACCTAACTCACAGCTGTTCCTCTGAACATCTCCCTCCACCCTCCCTCTCCTTATTACAGCCGGTGCAGTGATTCTAGCAGCCCACCAGCTTCAGGGCATATGCTGATCACTGAAGTGTCTCAGGAAGCTGTTTCTGACCATGGCATGATATTGTGCTATGGTGGGTTTATGACTGAGCAGGGGCAATCTGTGTTGCCCTCAATCAGAAAAAGGCTATCAGATGGGAGGGATTATTATTCTGTGTTTGAAACAAGGATTTCCCAGAGACTTTCCATTGCTTGTCGCTTTCCCAGGGATTCAGCGCAGGGCTCGTCAGCCAGGAGGATGAGGAGAAGAATAGTAAATATGGCAGGCGACCAGCTTGGCTTGATGGTGAAATCCTAGCGGATCTTAAACATAAAAAGGAAGCTTACAAGAAGTGGAAGTTTGGACATATGACCAGGGAAGAGTATAAAAATATTGCTCGGGCATGTAGGAATGATATCAGGAGGGCCAAATCGCACCTGGAGCTGCAGCTAGCAAGAGATGTCAAGAGTAACAAGAAGGGTTTCTTCAGGTATGTTGGCAACAAGAAGAAAGCCAAGGAAAGTGTGGGCCCCTTACTGAATGAGGGAGGCAACCTAGTGACAGAGGATGTGGAAAAAGCTAATGTACTCAATGCTTTTTTTGCCTCTGTCTTCACTAACAAGGTCAGCTCCCAGACTGCTGCGCTGGGCATCACAAAATGGGGAAGAGATGGCCAGCCCTCTGTGGAGATAGAGGTGGTTAGGGACTATTTAGAAAAGCTGGACGTGCAGAAGTCCATGGGGCCGGACGAGTTGCATCCGAGAGTGCTGAAGGAATTGGCGGCTGTGATTGCAGAGCCATTGGCCATTATCTTTGAAAACTCGTGGCGAACCGGGGAAGTCCCAGATGACTGGAAAAAGGCTAATGTAGTGCCAATCTTTAAAAAAGGGAAGAAGGAGGATCCTGGGAACTACAGGCCAGTCAGCCTCACCTCAGTCCCTGGAAAAATCATGGAGCAAATCCTCAAAGAATCAATCCTGATGCACTTGCATGAGAGGAAAGTGATCAGGAAGAGCCAGCATGGATTCACCAAGGGAAGGTCATGCCTGACTAATCTAATCGCCTTTTATGATGACATTACTGGTTCTGTGGATGAAGGGAAAGCAGTGGATGTATTGTTTCTTGACTTTAGCAAAGCTTTTGACACGGTCTCCCACAGTATTCTTGTCAGCAAGTTAAGGAAGTATGGGCTGGATGAATGCACTATAAGGTGGGTAGAAAGCTGGCTAGATTGTCGGGCTCAACGGGTAGTGATCAATGGCTCCATGTCTAGTTGGCAGCCGGTATCAAGTGGAGTGCCCCAAGGGTCGGTCCTGGGGCCGGTTTTGTTCAATATCTTCATAAATGATCTGGAGGATGGTGTGGATTGCACTCTCAGCAAATTTGTGGATGATACTAAACTGGGAGGAGTGGTAGATACGCTGGAGGGGAGGGATAGGATACAGAAGGACCTAGACAAATTGGAGGATTGGGCCAAAAGAAATCTGATGAGGTTCAATAAGGATAAGTGCAGGGTCCTGCACTTAGGATGGAAGAATCCAATGCACCGCTACAGACTAGGGACCGAATGGCTAGGCAGCAGTTCTGCGGAAAAGGACCTAGGGGTGACAGTGGACGAGAAGCTGGATATGAGCCAGCAGTGTGCCCTTGTTGCCAAGAAGGCCAATGGCATTTTGGGATGTATAAGTAGGGGCATAGCGAGCAGATCGAGGGACGTGATCGTTCCCCTCTATTCAACATTGGTGAGGCCTCATCTGGAGTACTGTGTCCAGTTTTGGGCCCCACACTATAAGAAGGATGTGGATAAATTGGAGAGAGTCCAGCGAAGGGCAACAAAAATGATTAGGGGTCTAGAACACATGACTTATGAGGAGAGGCTGAGGGAGCTGGGATTGTTTAGCCTGCAGAAGAGAAGAATGAGGGGGGATTTGATAGCTGCTTTCAACTACCTGAAAGGGGGTTCCAAAGAGGATGGCTCTAGACTGTTCTCAATGGTAGCAGATGACAGAACGAGGAGTAATGGTCTCAAGTTGCAGTGGGGGAGGTTTAGGTTGGATATTAGGAAAAACTTTTTCGCTAAGAGGGTGGTGAAACACTGGAATGCGTTACCTAGGGAGGTGGTAGAATCTCCTTCCTTAGAGGTTTTTAAGGTCAGGCTTGACAAATCCCTGGCTGGGATGATTTAACTGGGAATTGGTCCTGCTTCGAGCAGGGGGTTGGACTAGATGACCTTCAGGGGTCCCTTCCAACCCTGATATTCTATGATTCTATGCTCAGATTCTCAGATGATGGGCAGCAGCACGGAAATGCTGATAGATAAATGAGTTTTTTCTAAGCTTTGGGTCTTCCTTTTCTCTCCGGGGATTCAGTACTGCTGGACAACTCTATCAAGTCTGCAAGACTGTGTGCCCTGACAACCCGAGGCTCTGTTATTGATGAATCATTTCCCAGTGGAGGCTCTCAGGCTGTAGTTCTCTCGGGTCTATTTTCTGCTATTCCCACTGCTCACAGAGTCTTGGGAGTCCTGGCCAACCTGAGAGTCTGCAGGGACTGTACAGGGGATTCATAAAGGTAGCTGAGTGTCAGACATGGGAGATTCATACACTGATTCTCAGGGCTCTGCCTTCCTGTTGCAGTAAGATTTCATTTCTCTGTTCAGAGGGATTTTGGTGAGTTGCCTGTTTCTGCATTAAAGTTAGAACAAAGGGCTCAGCAAGGGTTCAGTTCCGAAAACACCTGGGCAGGAGTTCACCAGCATGGCAGCTTTTACTATTTAGTACTTTCAGAAACACCAGGGGATGTACCTGGTAACAATGGATCTACAAAATTATTGATTTTCAGATCAGTTCCTTTTCTCTTACTGTGTCCTTCTATCTGTCTCAGTAGCTTTCTTTTTTGGTTTCAGAGTAGCAGCCGTGTTAGTCTGTATCCTCAAAAAGAACAGGAGGACTTGTGGCACCTTAGAGACTAACAAATTTATTTGAGCATAAGCTTTTGTGGGCTTTTTTGGGGGGTACTGTCTCTTTTTCATCTGGTTCTCTCCAGTTTTTCAATTCAATTCAGAAACTTCGCTGCCCTGTTAGGAAGTGCAGACAAAGTCTCTTCAGGGGGTATCTGCGTTATCAGAGGGTTTAGAGCAAGAATGGGTCACACACTGGCCAGATTCTGCTCTAACATTCTGCCCTCACTGGGTAATTCCAGATTGACGCTGGGCCTCCCTGACATAACAATGAGAGTCGCCACGCAAACTGGGGTTTCCTTCAGACTCTTTCACCATTCTAACAGAATAGCACTCTCTGTAGCAGGAATGGAAGCCATGATTTTTGTAGCTTGGAGCAGGATCCACTAAGTTCAATGGCAAAACTCCCAACACGGCCAGGAGTTCACCCTAAATCCACGTGTAGGGACTTAAATAAATGGCCTGATTTACACCAGCCATGAGCCTTCAGTGACTTCAACTGGAGTCGTCCCACGGCCTCTAAGGACAGGTAAGCTCCTTTGGACCACAGAAGAACTGACCGGAGAGTTGCTGGAATCTCACACTCCGAGGCTTAGAGGTTCAGAACAATCAGGATAACAATTTTTTTCAGAGATGGAGGGTGTCTGCTCTCTGTGCCCTGCACCTCTGCGTCTGGAGAGGACGAGAAGCCCCAAAAGACAGTAAAAAGAAAAGCACGCATCTGGCTCAGAGGAAACCAGACAGTGTTGGAAATCTCCCCGGGGGAGGCCCAGGAACGCACAGTGGGGGTGGGGGGTGCAGCTTCAGTATCCGGATCACAGTGGCACAGAGTCCTGGAACAGGGCGAAATAGAGAATGCACATTCTGTCTAATGCACAGACCAAAGAGATGTAAAGAGGCCTCCTGGGCAGAGGGGTGTCTCAGACAGTAACGGCATGTGGACCACACTGTCGCAGACTGTCTCTGACACCACCCCCTCCCAACCACCCCTCCTCGCATGAGCAGCCCCACTACAGCCTTGTGGTAACATCAGCAATTGCCAAGATGGAAAAGCAGCCTCAGGAAGCGGTGTCTGGGTTTCTAACAGGCTGCAATACGTAAAGCTTTGTGTCATTTTGAGGAGAAGTTACTGGCTCCACATCCTCTCTCCCTCCCACCGGATCTGTCCATCTCTCCTTCCCCGCACTGACTGAGCAGCTGCTGGGGTTCCCTTCATCCCCAGGGAGGCTGTTCAGGCTGATCCCCCCTTTCCCCCGGTGCAGGCAGACACTGAGTTTCACCTCATCTGAGGAGGTATTTCTGTGGCTGTTGCTGTGGGGTCTGATACCTGGTTTTGGTCCTGGGTAAGGGGTATCACTGTGTGGTGAGGCTGGAAATCTGGGGGGTGAAGAACTTACATGGGCAAGTGGCCAGCGCTGGGGTTAATGGGGGCATGGAGTAGGGTCTACACAGACAAACTGGCAGCGCTGGGGGTTCTGTGGGTGGGGAATGGCATGCACACAGACAGGTGTGCAGTGCCAGAGGTTGTGGGTCAGGCAGAGGGCTGTACTCAGACATTTTAAAAACAAGTTCACCTTAGAATGAAAGAAATAGGGACCCCAAAATCATTACACCTCTCTCAGAATCAATACAAAAGAACTGACAGAAGTATACCAGTATTTTATAGTAATAAATGCACAAACAATCTAAACAATGTGTATTACTTTTAGGATAGGAAGAAAATCAGTCTATGCATTATCAGTTTTATATTCTGCATTATCAGTTTTATATTCTGCCCCTTCTTTGTGAGGGCTGGACAGGAAGTGAAAGTCATATACTTATAATGTATGGAAGACAAGTTTCAAACAGCATATAAAGTTATAATGACAATTGAATCAAAGCTGGAAAGGGGAAAAACAAGAGAGCTGGTTTGCAGAATGAGAATGGAGGAAGTGTAGTTAATGTGTGTGAGGAAAGGGGAGGAAGATGAAACTTACAAGAAAGAAGTACATTCACAATTCACTTATCTGATCCCGTCTCTCGTAGTGTCTCCCTCCATGCTCCCAGCTTTGCAAGACTTGACTGCCCACTCATGTGAGACTTCTGCAAATGTCATCTTGCTTTCTTCCACATAGACTCTTATGGATATATGGTCCTCTTTGAACTAAGCTGTAAGACTGCTACCCTCTTCTCCAAATCTCTTCCCAAGACCTGTTTCGGTCTCAACTCCTAACACCAGCATTTACATAATTAAGCTGAAGGTCATTTGGAAAAAGTCAATATGTATTAATACAAATAAAGTAAAAACAAACAAAACAACTCTCCTTCCCCCTTCCCCACCCTTTTTTTTGTAAATTCTTCATCTTAGGCCGTAAGCTCTCTCGACCAGGCACCCTATCTACTTTTAGTTCTGTAGCACACAATGTAACAGGACTGCAATACTGATCAGAATATCTGGCCACTACTGTAATACAAATAATATGTTGTATTCCCCCTTTTCTCTTATCAAACAACGTGTTTTTTTCAGGATAGGAACTGTTTCCTCTGATTAGGAACCAGTTACTATTCTTTGGGTGCTACCATAATCTTAAATAATAATAAGGAATGGAAATCAATCTCCTTAAAAGCTGAGTTAGAGAAGCATTTTGAGTGTTTTCGGAGAACTAAAATGTTGGTGTTGTAATAAAAATAATCTTGAACAATAACCCCCATCAAGAGCCATTTCTCCACATGGGCTTCCAGGATATTTGTGACTTCATATTTAAGGTTATAAATTAGGACTCTCATAGCTTTCCGAAAACCTTGGCTTATTTTTTCTTGGAGGAAAAAAAAAACCAGCAACTTCTGCTTGAACTGTCACAGGCTGAGTATAGGAATGTTGGAAATTTTTCTTTTTAAATTTGAGATAAATTGAACTGAGATTCTAAATATTCTTTTCATTTTGAAAATAGTTTCCTTTTATTATCCAACCATAATTTAAGTGACATAATATGAAAACTTCTGTATTGCTGAAATCTTAAATGAAAACTGCTTTCTGTAGCTTTATGTTATTGTAGTCATAGGTAGCAGGTTTAAAAGGAAGTATTTCTTCACGCAAAACACAATCAACCTGTGAAACTCATTGCCAGAGGATGTTGTGAAGGCCAAGACTATAACAGGGTTCAGAAAGGAACTAGATAAATTCAAGGAGGATCGGTCCATCAATGGCTACTAGTCAGGATGGTCAGGGATGGTGTCTCTAGCCTCTGTTTGCCAGGAGCTGGGAATGGGCGACAGGGGATGGATCACTTAGTAATTAGCTGTTAGTTCATATTTGATCACATATTGTTTGTTTCAGTCCAGGTTACCAACCATTCCTGATTGCTCTGAATCCATGCCCTGTCCTCTTCATTATTAACAATCCCCAAATTTTTGTGTCATCTGTAAACTACATTAATATTTAGGCATGAGATGGGTTAGCAGCTCAGTTGGTGATATGTGTCTCTGCTAATACTTATCAGTTAACACCTTTAACATATGTCACACACAAAGTTGGGAGCCTGCAAGAAAGTGTCTCACAAAAAGAAACAGGGGAAGTAACAGAGATGCAAGCCTGTAGCCCTAAATACCAAGATCCTTGTGCCCTTCATGTCCATTCTATTGAGCACAGGCATAACACAGCATGATAATGCCACTTTCCATGGGGGAAACTTGGCTCTGTTCCAGCATAGGCATTAGGGTGACACCCTCTTGATGGTCAATTCACGCATATCCCTTCCACCTACTGAGGGGTTTCTTACACCTTCTTCTGCAGCACCTCAGGCTGTCACTGTCAGAGAAGGAAACGGGACTACATGGACCATAGGTCTGATCCATGACACACTTCCTAACAGCTAGACGTTGGCTTGTGTCCTGAAACACGTGGGCTTAGAGACTTTCCAAAATATGTATTTTGCTGCAACTATTGTAACTGTATAGTCTCACTATCCATGTAAATGTCCAAACCATTCCTGATTCTTAGTTATCTCATGGACTCCACTACCTCTTGTGGTAATGAGTTCCTCAGGCTAATTAGGCACTGAGTGAAGAAAGCATCTTTTTTTTTCTGTTTTGAATTTGCCAAGTTTCGGTTTAACTGAATGTCCTCTTGATCTTGTGTTAGAGGACCAGGAGAACACATTCTGGATCTACACTGTACCAGTCTGTATATTATTTTACAGTATTTCATATCCCCTCTTATTAATTGCCTTACTAAGGTAACAATACCAGTCTTTAAACCTTTCTCTGTACGAGAGTTAGAATCATACAATCAGATCAGTACCAACTACACTCCGTTTGATACTGGCTGTTTTCCTGGGCCCTTGATCATTCTCGTTGCCCTTCCCTGAACCCCTCTTTCTCTGCAATACCCTGAGTGAGAAGGGTGCCCAGTATTACACAGAGGAGTCCAGAGGAGGGTGAAACATTGAGTGACTGATCTCATGGCATTGCATTTTCTGCATTTTTTTAATGATTCATCCCACTCCTCCTGCATTCCAGTGTTTTGCTTAGCATCTGCCCATGCTTGCACTGTGAGCAGGGTTTCACAGAGCTGTGTATGATGATACCCATGTCCTTGTCCTGAGTTCATACAAGTAAAATTAGAACCTAGCAAGGTGTTTGAGAAATTCAAGTTTTTCACTCCAATGGCATAAATGTTCCCATTTTTGGCATCAAAATATATCTGCTATCATACTACCCATTCACCTGGCTTGGTTATCTCCCTCTAAGGACTTCTCTGGACTTGACAATGACCGAAATAATCTGGTGACATCTGTAAATGTTGTCACATCACTGCTCATCCTCCTTTCTCATATTAACTGTACTGTTATCAAGTGTGTAACCCCCCGTGCATCTCTGTTTCTCTCCCTTCACAGGCATCTTCAGCAATTCTGATTGATGCTTCAACTACCTCATGGCATCTTTCAACCTCACCCCTTCTGACCCATCAGCATTCATCCTAACGGGCATCCCTGGCTTGCAAGATGCCCACATCTGGATTTCCATCCTTTGCTCTATGTTATATATTATCATCCTCTTGGGAAATTTCATGGTTCTATTTATTGTAAGCAAAGAGCAGACCCTGCACAAGCCGATGTACCTGTTGCTCTGCATGCTGGCACTCACAGACATCAACACGTCTAGCTCTGTCATACCAAAGTTACTGTGTATATTTTGGTTCAATTTGAAAAGCATTACTGTGGGTGGCTGTCTCACCCAGATGTTCTTCTTTCATGCGGCTTCTGTTATGCACTCAGCCGTCCTCGTAATAATGGCCTTCGATCGCTATGTCGCCATATGTAACCCCCTGAGATACTCCACTATCCTCACGAGCACACGAGTAGCTAAGCTAGGGCTTGTGGGTTTGATAAGAGCTGTTCTCTTCATTTTGCCCCTGCCCCTGCTCCTGAAGAGGCAGCCATTCTGTACCAACCGCATTATCCCGCACACGTACTGCGACCACATGGCTGTGGTGAAGTTGTCGTGTGGAGACATCATAGTCAACTGGATGTACGGTTTGGTGATAACATTTGTAGTCAGTGGGTTAGACCTTATGCTCATTGCCTTGTCCTATGGTCTAATCATCAGGGCTCTCCTCAGAATCTCCTCCAAGAGAGCCCACCAGAAAGCCCTCAGCACCTGCACAGCCCACATCTGTGTGATACTGACATCTTATACTCCCTCGCTCTTCTCCTCTCTGACACACCGGTTCAGTGAGGGCATCGCTCCGCATGTTCACATCATTTTGGCCAACCTCTACTTCCTCGTCCCCCCCATGCTCAACCCTATCTTTTACGGGGTCAAAACCAAAGAGCTTCGTGACAAAGTGGGCGAATACATCCGCAGAAAGTGATAACTTTGGGCCACTAACTTTAAGCCTGTGTGACAAGAGGGGGAAGGATATCTCCTTGTCAATCAAGGCTGCTCTGTCCCCATTTGGATCAGCATAGCATTGTGGAATTTCACAGTCAGAGAAGTTCCTCACATCTAATGTCTTATCACATCATCACCAAGCACTGCTTTCTCTGTTGCTGAGTTCCCTGTCCCTGAACGTCACCTGATACCTTTTAGGGTATGTCTACACTACGGAATTAGGTCGAATTTATAGAAGTCTTTATTTTAGAAATCGGTTTTATATATTCGAGTGTGTGTGTCCCCACAGAAAATGCTCTAAGTGCATTAACTCGGCGGAGCGCTTCCACAGGACCGAGGCTAGCGTCGACTTCCGGAGCGTTGCACTGTGGGTAGCTATCCCACAGTTCCTGCAGTCTCCGCTGCCCATTGGAATTCTGGGTTGAGATCCCAATGCCTGATGGGGCTAAAGCATTGTCGCGGGTGGTTCTGGGTACATATCATCAGGCCCCCGTTCCCTCCCTCCCTCCCTCCATGAAAGCAAAGGTAGACAATCGTTTTGCGCCTTTTTTCCTGAGTTACCTGTGCAGACGCCATAACACTGCAAGCATGGAGCCTGCTCAGGTAACCGTCACCGTATATATCCTGGGTGCTGGCAGACGTGGTACTGCATTGCTACACAGCAGCATCAATCCATTGCCTTCTGGCAGCAGACGGTGCAATAGGACTGCTAGCCGCCATCGTCATGTCCGAGGTGCTCCTGGCCACGTCGGCCAGGAGCGCCTGGGCAGACATGGGCGCAGGGACTAAATTTGGAGTGACTTGACCAGATCATTCTCTTTAGTCCTGCAGTCAGTCCTATTGAATCGTCTTATGGTGAGCAGGCATGCGATATGGATTGCTAGCAGTCGTACTGTACCATCTTCTGCCGAGCAGCCCTGAGATGTGGATGGCATGCAGTCCTTCTGCACCGTCTGCTGCCAGCCAAAGACGTAAAAGATAGATGGAGTGGATCAAAACAAGAAATAGACCAGATTTGTTTTGTACTCATTTGCTTCCCCCCGTCCCCTGTCTAGGGGACTCATTCCTCTAGGTCACACTGCAGTCACTCACAGAGAAGCTGCAGTGAGGTAAATCTAGCCATGTATCAATCAGAGGCCAGACTAACCTTGTTCCAATAAGAACAATAACTTAGGTGCATCATTTCTTATTGGAACCCTCCGTGAAGTCCTGCCTGAAATAATCCTTGAAGTAAAGCCACCCCCTTTGTTGATTTTAGCTCCCTGAAGCCAACCCTGTAAGCCGTGTCGTCAGACGGCAGACAATCGCTCCGCGCCTTTTTTCTGCGTGGACCCCATACCAAGGCAAGCATGGAGGCTGCTCAGCTCACTTTGGCAATTAGGAGCACATTAAACACCACACACATTATCCAGCAGTATATGCAGCACCAGAACCTGGCAGAGCGATACCGGGCAAGGAGGCGACGTCAGCGTGGTCACGTGAGTGATCAGGACATGGACACAGATTTCTCTGAAAGCATGGGCCCTGCCAGTGCATGCATCATGGTGCTAATGGGGCAGGTTCATGCTGTGGAACGCCGATTCTGGGATCGGGAAACAAGCACAGACTGGTGGGACCGCATAGTGTTGCAGGTCTGGGACGATTTCCAGTGGCTGCAAAACTTTCGCATGCGTAAGGGCACTTTCATGGAACTTTGTGACTTGCTTTCCCCTGCCCTGAAGCGCATGAATACCAAGATGAGAGCAGCCCTCACAGTTGAGAAGCGAGTGGCGATAGCCCTGTGGAAGCTTGCAATGCCAGACAGCTACCGGTCAGTTGGGAATCAATTTGGAGTGGGCAAATCTACTGTTGGGGCTGCTGTGATGCAAGTAGCCCACGCAATCAAAGATCTGCTGATATCAAGGGCAGTGACCCTGGGAAATGTTCAGGTCATAGTGGATGGCTTTGCTGCAATGGGATTCCCTAAATGTGGTGAGGCCATAGACGGAACCCATATCCCTATCTTGGCACCGGAGCACCAAGCCGCCGAGTACATAAACCGCAAGGGGTACTTTTCAATTGTGCTGCAAGCTCTGGTAGATCACAAGGGACGTTTCACCAACATCAGCGTGGGATGGCCGGGAAAGGTACATGACGCTCGCATCTTCAGGAACTCTGGTCTGTTTCAAAAGCTGCAGGAAGGGACTTTATTCCCAGATCAGAAAATAACTGTTAGGGACTTTGAAATGTCTATATTTATCCTTGGGGACCCAGCCTACCCCTTAATGTCATGGCTCATGAAGCCATACACAGGCAGCCTGGACAGTAGTCAGGAGCTGTTCAACTACAGGCTGAGCAAGTGCAGAATGGTGGTAGAATGTGCATTTGGACATTTAAAGGCACGCTGGTGCAGTTTACTGACTCGCTTAGACCTCAGCAAAACCAATATTCCCACTGTTATTATTGCTTGCTCTGTGCTCCACAGTATCTGTGAGAGTAAGGGGGAGACATTTATGGCAGGGTGGGAGGTTGAGGCAAATCACCTGGCTGCTGGTTACGCGCAGCCAGACACCAGGGTGGTTAGAAGATCACAGGAGGGCGCGGTGTGCATCAGAGAAGCTTTGAAAACCAGTTTCATGACTGGCCAGGCTACAGTGTGAAAGTTCTCTTTGTTTCTCCTTGATGAAACCCCCCGCCCCTTGATTCACTCTACTTCCCTGTAAGCTAACCATCCTCCCCTCATCCCTTCCATCACCACTTGCAGAGGCAATAAAGTCATTGTTGCTTCACATTCATGCATTCTTTATTCATTCATCACACAAATACGGGGACGACTACCAAGGTAGTCCAGAAGGGGTGGTGGAGGAGGGAAGGAAAATGCCACACAGAACTTTAAAAGTTTACAACTTTAAAATTTATTGAATGCCAGCCTTCTTTTATGGGGGGCAATCCTCTTTGGCGGAGTGGCTGGTTGGGCGGTGGCCCCCCCACCGCGTTCTTGGGCGTCTGGGTGTGGAGGCTATGGAACTTGGGGAGGAGGGTGGTTGGTTACACAGGAGCTGTAGTGGAAGTCTGTGCTCCAGCTGCCTTTGCTGCAGCTCAACCATACACTGGAGCATACTGGTTTGATCCTCCAGCAGCCTCAGCATTGAATCCTGCCTCCTCTCATCACGCTGCCGTCACATTTGAGCTTCAGCCCTGTCTTCAGCCCACCACTTACTCTCTTCAGCCCGCCACTTACTCTCTTCAGCCCGCCACCTCTCCTCCCGGTCATTCTGTGCTTTCCTGCACTCTGACATTATTTGCCTTCACACATTCGTCTGTGCTCTGTCAGTGTGGGAGGACAGCATGAGCTCAGAGAACATTTAATCACGAGTGTGTTTTTTTTTCCTTTCTAATCTTCACTAGCCTCTGGGAAGGAGAAGATCCTGTGATCATTGAAACACATGCAGCTGATGGAGAAAAAAAAAAGGGACAGCGGTATTTAAGAAGACACATTTTATAAAACAGTGGCTACACTCTTTCAGGATAAACCTTGCTGTTAACATTACATACATAGCACATGTGCTTTCGTTACAAGGTCGTATTTTGCCTCCCCCCACCGCGTGGCTACCCCCTCAACCCTCCCCCCTCCCCGTGGCTGACAGAGGGGAACATTTCTGTTCAGCCTCAGGCAAACAGCTCAGCAGGAACGGGCTCCTCTGAATGTCCCCTGAAGAAAAGCACCCTATTTCAACCAGGAGACCATGAAGATATCTCACTCTCCTGAGGATAACACAGAGAGATAAAGAATGGATGTTGTTTGAACGCCAGCAAACATACACTGCAATGTTTTGTTGTACAATGATTCCCGAGTACATGTTACTGGCCTGGAGTGATAAAGTGTCCTACCATGAAGGACGCAATAAGGCTGCCCTCCCCAGAAACCTTTTGCAAAGGCTTTGGGAGTACTTCTAGGAGAACCGCGAATGTCAGGGCAAATTAATCCTTTCACATGCTTGCTTTTAAACCATGTATAGTATTTTAAAAGGTACTCTCACCGGAGGTCCCTTCTCCACCTGCCGGGTCCAGGAGGCAGCCTTGGGTGGGTTCGGGGGGTACTGGCTCCAGGTCCAGGGTGAGAAACAGTTCCTGGCTGCTGGGAAAACCGGTTTCTCCACTTGCTTGCTGTGAGCTATCTACAACCTCCTCCTCATCATCATCGTCATCTTCTTCGTCCCCAAAACCTGCTTCTGTATTGCCTCCTTCTCCATTGAAGGAGTCAAACAACACAGCTGGGATAGTGGTGTCTGAACCCCCTAAAATGTCGTGCAGCTCATCATAGAAGCAGCATGTTTGGGGCTCTGACCCGGAGCCGCCGTTTGCCTCTCTGGTTTTCTGTTAGGCTTGCCTCAGCTCCTTAAGTTTCACGCGGCACTACTTTGGATCCCTGTTATGGCCTCTGTCCTTTTTGCCCTGGGAGATTTTGACAAAGGTTTTGGCATTTCAAAAACAGGAACGGAGTTCTGATAGCACGGATTCCTCTCCCCATAGAGCGATCAGATCCCGTACCTCCCATTCGGTCCATGCTGGAACTCTTTTGCAATTCTGGGACTCCATTATGGTCACCTCTGCTGATGAGCTCTGCATGGTCACCTGCAGCTTGCCATGCTGGCCAAACAGGAAATGAGATTCAAAAGTTCGCAGTTCTTTTCCTGTCTATCTGGCCAGTGCATCTGAGTTGAGAGTGCTGTCCAGAGCGGTCACAATGGAGCACTCTGGGATAGCTCCCGGAGGCCAATACCATTGAATTGTGTCCACAGTACCCCAAATTCAACCCGGCAAGGCTGATTTAAGTGCTAATCCACTTGTCAGGGGTGGAGTAAGGAAATCGATTTTAAGAGCCCTTTACGTAGAAATAAAGGGCTTCATTGTGTGGACAGGTGCAGGTTTACATCGATTTAACGCTGCTAAATTCAACCTAAAGTCCTAGTGTAGTCCAGGGCTTAGTGTCACTCACCAGTTCTCACTCCTATCCCCTTCTCACTTGGCCTGTCCATGCCTTCCGGACCACCAGAAGATAGTGCAGCTTTCCAATGCTAGGTGACTTTCCATTAGTTCCTGTGTGAACAGGATTCTTTCAGATAGCTAAAGACAAGGAAAGTAACTACAGTGCTGAACTTCTTTATCATATGCACAGTGATCCAGTAAGCAAAATTTACCTGATTTTAGTACATCCAATTCTTCAGGAAGCCTGGAGGATAAACCAAAATTTTCCACTGGAAAGTGCTAATACAGGAAACCTGCTGCAGGAATTGAGGACTTGGTGAGAGTTGTGAAACTGTGTGTTTTTGAGAACTGGACTTTGCTGTATTAAGCTATGATGTCATCTTGGTGTCAAATTACTTGTTGCTTTGTGAAGTCGATTTTGGTATTGCTTTTAAGCTGGACCTTATAAAATATACACCAGCCTTTCCCATGCTGGAAGATGTCAAAAGTCAGTATTGAGATTGTGACGGGTTGGATCACAGAAACCCCCTGGGGGGTGCCAACTGATGTGCCAAGACTACGACTTCTCCTGCTTTCCTGACCAGTCAGCTGAGGACTTCAGGGTCCTGCTTGATTTGAGCCAGACCCACTAGCCTGCTGCAAACCCAGACCCAGGTCTGAACCACATCCCCTAACATCTGTAGGCATAATTGAAAGCAACTTAGAAAGTGTTCCTGTCCTTGACACTCAGATGCCCAACGGGGTCCAAACCCTAAATAAATCTGTTTTACCCTGTGTAAAGCTTATACAGGGTAAACTCATGAATTGTTTGCCCTCTACAACACTGATAGAGAGATATACACAGCTGTCCCCACCCAAAGGTATTAATACATACTCTGGATTAATTAATAAGTAAAAAGTAATTTTATTAACTACAAAAAGTAGGATTTAAGTGGTTCCAAGTAATAACAGACAGAACAAAGTGATTTACCAAGCAAAATAAAACAAAACATGCAAGTCTATGTCTAGTATGGTAATAAAACGATACAGATAAAAACCTCACCAGTTCCAGTAAGCTTTCTTTTACAGACTAGTCTCCTTCTAGTCTGGGTCCAGCAATCACTCACCCTTCCCCCTCCCCCCATAGTTACTGTCCTTTGTTCCAGTTTCTTTCAAGTATCTTTGGGGGTGGAAAGTCTCTCTCTTTAGCCAGCTGAAGACAAAATGGAGCGGTCTCCCAGGGATTTAAATAGACTTTCTTTTGTGGGTGGAGACTCCCTCCTCTCTTCTATCCAAAGTCCAGCTACAAAATGGAGCTTTGAAGTCTCCAGACAAGTCACACGTCCACACATGACTGAGTTCCTTACCAGCCAAGCCACATTCCTGGGAAAGCCCAGATGTGGATTGGCGTCTCCAAGTTCAATGTTGGCTTAAGGGCTTCTTGGCTGGGCACTTACTGAGAATAGTCTTTTCTCAGGAATCTGACCAACTCCTTCACTAAAACCTTCTCAGAATCAAACAAGTATGCGCCAATATTCATAACTTTGAATACAAAAATGATACATGCATACAAAGAGGATTAATAGATTCAGTAGATCATAAACTTTACAGAGTTATGTTACTTGACATATGTAGCATAACACACATTCTAGTTATATCATATATACATTCATAAGTATATTTACATAGAGTCTTATGGGGGGCACCATTACAGAGATTTCATGTTGGAATTTGTGAAAAAGAGATTGCCACCAATCCAGGTGAATGAATCACTTGCAGTACTAAATCGTTCTACTGTGCATTACTCTGCATGACCTCTATTGGCTGATATCTCATTTTTTCCATTGTTTTATGGAGACTTTGGACAGTTGGAGCATCAGTGGAGAGTTTTGCCTATGGTGCATAGGCCTCATACTCATGACAACCAAGTTGAGAAGTTTGGCGTTGAAGGTCTCAAATACACGGATGCTGCTGGAGACAGACTATAGGGAACATGGCATATTTGCTCTGCTGTTGCTGTCACTACCTTTTAGCAATGTACAGTTGAAATACTATTTTCCCAGATGAATTTAATTAAAAAAAAGTTCAACAAGATGCAGGATGAGCTTTTAGAGAACACTCTTGATGTTACAGCGTACAGACAATGACACAAAACCTGTTGTGAACATTTTGCACCGGTGAAAGAAATGATTGCACTGGTCACTGCTGATATGTGTGACCAGCAGCAGAAGCATTCTACTTCTGATGAAGACAGCAAGGATGAAACATTGCCTTTAGAGACTAATAACAATAAACTAATTGAACTCATAATATAGACATTGACAACAGTCATTTAATGGAATTAGAAATAAATAATATTAAAATGTTCTTGTTGCTTTTACATTATCATAAATTCATAGAAGATTAGGGTTGGAAGAGACCGCAGGAGGTCATCCAGTCCAACCCCCTGCTCAAAGCAGGATCAACACCAACTAAATCATCCCAGCCAGGGCTTTGTCAAGCCAGGCCTTAAAAATCTCTAAAGATGGAGATTCCACCACTTCTCTAGTTAACCCATTACAATGCTTCACCACCCTCCCACTGAAATAATTTTTCGTAATATTCAACCTACACCTCCCCCACTGCAAAATGAGACCATTACTCCTTGTTCTGTCATCTTCCACCATGGAGAACAGCCAAGCTCCATCCTCTTTGGAACCCCCCTTCAGGTAGTGGAAGTCTGCTATCAAATCCCACATCCCTCTTCTCTTCTGCAGACTAAATTACCCCAGTTCCCTCAGCCCCTCCTCATAAGTCAGGTGTGCCAGGTCCCTAATAATTGTTGTTGCCCTCCACTGGACTCTTTCCAATTTGTCCACATCCTTTCTGTAGTGGGGTACCCACAACTGGACACAATACTCCAGATGTAGCCTCAACAGTGCCAAATAGAGGGGCATAATTGCTTTCCTCAAGCTGTTGGCAATGCTTCTACTAATGCAGCCCAATATGCCGGTATCCTTCTTGGCAACAAGGGCACACTGCTGACTCATATCAATCATCTCATTCACTATAATCCCCAGGTCATTTTTTGCATAACTGCCCCTTAGTCAGTTGGTCCCCAGCCTGTAGCAGTGCCTGGGATTCTTCTGTCCTAAGTGCAGGACTCTGCACTTGTGCTTGTTGAACCTCAGATTTCTTTTGGTACAATCCTCCAATTTGTCTAGGTCACTCTGGACCCTATCCCTACCCTCCAGCATGTCTATCTCTGCCCCCCAGCTTAGTGTCATCCATGAAGTTGCTGAGGGTGCAATCCATCCGATCATCGAGATCCTTAATGAAGATGTTGAACAAAACCAGCCCCAGCACCGACCCCTGGGGCACTTTGCTAGATATCAACTGCCAACTAGACATCAAGCCATTGAACACTACCAGTTGAGCCCAAAAATCTAGCCAGTTTTCTATCACTTTATAGTCCATTCACCCAATCCATACTTTTTTATCTTGCTGGCAAGAATACTGTGGGAGACCGTATCGAAAGCTTTGCTAAACTCAAGATATATCACATCTATTGCTTTCCCCATATTCACAGAGCCAATTCTCTCATCATAGAAGACAATCAGGGTTGGTGAATATATGTTGAATGTTCCTTATCACCATCCTCTGCTCCAAGTGATTTAAAATGGATTACGTGAGGACCTGCTCCAAGATTTTGCCAGGGACTGAGGTGAGACTGATGGTCTGTAGTTCTCTGGGTTCTCCTTCTTCCCTCTTTTAAAGATGGGCACTACATTTGCCTTTATCCAGTCCTCTGGGACCTTTCCCAATTGCCACAAGTTTTCAAAGATAACAGCCAAAGGCCCTGAAATCACATCAGCCAAGTCCCTCAGCACCCTTGGATGCATTAAATCTGAACCCATGGACTTGTGCATGTCCAGCTTTTCTAAATAGTCCTTAATCTGTTATTTCATCACTGGGGGCTGCTCACCACTTCTGCATACTGTGTTGCCCAATACAGTAGTCTGTGTGATGATTTTGTCTGTGAAGACTGAGGCAAAAAAAGCATTGAGTACTTCAGCTTTTTCCACATCATATGTCACTAGGTTGCCTCCCCCATTCAATAGGGGTCCCACACTTTCGCTGACTTTCTTGATGCTAACATACCTGGATTTGTGCTGGAAATGGCCTAACCTGACGATTACTTTAGATAAGCTATTACCAGCAGGACAGTGGGGTGGGAGGAGGTATTGTTTCATATTCTCTGTGTATATATAAAGTCTGCTGCAGTTTCCACGGTATGCATCTGATGAAGTGAGCTGTAGCTCACGAAAGCTCATGCTCAAATACATTGGTTAGTCTCTAAGGTGCCACAAGTACTCCTTTTCTTTTTGCGAATACAGACTAACACGGCTGTTACTCTGAAACATACCTATAGAAACCCTTCTTGTTACCCTTCACATCCCTTGCTAGCAGCAACTCCAATTGTGTTTTGGCCTCCCTGATTACACCCTAGCATGCTAGAGCAATTTTAATCACCTCCCTTGTCATCTTTCCAGGTTTCCACTTCTTGTAATCTTCCTTTTTGTGTTTAAGCTCAGCTAAGATTTCACTGTTAAGCCAAGCTAGTGGCCTGTCATATTTGCTATTCTTTCTGCACATCAGAAAGGTTTGTTCCTGCACCCTCAATAAGGCTTCTTTAAAATACAGCCAGCTCTCCTGGACTCCTTTCCCCCTCGTATTAGCTTCCCAGGGGATCCTGCCCATCAGTTCCCTAAGGCAGTCAAAGTCTGCTTTTCTGAAGTCCAGGGTCCATATTTTTCTACTCCCCTTTCTTCCTTTTATAAGAATCCTGAACTCGACCACCTCATGGTCACTGCTGCCCAGGTTGCCACCCACTTCTACTTCCCCTACCAATTCTTCCCTGTTTGTGAGCAGCAGGTCAAGAGGAGCACAGCCCCTAATTGTTTCTTCCAGCACTTGCACCAGGAAGTTGTCCCCAACAGTCTCCAAAAACTTCCTGGGTTGATTGTGTGTTGCTGTATTCCTCTCCCAGCAGATATCAGGGTGATTGAAGTCCCCCATTAGAACCAGGGCCTGTGATCAGGAAACTTCAGTTAGTTGTCCGAAGAAAGCCTCGTCTACCTCCTTCTCCTGGTCCGGTGGTCTATAGCAGACGCCCACCACGACATGACCCTTGTGCTCTTGCCTCTAAACTTAACCCAAGGACTCTCAATATGTTTTTCTCCAGTTTCATACCGGAGCTCTGAGCAATCATATGGATCTCTTACATACCATGCAACTCCTCCCCCTTTTCTCCCACACTGGTCCTTCCTGAAAAGTTTATACCCATCCATGACAGAGCTCCAGTCATGTGAGTTACTCCACCAAGTCTCTGTTATTCCAATCACATTATATATTTACTGTGCCAGGACTTCTAATTCTTCCTACTTGTTTCCCTGGCTTCTTCCATTTGTGTACATGCACCTAAGATAACTATATAATTGCCCGGAGGCCTCCCCTATTGCACCCTCTTCTTTGTGCATTCCCACTTCCTCATTTACCTCAGGACTTAATGTGGTAAATATTTAGCCAATGCTTATGAATGTATTCTTGTAGGATATAACACATAAGTGTGTATCAGCTTGTAATTGTACTTGGGTGTAATCAACACCAAGTTCCCTTTGGACTAATAAAGGAATTCTTGTGTGGAAACTTAGTTGTGCTAAAACTTAATAAACATATTAGGGAAATTATTTCCAATAATTGGCCTTTCTGGTCATATTGTGGAGGGACTGCAACCACTTTGATGAAGTCCTGAAGGAATGGTGGGAATGGCTGACTTACAAGATGGAGGCTGATACCCCAGTAAGTGTAGAACCAGCAGATTTGATAGGAATAGGGGAGGAAAAGATGATGCTGTGGAAGACACTTCCAGCCAGGTCAGTGGGTGTGCAATGACCCCAGCCCTTGAGAGCATCCAGAATGCATTCACTCAGGGAGTGGCTATCTGGGCCCATGATGCAATTTTGTACAGGAATGAAGAGTAGACCAGATGATTAGCCATTCCTAAGGTTAAGATTTTGTCACAGTTATTTTTAGTACAAGTCATGGACAGATCACGGGCAATAGTCAAAAATTAACTGAAGGCCCCACCCTCTACCCACAGTGGCTGAGAGCTGCTGGGTCCTTGGCCACTCATGGCAGCTGAGAACCCAGGGGCCCTCACTGGCTGACATCTCTGGCTCCGCTGCCCAGGGTTGAAGGGGAAAATGTCAGAGGTCTCTGAAAGTCACAGAAGCCATGACTTCCTTAGCCAGGCCTCTGAACAACTCGCTGCGGTGAATGGGGAAGTGGTGGAACCCCAGCGACTGAGGCAGTGGCCGCACTTTGGGCAGGAGTCACAACAGTCCCTGACTTGCTCCAGATCATAGAGGTCTTCACCCCTGGGCTCAGAGTGTCAGCCGGCCGTTGTTATGTGCTGAAGGCTGGCATGTCGTTGCCTCGGTAACACAGTTCAGGCTGTTCAATGCTTCTGTCCTTGGAGCTGCAGTGTTATCAGTATTCACAGATAAGGCAACTTGCTAATTCATCAGACCTAAATGTTACTTATAAAGAAAGACCACAAGCATGGATTGGTGATAAAGTCATGCTGCCAGATTAGTTGCCCTGAAGCCATAGTCCTAGCATCCTGGCTATGAGCCAAATGAGTAAATAAGCTTATGAAATTCCTTTTGTGCGTGGCAATATCCCAACAAATCCTTCCTAACTAAGGACCCAACTTCACTTTACCCTTGTAAAGAGATTAAGAACATAGATCTACCATTGGAACAGAAAAGACACCAGGAAATAAACATAGTCTGATACATTCTTCAATTCAGAAATGGCCTCAAGACTTTGTGGGTGTTTGCTAGAAGAATTTTGTTAAATGCACAAGTACAGAGACAGCCTATACAAATAGGTGCAGCTGTGAGTGTTCAAACTGGGTGACTGAGTGTTATTGTTACTAACAAGCTTGCAGTTCAAATTACTGGTTCCATGACAGGGATCTTTTTGAGGTAGTGAGGCATGTGGGTTCCATCGACTATGAGGTCCAGCAGCCAGAGAAGGAAAAGGAAATTGAGATAAGAACATAAGAATGAGCTTATCCCCCACCTGGTGAGCCTTCCTGAGAATGCTCCAGACAGTCTATGGATAATGGCTGCTATGACCCAGCAGGGCAGGCAAGGGCATGTGACCAGACCACTGAACTCCATTTTGGGTACCTATATATTTCCACAAACCAGACTTGGAACTGTTTTTGGAACAAAGGATTCCCACCATATGTTAATGTTATATAAGTTTGGGTGTGACATCATCTATTTGTCTCACTCACACCCCACACCCTGTCACCGTAAGGAGATTTCTTCTCTATGCTGGGTGGATTTCGGTGAGTTCCCATTTCTTAATGAAAGTTATTGCTGAGGGATTAGAAAGGGTTCCAGGGCCCAAACCAAGAACTATCTGGGCAGGAATTCACCAGCATGGTACTTGAACTGTTTAATATTATCAGAAACACGAACGGATTTAACTACTACAGTCTTGTGGCACCATCAGCAATTAACAACATGGAAAAGCAGCCTCAGGAAGGTGTGTCTGGGTTTGTAACGGGCTGCAATATATTCAAGCTTTATGTCAATTTGAGGAAAATTTACTCAAGCTGGCTCCGTTCAGTCTCAGCTTCCTCTCTCCCTCCCACCAGGTCTGTCCCTCCCCTTCCCTGCACAGGCTGAGCTGCTGCTGGGGTTCCTTTAGCCCCCAGAAAGGCAATTCAGGTTGATCTCCTCCTTTTCCCCAGTACAGGCCTACACTGAGTTTAACCTCGTCTGAGGAGATATTGCTGTGATCGGTCACTGTGGGGTCTGTCACCTGGCTTTGGTCCTGGGTGAGGGGTATCACGGTGTGGCCGGGCTGGAAGTTGGGAGGGTGGGGGACAGACTGAGCAGGCAGTCAGCACTTTAGGTTGTGGAGGCAGGCAGGTGGATGTACACAGAGAAGTTCTGGAGGTTGTTGGGGGCAGGCAGGTGGATGTAAACAGAGAAGCGGTCAACACTGGTGGTTGTGGAGACAGAGAGTGGGGAGTTCATGGACAGGTGAGTAGAGCTGCTGAAATTCAATTTTTCTTCGTGATGGTTGGCATTTCACTGGTGAAAGGAACCATTGTTCTTTGCTCCTCAGTTGTTTCAATCTCCCATCCTATTTTGACCCCGTGTCCGCATTCTCCTTCCCCATTCCAGGTTGCCCTGATTCCAACAGCACGCTGGTCACCAGTGTCTCCTCCATGATCCTGTTAAGGAAAAGTTAGCACATGTGACTCTATTTTGGTTTGGAGCCCACCATTGTTTAAATGCCAGCACATCATACACCAGGAGGAGTGATCCTTAGATACTGAATCCCTGTGAAAATCCTCCTCCTTGTCTCCAGCCTGCCTTGACTTCCAGTATCTGGTTTTTGTCAGTCTCTAACTCCCTGTCTCTTGGCCTTGATGTGAGGCCTCCCATTCTGATAATAATAGTTACTGATGCATGGCTTTAGGTCTATGCTGTGTAATTAACATACTGGTATAGCACGAGGAATGCACCAAGCAGGGATAGGTGGTAGGTAAGACAAGGGTTTGTTTATTGGCTAAGGTTTCCGATGCACAAGGGCAACATGCTTTGTTAAAAGGTATATAACCTTTGTATAATCTGTATTCAGGGTCCCCTCCTGGCTAGCAGGGGGGCACCATGCTCGAGTGTAATAAACTTAGTGTCTTTTGGGAACTCTGCAGTTGTGGACTTTGTTTATGTGCCTCAGCCTAGATTCGAACTGTGCGTGTCCTATCAGGTGTAATTCGTAGCACTTGTGCGCGTGTCCTACCAGGTATAATTCATAACAGTTTTGGTGACCACGAAGGGACTCTAGGCTCGCCCCAACAAGCGAGACTACACTCCTCCTCTCGGGCAGCTCCAGCCGGCACAGGGTGAGTTCACCTTTGAGAACTCCCAAGAGGGGGGGTGTGAGCCGTCGCTTAGGTGATAAGGTGGCACATTTTGTGTTCTTTTGGCAGACCTTTATGGGTTCTGGGCAGAGTGTAAGTAAGGGGACCCCTTTGGCTGAAATTCTCGAGAACTGGGGGAATATTTCTGGCACCCATGGGTTAGGTAGGAAGAAAGCTGTTATTTTATGTAAGGTTGAGTGGCCAGCACTAACAACTCAAACATCTGTTAAATGGCCACCGGATGTGTCCTTTGCTGGGGATACATTAACAGCGCTTAGAAGGAGGCTGGAGAACAAAGCTCCAGCCCAGATGGATTATTGGTATGTATGGGACAACTGGGTTTATGCACATGTGAAAGGACATCCTCTTTCCTCCTCCTTTTCTTATTCATCTCAGGGGTCTCCAGCCCCGTTCTGTGCTATGCCTGCTTCTGCCCCTCCTCCGGCTTACCCTCGGCTTTCTGACTTATGCCTGTCACCTCCTTGCTTGCCAATTGGCCATGCTTTCTGTCCAGGTGACAAGCCTCATGTGGGGAGGACTCGGGTAGTCCTTTTAAGTGAAAATATTTAAGAAAAGAGACCAGGAGGGCTGGGGGCTAGTTAAGAAGCCCACCCTCCTTGTTAATTTGGTAGTGAAACAAAGCTGGTGCTCATGGAAGGGACAATTCAGAGAAAAAAAACAGAATCAGGCCCAAGCGGGTAGGCAACAGATAAAGATATTGGAAAACAGGTTGGAAACTTGAAGGTCATAGTAAAAAAAAAGAGGAGTAAATAATTACAGGAATGGAAAACGTAAATCCCGGAATAATATTTGAAATGGTAAAATCTAAGTTAATTGGGTGTCGTTTTGGGAAATAAGCAAGTGATTTAAGAAAGGAAAGTAAGAAGTTAACTCTTTAGTTGCTGGAAAGAATTAAGCAGTTAAACTTTGTGAAATACTGGAAAGAAAAAGAATTCTTGGTTTCTTTGCAGCCATTTTGGAAAAAAAAATGGGCCCTTTTCCAAAGTAATGCAATTATACAGTGCTACTTAATTAATATCTTATTAGGTTCCAAGGGGCTACAATAGGTGGTGTCTTCCTTTTCAGGTCGCTGTGTGTTTGACAGCAGGAGTTAAAAGTAAAAGGCAATCAAAAGTCTGGTAAAGTTTATTGTGCCCTTTTTAAAGTAAGAATCTTTAACCTGTGAATCCAAAAGCAATCCAGAAAGCATTTGTTTTAATGTAAATTACCTAACTGATAAGGTAGAGCCCTCTGAAACCTGGGCTGCCTATAAAACAAATACAAGAAAATATGGGTAATTCCTCTGTTTTGCCTGCAATTAACAAAGGTATTTGTATAAAACGGAAATATTTTAAGCAATGACTGGCTGCCCAAAAGAGGTAGATCTGTGTTGTTCTTTTTTTTTTTGTCTTTCAGAAAATCAGAAAAAACTGATGCCAGCTGAAAAGCAATTCAACATCTCATGAATTTACTGGCACAATAGGAATTCTGTTCTGTGTTCTATGTCCTGTCTTGTGGTGTTTGTCTTGTGGCTAAAATTGCTGTGTTTAATTTTTCATAGAACAGTTTAGTTTAAAACTAAATAGAAGGGTTAAATGAAAATGCAGATACTTGTTTTATTCAACTTGGAATACAAAGTGTTTGGATAATATCAAAAAATGTGATATACTAAAGTTTAATACATTTGCTTAAGAAAAAAAAAATCATTGGCCAGATCTTTTAATTAAAAAAATTGTTGTTAAAATTTGCACACCAACAGTCTTTGAAAGCAAGGACATGAAAGGTTAACCCACTCCCCATATTATACATGAGATCCTTCTGGCTACCTCACATTTCTAGCCAGAAGGCTGGGAAGGGAAGAAAGCTATTGGACACCAGAGGTTGTACCAAGTGGACTCCTCAAAAGTGGGTGTGCTTGTCCTGGCTTGTTGCTCCAAAGCTCTGTAATAAAGTCATTTTCCTAGAAGGGTGTATGTGGCATACATTATACAATAAGACTGAAGTGCTGTATAATGGGCAATGTACATGTGTTCCTTTTTAAACAAAGGTGTATAAGTAAAAAGTAAAAGTTTCCTTTGCAGGTTAATAAAAGCCAAGAAGGAAAAAAAAGATAAAAACGGAGGACAAGCTAATTCAACGCTGTAGCTGGCAGGCTCGGTCCAAAGATGAGACACTGGCCTGCCCAAGGACACTACTCACAGCTAGGATTTGGCTAACAGCCAAGAAAGAGGGGGGCTTAAATGTGCCCAAGCAGCTGTGAGATCTGCAACACACTGCCAGAGATTAATGAAATGTGTTAGGTCTCTGTATTTACAGGTAAAAGAAGTCCTGCTTCAAGAATCCTGAGCAAACCTGCCATTTGTTAAAACCAGGTGACTGGGTCTACATAAAGGTCCATCAACAAAAGACTACTCTGGCCCCATGCTAAAAAGGCCCTTATTAAGTCCTGCTAACTACCAACACCGCTGTGAAGTGCCAAGGACTGACCGCCTAGACCCATGCTTCTTACTGCAAAAAGACCCCTCCACCTCGAGATGACTTCACTTCGACTACTGATCAGCCTGTCCCTCCTTCTGGGTTTTTTTTTCTTTCCTCCTTTTGAACAGCAAAAAAAAACAAACAAACAAACAAACAAGGTGAAGTGCTAGTAACCTCTCCCTTGTCCACTGACAAAGCTAACCTGCATTCAGTGTTTGCTAAAGAAACCAAAGCACTACAGGGTGACGTGCTAGTAACCTCTCCCCTGTATAATGCAAAACCATGACTGTTCCAAGAAAAAAAAAAAAAGAAACACCTGCTCTGCTAAAACCACCAAAATCCAAGGATTCCTGACTGCAAAAGACACTGAGAATTGGCCTTGATGGCAAAGACGGAGCATTGTACATTGGCAGGGAGAAAGTTGCGGAATGTATTCTTGGGAATGTGAAGTAAAGTGGTGGGGTGGGTTTATTCCAGAGGCTGGAACTGTGCTTATAGGCAAGTATAAATACCAAAAACGCCTTACAGCCACGAACATTACTCCCACCATCTGCCACCACTCCTTTGCAGGTGAAGGTTCCTGGATCCATCATAGCTACGTTAAGTTGGCGCTGGGACCCCCACCTGACCCTGACAAGCCATTGGATGAGCCACTTCACAAATGAACACCACGACCAATCCATGGACTAAGCTTTCCAGCTACTGGGACCTTCACAGCCCACCAGGACTTTTTGTGTTCCTGTTTATTGGACTTACATTGGGGGTAGTGTTTTTTGTATAGTACAGGGGAGGATGTCAACATTAGTATGGTTTGCCTGGGGGGGTCCTCTCCCTATTGCCAAGTCCAGTACAAGGATGGGAGGGCAATAGCTTCTTGAATTTAACCTGTGCTATCAAACAGGGTGTAAATCGAACGCAGTGTTGGATTTGTATTCATACCCCCACATATTTAGGTCAGGGGGTCCCGTTGGTAGGGGTATCTATCCCCCTTAATCAAACACTCCAAGCTCAGCTATGGGCAAACACTACATTTAACTGGAATGTTACAATCCAAATATGGTCTATTAATATAGTGGCCCAGGATAATTATGCTTTATGTGTATCACGACGTAAGGGCATAAAAAATACAGTTTTTGTAGGGAATTTTGTAGGGTGCAAGGACACCACCCAAATCAGCTCTGGTGCGGGAAGCCCCTCTACCTACTCCAGGACCCCGTGGCCGGTCCCCGAGGAGTCTGGCTGGTATTGGTTATGCAATCACACAGCCTATAAGGTTCTCCCAGCAGGGTGGTGTGGTACATGTACCTGAGGGGCTATAGTACCTGCCATGACAGTACACCAGAACCTGACCCGGGAAGAGATCCGCAATCTAGTATGGAGGGACCGACGAAGTATTCCTTTAAACCCCCTTTCTTATCGGCCCAAAGGCTTTCACTCCTTTGTGCGTTGGTTTCTGCCATGGTTGGGAGTAAGCGAGCTGGAAAAAGCTATAGTTAACATTTCAGCTGCTTTGGAACTAATGGCAAATGCTACTGCAGATGCTCTCTCTGCCCTTCAAATTGAAGTCACTCAGCTATCCCAAACTACATTGCAAAACCGCCTAGCCCTCGATTATCTCCTTGCAAATCAGGGCGGGGTTTGTGCTCTGGTCAATTCAAGCTTTTGTGTATTTGTAAATCAGCACCATAGGGTGAAAACTGACATCCACGTCCTCAAGCAACAGGCAGCCCTATTCCACCACATCAGCCTCGACACTACCAGCGCCGGATTCCAGGAAGTCTGGGACTGGCTCACCTCATGGCTGTTATTGTTTTTGCATTATTTTTTGTATGCCTACAATGCTGCAGTATGTGCTGTCGGCAGCTGCTAACCCTGCAGCGCAGTTACTCAGCCCCAATATAGCTTACTGACGTACAAAAAGAAAGGGAGGACTGTTAAGGAAAAGTTAGCACATGTGACTCTATTTTGGTTTGGAGCCCACCATTGTTTAAATGCCAGCACATCATACACCAGGAGGAGTGATCCTTAGATACTGAATCCCTGTGAAAATCCTCCTCCTTGTCTCCAGCCTGCCTTGACTTCCAGTATCTGGTTTTTGTCAGTCTCTAACTCCCTGTCTCTTGGCCTTGATGTGAGGCCTCCCATTCTGATAATAATAGTTACTGATGCATGGCTTTAGGACCATGCTGTGTAATTAACATACTGGTATAGCACGAGGAATGCACCAAGCAGGGATAGGTGGTAGATAAGACAAGGGTTTGTTTATTGGCTAAGGTTTCCGATGCACAAGGGCAACATGCTTTGCTAAAAAGTATATAACCTTTGTATAATCTGTATTTAGGGTCCCCCCCTGGCAAGCAGGGGGGCACCACGCTCGAGGGTAATAAACTTAGTGTCTTTTGGGAACTCTGCAGTTGTGGACTTTGTTTCTGTGCCTCAGCCTAGATTCGAACTGTGTGTGTCCTATCAGGTATAATTTGCAGCATTGGTGTGCGTGTCCTATCAGGTGTAATTTGTAGCACTGGTGTGCGGGTCCTATCAGGTGTAATTCGTAGCATTTGTGTGCGTGTCCTACCAGGTGTAATTCGTAACACTCCCCAGCCGTCCCTGGCTCCAACACATTCCAGGTTGCCCCACACCACATACAGCTCTTCCTCTGCAGTGGGTGAGGTGCCTCCTGTGACACCTTCTCCATTGTCTGGAGGGAGACCAGTGACTGTGTCTCACCAGTGAGAAATCCCACACAGGGAGTGGCAAATGCCAGGGCACGTCTGCTGCTGATCTTGGTGCATTCATACACAATGTGCATGGCTTCGGGGACTGCTGCACAGGAACAATGCACAAGCTGAGAAGTATGCACATTGTATAACAAGAGTGGGCAACTCTGGGACATATCAGGGCCCATATAAACACCACTCATTTTCAGGAGCAACTGCCAGCTGCCAGAAGCAGTGGGCAACTGGAACACAGACATTAAACCCAGGATGCTCTGGGCCCATTTGTTAGCCACCTCTGTTAGTCATTAATAGCAAGGATTTCATGTGGTCAAGTCATTATTTTTCTCTCCTAAAACATTCATCCATGCAGTGCCTCAAAAGATCTCTCTTCCTCATGAAATACACATATAATGTAGATTTCCCAGGTGCCATCGCCATGAAAATAATAAATGCCTTCCTTAATCTCAGGCACAAGCTTGCTGGCAAAATGCCTCCAGGCAACTCCTGGGGACACGTTAATATTAATCCCCAGGACAGAGGGGATTATGATCATCCGGTCTGTATAACGCAGGCCTGAGGATTTCCCCAAAATTATTCCTAGAGCAAATATCCAACTTTGATTTAAACTTTCTCAGTGATGAAAAATCCTCCAAGACCCTTGGTGAATTGTACCAGTGGCTAATTATGCTCACCATTTAAAAATTAACAACTTATTTCCAGGCAGAATTTCTTTAACTTCAACTTCCAGCCATTGGATCATGTTACACCTCTGTATGGTAGGCTGAAAAGCCTATTAGTAAATATTTGTTCCCTGTGTAGGTACTTAGCAGACTGAGATTTCTGAGTCTATTTAGTTTACCAAAGATGGTTAAGGGGTGACTTGATGACAATCCATTGCTATAAGGCAGGTTTCCTAACCTTCTAATAATACTTGGCCTCTTCCGTGTATCAACATCCATGTTTAATTTTAGGCACCAGAACTGGACACAGGATTCCAGAAGCAGTCGCACCAGTGCAAATACAGAGGTAAAATAAATTCTCTACCTCTCCTTGAGCTTCCCCTGGTTATCATCCCAGGAACACACTGGCTCTTTTTGGCTGCATGGTCACACTAGGGGCTCATGTTTAGCAAATTATTCCTTCATACCCCCAAATCCTGTTCAGAGTCACTGCACTTCCCATGAGAGTCCCCCATCACTTAAGCATCATCTACATGTTCCTAGATGTAGGTATCTATCTACATGTTTATATTAGAAAACATATTGTTTGCTTCGACCCAGTTTACCAACCAATCCAGTAGCTTTGAATCATGGAACTGTCCTCTTCATTATTTACCGTCTCCAAATTTTTGAGTCATCTACAAACTTCATCAATATTCAGGCATGAGAAGGGTAAGCACCTGATTTGCTGACACGTTTCTGCTTACAATTGTCAGTTTACACCTGTAACTTATGTCTCAGACAAAGCTGGGTGCCAACATGAAACTGTGTCAACAAAAGACACAAGGGAAGTAACAGAGGTGCAGGCCTGTAGCCCTAAATACCAAGACTCTTGTGTCCTTTGTGCCCATTCTGTTGAGCACAGTCATAGCTCAGCATGATAATGCCTGTTTCCATGGTGGAAACTTGGCTCCTTTCGAACACAGGAATTGCATTGTGGATCAGACCTATGGTCCATCTAGTCCAGTGTCCTCTCCCTGACAGTAACAGCCCCAGGTGCTGGAGAAGAAGGTAGAAGAAACCCAGCAGTGGGTGGATGGGGTTGGGGGGTGACCTGTCCGTCATGAGGCTGTCACCCTAATACCTCACAGCTAAAGACTATCTCAGGCCCTGAAACACGTGGGTGTATAGGCTTTCCAAAATATTTATTTAGCTGTAAGTATTCTAACTGGATAATGTCACAATCCATGTAAATGTCCAAACCTTTCCTGATTATTACTTAGTTTATGGCCTCAACTACCTCTTGTGGAAATGAGTTCCTCAGTCCAATGAGTCATTTAGTGAGAAAGAATTCTTGATTTATCTGTTTTGAATTTGCCATTTTTCAGTTTATTTGAATGTCCTCTTGATTTTGTGTTATAAGACAGGGGGAACAAATTCTCCATGTACTTTCTACCAGTCAGTATTTTACAGACTTCTCTCATATCCCCTCTTATTCATCTCCTTTGTAAGGTAACAATCCCAGTCTTTGCAATCTCTCTCCATATGAGAGATTCCCCAGCCCTTGATCATTCTCGTTGCCCTTGCCTGAACCCCTGTATCCTAAAGTTTCCTGTGTGAGAAGCATGCCCTGGAGTGCACAGAGGAGTCCACGGGAGGGTGAAATATTAATCTCATGGCAGTGTATTTTCTGTACAGTTCCCCATTTCATTCCTCCTGTACCCCAATGTTTTGCTTAGTTTCTGTCCATGCTCATTCTGTGATTAGGTTTCAGAGTAGCAGCTGTGTTTACCACGGTTTACGTGTTATATGTTTACCACGGTTCACGTGTTAGTCTGTATTTGCAAAAAGGAAAGGAGTACTTGTGGCTCCTTAGAGACTAATAAATTCTGTGATTAGGGTTTCACAGAGCTGTGTACCATGACCCCAGGACCCTGTCCTGCGTTCATACAGTTAAATTAGAACTTTGTAAGGTGTGTGAGGAATTCAAGCTTTTGCTTCCAATGGACGTACATGTTGCAGTTATTCACATTAAAGTTCATCTGCCATCATGCTGCCCATTTACCTGGTTAGTTAGCTCCCTGAGAGGACTTCTCTGGACTTGACTATGACCGAAATAATCTTTTGTCATCTGCAAATCTTGTCATCTCACTGCTCACCCCCCTTTCTAGATTGGTAATACCTATAAAATATTTAGTGTAGTACTTGTTATAAAGCATGTAACCCCCCTCACTGTGCTTCTCTCCCTTCACAGGCACCTGGAGCATTTCCGAGCCTGATCAACACGTCAATCATCTCACGGCAACTTTCAACCTCACCCTTTCTGGCACTTCAACATTCATCCTATTGGGCATCCCTGGCCTGGAAGCTGACTACATCTGGATTTCCATCCCTTTCTTTATATTCTACATTATCAGCCTGTTGGGAAATGTCACCGTTCTGTTTGTTGTAGGCAAAGAGCAGACCCTGCACAAGCCGATGTACCTGCTGCTCTGCATGCTGGCGCTCACAGATATCGGCATTTCTACCTCCATGGTGCCAAAGGCATTATGTATATTTTGGTTCAATTTGAAACGCATCACTGTGCGTGGCTGCCTCACCCAGATGTTCTTCCTTCATGCAGCTTCTGCTATGCACTCAGCTGTCCTCGTGACAATGGCCTTTGATCGCTATGTTGCCATATGTAACCCTCTGAGATATGCCAACATTGTCACCAACGCACAAATAGCTAAGCTAGGGCTAATGGGTTTGATAAGAGCTGTTCTCTTCATTTTGCCCCTGGCCCTGCTCCTGAGCAGGCTGCCATTTTGTGCAAACCACATCATCCCCCACACGTACTGTGAGCACATAGCTGTGCAAATATATCATGTGGGGACATCGCAGTCAATAGGATGTATGGCTTAATTATAGGATTTGTAGTCATCGGTTTAGACCTGACACTCATTGCCCTCTCCTACTGTCTGATCATCAGGGCTGTCCTTAGAATCTCTTCCAAGAAAGCCCACCAGAAAGCCCTCAACACCTGCACAGCCCACATCTGTGTGATGTTGACGTCTTATCCTCCCTCCCTCTTCTCCATTCTGACACACCGGTTTGGTCAGGGCATCGCTCCGCAGGTTCACATCATCTTGGCCAACCTCTATTTTGTCATCCCCCCCATGCTCAACCCTATCATTTATGGAGCTAAAACCAAAGAGATTTGTGACAAAGTGGGCAAATACACCTGCAGAATGTAATCACCTGGGGCCACTGATTTTAAACCTGTGTGACAAGAGTGGGAAAGGAGATCTCCTCGTTAAACAAGAGTGCTCTGTCTCAATTTGGCTAAGCTCAGCAAATCGGTAGTTCACAGTGTGAGAACATCCTCACACCTAAGGTCTTATCACTCTATGACCAAGCACTGTTCTTTCGGTTGCTGAATTCCCTCTCTCTGATCATTCCCTGACCCCTTTCAGCGTCACCTGTCAGCCCAAAACCCCCACACACCCTGTCTGTTGGCCTTTCCATGACTTCCAGACCACCAGAATATACTGCAGCTTTCTGACTCATGGTGGCTTTCCATTAGTCACTGTATGAATAGGACCTGGATCAGTTTGGATGAATGGAAACAATGTTTTATTATCATATGTGCAGCAATCTTGTGAATAAAATTTACCTGATTTTTCTACGTCTAATCCTTCAGGAGGCCTGGAGGGGAAACTAATACAGGAAAGCTTCTGCAGGAATTGAGGACATTCTACTAGAGCTTGTTGGTGAGAGTTATGAAACTTTGTGTTTTTGAGAACTGGACCACTGTGTTTAACTACAACGTCACCTTTGGGTCAAAAACTTACCACTTTTAACAGTTCATTTGGTTGTCACTTTTCAGCTTGGACTTTCAAAACACACACTAACCGTTCCCGCCTTCTAAGGCATCAAAAATTGGTGTCAAAATTTCATGTTGGGGTTTGTCGTGAAACAGGGATGGCCACCAAACATCCTGGTGATTGAATCACTTGCAGTACTAAGTTCTTCTACTCTGCTCAGCCTTGCACGATGTTGATTGGCTGATCTCATTTTTGCCTTTGTTTTGTGGAGACACTGGAAAGTTGGAGCAGCAATGGAGAGTTTTGCCAGTGGTTCACTGGCCTCATACTCAGGACAACCAAGTTAAGCAGTTTTGGACTGAGGTTCTCAAATACACAGATACTGCTGAGGACAAAGTCTTTGGTGAACTTGGCTCATTTGCTCTGTTTTTGCTGTCACTACCTTCTAGCAATGCTGAAGTTGAAAGACTGCTATCTCAGCTGAACTTGATTGAAACAAAACTGTGCAAAAGGCTGGAAGAGGAACTTTCAGAAAATATGCTTTGTGTTAGGGCATATATGCAACAACACAGAATTTGCTGAGAATAGTTTACGCCAATGAAAGAAATGATCGTACTGGTCATTGCTGACGTATGACTAGCAGCAGAAGCATTCTCCTTCTGACGAACACAGCAAGGATGAAATATTGCCTTTTAGCAACTAACAGTAACAAACTAATTCAACTCAAAATATGGACATTGAGTACCATGATTCAATGCATTAGAAATAAATATAATTTTTTGTTTTTGCACTACATACACTTTGGGCTACTTTGGGGCTATTTTTAACATTTGCTATTTTTGGTTTGAAATATCTGCCAAACCTCAATCGGGATACAAGTACCAGCATTGGGGTTTTGAATGTGATTTGATTTTCATCTCGCTTTGTTTTTAATGTGGATGAACTCCTGCTGGGACTTGTATTATTTTTTTTTTAAATCCAGTTTGTACTTAGGTATCTAACAAAAACTTTTATCTGTTACTTGATGTAGAGACCAATGTGTTTAAAAAAAAACACCTTTGTCTCAATAGATAGATTGGGCTACTTTGGGGTTAGTTTTTAAGTGATTTTGGGCTATTAAGGCTGTACAAATCTGGAAGCTGCAGTATGGAGTGAAAGTTGGGCTGGAGGCAGAGCAGCACCACTGAGGCAGAGCTGTGGGGGGGCTGAGCAGACTGGAGCCAAATATTGGAGCAGCGGAGGGGCAGGTGGTGACATTGGGGCTGGTTGCTGCTCCCCACTGCCAGTGGGAATGCCCAGAAACTCCCTCCTACTCTGGGAGAGGAGCGGTTAGAGAACACTTTGGAGGGAAGGGGCAGTTGTAGGGCAAGTCCAGGTGCAATGGGGCAAGCTAGCAGTGACTTTATGGGGGTCAGAGCTTAGGAGAAGCAGGGTGTGAAGGTTGGCTTTGTGTATGGGGCAGAGGGAGGGAGGGGAGAGTCTGGGTTGAAGGTGGGGTTGGCTCTGCATGGAGCAGGCAGTCGAAGGGAGGGAGGTGACGGCTCTGGGCTTGAAAGTGGGGGCTGGGCAATAGCAGGGTAATTGAGGAGGACCCCTGTGTGAAGGTGGGAGTTAACTGTGGGGCTGGGGGACAGAAGGAGGGGCAGGAGAGGGGAAGAACCCGGGGTGAAGGTCGGGGTAGGGGCTTGAGGCTGGATTGGGATGGAAAAGTGTGTGCGCGCGTGTGTCTTAGTGGCCCTTTCTCCCTGCAAAAAACAGTCAGCAGCAAATTCCTCCCCAAACCCCACCCCGGTAACTTTACTGGTTCACTTGAAGTTATGAGAGAGGTGAGGCAAAGGGAGAAATAGGCTAAAGAAACTAATTTTTGGAAAAAAAAGTTGTTTAAACATTATTGTACCAAAGTAGAAAATTCAGCTTTCAAAAAACGAAACATAACTTTGGGTGGAAGGGGGGCGGGGGGAGATGCAGATGAAATTCCACTGAAGGCTACATTTGGGCCTAATATGGCTCATAAATGTGCCAATTAAGCACTTGTTTTCAGGGCCCCAAGGAGGTCATGAGCTTTTAAACAAAAAAGAAAAAACTAACAAACAACACCCACCCGCCCACACAAGTACGCTAAATTCAAAAGTATTTCTGATATATTGATGCTAGCCCAGTTTGTTCTCTAGGGGCTGAGTGGAAGTCTCAATCAAGCGTGGCTTCAAATATCTTATTTTGTTTTTGAATTAAGATTTTCATCCCCATCCCACCAGTACTGGGTGTAGTATGGCACCAATGTGCCGACGCATTGGGCCCACACTGGAAGGGGCTCACAGTGACAACATGGGGGCCCACAAATATGTTTGGCACCAGGCCTACAAAAGGTTAATCCAGCCCTGATGGGGAACCAGGGCTGAGCTACAGCAGGGTGCAGCAAGGCCATAGCCAGGGGAGTGGATGCAGCCATGCCACAAGTAACATGGCAGCCAAGCATGATGAGTGGCTGTGGAGAGCAAGGTGGGGCCATGGGGAGAGGGGCCAGCACAGGGAGACACTGCGAGACAGGAGGACTTTGAAGGCTGGACTCAGAATGGGGGACATGAACCCGATGGGAGGGAAGATGCTGGGCAGAAGGGTCCTGCCACTTAGAGCCTGAGGGAGTGTGGCCACTGTCATAGCAGGTCTCTCACCCATGGTATCACCACACCACAGCCCAAGTCTGAGGGGAGGCCTGGGGTATGTGGGGAACAGACTGAACTTTTCTCACACCCCAGAGACAGCTGTTTGTGGTGGTTTACATGCCCATAGGGAAGGTTCTGTGTTTCCCATATTTCTTTCTGTTTGTTCCTTATTTTTCTTGCAGTTGCCATTTAATCAATTGTAGGTGGTTTGACTGTAATCAATGATCAGTGGGTCAGGGAAGTGACTGGTGCGGAGAAAGTGCCGAGCACCATAGCCACTGTCCTGAGTTATCATGATGAGATTGGGGGTCAAACACAGGGCCGGCCTTTGACATGGGCACTTCAGCAATGGCCCAGGGCGACATACTGAAAGGGGTGCAGTTTGATACCTCCCATGTGACCTGACCTGCTGACCAAGAGCTAGCTTGCCCCGGAGGCAAAGGTGGCCCTATTGACTGTGTCCACTAAGCCAATCTGCCGTGAGGGCAACAGCAGCTTATTGCCCCGGACCATGAGGGCACATCACCCAAAAGGCAAGCACAGCCACACTGACTTGGATCACTGGGCCCTATCGCTGTGAGGCAAAGGTTAGTCAGGAAGTCTTAGTCATGGGGCCATAAAATTCTTGCCCTGCGCCAAAGGTGAATGGGCTGTACTTGCCCCACAACAGTGACAACTTTCTGAATCAGAAAGTTAAGAAAACATGTAGCGGGGTCATTGATTGTGGTTCTGGTTTTGACCAACATTATTTAGCTGCAAAGTGAAAGTGGTGGGGAACTTGGGGAAGTGAACATGAGCTGATAGAATTCAAGATTCTAAGGAAAGGAGGACATGCGAACAAAACACAGACACTGGACTTCAAAGAGGCAGATTTCAGCTAACTCAGAGAAATAGTAGGCAAGGTTCCACTGAAAGACAAATTAGAAAGAAAAGGAGTAGAAGGGGGCTGGCAGTTCCAAAAAAAGATATAATTCCAAAGGCTCAAAATCAAGCTATTCAGATGCAGTGGAAAGATAAGAAGAGCCACTCAAATGTGTCCACACAAGGAACTTTTTAGCTAGTTAAAAACCAAAAGGAATACATACAGGAAGTGAAAGGAGCGGCATGTCACAAAGGAAGTATATATGGCAATAGCACGTGTGTGTAGGTACAAAATCAGGAAAGCCAAAGCAAAGAATGAGTTATAGCTGGCAAGAAATGTTAGCGATCACAAGAAGGGGTTCTACAAATATCAGACTATAAAGAAAGATCAGAGAGGGTAAGGGTCTGCTACTCAGTGGAGAAAGTGAGCTAGTAACAGATGATAGGAAGGCAGAGCAAAAACAAATCATACCAAACCATAGTGGTGGATGGGGGGAAAAGCGATGGACATAAAAGCCATGCTAAAGTCCAGGTATATTGACTTATCCCCACGTGACATTCAGATAAGTAAGCTGGAGAAATGCAGGCTCAGTAGAACTACCATTAAGATAGATGATTGGTTCAAACAATCACAAACAAAGAGTAACTATTAATGGAATGCTGTCAGATTGGAAGGAGGTCTCAAGTTGGGTTTCACAGGGATCTGTTCTGGGGCTGATGTTATTTAATGAGCTGGATACAGGTGTGACGGGTTGGAACACAGAAAACCACTTGGGAACTGCCAACTGATCTGCTGAGACTACTTCTAACCCATTTTCCCTGCCAGCTTGGGACTCCAGAACCTTGCCAGTTTGACCAAGATATGTTAGCCTATTACAAACCCAGATCCAGGTCTAAACCACGTCCCACGACAGCTGCAGGCTTACCTGAAAACAGCTTAAGAAGTGTTCCTGTCTCCAACACTTAGATGCCCAGCTCCCAATGTGGTCAAAACCCCAAATAAATCCATTTTACCCTGTATAAAGCTTATATAGGGTAAACTCATAAATTGTTTGCCCTCTATAACCCTGATAGAGAGATATACACAGCTGTTTGCCCCCCAGGTATTAATACATACTCTGGGTTAATTAATAAGTAAAAAGTGGTTTTATTAACTACAAAAAATAGGATTTAAGTGGTTCCAAGTAATAGCAGACATAACAAAGTAAATTACCAAGCAAAATAAAACACGAAAGTCTAAACCTAGTACAGTAAGAAAGTGATTACAGATGAAATCTCACCCTCAGAGATGTTCCAGTAGGCTTATTTATAGACTGGTCTCCTCCTAGGCTGGATCCAGCAATCACTCGCACCCCTGTGGTTACTGTCCTTTGTTCCAGTTTCTTTCAGGTATCCTTTGGGGGTGGACAGGCTATCTCTTGAGCCAGCTGAAGATAAAATGGAGGGGTCTTCCAGGGGCTTAAATAGACTCTCTTGTGGGTTGAGACCTCTCCTCTCTCCTATGCAAAATCCACCTCTTGAATGTCTCCAGGAAGACTTCTTATGTGGATTGGAGTCTTTGAAGATCCATTGGCAGTTAAGTGTTTCTTGATTGGGCACTTAATTTGCACATTCCTTTCTCAAGAAGCTGACCAAATGCTTTACTAAGGTTACTTAAACTCAACAAGTACACAGCCAATATTTGAAATATTTGTATTTCAAATACAAATATGACACATGCATACAAATTAAGATGAATATATTCAGTAGATCGTAACCTTTGCAGAGATATGTTACATGGCATATGTAACATAAAACATATTCCAGTTTTGTCATATATAAATACAAAAGCATATTTCCATAAAGAATTATGGGGTGCAATGTCACAATAGGAACAGAGACAATATTGATAACACTTGCAGATACAAGGCTGGACTCTGTCTTAAAGAGTTACCACACAAATCCGAAGAGTCTGAGGGTGAGAGTTTGCTTGCTCTCCCCTGCATCCTTAAGCAGTCAGCCATAAAATAGTTCCGCTCTGAAACACCAGAAACCAAATCTGTCCTCAGACCTTGAAGTGCAGTGTGCTCACTTACAGAATGAGCATGGAGACATTCCTGTTCCAACACCATTGTGTTCCCAACAAGCTGACCAAACACAGCCATTTGGTCATAGGGCTGAATAAATTCCCTAACAGATTTTACTCCATCTGAGACCCTCTCAAAGCTATCCACACTGGATCTTTCAAAAGGAAAGTCAGCGGATCCATTCATAAAAGAAAATTTCTGGCTGTTAGGAACTGAAACTTTCTTGATTAAATCACTTTCATGCCCTTCAGTTGCAGCAAACTGCTTGAACAGATTACCAAGAGGATTCCATTCCCTAGGAGCTTCTCTAAGCCACAATTCATCCCTCACAGAAATTATGCCCTTACCCTCTTCACCTGGAGCTTCCTCTGAAGGAAAACTTTCCTGAGCAGCAACATACTCTTTCTGGGTCTCACTGACATCGAGGATCACCTTGGACTTATCAGGTGGGTCCCTACACAATCCCCTTTCAGGCAAACTGCTAGATTTCAAAGTCAAAAAGTCAGAAGCTTTCTCCATGCCTTTGCCACCTACAAGCTTTTCCTTCTTGCTACAAATTTCCAAACTGTCAGTAGGTAACACAATCAAATTACCTTTATGCTCTCCTTGTGCCCTGTTTAGGATATCACCCTGATCAGTCAGAGCTGATACACCCTTTTCCAGCCACACATTAGCAACAGGCAAAATACAAGCACCAGAATTGTCTGGTTTCTGGGATTTTGGTAGCACACTAACTAGATGCAACCTAGTTACAATGCCATTCTCCCTAGGAGACACAAACTTAGGACCATTTCCTTCCTGGGCTTTAGTTGAATTCAGAACGAACTCTGAAACAACTGCACTATTCTCAATCATCACAGACTGAAAGGCATCTTCCGTCTGCTTCACAGACAAAGAAGAGCTGGAGACACATTCTCCTTTACCAGACACACAGCTCGGGATCTCATTCCCCTTGTCTCAGACAACTGCTTGGAGAGCGGGGTAGCTCCCTCCATAGGCAAGTCAATACCCCTGACAGACACAGGCACATTTCCTTCACTGTCACAATTCTCCACACAGGTAACAGGTAAGGTCCAGGGACACTCATCTTCCACTCTCCTCGCCTTCCCAAACTGCTGATTAGACAAAGCATCAGCTCACAAGGCTGCTTGGCTCATCCAAACTTTTCTTACCAGGCACATGGCCACTCCTAACAGATAAACTGCAGCTCTCCTCACTACACTGAGCTACTTCCAGCAAATCACAGTTACCCTTTTTAGGTTCACTTTTATAAGCTGTACTAGCCGAAAATCCATTACTCAACAAAAATCTACCCTTTTCTTCCTCAGCTAGGCCTTTAGCCTGACCATCCACTTTAATCGGCTCCTGAGAAACATTTTCCTGACCAACAAGTTCTTTCTGTGCTTGATCTACTTCCAGGTTTACTTCCGAGACATTAGACAGACATTTAGAAATTTCATTCTCAGACAAACTGTTCTTTTCCTCACACAAACATTTGGAGAAACCCTCCCCAGGCAAATCAATGTCCATAATAGACACAGGTTCAAGATAATTCCTTTCCTGTGACTGGCTACCTGGACTGAACAAAGCTTTAATATTTTCCCCAATCAAAAGATCCTTAGGCAGAAAGGTCCTTACACCAGTTATAACTTCATGCTTAGTACCATTCCATTCAAGGTGGATTCTGGCTAAAGACATGCTTACAGTAAGCTCATAGAGGACTACAACATTCACACTCTGATTTGGGAAGTAATCTTGCTCTTTACAAGATCTGCTTTAACAAGAGTGACGTTAGAAGCTATAATTTGCCCTAAACAGCTTTTACCATTGACTTTTACACACTCTATGAATTTTCCCTTACCACTCCCATACAGAGCATTGGCACAATTTATGGGGTCACCTTGTATTGAACTCACAGGCACAGGCACGTAACATTATCAGATCTCTCCATTCTTCATTTGTAGCTTTCTTTTTACAGCTTATCCCATTTTCTGAGCACAAATCTTCCAGGGTTTTTTTGTCAAGGAACTTATATGCTTTTTGCTAAGCCATTGCAACTGTTCTTTAACCAACCAAACTCTCATGACCAAAATTCAAATTTGGATAGTGTGCAGTTCTGACCCAAAGCTTAATTGACCTGGCTTAATTGACGTGGATCCTAGCACGACTACACCACTGTAACGATGCTGCCTTTGTGGGACCCAGCTGAGAGTGTTAATCCTGGACAAATTGCTTAAAGCAGGGCAGTTACAGCCCAGGCCTGGGGTTCCTTTGCACACCAAGGCAAACCAAATCAGCCAAACACAGAAGACTTTGGTTTTACCCCACTGGCTAACCATAAGTCATACAAGCAATTCCCTTGGACAATCAAGTTTCCCAGTATCACCACCAGTGCCACTTGTTATGGGGACGAATGGTTATGAAAACCAATACCCCAGCAAAAGAAAAAAGGGTTATCCTGATCCCAAGGGACCAAGCCCCAGACCCAGGTCAATTCACAAATCAGATCTTACCCACGAATCACGCTGTTGCCAATCCTTTAGCATCTAAAATCTAAAGGTTTATTCATAAAATGAAAAAAGATATAGATGAGAGAAAGAATTGGTTCAATGGAATCAATTACATACAGCGATGGCAAGGTTCTTGGTTCAGGCTCGTAGCAGAGATGGAATAAACTGCAGGTTTTAATAAAGTCTCTAGAGAACATCAACAGCCAGGACGGGTCATTCAGTCCTTTGCTCAGAGCATCAGTTTTAGGCAAGAAGCAGGACTGAAGACAAGATGGAGATGAGGCAGCTGCATTTTCTAGTCTTTTCCGGGTGTAAGGACACCTCTTTCTTCTTACTGTGGAAAATTACAGCAAAATGGAGTTTGGAGTCACATGGGCAAGCCACATGCCCATGCATAATTCAGTTCTTTACAGGAGGCAGCCAATGCTCACATGCCATTTTCAACATTCTCAGGAAGACTTCTTATGTGGACTGTAGTCTTCCAAGGTCCATTGTCAGTGAAGTGTTTCTTGGCTGGGCACTGAATGTGCACATTCCTTTCTCGAGAAGTTGACCAAATGCTTTACTAAGGCTACTTCAGAATCAGAACACATTGATATGCAAGTACATAGCCAATATTCATAACTTCAACTAAAAAAACCGATTCACCTATATAGATAGTATAATCATAATAAGCAAATCAGAACCTTTCCATAGACAACATTTGTACAGTATTTCTTCTAATAAATATCAGTGGTTGCACCAACGATCTATACGGTCACAGATTATATTAATAAGGTCACAGGGGTTCGTTCTGCTTTGAGCAGGGGTTGGACTAGATGACCTCCTGATATATCTTTCAACCCTAACCGTCTACAATTCAATGAACAAAAGCCCAAAGATCACTTACTGAGGGTGGGGATGGCCTGTAGAAGGGACAGCCTGAGAAGGAAGCTTTCTTCTCTCATAGGAATACTAGGCTTCACTGATCCCTCTCATTTGCTATTTGGACTACCCCAGCAGGGCAGAGCCTTTGGACTGAGCTGGCCCTAGGAGGCTGGGCCACACCATAGGAAGGGGCAGTTGTCGCACAAAAAAAAGAGAGAAACACCTTGCTGCTGTATGGGCCACCACAAGGTGTCTCTTAGGGTGAGCAGGCACCCTTCACGGTACCTTACCACAGACGGAGACCTTGGGACTTTCGCAGGGAGGTGGTAGGAAGTGGCCAAGAAGGGCCACCTTACATAGGCAGCGGATATAGTACGCCAAGGGAGGCTAAATCTCCACTGTGCGGCGGACTCACTTGCCACATTTGAAAGTGTGGACACCTGGGCTGTGGTGGCTCATGCCCCACCTGGTCTCTGCCCCTCATGCCCCTCCCCTCTTTTCTTCCATGACTTCACCTATGCTCCATTCTTCCTGTCCTTGCAACACCTGGTTACCATGGCCTTTGCTGAGTCCTGACTCCCTCCTCTCCTCCATCCCCTCCTCCGTGGACCCCCTGTCTGCCACTCACTGAGTCCCTCCTCTCATCCACTCACCTTCCCTGTGGCCCCCCACCTCCCACATGCTGAGTCCCTCCTCTGCTCCACCCCCACCCACTGCTCTATGAGTCCCTCCCCCTAGTCCCTCATCCCCCAAAGCTTCTATTCCCTGTGGCATCTCTGTGTAATAGAGAACCACATTTCAAAGTGGTCCCTGGCCTCCTGTGTTCAAGCCTCTTCGCTAAGTTGTTCCAGTATCAGCAGGCACAGCGGCAGGAGGAGTCCCACAGCTGGAACAAGTGTAGGATCCAGATGTTAACCAAAAAGCAGAGGCACGCAAATGCCATAAGTGATTAAGGGTATGTCTGCACTACAGGATTAGGCCAATGTTATTTAAGTCGATCCTCAGCCTCTGATTTAAGCAATTCTGTTTTACATGTCCCCACTATGTTCATTGTGTCGGCTAAGCGCATCCTCACTAGCTGGGCTTGTCAGTATGCTCTTGTCTAACACTGCAGTTTATTAGATTGAGGCACACACAGACATAAACAATAGGTCTAGAATATCCCAGATATTTACCTAACACCTGGAAAGGAACTAAATAATAAACAGCAGGTTCGCAGTGGGCAGTTGGTCACCCATTGGGGAGAAAGGGTGTCAGGAAAAAGGTCTCTCAAGATGGTTTCTGAGGACTGCTCCAAAGTGCAAGATAATTAGCTAATCTTTTATAATGTCTACAAAGCATAGAGGTCATAGCGACCCCTACTGAATCACCACTTTTTCCAACTTTCAATAAACTTTGAATGTCAGAGGTGTTTAGATTCAAGGTTTTCATCCATTTATCTTCTCTCTTTCTCATGTATTTACTTGTCTGTCCACTCCTCCCATTGCAATTAGCAGAAACTGCCTGCCAGATTTTGACCTTGCATCTAAAAACCTGTTTTCTAATTAACCTTAACTATGTGGTGTTCTATATTGTTAATTCATTGTGGCCAGTGCACATCACATGGCTGCGATTAGCTTGAGAACATTCTGAGGTAAACATCCCTCAAAATCCAGGGTAACATAGGGCAGTTCCAAAAACCCTCTCTTGTCATGCGGGTTTAAAGTCAGTACCGCGAGGTGAGTACATTCTGCAGAGGTATTTGACCACTTTGTCACGAAGATCCTTGGTTTTGATCCCATAAATGATAGGGTTGAGCATGGGGGGAATGAGGTAATGGAGGTTGGACAAGAGGATGTGAACGTGCGGAGTGATGCCCTGACCAAACCTGTGTGACAGACTGGAGAGGAGTCCAAGAGGATAAGCCATCAGTAGCGCACAGATATGGGCTGTGCAGGTGTTGAGGGCTTTCTGGTTGGCTTCCTTGGAAGAGATTCTGAGGAGCGTCCTGATGATCAAACCGTAGGACAGGCCAATGAGGGCCAGGTCGAACCCAATGATTAAAAACGCCATCAGCAAGCCGTACACTCTGCTGGCTGTGATGTCTCCACATGACACCTTTGCCACAGCTATGTGGTCACAGTACGTATGGGGGATAATGCGGTTGGCACAGAATGGCTGCCTGATCAGGAGCAGGGGCATAGGCAGAATGAAGAGAACAGCTCTTGTGAAACCCAGTAGCCCTAGCTTAGCTATTCGTGCGTTGGTGAGGATGGTGGCGTATCTCAGAGGGTTACATATGGCAACATAGCGATCAAAGGCCATTGTCACTAGGACAGCTGAGTGCATAGTAGAAAATGCGTGAAAGAAGAACATCTGGGTGAGGCAGCTCTTCACAGTAATGCTTTTCAAATTGAACCAAAAAATACACAGTGCCTTTGGCACAAAGGAGGTAGATGTGGTGATGTCTGAGAGCGCCAGCATGCAGAGCAGCAGGTACATCGGCTTGTGCAGGGTCTGCTCTTTGCCTACCACAAACAGAACTGTGAAATTTCCCAACAGGCCCATAACGTAGAACGCAGAGAAAGGGATGGAAATCCAGATGTGGTCAGCTTCCAGGCCAGGGACGCCGGTTAGGATGAATATTGAAGAGTCAGAGGGGGAAAAGCTGAAATTTGCCATGAGGTGGCTGGTGCATCGATCACGCTCAGAAATGCTCCATGTGCCTGTGAAGGGAGAGAAGCACAGCGAGGGGGATTACACAGTTTATAACAAATAGTATGGTAACTATTTTATAGTTATTAAGACTATAGAAAGGGGGTTAACCAGTGAGGTGGCAAGATTTACAGATGGCACCATATTATTTGCTAAAGGAATTGGTGGCTGTGATTGCAGAGCCATTGGCCATTATCTTTGAAAACTCGTGGCGAACGGGGAAGTCCCAGATGACTGGAAAAAGGCTAATGTTGTGCCAATCTTTAAAGAAGGGAAGAAGAAGGATCCTGGGAACTACAGGCCAGTCAGCCTCACCTCAGTCCCCGGAAAAATCATGGAGCAGGTCCTCAAGGAATCAATCCTGAAGCACTTACATGAGAGGAAAGTGATCAGGAACAGTCAGCATGGATTCACCAAGGGAAGGTCATGCCTGACTAATCTAATCGCCTTCTATGATGAGATAACTGGTTCTGTGGATGAAGGGAAAGCAGTGGATGTATTGTTTCTTGACTTTAGCAAAGCTTTTGACACGGTCTCCCACAGTATTCTTGTCAGCAAGTTAAAGAAGTATGGGCTGGATGAATGCACTATAAGGTGGGTAGAAAGTTGGCTAGATTGTCGGGCTCAACGGGTAGTGATCAATGGCTCTATGTCTCATTGGCAGCCGGTGTCAAGTGGAGTGCCCCAGGGGTCGGTCCTGGGGCCGGTTTTGTTCAATATCTTCAAAAATGATCTGGAGGATGGTGTGGATTGCACTCTCAGCAAATTTGTGGATGATACTAAACTGGGAGGAGCGGTTGATATGCTGGAGGGTAGGGATAGGATACAGCGGGACCTAGACAAATTGGAGGATTGGGCCAAAAGAAATCTGATGAGGTTCAATAAGGATAAGTGCAGGGTCCTGCACTTAGGACGGAAGAACCCAATGCACAGCTACAGACTAGGGACCGAATGGCTAGGCAGCAGTTCTGCGGAAAAGGACCTAGGGGTGACAGTGGACGAGAAGCTGGGTAGGAGTCAGCAGTGTGCCCTTGTTGCCAAGAAGGCCAAAGGCATTTTGGGATGTATAAGTAGGGGCATAGCGAGCAGATCGAGGGACGTGGTCATTCCCCTCTATTCAACATTGGTGAGGCCTCATCTTGAGTACTGTGTCCAGTTTTGGGCCCCACACTACAAGAAGGATGTGGATAAATTGGAGAGAGTCCAGTGAAGGGCAACAAAAATGTTTTGGGGTCTGGAACACATGACTCATGAGGAGAGGCTGAGGGAACTTGGGTTTTTTAGTCTGCAGAAGAGAAGAATGAGAGGGGATTTGATAGCTGCTTTCAACAACCTGAGAGGTGGTTCCAGAGAGGATGGTTCTAGATTATTCTCAGTGGTAGAAGTGGACAGGACAAGGAGTAATGGTCTCAAGTTGCAGTGGGGGAGGTTTAGGTTGGATATTAGGAAAAAATTCTTCACTAGGAGGGTGGTGAAACACTGGAATGCATTACCTAGGGAGGTGGTAGAATCTCCTTCCTTAGAAGTTTTTAAGGTCAGGCTTGACAAAGCCCTGTCTGGGATGATTTAATTGGGGATCGGTCCTACTTTGAGCAGGGGGTTGGACTAGATGACATCCTGAGGTCCCTTCCAACCCTGATATTCTATGATTCTATGATTCTGGCCATAGTCAACTCCAGAAGTGGATTGGATCTGCTGTTGCAGCTTGATTCCTGTATGTTCTATGTGCTCGTGCCAAGAGCTGAACAAAATAGGTACTCTATCTATACAAGCTCTGGCAAATGTTTGGAACCCAATTAACATCAAGCCAAGTTAATGTTGTCAATAGTGTAGGAATCTTGGCATATAGCCATGAAAGGAATATGGTAGTGTGCCTCAGTTTCCCTTCTTATACAGCACATGAGGTCTGGAGTTCCTTCTCTCCTGTGAAAAGTTTCAAGACTGTTCACAGACACTAACTTTGAAATATCACAATCACAACGTCTTTTCACATAAAGTGTTTTCTCATGCATCACTCCTAACATGTTCAAGGGATTTTCCAAATGATTAGGCACATTGTATAGTTTTACAATTCTTGGTATTAGCAACACATTACTTCCAAAAATCACCACTGGCAATAACAACAAATCCATTGCAAGTGTCCATCTACAATCATATTTGTCATGCCACACCTTTGGCCCAATACCATTGGGATTTTGGGGTTTTAGGGTTAACCTGTGGCCTCCCTTTGCAAAATTAAGTTCTCTCTTTCCTCCTTGTCCTGAAGGATCAAATCCTGATTTCTCTTGCTTAACAGAATCCACTGGGTGATTGGGTGTGCCCTCTGTGCTAACAGCTATTAGCCAGGTTTCAGAGTAACAGCCGTGTTAGTCTGTATTCGCAAAAAGAAAAGGAGTACTTGTGGCACCTTAGAGACTAACCAGTTTATTTGAGCATGAGCTTTCGTGAGCTACAGCTCACTTCAGTAGCTGTAGCTCACGAAAGCTCATGCTCAAATAAACTGGTTAGTCTCTAAGGTGCCACAAGTACTCCTTTTCTTTTAGCTATTAGCCAGTCTTTCTTCTCCCTGTCAGCCAGGTAATTTGCATCCAACCAGACAGAAGCCCCTTTACCAGTGTTTAGATCCTTAACTCTTACCAATTCCAAGGCTGGACTCTGTCTTAAAGAGATACCATCCATTTTTACTAACATATTAGATACAAGATTCTGTTGTCCTTCCATTACCAACCTCTGTTTCCACATGGAAACAGACGTTAAATTCACTGAGAGACTACAAGTCATAGGCAAAATGTATAGAGGTGAGAGTGTACCTGCCATCCCTGGCATGCATTCTCGAGAGATTAACTACACAGCTCTTCTGCTCTGCAGACTTAGCTACCCAGTCTTCCCTCTCAACCTGAGACACAGACTGTTAGGAGTGATCACTTTAGATAAGCTATTACCAGCAGGAGAGTGGGGTGGGGGGAGGTATTTTTTCATGCTTTGTGTGTATAAAAAGATCTTCCACACTTTCCATGCATACGATGAAGTGAGCTGTAGCTCACGAAAGCTTATGCTCAAATAAATTGGTTAGTCTCTAAGGTGCCACAAGTACTCCTTTTCTTTTTGCGAATACAGACTAACACGGCTGTTACTCTGAAAAGAATCTACATGGAGACATTCCTGTCCCAATAACATTGTCTTCCCAACAAACTTGTCAAGCACAGCCACTTGGTTATCGGGCTGGCCAAATTCCCTAATAATTTTCATTTTATCTGAAAAAAAGCCTTCTCACAGCTATCCATACTGGATCTTTTCAAAGCAAAGTTAATGAATTGATTCTTAGCAGAACATTTCTGGCTATCAGGAACTGAAACTGCCTTGATTAAATCACGTCCACACCCTTCAGCTACAGCAAACTGCTTGCACAGATTACCATTACCTTTTCCTAGGAGCTTCTCTAAGCAACAATTCACCCCTCACAGAAATTCTGCCCATACCCTCTTCACCTAGGGCTTGCTTTAAAGGACCATGTTCCTCAGCAACAACAGACTTTCTGGCCCATTGGGGCAATTTTTACACAATCTCCTTTCAGGCAAGCTCATAGCCTCACTAGATAAAAGGTTAGAGGTGCTTTCTTTCCCACTGCAACTTTCCTGACAGTTATCAGCAACATGCAAGTTGTCAGGCTCAATAGGCTTAGGAATCATTTCCTCCTGGTTACAAGTTTCCACATTGTCAAAGGGCAACATAGTCAAATCACCTTCATGCTCTCTTTGTGCCCTAGCTGATCAATCTGATCACGCATACCTGGTATACCCTTTCCCAGCAACACCCCAGCAACAGGCAAAATAAAAGCACCAGAATTGTTTGGTCTCTGGGATTTTGTCATGACACTAACTGGATGCAACCCAGTCATAGTGTCATTCTTCCCAGAAGACCCAAACTAGGACCATTCCCTTAATGGGCTTTAGTTGTATCCAGAACCAACTCTGAGACACCTGCATTACCCGCAACCATCACAGGCTGTACCGGTGCCTGCCTTGGCATTTGCCCCTTGTGTGTGATGTATCTCACTGGCGAGACACATTCATTGATTACCCCTCAGCCAAGGGAGCGGGTGTGACAGGAGGCACCTCACCCCCTGCAGAGGAAGAGCTGTGGAGAGCGTGGGGTGGCTCTGAGATGGTCAGATGTAGGGATTATTGGGGAGCATGGAGCAGACACTAGCGACCAGCGTGCTCTTGGAATCGGGGCAGCCTGGGATGGGGAAGGAGAGTATGGAGAGGGGGGCACAGAGTATAATGGGAGATTGAAAAAAGTGAGAAGCAAACTGACGGGTTTGTCCCAGGTGGCACCTGGAGCTGGGGTTCCACCGAGTCCTCTGACTCCTCAGCCTGAGCTTCCTCTCTCAATGGGCTGTTGTGACCCGCTAAAGACCCGCTCCCAGTGTTGCCTCCACCGGCGTTCCCACAGGCAGGGACACACCTGGCTGCAGGTACAGGCAGGCTCTGACCAGCCTCTGCGTGAGCCAACGATAGAGAGATTACAGTCAAAATAACCCCCAGCTCCCTAGCCCATGACCTCAGAACTGTACCGGACTGAACTGGTCCAAACTCCAACCAGTATGAATTTCTTTCCTGGTTTGCCCCTCCCTCAATGTGGGGACACAGTGCACGCCTTTGGTAACCAAGCTGATATTCCCCCTTGCCCCACACACTTCACTTACTGGCATCCTGGGTTTAGATTAAAACATCAAACAAGTTTATGAATTACACCTTGGGTTTCTCAGGTTTCCATACACAGGTTAGAAATCCCTTTGGCCGGGGTCCAGCACTTCCCTCAGTCAGGCTTATTTCCTCACATCTTTCCCGTCCTCTTGAGTGGAGAGGCCCTTCCCAACCAGCTACCTAGATTGAAGGCATCTTGCCTAGTGGGCATTACTGATGTGTAACTACAATTGAAAAACAGATCATAGAATACCAGGGTCGAAAGGGATCTCAGGAGGTCATCTAGTCCAACCCCCTGCTCAAAGCTGGACCAATCCCCAATTTTTGCCCCAGATCCCTAAATGGCCCCCTGAAGGATTGAACTCACAGCTCTGGGTTTAGCAGGCCAATGCTCAAACCACTGAGCTATCCCTCCCTCCTACATATTGATACATAGTCAATATTCATGACTTCAGGTACACAAATCATACATGCATACAAACAGGATAATCATATTCAGAAGATCATAACTTTTCCAATGACATCTTACATAATACATCTGACATGAAATGTATCAGAAATATGCTATAATCATATCATAATAATATCACGATGAGAAATAGGGGTGCAGTGTCACACAAAGGTCAATTGTTCTTTCTACGGGTGAAATGCCTGAAGTTACACAACAAGAACAACGATTGGAAATAAAACTGAGTAAATGTTGTGACACACAGGTTGCAGTTCTGTGGCTTGCCAGGGCAAGGAGACCCATAGACCAGCACAAATGCACCCAGGGCCAGGAAAGTTCCCAGTGCTGACCTTAGACCAACAATTACAAAGAAAATTTTAATTTCAGCAGCACTGCCCACCCGGCAAGTATATACCGCTCCCTGTCCCCAACACACTCAACTCCACTTGTCTGTCTCTGTGTACCCGCTGCCTGTCCCCACAACCCTCAGAGCTTCCCTATTCTCTGTGTACACACCCTGCTTTCCTCCCGTACCCTCAGCACTGCCCACTTGCCCATTTACAACCCGCTTCCTTCCTCCATAACTCTGAGTGCTGGCTACTCGTCCATGTAGGTCTCCAACCCCGCACAACTTCCAGCCCTGGCACACAGTGCTGCCCCTCACCCAAAACCAAAAACAGGAGCAAGACCCCACAGAGGCAGCTCACAGGAATATCTCCTCAGACGAGGTTAAACTCAGTGTCTGCCTGCACGGGGAAAAGGGGGAGATCAGCCTAAACTGCCTTTCTGGGGGTGAAGGGAACCCCAGCAGCAGCTCAGCCTGTGCATGAAAGGAGAGAGGGATAGATCCGGTGGGAGGGAGAGCGGACGTGGAGATTAAAAATAACCAGTCTCAGTAACTCTTCCTCAGAATGACTGTCAAGTTTTCTTCCCCATTCTGAACTCTAGGGTACAGATGTGGGGACCTGCATGAAAGTCCCCCTAAGCTTATTCTTACCAGCTTAGGTTAAAACTTCCCCAAGGTACAAACTTTTACCTTTTGTCCTTGGACCTTATGCTGCCACCACCAAGTGTTTTAAACAAACAATAGGGAAAGAGCCTACTTGGAAACATCTTCCCCCCAAAATATCCCCCCAAACCCCACACCCCCTTTCCTGGGGAAGGCTTGATAAAAATCCTCACCAATTTGTATAGGTGAACACAGATCCAAACCCTTGGATCTTAAGAACAATGAAAAAGCAATCAGGTTCTTAACAGAAGAATTTTAATTAAAGAAAAGTAAAAGAATCACCTCTGTAAAATCAGGATGGTAAATACCGAACAGGGTAATCAGATTCAAAACATAGAGAATCCCTCTAGGCAAAACCTTAAGTTACAAAAAGACATAAAAACATGAATATACATTCCATTAAGCACAACTTACCAGCCATTTAATCAACACAGAAATCTAACACATATCTAACTAGATTACATACTAAGTTCTAAGATTCCCTTCCTTTTCTGTTCCCGGCAAAAGCATCTCTCTCTCTCTCTCTCTCTCTCTCACACACACACACACACACACTCACACTCACACACACACCCTTTGTTTCCTCCCCTCCAAATTTTAAAGTATCTTGTCTCCTCATTGGTGATTTTGGGTCAGGTGCCAGCAAGGTTACCTTAGCTTCTTAACCCTTTACAGATGAAAGGATTTTGCCTTTGACCAGGAGGGATTTTATAGTACTGTATACAGAAAGGTGGTTACCCTTCCCTTTATATTTATGACAATGACATAAAGCTTTAACATATTGCAGCCCCTTAGAAAACCAGACTCCCCTTCCTGTGGTTGCTTTTCCATCTTGGCAATTGCTGATGTTACCACAAGGCTGTAGTGGGGCTGCTCATGGGGAAGGGGCGGTTGAGATGGGGGATGGTGTCAGATACAATCTGGCACAATGTGGTTTACATTATGTTGCAGTCTGAGACCCCCACCGATCCTAGGAGAACTTGTGATGCTTCTTTGCTCTGTGCATTAAGCAGGATGTTCATTCCCAGTCTGGATACTGCACATCCCCACTCCTCTCCACACACTGTGCATTCCTGGACCACCCCAGGGTTAGATTTCTCACACCACCTGGTTTCCTCTAAGGCAGAAACATGCTTTTATTTTTACTGCCTTTTGGGCTTCTCGAACCAGAGATGCAGGGGCACAGAGAGAGAAGGCCCCTCTCCTGCCCTAAAGAAATTGTTATCCTGATTGATTTGAACCTCTAAACCTCTGAATGAGATTTCAGGACACGAATAAACATTTCAAGTAACTGCCTAGGTGAATTCCTGCCCAAATGGTCCCTGACTTGAACCTGGAACTTTTCCTGAGCCCTTAACAATAACTTTAATGCAGAAACAAGCAACTTACCAAACATGATTTTATTTTTACTGCCTTTTGGGGCTTCTCAAACCAGAGATGCCGGGGCACAGAGAAGTCAGACTCAAGTCCCGCCCTAAAGAAATTGTTATCCTGATTGATCTCAACCTGTACTCCTCTGAGTTTGAGATTTCAGGAACTCTGTTGTCAGTTTTTCTTTGGTCCAAATGAGCTCACCTGTCCTTAGAGACCACAGGATGACTCCAGTTGAAACCACTGGAGGCTCATGGCCAGTGTAAATCAGGCCATTTTTTTAAGTCACTACATGTGGATTTAGAGTGAACTCCAGGCCATGTTGGGAGTTTTGCCATTGATCTCAATGAGATCAAGATTGCCACAGTTAGTGATTAACTTTCGGCTCCCAGCCGTGAAAATCACAGCTTTGGGTCCTGCTACAGAGAGAGCTGTTTTGTTAGGGTGCTGACACAGCCCCCCATGTTCATGTTGCATTCTCATTTTGTTCTCCCCAAAGGACAGTTTTTTCTCCCCATAGGAGTGACCCCAGTGGGGGCAGAATTTGGCCAGTATGTGACCCATTCTTGCTGTGAACGCTCTGGTAACACAGAAACCCACTGCAGAGACTTTCTCGGGAGTTCCCAATAGGGCAGTGAAGTTACTGAATTTGAAAACTGGAGCGAATCGGAGGATAATCCACATAAACTAAAAACAAACAAACAAAAAAAGAATTAAGCTCCTGTGACAGAAAGAAGGACACAGTAAGACACAAGGAACTGTCCTTAAAAACAAATATTTGTCTAAACTTTTGCCAATACATCCGTAGCTCCAATTTTACCATATAAATCCACTGATGTTTTTGACACTACTAAACATTCAATGTCACCATGAAGGTGAATTCCTGCCCAGATGGTCACTGACTTGAACCTGGAACTTTTCCTGAGCCCTTAACAATAACTTTAATTCAGAAACAAGCAACTTACCAAAATCCTGTTCAACAGGGGTTGCTAATGAATGTACGAATCTCACATGCCTGACACTCAGCGTGCCAGTCAGCGACCTTTATGATTTAACTGAACAGTCCCTGCAGACTCTCTGTTTGGCCAGGACTCCCGGACAATTCCCTAGGCTCTGTGAGCAGTGGAAAGAGCAGAAAATAGACCCTGGAGAACTTCAGCTTGAGAGCCTCCCCCGGGAGTGGAGAATAATTGGCTGATAATCAGGGCTCAGATCGTTAAGGGATCCTGAGTGTAATGTACTGCCAACTGCACTGTGTGTGGCAATGCTGCCAGAAGATACAGGACCAAGACCTATTTTTAATAAATTGTATCAGTGTACACGCTGCATACCGCCCATGCAATTGTAATGTCCCATCCATTAGTCTCTGAAAAATCAATGCCACCCCATGTAGGCCAAACGACGTGATCCTGAATTGACGAGAGCCAAAGGAGGTGAAAAGCTTTCTTCTCCCAGGATTCTGCCATCAAAGGCATTTGCCCGTATCCCTTTGTGAGGTCTAAAGTGGATATATATTTGGCAGCTGAAACTCTTCTAAGTGTTCATCTATTCTGTACATCAGAAATTGATGCAGAAATGGGTTGCTCACTGTGCGGCACACGGGGGGTGAGTAGGCAAGCCAGGGGTGGGGGGGATGATAAGCCAAGCACGCGGGCACTAAGTTCTTCCTGTCTTCCACCCCTTCCTCCATGGCCCTCCTCTGCCACTCGCTGAGTCCCTCCTCTCCTACACCCTCATCCCCCAAGGCTGCTACCATATGCGACTCACCAGCGAAAAACAGAGCATATTTTTAAAAGTGGACCCTGAGCTCCTCGCCCCCTGTGTTCCAGCCCCCTTGGCAAAGCGGGTCCAGCATCACCAGGTACAGCAGCAGGAGGAGTCCGACAACTGGGCCAGGTATAGCAGCCAAACATCAACCAAAGAGCAGAGACGTGCGAATGCCATAGGCGATGAAGGGTATGTCTACATTACAAATGTAAGCCAATTTTATTTAAATTAGCATAGAGCCTCTGATTTAATAAGTCAATTTTCCATGTCCCCACTATGCGCATTGTGGAGGCTAAGTGCATCTTCACTGCCAGGGCTTGCATCGACGCCCGGAGCGCTGCACTGTGGAGAAATATCCCACCGTGCGTGGAGACAAGTGGAATTTTGGGTTGGGCTTGCAATGCCTCATGTGACCACAACATTTGTGCTAGTGGTTATAGAAACATGGCATTAGCCTCCCATGATGCACTTATCTCCCTCCCTCCCTGAAATCAATAACAAACAAACCAAGCCTTTTTCACGCCTTTTTTCCAAAGCCTGGCTTACCTGCGCAGATGCCACAGCACAGCAAGCATGGACCCCGCTCAGCTGTACACTGTTGTTGTGGGCATTACAAATCCCTGGCACCTTATCCTGCAGTATTTTCTCAGCCGAAGCAGGTTCCTCCAGGTGCAACAATAGGATGCAATGCAAGCAGCCCTGGTGGAAACCATAGGTGGAGCATTTTGCAGATGCTGGTGACAATCGTGCGTCACCTTGACATGGTGGAGCACCACTTCTGGGCCCAGGAAGCAAGTACTGACTGGTAGAACCACATAGTTATGCTGCTTTGGGACGATGACCAGTGGCTGCAGAACTTTTGAATGCATAAGGGCACTTTAATGAAACTGAGAAATGTTTTTCCCAGCCCTGAAGCACAGCTATACTAAAATGAGAGCTGTTCTGAGAGCTGAGAAGCGAGTGGCGATAGCTCAGTGGAAACTTGCAATGCCAGACTGCTACTGGCCAGTAGGGAATCAATTTGGAGTGGGTAAATCTACTGTGGGGTCTGCTGTGATCCAAGTAGCCAAAGCAATCAGTACTCTTCTACTAAATAGTGACTCTGGGAAACGGGCAGGACATAGTGGATGGTTTTGCCACAATGGGGTTCCCTCACTGTGGTGTGGCAATAACATGAACACATAATCCTATTTTGGCACCAGGCCACCCTGCCAAAGAGTACGTAAACCAAAAGGCATACTTCTCAAGAGTGTTGCAGGTGCTTGTGGATCACTGGGCCGTTTCCCCAACATCACCGTGGGATGATCCGGAAAGGTTCGTGAAGCACACATCTTTAGGAACTCTGGTCTGTTCAGAAATCTGCAAGCAGAGACTCTCTTTCCAGGCAGCAAAATAATCATTGGTGATGTTGAAATGCCAGTCGTGATCCTGAGAGACCCAACCGCCCCTTTCTCCCATGGCTCGTGAAGCCATACACAGACAGCCTGGACAACAGTAAGGATTGGTCAAACCATAGGCTGAGCAAATACATAATGGTGGGGGAATGTGCCTTTGGATGTTTAAAAGCCCACTGGCATAGTTTGCTTGCTAGGTTAGACCTCAGCGAAAGCAATATCCCCAATGTTATTGATGCCTGCTGTGTGCTCCATAATATCTGGGAAACAAAGCGAAAATCCATCGGGGTGTGGGGTTGAGGCAGATCACCTTGCAGCCAGACACCAGGGCAATAAGAAGAGCACATTGAGCTACACTGTGTCGCCATGTGGCTTTGAAATCTGGTTTCATCAATGACCCACAGTAATGTCACATTTATGTGTGTTCTTCCTTACCAAGCTGTCCCCTACACCCGCACTAACCACTGTGTGCTCAATGAATAAAGAGCCTTTTCTCCTCATTCCATTAACTTTTATTATGATCACAAATGAGAGACAACAAAGAAAAGTAAGATAACCTGGGGCAAAAGAGCTGATAAAACTGGGGCCGGGGTGTATGGGGAGATGTCAGCAAACCAGTAAACTTCCTGAAACCACTATGGCTTGTTGCGAAAAGCAGCCAAGTCAGAAGGCTGTGTAAAGTGGCCAGGTAGCAAACTCAGCTTCACCAAGGCAGGAGGGGAGGGTGTTTTGAGTGCCACAGAAAGGGCAGCTTGACCCCCCGTCCTTCCTGACAAGAATTGTATTGAAGTTGCTGATACACACATTTTAGAAGAGCAGGATGTGCCCTCAGGAATGTGTCTAACAGGGTCTCAAGACTGTAAACTCTGGAAAAACCCACACTGGGCTAATCAATAATCAGAAGGAAGCCTCTTGCTTGAGCATTGGAACTGCTTGCTTAACAAGTTTTCCTTAAGGGACATGCCATTCTGTTACTAATGTATAAATAAGGTGGAAAAGTTTGAGGACTCTTTGGGATAGGACTCTCCCTCTGGATGCATCTTGTGGTCCCCACTGGTAGAAGGGCTGCTGCTGTGACACTCGAGAGCCACACTCAGCTTTGGTCATTATCAAGGGTTGGGGGTGTTTTACGACCCTGTTGCAGACGTGTGTCAGTGCTTGAGACCAAGTAAAATGTATCTTTAAGTGAAAGTGCTCTTGTGTCATCCTGTTTGTGCCGGCCACCTATCGGTCGGACGGCCGTGTCTCCTCTGGTTTATTTCCTGACACCACGTCACATAGAGGAAAAGTTACCAAGAGCTCTGGGTTGAAAGAAGCCTGGGTAACAGGGGGACAAGGACAGCTTGCTTACAATTGCACTGCAATATGAGAGAATCACAGAATAACACAACCGCAAGGAAACTTGAGAAGTCATCTAGTCCAGTTCCCTACACTCGTGGCAGGACTAAGTATTATCTAGACCATTCCTGACAGGTGTTTGTCTAACCTGCTCTTAAAAATCTCCAATGATGGAGATTCCACAACCTCACTGGGCAATTTATTCCAGTGCTTCACCACCCAGACAGTTAGGAAGTTTTTCCTAATGGCCAACCTAAACCTGCCTTGTTGCAGTTTAAGCCCATTGCTTCTTGTCCTATCATCAGAGGATAAGAAAAAAACAGTTTTTCTTCCCTTTCCTTATAACAACCTTTACATACTGAAAGCTCAGTCTTCTCTTTTCCAGATCAAAAAAAGCCCAATTTTTTTAACCTTCCCTCAGAGGTCATGTTTTCTAAATCTTTAATCATTTTTGTTGTTCTTCTCTGGACTTTCTCCAATTGGTCCACATCTTTCCTGAAATGTGGCACCCAGAACTGGACACAATACTCCAGTTGAGGCCTAATCAGCGTGGAGTAGAAGGGAAAAATTACTTTTCATGTCCTGCTAATACATCACAGAAGGATGTTCAATGCTAGCCACGGTAGGGAAAAAGCACTCCATTGAGCTAATATGCCTAATGTGGACACGCACCTTCAACTTTATAAAATCAGACTCTAAAGGTCGACTTAAATAAATTCAAGCTAATTTTGGCATTCCTTACAATGATCAGGTGGTGGTAGCTTTGGGATGTCTGGAGCAGGTGGTGGCAGCACTGGGATGTCTTGTTAGTTCCCCACCTGACTAGACTAGCCCAGACCACCAACGGGGGGCACAACCTGATGGCTGGAAAGGATTGGCCCCAGGACCCGCTTTAGGGGGTAGCAAATAGGGCAATTGCCTGGGGCCCCACATCAGAGGGGGTGTGTCACAAAGTTAAATTACATCATATCTTTTGAGTCACTGTGGGTATTGTAATGCAAGTATCACCATAATTTAATTTCTAAACGTCAAAATAAACTTTTCAAACTATGGGTAGCACCCTCCTAGGGGGTATGGAGGAATGTTTGGGGGAAATTGAGACCGGCAATGTCAGGTGTTTGGGGCTTCAGCCCTGGAAAACAGTGCTCAGGGTTCGGCCCCGGGCAATGGGACTACTTCTTAGCTTCAGACCTAGGCCCAAGCGAGTCTAATACAGTCTTGATTACAGCAGAGTTAAGGCCACCATCCTTGATTATATGGATGTCATGAAAAGACACTCTGGTGTTCCTTTCATGAACAGAAATATCTACCACGGGCCTGGCACCTGGTGATAGCCCAAGACTGGTGGAACACTGCTTGTGGTGCCTAAAACCTGAGATCAGCACCCGCCACGACTGGACTCCCTGCCCATCCTGGCTAATAGCCACTGACGGACTCTTTGGACCCATCCCGTGGAACTCTTTACCAGAGTATGTTAGGCAGGACAAGATTATAATTGGTGCCTACTGCCTTTGTGCCTTGAATAACCTGAGTCCCACCGAATGTGTCTGAACATCTCCCTCCACCCTCCCCATTCTAATTATAGCCTGTCAGCAACTCTAGCAGCCCACAAGCCTCAGGGCATATGCTGATCACTGAAGGGGGCTCAGGAAGCTGCTCCTCCCCATGACATTATATTGCACGATGAGGGTTTATGACTGATCAGGGGCAATCTGTGCTGCCCTCTGTCAGAGAGAGGTATCAAAAGGGAGTGTCTATTACTGTGTGTTTGAAACAAAGATGTGCGAGAGCCTTTCCATGTGCATGTTGTGTTTTCAGGGATTCAGCACAGAGCACGTCAGCTGCAAGGAGGAGGGGATGGTCAGGTTCTATGACGATGGTCAGCCGCACGGAAATGCTGATAGATAAATTCTTACATCTAAACTTTTACTTTCCTTTTCTCTCTCTGGTTTCAGTAGTGCTGGACAACTCTATCAAGTCTGCAAGACTCTGTTTGCTCTCACAATCCCAGCCACTGTTATTGGCAAATAATATCTTCATTACCGGGGGAGGCTTTCAGGCTGAAGTTCTCCAGGGTCTATTTTCTGCTTTTCCCAAGGCTCATGGAGACAAGAGAATTGTCTAGGAGTCCTGGCCAACCTAGAGTCTGCCGGGACTGTACAGAGGAATCATAATTGTCACTGTCCAGCACACTGAGGGTCAAACATGTGAGATTCATACGCTGATTCTCAGGGCTCTGACTTCCTGTTGAGGTAAGGAGATTTCGTCTCTCTGTTGAGTGGGATTGCGGTGAGTTGCCTGTTTCTGCAATAAAGTTAGTGCTAAGGGCTCAGGAAGGGTTCCAGGTACAAGTCAAAAACCAGCTAGGCAGGAATTCACCAGCACGGCAACTTGAACTCTTTAGTATTGTCAGAAACGCCAAGGGATTTACCTGGGAAAATTGGAACTACAAAGGTATTGGAAATAATTAAGACAAATATTTGCTTTTAAGGTCAATTCCTTGTCTCTTCTTGTGTTCTTCTATTTGTCTCAGTAGCTTCCTTTTTTTGGGCTGTCTGGTTTTCTGGTTCTCTCCAGTTTTCCAGTTCAGCAACTTCACTGCCCTGTTAGGTGCAATCTTGGTCCCACTGAGATCAGTGGCAAAACTCCTAACTTCACCAGCATTTCACCCTAACTCCACAACTAGGGACTTAAATAAATGGCCTGTGTTCACCAACCATGAGCCTCCGGTGACTGAAACTGGAGTCATCCCGTGGCCTCTAAGATGGTGTAGGCTCATTTGGAACAAAGAAGAACTGACAGGGGAGTTGCTCAGATCTCAAACTCCCAGGCTTAAAATTTCAGAACAGTCAGGATACAAAAATATTTCAGGGCGGGAGAGGGGTCAGTTTTTAATATTGGTAGCCAGACACTGAACAAGATTGTTTTGAATAACATGTGCCTTACTTCGGATGTAGTTTCAGAGTAGCAGCCGTGTTAGTCTGTATCCACAAAAAGAACAGGAGTACTTGTGGCACCTTAGAGACTAACCAATTTATTTGAGCATGAGCTTTTGTGAGTTACAGCTCACTTCATCGGATGCATGCAGTGGAAAATACAGTGGGGAGATTTATATACACAGAGAACATGAAACAATGGGTGTTACCATACACACTGTAAGGAGAGTGATCAGGTAAGGTGAGCTATTACCAGTAGGAGAGCATGGGGGGAAAAAGCTTTTGTAGTGATAATCAAGGTGGGCCATTTCCAGCAGTTGACAAGAACGTCAGACGTTCTTTATTACCAGCTATTACCAGCAGGTGAGCGGGGAGGGGGGAACCTTTTGTAGTGATAATCAAGGTGGGCCACCTTCAGACGTTCTTGTCAACTGCTGGAAATGGCCCACCTTGATTATCACTACAAATGGTTTTTTTTCCTCTCGCTCTCCTGCTGGTATTAGCTCACCTTACCTGATCACTCTCCTTACAGTCTGTATGGTAACACCCATTGTTTCATGTTCTCTGTGTATATAAATCTCCCCACTGTATTTTCCACTGAATGCATCCAATGAAGTGAGCTGTAGCTCACGAAGGCTCATGCTCAAATAAATTTGTTAGTCTCCAAGGTGCCACAAGTCCAAGTGTGACTGGTACTATCGGGGAATTTGTTGACCCAATTTGCAGTTACTGTGGAACTTAATTTTTTTACCAATTTGTTTTTCCCAAGCCTTTGTGTTCGTTGTTGCCATTCGTTTCTTGATTTTTACCAGTGTGTTGGTTAAATAGTTTGGCAATGTTGTGCACATTGTAAAAGATGTACATCAATAATACAGTACAACAATAATACAGTAACCCAGCAATAACCCAGTTGCTTTTACATAGTAGCCAAATTTAACTTAACTGGCAATGGTTTCTAGCTGATCGCCAACTTCATTGTTCATATATGGTAGGCTCTCTTCCCACTACAGTCGCCAGTGTCTTCTCCATGCTCCCCAGTCATCCGTGGCTCCCACAACCTCCGAACCACCCCACGCACCCCACAGCTCCTCCTCTGCAGGAAGTGAGCTGCCTCCTGTCACACCTGCTCCCTTGACCGGGGGTAATCGGTGACTGTGTCTCACTGTACAGTAATCTCACACAGAGACGAATGCAAAGGCACCCGTGGTGCTGCTCTTGTTACAACCCTACACACTGTGCAGCTTGGCGGACAGCTACACAGGAACAAGGCACAAGCTGAGAAGTAGCCACATTATATAATGGAAGCAGGCAACCCTGACACATGTGAGGGCCGAGATCAATACAGCTGCCATGTGCAGGAGCCAGTGGCAGTTACCTGAAACAGTGGGACACAGACAATAAACCCAGGACTCTCTGCAATCGTTTGTTAGCTATTAGCCATTCACAGGAACGGTTGTACATTCCTCAGTGTGGAGATTTCATGGGCTTAAGTCATTATTTTTCTCACCTAAAATGTTCATCCATGCAGAGCCTCATGAGATTCCTTAGCTTCATGAAATACACACGTAATGTAACGTTTTCAAGTTGCCACCCTCACATGAGACTGTGTCGCCATAGGGCTACATTTACCATGGCCATGAACAGAAAAATGACTTCAGTAAGCTCAGGCACAGCCCTGAAAGCAAAATGCCTCCAGCTGACTCCTGGGGACATGTTTTTAGATTCCAAGGCCAGAAGGGATCATTGTGATCATCTAGTCTGACTTTCTGTAGAGCACAGGCTGGAGAATTTCCCTAAAATTATTCCTAGGGCAGATCTTTTAGAGAAATATCCATCCTTAGTTTAAAACTTCTCAGTGATGGAGAATCTACCATGACCCTTGGTAAATTGTTCCAATGTTTAATTACTCTCACCGTTTTAAAAATGTATGCCTTATTTCCAGTCAGAAATGTATCATGCTACATCTGTGTATGCCAGACTGAAAAGCGTGTAGTTAACTAGTTGTTCCCCATGTAGGTACTTAGAGACTATTGTCAAGTCACCCCTTAGCCACCTTTGTTAAACTAAATAGATTGAGCTCCTTAAGTCTATCACTATAAGGCAGGTTTTTTTGATATTTTAATAATTCTTGTGACTCTTCTCTGAACCCTCTTGAATGTATCAACATCCATCTTTAATCCTGGACACCAGAACTGGACACAGGCTTCCAGCAGCAGTCGCACCAGAGCGAAATAAAGAGGTAAAATAACTTCTCCACCTGTCCTTGAGATTCCCCTGGTTATCATCCCAAGATCACATTGGGTTTTTGGCTGCAGGGTCACACTGGGAACTCATGTTTAGCTAATTATTCCTTCAGGCCCCCAAATCTTATTCAGAGTCATTGTGCTTCCCACTATAGTCTCCCAGCATGTCAGCTTTGCCTACATTCTTTGTACCTAGATGGATCTATCTACACAGCTATATTAGAACACACATAATTTTCTTTGACCAGTTTACCAACCAATCCAGATTGCTCTGAATCAGCGACCTGTCCTCTTCATTATTTACCATCACCCAACTTTTGTGTCATCTGCAAACTTTATATCTATATTGAGGCAGGAGAAGGGTTGGCAGCTGAGTTGCTGACAATTGTCTCTGCTTACACTTCTTAGTTAACAACTGTAACTAATTGTGACAGGATCCTAAGGGTGCAGTCTGGAAAGGTGGGACGGCAGTGTCCCCTTAACTCTCCAGCCTGGGCCGTCTCTCACAATGCTTTGCTAGTGACAAACAGCAAACTCCTCCAGGCGTTGTTATCACTCAGCACAAGCACATGTGGAGCCCCACACCCAGCTAGATTGCATGAATGCTCCCAAAGCCACTCATGAATCACACAGAGAAAGGCACCAGCCAAATCCCCCCAGCTCCCAGCCCTGTATCTCAGGAATATACCATCTTGCGCTGCTCAAGATGAGCAGGGCAAGTTTATTAATTGGTTCAGCACTTCATCAATGGAAAGTGGATATACACCAGCCCTTGTAAACCTGAGCAAATTTGCCAAACACTTAATGCAAACTTACTGGTGAAGATAAAAAGTAAAACAAGTTTACAAAAGAGATTTTAAGTGATTATAAGTGATAGGCAAGAAGTCAAAGTTAGTTAGCAAAATAAAATAAAATATTTGTAGCAGGAAAAGAGCCTGAGACATGAGCCCTTATATCAGAAACCAGATATAAGGCAAAAGTTGTTCACAGAATCTGACTAAGGAATGCTAGTCACAGAGCAGTCACAAAAACACATCCCACTGTCAAGTAGTAGCAAAACATTCTGATAGTCAGGATGGTACAAAAAGACGGAGTCCTAAAAGACAAGGTCCGAATGACCATATGTAATAGGGATGTTTTAATCAAACCAACGTGTACAAGGTGACGCCAGGGGGTAGTATTAACTTGCTTTTTATTAGGGTATAAAAATGTCTCAGAGGGAGTATCTTTGCCCATCAGAGGGAGCAGTGGAAAGTCAAAGCGCTGACTGAGCTGCATCCATTGTCATGGGCATCCGTGTCTCAGTATCCTCGTAGAGTGTGCCAGGTGCTGCTACTGTGCTTCCTCAACCGTAAACCTGGCTGGGAGCCTTCACACCTGAATGGATTTTGTGGTCATTGGGCAGTTCGCTCAAAGTCTGCTGTGCTGGCTGTCCGCACAAAGCTGGAGCAGCACCCAGGGAGATCACACACACACACAGCCAAACATCTGATGACAATAAACACGCAGCCCAAACTCTCAACCCTGTTAGACTTGGTAACATCTAGATTTAGCAGTTTTTCTCATCCCACCGGAAGCTGCAGTTCATAGTACACAGGTTTAACCCTTGAAACCTAGGCCAGTCTCCTCCGTTGGAGTCTTCAGTCTTCTGAGTGTCCTTTTTGTTTGCCACATAGGGAGGGAGGGAGGGGGTGTTGCCTGATCTTTAGCTTGTGTATTAATTATATAGAATACTTAAGAATCTCCAGTTATCACTTGGAGTGTTGACAGGTTCTTGTGCCCAGAGCAGGCCCAGCATTATTCAAATTATTTTATAGTTAGGAACCCCGATGTGCACAGTTGTCACATTCACACTATAGGAACTCTTGTATATTTACAAATATGGTTTATTAATACATGTACCACAGTCACAAACACCCTAACTTAACAAGATAGATAGAGAATGTACATCTGCACTTCCATATACTCACACCATCCCTTGTAGAACACCCTGAAGTGTTATCCATCATCTTCCTCATCACCTTGCCCATCATCTCAGGTGGCCATCATCCTGGCACCTCCCAAGATTACATCTTCTTCTTCTACAGCCCCTAGGCGGGGATGCCACTTTTGTAACATGTTACACTGACATTGTTATGTTTGATGCATATTCAATAGGGGATTTTTCCCTTTTTCGTCATTTGTATTCCCTCACCTTACTAATGCCGCAGTGTCTATTTCCTATAGGTCAGTATATCATTGACCTCAACTTATTATCATATGTGTCCATTCATTACCATAGCCCCTTTGTGATTAGGTATCACATTTGTTATTTCTGTCCTAAATGGTCATTTCATTCTGGTCTTAACTGTTTGTTTTTTTTCCAAGTTGTGGTGTACCTGTTAAGTTTAAAAAGGTATGAACTTAGGAAGGTCCCTATGCTATCTTGCTTTAACACATCATATGTGGACCTTATGTTTTAGCTCATCACCATCTATCTAGGTGACAGGTCCTGAACATAGGTGAGCCAACTTTGCTATCTGGGTGAATGGTCCCAGACATGTATATGATAACTTTGCCTTAGTGCAACATACAGGATGTGGCCTTTAAGTCCTTTATGTTACAGCCAAACTACTTTACTATAAACCTGTTATAACTTTTTATAATAAAACAAATAATCAAAACCATAAGGAAATAAGAAATCTGTAGGAAAATATATCTCTATAGGCAAGCAAGCAGGTTAGCCCTATAGGCTACATGGGGAAAGGAGAAAAGGTCAAATGTGGGGCCATTGTGTTCTGTTCTATACCCTTAGTCCCTGGAGAACACAAGTCCAGGCATGTCTGCTGGGCACTGTTGTGTTGCCAGGCAAGGTTGAGTAATTCCTGTGATATGACCTTGGGCAAGCCAGTCATTGCATTGTAGCTCATTTGCTGGACAATGGATGTTGATGATTGTTTGACACCTGCCCAGGCTTTGTTTACTTTTTCTTGCTGTTCTCTCTGTGGAGCTGCTGATTCCCAGCTCACAGCATGATTAAGTGACAACCATCAAATGCACTCTCATAACTTCATATGCACTAATGCTTACATATTTAGATAGAACAATGACTTTCAGCAAATCATAACCTTTCCCTGATACCTCACATGGCCTGCTATATATGCAATATCATGATTATCTATCAATGAGGAATATGGGGGTTACAGGGCACTCCTGATATATTTAGTATCACACTTATGTCTCAGACAAAGCTGGGTACCTGCAAGAAATTGGCTCACCCCAAAGAAACACAGGAAGTAACAGAGGTGCAGGCCTGTAGCAATAAATACCAAGATGCCCGTGCCCTTCATGCTGATTCTGTTGAGCAAAAAGTCATAGCCCAGCATGATAATGTCTCTTTCCTTGGGAAAAAGCTGGCTCCTTTCCAAAGTGGGCCTTGCATCATAGATCAGACCTATGGTCCATCCAATCCAGTTTCCTCTCTCTGACAGTGACAGCCACAGGTGCTGCAGAAGAAGGTGAAAGAAACCCTGCAGTGGGTGGATGTGGGGATGACCTGACCATCGGGAGAGTGTCACCTGAATGCCTAACAGCTAGAGATTGGCTTGTGCCCTGAAACACATGGGTGTATAGGCTTTCCAAAATATTGATTTGGCTGTAACTATTGTAACTGGTTAGTCCCACTATCCATGTAAATGTCCAAACCCTTCCTGATTCTTGCTTAGCTCATGGCCTCAACTACCTCTTGTGACAATCAGTCCCTCAGTCTAATTAGGCATTGAGTGAAGAGAGTAGTATTTATTATCAGTTTTGAATTGGCCACATTTCAGTTTAATTGAATGTCTTCTTGATCTTGTGTAATAAGACGGGGGAACACATTCTCAATGTACTCTGTACGAGTCAGTATTTTATAGATTTTTCTCATGTCCCCTCTTATTCAACTCTTTTATAAGGCAACAATCCCAGTCTTATTAATCTCTCTCAGTTTGAGAGTTTCCCTAGGCTCTTGATCATTCTCTTTGCCCTTCCCTGAACCCCTGTAGTTCTGCAATATCCTCTGTGAGGAGGGTGCCCAGGACTAGACAGGGGAGTCCGGAGGAGGGTGAAACATTGACTGACTGATCTCATGGCATTGTATTTACAAGATGAGTCCCCATCCCACACAGAAGACAAGAAAAGAGCACATTTAGTGCCCGATTATAAAAATGGAAATAAGAATAACCCAGGAAATTACAGACCGGTCAACTTAACTTTTGTACCCAGAAAGATAGTGTAGCAAATAATTAAGGAATCCATTTGCAAACATCTAGAAGATAATAAGGTGATAAGCAATAGTCAGCATAGATTTGTAAAGAACAAATCATGTCAAACCAACCTGATAGCCTTCTTCGACGGGGTAAGGAGCCTTGTAGATAGGGGGAAAATGGAAGAAATGGTTTGTCTTGATTTCAGTAAATCATTAGACACGGTCTCACACGACCTTCTCATAAACAAACTAGGAAAATACAACCTTGATGGAGCTACTATAAAGTGGGTGCATAACTTGCTGGATAACTGTTCCCAGAACGTAGTTATCAATGGGTCACAGTCAGGCTGGAAGGGCATAAGGAGTGGGGTTACACAGGATCAGTTCTGGGTCCAATTCTGTTCAATATCTTCATCAATGATTTATATCATGGCATAGATAGTACACTTATAAAGTTTGCAGATGATACCAAGCTGGGAGAGGTTGCAAGTGCTTTGGAGGATAGGATGAACATTCAAAATGATCTGGACAAACTGGAGAAATGGTCTGAGGTAAATAGGATGAAATTCAATAAGGACAAATGCAAAATACTCCACTTAGGAAGGAACAATCAGATGCACACACACAGAATGGGAAAAGACTCCCTATGAAGCAGTACTGCAGAACGGGATCTAGGGGTCATAATGGACCACAAGTTAAATATGAGTCAACAGTGTAACGCTGTTGGCAAAAAAGCAAACATCATTCTAGGATATATTAGTAGAAGTGTTGTAAGCAAGACACGAGAAGTAATTCTTCCACTCTACTCCGCGTTGATTAGGCCTCAACTGGAGTATTGAGTCCAGTTCTGGGCACCACATTTCAGGAAAGAGATGGACAAATTTGAGAGATTCCATAGAAGAGCAACAAGGATGATTAGGGGTCTGGAAAACATGACCTATGAGAGAAGATTGAAAGAATTGGGTCTGTTTAGTCTGGAAAAGGGAAGTCTGAGAGGGAACATGAAAACTATTTTCAAGTACCTAAAAGGTTGTTACAAGGAGGAGGGAGAAAAATTGTTCTCCTTAACCTCTGAAGATAGGACAAGAAGCAATGAGCTTAAATTGCAGCAAGGGAGGTTTGGTTTGGACATTAGGAAAAACTTCCTAACTGTCAGGGTGGTTAGGCACTGGAATAAATTGTCTAGGGAGGTTGTGGAATCTCTATCACTGGAGATTTTTAAGAGCAGGTTAGACAAACTCCTGTCAGGGATGGTCTCGATGGTGATTGGTCCTGCCGTGAGTACAGAGGACTGGACTTGATGACCTCGAGAGGTCCCTTCCTGTCCTATGATTCCATGATTCTCTTGGATCCCAATGTTTTGCTTAGTTTCTGTCCATGCTTGCACTGTGAGCAGGGTTTCACAGAGCTGTGTACCATGATGCCCAGGTCCCTGTCCTGAGTTCAGACAGTTAAATTAGGATCTTGTGAGGTGTTTGAGGGGTTTACGTTTTCCCCTCAAATTGGCGTACACGTTGCCATTATTAACATCAAAATTCACCTGCCATCATGTTGCCCATTCACCTGGCTTGGTTAGCTCCCTCTGAGGACTTCTCTGGGCTTGACTATGACCTAAATAATCTGGTGCCATCTATAAATGTTGCCACCTCACTGCTCATCCCTCTTTCTACATTGGTAATAACTATAAAATATTTACTGTACTATTTGTTATAAACTGTGTTACTCCATGGCTGTGCTTCTCTCCCTTTGCAGACACCTTGAACATTTCTAAGCCCAATCAATGCATCAACCTCATCTCATGGCATCTTTCAACCTCACCCCCTCTGACCCTTCAACATTCATCCTTATGGGCATCCCTGGCCTGGAAGCTGCGCATATCCTGATTTCTATCCCTTTGTCTGTGTTCTACATTATCAGCCTGTTGGGAAATTTCATGGTTCTGTTTGTTGTAGGGAAAGAGCAGACCCTGCACAAGCCAATGTACCTGCTGCTCTGCATGCTGGAGCTCACAGACATCAGCACTTCTACCTCCGTTGTGCCTAAGGCACTGTGTATATTTTGGTTCAATCTGAAAGGCATTACTGTGGATGGTTGCCTCACCCAGATGTTCTTCCTTGATGTGTTTTCTGTTATGCACTCATCTATCCTTGTGACAATGGCCTTCGATCGCTACGTTGCCATATGTAACCCTCTGAGATACTCCACCATCCTCACCAATGCACGAATAGCTAAGCTAGGGCTCGTGGGTTTGATAAGAGCTGTTCTCTTCATTCTGCCCCTGCCCCTGCTCCTGAAGAGGCAGCCATTCTGCACCAACCGCATTATCCCCCACACATACTGCGAGCACATAGCTGTGGCGAAGATATCCTGTGGGGACATCACAGTCAACAAGATGTATGGCTTGGTGATAGCAGTTACAGTTATCGGGTTAGACCTGATGCTCATTGCCCTGTCCTATGGTCTCGTCATTAGGGCCATCCTCAGAATCTCCACCAAGAAAGCCCACCAGAAAGCCCTCAACACCTGTACAGCCCACATCTGTGTGATGCTGATGTCTTATACTCCCTCCCTCTTCTCCAAGTTGACACACCGGTTCAGTCAGGGCATCGCTCCCCATGTCCACATCATCTTGGCCAACCTCTATCTCCTCATTCCCCCCATGCTCAATCCTATCATTTATGGGGTCAAAACCAAAGAGCTTCGTGACAAAGTGGTCAAGTACATCTGCAGAAGGTGATCACTGGGGGCCACTGACTTTAAACCTGCATAACAAGAGGAGGAAGGGTATCCCCTCATCAGTCAAGTACGCTCTGTTTCATTTTGGCTGAGCTCAGCATTGTGGAAGTTCAGTCTGAGAATGTCTTCACACCTAACATCATATCACTCTATCGCCAAGCACTGCTCCTTGTGTTGCTGAATTCTATCTTAACATCACCTGATCTCTTTCAGTGTCACCCATCAGCCCGCATCCCTATACTCATTGTCACTCAGACTTTTTGTGATTTCCACACCACCAGCAGATAGTGCAGCTTTATAAAGTAAGGTGGCTTGCCATTAGCCCCTTTGTGAACAGGGTTCTTGGTCAGTTTGACAAATGGAAGCTACACTTGCTGATAGCCAAGACAAAAAAACAAACTACGCTGCTGAACTTCTTTATCATATGTGCAGTGATCTGGTGAGCAAAATGTACCTGATTTTTCTTCGTCCAATCCTTCAGGAAGCTTGGATGATAAACCAAATATTTCAGTTAGAAAATGCTAACACAGGAAAGCTAATGCAGGAATTAAGGACATTTTACTAAAACTTATTGGTGAGAGTTGTGAAAACATGTTTTTGAGAACAGGACTTCTGTGTTAAACTATGATATCACCTTTGAGTCAAACTTCTTACCACTTTGTGCAGTCAATTTTGGAATTGCTTTCAGGTGGACCTTTCAAAACACACACTAACCCCTCCCATTGTCAAAAATGTCAAAAGTAGATGTCAAGATTTCATTTTGGAGTTCATGAAACAGATGAAACAGAGATTGCCACCAAACATCAAGGTGATTAAATCACTTGCAGTACTAAGTACCTCATGACCTATATGGGCTGATATCTCATTTTTGCCATTGTTTTGTGGAGGCTTGGACAATTGGGGAAGCAATGGAGAGTTTTGCTTCTGGTTCATTGGCCTCATACTCAGGACAACCAAGTAGAGCAGTTTGGGGTTGAAGTTCTCAAACACATGGATGCTGCTGAGGATAAAAACTTTAGTGAATTTTGCTCAGTTCTTCTTTCATTGCTGTCCCTGCCTTTTAGCAGTGCTACAGTGTTTTCTCAAATGAACTTGATAAAAACAAAACTGCACAACAAGATGTAAGAGGAACTTTTAGCAAACATTCTTTATGTTAGGGTGTATATTGTTGACTTGAATTTATTGGCTTCCTTAATTATGGCTCCCCAATTATCTGATCAGAAGAGATTCGGTTCTTTTCCCAATTCAGGCAACAGGATTAGAAAACTCAGAGAATTCAATGACATGAGTAGACTCTCAGGTTGCATGTGGCAAGGACACTTATACTGAGGACAATACCAGAATATTAAGATCTTTATTAAAATGAATGAAAGAATAATAAATGATATAAAACATAGAGTCACAAAGAAGTAATACAGTTATATGAGCACTGGTGGTAACATCTCTATTCTAAAAGACTACTTAAACTAGTATACCCCTACCCTTCCCGGAATACCTGGTCGTCAGAAACAGAGCACCAGCCTCATCTCTGGCATGCAGAATGAATATGATGGTCCAGGCTTCCCAAGTTGGTTGGGATTAGGTTCGAGTGTTAAGTAGCTAAGCTATACTGCAAAGAGGAGCTGATAGTTTGATAGGAGATAGAAAGAGTGGCTCTCCTGCATGGTTATTCACCCTCTGATAGGGTCCTGGCACTGCCTTAATTATGGCCCAATCTACCATATCCAAAACTTATTTCCTCACCCAGATAATTCTTTGGGTACACTTACTCTATAGGCTAACATATTATGACATATATTCATGGAAGATATGACACATATTCATGGAAGATAGGTCCATCACTAGCTATTAGCCAGGATGGGCAGGGATGGTGTCCCCAGCCTCCATTTGCCAGAAGCTGGGATTGGATGCCAGGGCATGGACCACCTGATGATTCCCTGTTCTGTTCATTCCCTTTGGGGCACATGCCATTGGCCACTGTCAGAGGACAGGATACTGGGCTTGTCGTACTGACTTTCTCTAGCTAATCATGCACGATACAGGCCTGTAGGTTCCTTGCATTTCAGCCAACTATGATGAATAACTATTATGCATAATATATACTGGAATTCAACATAAAAAAAAGCAAGAAAATAATATAATCTATAAAACCAATAAAGAAAACATATTCTGCAATCTAGCAATCTAGCAAACTGGCCTTATGGGCTACAAATCCCCCCTTCGATACGGTGATTGCATAAAACCCCCATCACATAGATGAAGGGGTGGATAGCGGATGTGTGCCGACATGCCATGAATGCAGGGGAATGGACAAGATGACCTCTTGAAGTCCCTTCCAGTGCCATGATTCTATGTTCCACATTAATTTCCACCTCTCAGGATGGAGGCAGGATTTCATAATGGTGTTCTACCTCCTGATATATCTCTAGCATAGACATTTTGGATACATATTTACCAGGATCAATATCTGTTGCCTGTATGGGCAATTGCTCTCTTTCTTTTAATTTGTTAATCTTACACTGTATATATCCTAAAATAATTCTTATTGCAATACCATGTACAGTAATCCATCCCTTTAATCCAACTTCTTCCCAGGGGACATTTACAGCCTGATCTCCCTGCACCTAATCATTGGACAATAGCTTGTTTAGCCTCATCCATGTCATTTGTAATTGAATGAGATGTGTTTCCTTTTGAGTTAATAGATGCATGGAACTGGAAGGGCCCTCGAGATGTCATCAAGTCCAGTCCCCTGCACTCATGGCAGAACCAGCTCCATCTATAACATCCCAGACAAGTGTTTGTCCAACCTGCTATTAAAAATCTCTAATCATGGAGATTCCACAACCTCCCTAGGCAATGTATTCAAGTGCCAAACCACCCTGACAGTTTGGAAATTTTTCCTTTCATTTGTTACTTGATGTATAGATCGATGTGTTAATAATAAATAATAATTAATAATAAAACCCTTTGTTTAATAGATTGGGCTACTTTTAGGTTAGTATGTATGTGGCTTTGGGGCTATTAATGCAGTAGAAATCTGGCAATGCAGGCAGGGGTCAGAGAAGCAGCCCAGCAGAGCCAGAGCTGGGCTGGAGCCAGGGAAGCAGAACGGAGCCAGAAGAGCGAGAGCGGGGCTTGTGGCAGAGCAGCGTTGCTGAGGCAGAGCTGGGGAGATGCAGCTGGAGCAGACCAGGACTGGGAGCCAGGACAGTGGACACCAAATCTGCCACTAGTAATATGGCAGCAGAGCATTATGAGCAGCTAGGACAGGAGTGGGCAAACTTTTTGGCCCAAGGGCCACACCTGGGTATGGAAATTGTATGGAGAGCTATGAATGCTCATGAAATTGTGGGTTGGGTTGCGGGAGGGAGTGAGGGCTGCGGCTGGGGGTGGGCTTTGGAGGGCGGGAGGGGGATCAGGTTTGGGGTGGGGTTTGGGGTACGGGAGGAGGTCAGGGGTGCAGGCTCCTGGTGGTGCTTACCTCAAGCAGCTCCTGGAAGCAGTGGCATGTCTCTCTCCAGCTCCTAGGTGGAGGCACAGCCAGGCACCTCTGCATGCTGCCCGGTCCCCAGGTGCCGCCCATGCAGCACCATTGGCCACAGTTCCTAGCCAATGGGTGCTGCGCCGTTGGCGCTTAGGGTGGGGTCAGTGTGTGGAACTCCCTGGCTGCCCCTACATGTAGGAGCCAGAGGTGGGGACATGCTGCGGTTTCCAGGAGCAATGCTGAGCCACTGCACATGTGGAGCAGGTCAAGCCTCCAGCTCCGCACCCCAGCTGGAGTGGGGCTAGCCCCAAACCCCACTCCCCGGTGGGAACTCGAGGGCCAGATTAAGACACCTGAAGTGCCAGATGTGGCCCCCAGGCCATAGTTTGCCAATCCCTAAGCTAGGAAGAGCAAGGTGGATCCATGGACAGAGGGCCCAAGCAGGGAGATGTTGCTAGCCAGCAGGGCCTTGAAGGCTGGACTCAGAAAGGGAGATGTGGATCTGATGGGAGGGCAGATGCTGGGGAGAAGGCTCCTGCCAGCTAGAACCTGAGGGCATGTGGCCACTGGCAGAGCAGGTGCCTGACCCATGGTATCACCACAGCACAGCCAGGAGCCTGAGACATGTGAACTTTCAGAGTGTGAACAGACTGTGAACTTTCTTTACATCGCTGAGACGGCTGTTTGCAGTGTTTCCCATGCGCATAGGGCGGGTCCCTTCTTTCCTTGAACCTTTCCCATTTGTTCCTTATTTTTCGTAGAGTTGCTGTTTAATACATTGTACGTGGTTGGATCAGCAGGTGAGGGGAGGGGCTGGTGTCGAGACAGCGCCCACAGTCGGGACACCCTAGCCCAGTGCTCCTCACTGCAAGGCCCGTGAGCCCGTGGCAGCTCCCAGTGACCCTAAGTGCAGCTCCCTGCCTAAGCCCTGGTCTACACTAGGACTTTAGGTCCAATTTAGCAGCGTTAAATTGATGTAAACCTGCACCCGTCCACACAATGAAGCCCTTTATTTCGACTTAAAGGGCTCTTAAAATCGATTTCCTTACTCCACCCCGACAAGTGGATTAGCACTTAAAACGACGTTGCCGGCTCGAATTTGGGGTACTGTGGACACAATTAGACAGTATTGGCCTCCGGGAGCTATCCCAGAGTGCTCCATTGTGACCGCTCTGGACAGCACTCTCAACTCAGATGCACTGGCCAGGTAGACAGGAAAAGAACCGCAAACTTTTGAATCTCATTTCCTGTTTGGCCAGCGTGGCAAGCTGCAGGTGACCATGCAGAGCTCATCAGCAGAGGTGACCATGATGGAGTCCCAGAATCGCAAAAGAGCTCCAGCATGGACAGAACGGGAGGTACGGGATCTGGTCGCTGTATGGGGAGAGGAATCCGTGCTATCAGAACTCCGTTCCAGTTTTCAAAATGCCAAAACCTTTGTCAAAATCTCCCAGGGCATGAAGGACAGAGGCCATAACAGGGACCCGAAGCAGTGCCGTGTGAAACTGAAGGAGCTGAGGCAAGCCTACCAGAAAACCAGAGAGGCGAACGGCCGCTCCGGGTCAGAGCCCCAAACATGCCGCTTCTATGATGAGCTGCATGCCATTTTAGGGGGTTCAGCCACCACTACCCCAGCCGTGTTGTTTGACTCCTTCAATGGAGATGGAGGCAATACAGAAGCAGGTTTTGGGGACGAAGAAGATGATGATGATGATGAGGTTGTAGATAGCTCACAGCAAGCAAGCGGAGAAACCGGTTTTCCCGACAGCCAGGAATTGTTTCTCACCCTGGACCTGGAGCCAGTACCCCCCGAACCCACCCAAGGCTGCCTCCTGGACCCAGCAGGTGGAGAAGGGACCTCTGGTGAGTGTACCTTTTTAAATACTATACATGGTTTAAAAGCAAGCATGTGAAAGGATTACTTTGCCCTGGCATTCGCGGTTCTCCTAGATGTAGTCCTAAAGCCTTTGCAAAAGGTTTCTGGGAAGGGCAGCCTTATTGCGTCCTTCATGGTAGGACACTTTACCACTCCAGGCTAGTAACACGTACTCGGGAATCATTGTAGAACAAAGCATTGCAGTGTATGTTTGCTGGCATTCAAATAACATCCGTTTTTTATCTCTCTGTGTTATCCTCAGGAGAGTGAGATATAATTCATGGTCACCTGGTTGAAATAGAGTGCTTTTCTTCAGGGGACATTCAGAGGAGCCCATTCCTGCTGGGCTGTTTGCCTGTGGCTAAACAGAAATGTTCCCCGCTGTTAGCCACAGGAAGGGGGGAAGGTTGAGGGGGTAGTCACGCGGTGGGGGGAGGCAAAATGCGACCTTGTAATGAAAGCACATGTGCTATGTATGTAATGTTAACAGCAAGGTTTACCCTGAAAGAGTGTAGCCACTGTTTTATAAAATGTGTCTTTTTAAATACCGCTGTCCTTTTCTTTTCTCCACCAGCTGCATGTGTTTCAATGATCACAGGATCTTCTCCTTCCCAGAGGCTAGTGAAGCTTAGAAAGAAAAAAAAAATGCACTCGTGATGAAATGTTCTCCGAGCTCATGCTGTCCTCCCACACTGACAGAGCACAGACGAATGCGTGGAGGCAAATAATGTCAGAGTGCAGGAAAGCACAAAATGACCGGGAGGAGAGGTGGCGGGCTGAAGAGAGTAAGTGGCGGGCTGAAGACAGGGCTGAAGCTCAAATGTGGCGGCAGCGTGATGAGAGGAGGCAGGATTCAATGCTGAGGCTGCTGCAGGACCAAACCAGTATGCACCAGTGTATGGTTGAGCTGCAGCAAAGGCAGCTGGAGCACAGACTGCCACTGCAGCCCCTCTGTAACCAACCGCCCTCCTCCCCAAGTTCCACAGCCTCCACACCCAGATGCCCAAGAACGCGGAGGGGGGGCCTCCGCCCAACCAGCTACTCCACCACAGAGGATTGCCCAAAAAAAAGAAGGCTGGCATTCAATAAATTTTAAAGTTGTAAACTTTTAAAGTGCTGTGCTTAAAGTGCTGTGTGGCATTTTCCTTCCCTCCTCCACCACCCCTCCAGGGCTACCTTGGTAGTCATGCCCCTATTTGTGTAATGAATGAAGAAAGAATGCATGAATGTGAAGCAACAATGACTTTATTGCCTCTGCAAGCGGTGATGGAAGGGCGGAGGGGAGGGTGGTTAGCTTACAGGGAAGTAGAGTCAACCAAGGGGCGGGGGGTTTCATCAAGGAGAAACAAAGAGAACTTTCACACCGTAGCCTGGCCAGTCATGAAACTGGTTTTCAAAGCTTCTCTGATGCGTACCACGCCCTCCTGTGCTCTCCTAACCGCCCTGGTGTCTGGCTGCGCGTAACCAGCAGCCAGGCGATTTGCCTCAACCTCCCACCCCACCATAAACGTCTCCCCCTTACTCTCACAGATATTGTGGGGCGCACAGCAAGCAGTAATAACAGTGGGAATATTGGTTTCGCTGAGGTCTAAGTGAGTCAGTAAACTGCGCCAGCGCGCCTTTAAACATCCAAATGCACATTCTACCACCATTCTGCACTTGCTCAGCCTGTCGTTGAACAGCTCCTGACTACTGTGCAGGCTGCCTGTGTACGGCTTCAAAAGCCATGGCATTAAGGGGTAGGCTGGGTCCCCAAGGATACATATAGGCATTTCAACATCCCCAACAGTTATTTTCTGGTCTGGGAATAAAGTCCCTTCCTGCAGCTTTTGAAACACACCAGAGTTCCTGAAGATGCGAGCGTCATGCACCTTTCCCGGCCATCCCACGTTGATGTTGGTAAAACGTCCCTTGTGATCCACCAGAGCTTACAGCACTATCGAAAAGTACCCCTTGCAGTTTATGTACTCGGAGGCTTGGTGCTCCGGTGCCAAGATAGGGATGTGGGTTCCGTCTATGGCCCCACCACAGTTAGGGAATCCCGTTGCAGCAAAGCCATCCACTATGACCTGCACATTTCCCAGGGTCACTACCCTTGATATCAGCAGATCTTTGATTGCGTGGGCTACTTGCATCACAGCAGCCCCAACAGTAGATTTGCCCATTCCAAATTGATTCCCAACTGACCGGTAGCTGTCTGGCGTTGCAAGCTTCCACAGGGCTATCGCCACTCGCTTCTCAACTGTGAGGGCTGCTCTCATCTTGGTATTCATGCACTTCAGGGAAGGGGAAAGCAAGTCACAAAGTTCCATGAAAGTGCCCTTATGCATGCAAAAGTTTCGCAGCCACTGGGAATCGTCCCAGACCTGCAACACTATGCGGTCCCTCCAGTCTGTGCTTGTTTCCCGAGCCCAGAATCGGCGTTCCATGGCATGAACCTGCCCCATTAGCACCATGATGCATGCATTGGCAGGGCCCATGCTTTCAGAGAAATCTGTGTCCATGTCCTGATCACTCACGTGACCGCGCTGACGTCGCCTCCTCGCCCGGTATCACTTTGCCAGGTTCTGGTGCTGCATATACTGCTGGATAATGCGTGTGGTGTTTAATGTGCTCCTAATTGCCAAAGTGAGCTGAGCGGCTTCCATGCTTGCTTTGGTATGGCGTCCACTAAGAAAAAAGGCGCGGAATGATTGTCTGCCGTTGCTCTGATGGAGGGAGGGGCGACTGACGACACGGCTTACAGGGTTGGCTTCGGGGAGCTAAAATCAACAAAGGGGGTGGCTTTACATCAAGGAGTATTTCAGGCAGAACTTCACGGAGGGTTCCAGTAGGAAATGGTGCACCTAAGTTGTCGTTCTTATTGGAACAGGAAGGTTAGCCTGGCCTCTGATTGATACATGGCTAGATTTATCTCGCTGCACCTTCTCTGTGAGTGACTGCAGTGTGACCTAGAAGAATGAGTCCCCTAGACGGGGGTGGGGGGGGAAGCAAATGAATACAGAACAAATCTGGTCTATTTCTTGTTTTGATCCACTCCATCTATCTTTTACATCTTTGGCTGGCAGCAGACGGTGCAGTAGGACTGCGTGCCATCCACATCTCATGGCTGCTCGGCAGAAGATGGTACAGAACGACTGCTAGCAATCCGTATCGCCTGCCTGTTCACCATAAGATGGTTCAATAGGACTGACTGCAGGACTAAAGAGAATGACCTGGTTGAGTCACTCCAAATTTAGTCCCTGCGCCCATGTCAGCCCAGGCGCTCGTGGCCGACGTCGCCAGGAGCACCTCGGACATGACGATGATGGCTACCGGTCGTACTGTACCGTCTGCTGCCACAAGGCAAGGGGTTGCTGTTACTGTGTAGCAATGCCGTACTGCATCTGCCAGCACCCAGGAGTCATAGGGTGACCGTTAACTGAGCGGGCTCCATGCTTGCCGTGGTATGGCGTCTGCACAGGTAACTCAGGAAAAAAGGCGCAAAACGATTGTCTGCCCTTGCTTTCACGGAGGGAAGGAGGGAACGGGGGCCTGACGATATGTACCCAGAACCACCCGCAACAATGTTTTAGCCCCATCAGGCATTGGGATCTCAACCCAGAATTCCAATGGGCAGCAGAGACTGCGGGAACTGTGGGATAGCTATCCACAGTGCAATACTCCGGAAGTCGACTCTAGCCTCGGTCCTGTGGAAGCACTCCGCCGCGTTAATGCACTTAATGCACTTAGAGCATTTTCTGTGGGGACACACACACTCGAAGGTATAAAACCAAGGTAGCCCAGGAGGGGTGGTGGAGGAGGGAAGGAAAATGCCACACAGCACTTTAAAAGTTTACAACTTTGAAATTTATTGAATGACAGCCTTCTTTTTTGGGGGCAATCCTCTGTGGTGGAGTGGCTGGTTGGGCAGAGGCCCCCCCACCGCGTTCTTGGGCGTCTGGGTGTGGAGGCTATGGAACTTGGGGAGGAGGGCAGTTGGTTACAGAGGGGCTGCAGTGGCAGTCTGTGCTCCAGCTGCCTTTGCTGCAGCTCAACCATACACTGGAGCATACTGGTTTGGTCCTGCAGCAGCCTCAGCATTGAATCCTGCCTCCTCTCATCACGCTGCCGCCACATTTGAGCTTCAGCCCTCTCTTCAGCCCGCCACTTACTCTCTTCAGCCCGCCACCTCTCCTCCCGGTCATTCTGTGCTTTCCTGCACTCTGACATTATTTGCCTCCACGCATTCATCTGTGCTCTGTCAGTGTGGGAGGACAGCATGAGCTCGGAGAACATTTCATCAGGAGTGAGTTTTTTTTTTCTTTCTAAGCTTCACTAGCCTCTGGGAAGGAGAAGATCCTGTGATCATTGAAACACATGATTTACACGGATGCAATATGACATTTTCTGTCCTATTATCTATCCCTTTCTTAATGATTCCCAGCATTCTGTTCGCTTTTTTGACTGCCACTGCACATTGAGTGTATGTTTACAGAGAACTATCCACAATGACTCCAAGATCTCATTCTTGAGTGGTAAAAGCTAATTTAGACCCCATCATTTTGTATGTATAGTTGGGATTATGCTTTCCGATGTGCATTACTTTCCATTTATCAACATTATATTTCATCTGCCATTTTGTTGCCCAGTCACCCAGTTTTGAGAGATTCTTTTGTATCTCTTCCCAGTCTGCATGGGTCTTAACTATCTTGAGTAATTTTGTACCATCTACAAATTTTGCTACCTCACTGTTTACCCCTTTTTTTAGATCATTTGTGAGTATGTTGAATAGGACTGGTCACAGGACAGATACCTGGGGGACACCACCATTTACGTTTCTCCATTCTGAAAACTGACCATTTATATCTACCCTTTGTTTCCTATCTTTTAACCATTTATCAATCCATGAGAGCACCTTCCCTTTTATCCCATGGCAGCTTACTTTGCTTAATAGCCTTTGGTGATGGACCTTGTCAAAGGCTTTCTGAAAATCTAAGTACACTATATCCACTGGATCCCCTTTGTCCACATGCTTGTTGACCCCCCTCAAAGAATTCTAGTAGATTGGTGAGGCATGATTTCCCTTTACTAAAACCATGTTGACTCTTCCCCAGCAAATTATGTTCATCTATATCTATATTACATCTATATCTCATCTACATATATATCTGAATCACGTGCATCTGACAATATTGTTCTTTACTATAGTATCGACAAGTTTGCCCAGTACTGAAGGCAGGCTTACAGGCCTGTAATTGCCTGGATCACCTCTGGAGCCCTTTCTAAAAATTGGAGTCACATTAGCTATCCTCCAGTTGTCTGGTACAGAAGCTGATTTAAATGATAGTTTACAGACTACAGTTGGTATTCGCCCAAGAGTTCCGAAGGAACTCAAATGTGAAATTGCAGAACTACTATCTGGTCCTGTTGACTTATTGCTGTTTAGTTTATCAATTTGTTCCAAAACCTCCTCTGACAATAGCTCAATCTAGGACAGTTCCTCAGATCTGTCACCTGAAAAGAATGGCTCAGGGTTGGGAATCTCCCTCACATCCTCAGCTGTGAATACCGATGCAAAGAATTCATTTAGTTTCTCCGCAATGGCCTTATTGTTCTTGAGTGCTCCTTTAGCACCTCGATCGTCCAGTGGCCCCACTGGTTATTTAGCTGGCTTCCTGCTTCTGATGTACTCACTAGGATTTTACTTCCACTTTTTAAAGGATGCCTTTTTGCCTCTAACTGCTTCTTTTACTTTGTTGTTTAGCCATGATGGCTCTTTTTTGGTTCTTTTACTATGTTTTTTTTTTTTAATTTGGGGTATACATTCAAGCTGAGCCTCTATTATGGTGTCTGTAAAAAGTTTCCATGCACCTTGCATAGATTTCACTTTTGGCGCTGTACCCTTTAATTTCTGTTTAACTAACCTCCTCATTTTTGTGTAGTTCCCCTTTGAAATTAAATGCAACCATGTTGGGCCACTCTGGTGTTTTCCTTGCCAAGCGGTCCAGCTATATTCGCCTCTTGGACCAGGTCCAATGCTCCAATTAGGACTAAATCAAGAATTGCCTCTCCTCTTGTGGGTTCCAGGACCAGCTGCTCCAAGAAGCAGTCATTTGAGGTGTCAAGAAACTTTATCTCTTTATCCCGTCCTGAGGTGACATATCCCCAGTCAATATGGAAATAATTGAAATCCCTCATTATTATTGAGTTTTTTATTTTAATAGCATTTCACAGTCACTATCACCATCCTGGTCAGGTGGTCGGTAATAGATCCCTACCGCTATAGTCTTATTATTAGAGCATGGAATTTCCATCCATAGAGATTCTATGGTGCAGTTTGATTCATTTCGGATTTTTACTTCATTTGATTCTTTTATTTCTTTCACATATAGTGCCACTCCCCCACCAGCACGACCTGTTCTGTCCTTCCCATATATTTTGTACCCTGGTATTACTGTATCCCATTGATTATCCTCATTCCACCAAGTTTCTGTGATGCCTCTTATATCAATATCTTCATTTAATACTAGGCACTCTAGTTCACCCCTTTTATTATTTAGACTTCTAGCATTGGTATATAAGCACTTTAAAAACTTGTCTCCTTTTAGCTGTCTGCTATTACATCATGTGATTGAATGGGACTCCTTTTTTATTTGACTGTTTCTGATCAGATCCTGCCTGTATTTTATCATTTTCCATCCTCTCGCACTTTCTAGGACATAGAGATGCTCTATTAACAGATCCGCCCCTTAGGGATCTCCGAACCACATGCTTGTCCGCACCTGTTCACTTTCCCCCAACCCTTAACTTTTAAAAGGTCATAGACCGGTTTTTAAACTAAGTGCCAGCAATCTGTTTCCATTTGGGTTCATCTACAATAAACCTGGCCAACTACCTTCGCCTCTGAACCGAGCCTTTGGTCTGTCTTTAGGAGTAACATCAAAGTCTGCTGAATTGGCAAGCTGTGTCCTCTGCTCAGGGAGCTAACACTGGAGCTCCAAGAACAGCAGCTGTAACAAATCAGAAGCCTTAACAACTCTCCACAGCACTGACAACAAAGGTAAGAAGGAAGGTAAAAGATTACACACTTTCCATTGAGTTCATTTACCCTTCACCCGTTAGTTTCACTGAAGGACAAAGAATTCTTTTTCGTTTCAGTATATATAGGGCAACAAATATGTAGATTCCGAAAATAAAAAGGCTTTTGGTTAGTAACTTTTTATGATTTTTGTATGGTAAGCTCTCATACTTCTTCTAGATACTAACACAGCTCAGCTGGGCAGAGAAAAGGAACCAGGAGCCTGGGAGACCAGACACTCAACTGGTGTGGGAGAAGGAAAAGGACAAAATGCTGCAGAACAGTGTGGCCAAGGCAGAGGAACAGCTGGAGCTCCAGAGAGAGACAGAGGGAGGAGAGGCAGCTGCAGAGGACGATGGAGGTAGCCCAGCTGGAGGAGAGAATGGGGGCATGGTTCCTGGAACATGGCTGGAAGTTGAGGGAGGAGGACAGAGCACAGCAAAAGGACTTCTTGGCAGGGGGTTATACTAGATGACCCTTGCAGTCCCTTCTAACCCTTTGATTTTATGACTTTTTTGGGAGGCTGGCCACCAAGGGACAGGCCCCAGCTATAGGTCCATGGGATGATTCAGTCCGGCCCGCAAACGATTTTCAGCTCTCTGCAGTCCCTGCTCCCCATGGTGGCTGCCCGCTGCGAGGCCGCTGCCGGAGTCTCCTCCCTAAGAGCACCCTGCTGTAGTCGATGCAGCGGCATGGATTTTGCAGGTCTGATGAAGACAGGCTCAATCAATGGGAGAGAGCTCTCCTGCCAATCTCTGGACTCCACGTCCCCGAGAAGCATAAGGTAAGTCAAAGCAGGGTGTAGTTCCACAGTAATTGTGAGCAGAGCTCTGCATTGTGTTTATTGTGGCGTGTCCTTTCTGGATTTTAATCCTGTCACACTCAAATGTGGTGCAACCGTGATCTAAATGAAAGGTTCAAGTACCAGCAAGTGGGAAGAAAGTTATGCGTTCACTGGTCGTAATGGACAACGACAGGACCTGGTGTTCCTACAATAGCTGTGTGGAAGGAGTACAATAACAGCTGAAATTACCCCACAATCCACACAGCAAAATACAGGCAGCACTCCAGAGAGTCACGTGTCGCTCTAGTGAAGGGCTGGAAAATAAACTTCAAAGCAGAGAAACATACTGATGAAACTAGCAACTGCACGAACTGCAAGACTGGCTGCATCTTACAAGGCCTCCCTTGAGCTAGTGTAATGTCCAAAGGCTTTTGGGGATGGGGTTAAAAGGTGTCCACTCAGTGGCTCAGGCATTTGGTGATGAAAAAATGGCAACCGATTTTGAAAGTGTGTGTGTGATGGGGCAGATAACGCCGGACCAGCATGGCAGGGGTTGAGGAGCTGCTTTGGACTGGAGGAGCCCTGCCCCACCCCATGCACAAATCACGCCAGAACTGGAGGAAGAGTTAAAAGGAGGGAACTCCATTCAGATGGGGCCAACTCTGGGAAAGGGGCGACTCTTGAGCTTCCCAGCTCCCAGACAGAGGCCAGGTGGCCAGCAGAGCCTCTGTCCTTGCAGAAATAGGACACGGATCAGCAGTAATGCCTGGTGCAACAAACGCTGTCCTTTCTCCAGTCTCCAGGGGCAGTGGGGAATCTGACAGTGCGACTTCAAATCCCACTTTGATCCTGGTAAACTCTTTAAGATGGGCACTGGTGATGACCCTGAGGTGTTCCTTACCACCTTTGAGCAGATGGTGGTAGCAGTGCAGTGTCCCTCTGTCTTGTTCACCGCCATCCTGACTAGAGCAGCCCAGGCCAGCAACCGGGGGCTCAACCTGATGGCTGCTCAGGATTAGCCCCAGGGTCAGCATTAGGGGGTATCAAGAGGGGGCGCTGCAAATCTGTGTTACATCATATCCACTGAATGCATCTAATGAAGTGAGTGGTAGCTCATGAAAGCTTATGCTCAAATAAATTGGTTAGTCTCTAAGGTGCCGCAAGTCCTCCTGTTCTTTTTGCGAATACAGATGAACACGGCTGCTCCTTTGAAAACTGTGCATCTAGTAATGCGGGTATTACAGTAATTTAACATCTAAAAGTGGAAATACACCACACTAAAGCAGAGGTTTTCAAACTGTGACTGCACGGAGGAATGTTTCGGGGGCAGTGAGAGGCAATGTCAGGCAGCTCAGGCTTCAGCCCCAGGCAACAGGGCTGAAACTTTGGCCCTGGGCGGTGGGCTTACGCCTTAGATTCTGACCTGGGCCCCAGCAAATCTATTACTGGTCCTGATAACCACAGATTTAAGGCCACCATCCTTGATTATTGGGATGTCATGAAAAGGTACACTTGTGTTGCGTTCATGAACAGAAATATCTACTGTGGGCCTGGCACCAGGTAGTAGCGTTCAGGCTTACACCTGAGTTCAGCACCTGCCACCACCATGGCTGGCAACTCTGGGGACCATGTTCCCTACAGTGGCTGACAGCTCTCGGGCCCCCGCCGACTCACAGCTCTGGATCTGCCACCCCAATGCTGAAGTGGAAAATGTCACGGAAGTCACTGAAAGTCATGGATTCTGTGATCTCCGTGACAGAATCTTATCCTTAGCCGTGCCTGTGAGCAGCTTGCTGTGGTGACTGGGGAAGTGGTGGAACACAGTGACTCACACAGTGGCCAGTTGAGCCCAGGGGTGAACAGCTCCACTTTCTCGAGCAAGTCGGTGACTGTTGTGCTCCTGCCCAGAGGCAGCTGGCCGTTGTTAAGTGCTGAAGGCTGGAATGTCATTGCCACAGTAAGGCTCTTTAGGCTGCTCACTACTTCTGTCCTTGGAGCGCTAGTGTTATAGGTATTAGCAGACAAGGCAGCCTGCTCCTTCAGCAGACCTCAGTGTTACTCATAAAGAATGACCACAGGCACAGTTCGGTGACAAAAGCACTCGGCCAGGGTTATAGTTCTGAAGGCATAGCCCAAGGGCCCTTCCTCCATGGTTAAAGGTATACTAACATGAGTGCTGAGTGGTTCAGTCAGCAGCAGGAGTCTCTGCTGTCCCCTAGGCCACACAAAGGGTTAAGGTGAGGTCCTCTGACTTTTGTAGACTGGACAATGAACTGGTGAACAGCTGCTTTAATACCTGCCTCTTTTTCAGGCCCGGGATCTTGCACCAGGCCCCATGCTAAAGGCTCTGTCTCTCACTACTACACTATCCAGTCTTAAGGGACTATGTAAGGCCCCTCTCATTCTGTTCCCCCATGTTGATCACCAATTTGAAATGATAAGCGTGGACTTTGTGGGGCACCTAGAGAGAAGTACTATGGGATATCAACATATCCTCATTATCCTTGACTACACAATACATACTCCAAAGCCATCCCCTTGTGCTCCTCCAATGCACCTGCAGCCCAAGGTCCAGTGTGCTTCAACAGCAGCCTTGGGAACTACAAGCTATGAACAACAAACTGTGGCATGTTGGGAGAACTTCCCGGTCCCTGCCAGGATGTACTCTCTGCCCTCCCATTGGGGGGTCTCAGCCCTGACTGAGCCGGGAACATGTAGCAGGCAAGCAGAGAGGAGGCTGCAGGACTGTATTCCAGTTCCATGTTCTTTACAGAATAAAGCCTTGTTCCTGTGATTTGTCTGAGCGGGTCTGGTCTGAGGTAAGCACACACTGACACACAATACAGAGCACACAAAGAAGCCTCAGGCCCAGTTTCCCAAAGTTATGTAAAATGTCTCAAATCAGGCTTCCTATATCTTGAACAACCTCATACTGGGCCAGTGAACAGGAGGGGGGACTGCACACTTACCATTACAAATGAGCTTATGAAATTCTTCTTCCAGATGGCAATACCCTGAGAAATCCTTAGTGATCAAGGACCTAACTTTACTTTACAACTAATGAAAGAACTGTGCGATCTACTGAGGGTAATGACACTCAGCACATCGACTTACCATCCCTAAGCTGATGGGTTGGTTTCACAGAACTTTCATGGTGATGTTAATGAAGTTTGTAGCATTGGATCCCAAACACAAACACTGGGACCAACTCTTCCCCAGCCTCCTTCTTGCTGTAAGGAAAAGCCCACAAAAAAGGAGTCCAGCTGTGAGTGTTCACACTGGGTGATTGCGTGTTATTGTTACTACCAAGTTGCATTTCCAATACTGGTTCCATGGCAGGGACCATTTGAGGTAGAGAGGCATGTGGGGCCCATTGACTATGAGGTGCAGCACCCAGAGAAGAAAAAGGAGACTTAGATAGGAACATAAGACTGACTACACTGGATCAGACCAATGGTCTATCTAGTCCAATATCCTGTCTTCTGACAGTGTCCAAGAGCTTCAGCGGGAAAGAATAGAACAGGGCAATTATTGAGGGATCAATATCAAGTCCCATCATCTGGCGATCAGAGGCTAGGACACCCAGAGCATGAGGTTGCATGAGGTTGTGTCCCTGAACAAACTAGCTAATAGACACTGATGCACCTTATTGCCAAGATGGCCAATGGCTTATTGGGCTGTATTACTAGGAGTATTGCCAGCAGATAGAGGGAAGTGATTATTCCCCTCCATTCAGCACTGGGGAGGCCACATCTGGAATATTGTATCCGGTTTTGGGGCTCCCACTTCAGAAAGGATGTGGACAAATTTGAGAGAGTCCAGTGGACAGCAATGAAAATGATTAGGGGGCTGGGGCACATGATTTATGAGGAGAGACTGAGGGAACTGGGCTTATTTAGTCTGCAGAAGAGAAGAGTGAGGGGGGATTTGATAGCAGCCTTCAACTACATGATGGGTGGTTCCAAAGAGGATGGAGCTTGGCTGTTCTCAGTGGTGGCAGATGACAGAACAAGGAGTAATGGTCTCACATTGCAGTGAGGGAGGTCTAGGCTGAATATTAGCAAACACTATTTCACTAGGAGGGGGGTGAAGCACTAGGGAGGTGGTGGAATCTCCATCCTTCGAGGTTTTTAAAGCCCGGCTTGACAAAGCCCTGGCTGGATTTAGCTGAGCAGGGGGTTGGACTAGATGACCTCCTGAGGTCTCTTTCAACCCTAATCTTCCATGAATCCATGACCTATTCTCCATTAACTTATCTAATTCTTTTGTGAACCCTGCTAGAGTCTTGGCCTTCACAACATTCTCTGGCAAAGAGTTCCACAGGTTGACTGAAGAAATGTTTCCTTTTGTTTGTTTTAAACCTGCTGTCTATCTATTACCACAAGAACTAGAAAGCACCAAATGAAATTATGTGAAGGAGTAAACAACACTTCTGTATTCAATTTCTCCACACCAGTCAGTTTTATAGATCGATATAATATCCTGTCTTAGTCATAAGAATGGCCAGACTGGGTCAGACTGAAAGTCCATCGAGCTCAGTATCCTGTCTTCCAACAGTGACCAATGCCAGGTGCTTCAGAGGGAATGAACAGAACAGGGAATCATCAAGTGATCCATCCCTGTCAGCCACTCCCAGCTTCTGGCAAGCAGAGGCTAGGGACACCGTCCCTGCTCATCCTGGCTAATAGCCATTGATGGCCTCTTTACCAGAGGATGTTGGTGAGACCAAGACTGTAATTGGTACCTACTGCCTTTGTGCCTTAACAACATGAGTCCCACTGAATGTGGATGGAGACTGGGCACCTAACCCACATCTGTGCCTCTGAACATCTCCCTCCACCCTCGCTATCCTAATTATAGCTGGTGCGGTGACTCTAGCAGTCCCCAGGCTTCAGGGCACATGCTGATCACTGAAGGGGCTCAGGAAGCTGTTTCTGCCAATGGCACGATATTGCCCTATTGGGGGTTTATGACATACCCTCTGTCTGACCGAGGGCAGCACAGATTGCCCCTGCTATCAGATGGGAGGGGTTATTACTCTGGGTTTAAAACAAGGATGTGCGAGAGCAGTTCCATTGCATGTCACGTTCTTGGGGATTCAAAGCATGGTTTGTTAGACAGGAGGGGAGGAGAAGATGCTCAGATTCTATGGCCATGAGCAGCAGCCCAGAAATGCTGATAGACAAATTAGTATGTGTAAGCTTTGGCTCTTCCCTTTTCTCTCCAGTGTTATAGTAATGCCAGACCACTATATCAAGTCTGCAAGATTCAATTTGCCCTGATAATCTGAGTGTCTATTATTGACAAATCATTTCTTCACTCCCGGGGGAGGTACTTGAGCTGTAGTTCTCTGGGATTAATTTTCTGCTCATCCCATGGCTCACAGAGCTGAGGGAATTTTCTGGGAGTCCTGGCCAGTCCTCAGGGACTGTACAAGGGAATCATAAAGGTCGCTGCCCAGCACACTGAGTGTCAGACATGGGAGATTCATACACTGATTCTCAGGGTTGTGTCTTCCTGTCGCAATAAGGAGATTTCCTCTCTCTGCTGAGCAGGATTTCGGTGAGTCACCTGTTTCTGCATTAAAGTTAATGCTGGGGGCTCAAGAAGGGTTCCAGGGTTCAAGTCAAAAACTATCTGGGCAGCAATTCACCAGCACAGCAACTTAAACTATTTATTATTGTCAGAAACACCAAGGGATTTACCTGGTAAAATTGGAACTACAAAATTATTGTAAATAGTTTAGACACTTTTTTTTTAAGATCAGTTCCTTCATACTCTTTCAGAGCTCTACACAATAGAGCTCTCTGTAGCAGGATGTGAAGCTGTGATTTTTACAATTGAGAGCCAAAAGTTAAACACTAAGGTTGAAATCTTGATCCCATTCAGTTCAATGACAGAACTCTCAACAGATCCCTAAATGCATATTAGGGACTTAAATAAATGGCCTGATTCACACTGGCAAGGAGCTTCTAGGGACTTTAACTGGAGTCGTCCCGTGGCCTCTATGGATGGGTGAGCTTGTTTGGACCAAAGAAGAACTGACAGGAGAGTTGCTAAAATCTCAAACTCACAGGCTTAGAAGTTCAGAACAATGGGGATAACAAGTTTGTGTTTTTTTGGTGGGAGGAGAGGGGTCTGATCTCTCCATGCCCCTGCATCTCTGGTTCTGGAGAGAATGAGAAGCACCAAAAGGCAATTAAACAAAAAGCAAGTTTCTGGGTCAGAAGAAAGTGTGTGGTTGTAAATCTGACTGGGAAACTCCAGGAATGCACAGTGTGTGTGTGTGGGCCGGGGTGGGGACATGCAGTATCCAAATCACAATGGCAGTCCTGAAAGTGAGCGAAATTGGGAATACACATCCTGCCGAATGCACAGACCAAAGAGGTGCAATGAGGTCTCCTGGAGTGGCAGCTGTCTCAGACTGTAATGGAATGTAGACAACACTGCAGCAGATGGTCTCTGACACCATCCCTATTCTGGACCATCCCTCTTCCCGTGAGCAACCCCACTATAGACTTGTGACAATGTCAGCAACTGTCAAAATGGAAAAGTAGCTTCTGGAAGGTATGTCTGGGTTTCTCACTGGCTTCAATACATTAAAGCTTTGTGTGACTAATTCTTCCTCAAAACAATACTGTCTCCATGTGGCATGGCTGGAAGTTGTGGGGGTTGGGGGCCTACATGGGCAGGCGGGAAGTACTGGGAGTTGTGGGGCAGGGAGTGGGATGTGTAAGGACAAGCGAGAAGTGCTGGTGGTTGTGAGGGCAGGGAGCGGCATGCACACAGACAGTCAGGCTGTGCTCTTGACATTGAATTTGTATTTGTGATTGTTGGTCCGAGGCCAGCACTGAGACCTTTCCTGGCCCCAAGTGAGTTTGGGAGGGTCTCAGGGTCTTTTTGCCCGGGCAAGCCACAAAACTGCAGCCTGGGTGTCACGACCTTCACTCAGTTTTGTTTCCAACTGTTGTTGTTGTTGTTATGTAACTTCAGGCCTTTCCCCGGTGGAAAGAACCATTGATTTTTTTGCAAAAAGAACAGGAGGACTTGTGGCACCTTAGAGACTAACCAATTTATTTGAGCACAAACTTTCATGAGCTACAGCTCACTTCATTGGATGCATTCAGTGGAAAGTACAGTGGGGAGATTTATATACACAGAGAACATAAAACAATGGGTGTTACCATACACAATGTAACCAGAGTGATCAGGTAAGGCGAGCTATTACCAGCAGGAGAGCGGGGCGGGGGGGGAACCTTTTGTAGTGATGATCAAGGTGGGCCATTTCCAGAAGTTGACAAGAATGTCTGAGGAACAGTGGGGGGTGGTGGGGGGGAATGAACATGGGGAAATAGTTTTACTTTGTGTAATGACCCATCCACTCCCAGTCTCTATTCAAGCCTAAGTTAATTGTCTCCAGTTTGCAAATTAATTCCAATTCAGCAGTCTCTCATTGGAATCTGTTTTAGAAGTTTTTTGTTGAAGAATTGCAACTTTAAGGTCTGTAGTCGAGTGACCAAAGAGATTAAAGTGTTCTCCGACTGGTTTTTGAATGTTATAATTCTTGACGTCTGATTTGTGTCCATCTATTCTTTTACTGTCCAGTTTGACCAGTGTATATGGCAGAGGGGCATTGCTGGCACATGATGGCATATATCACATTGGTGGATGTGCAGGTGAATGAGCCTCTGATAGTGTGGCTGATGTGATTAGGTCCTATGATGGTGACACTGCACCCCTTATTCTTCATAGTGTTATTATTATCATATAATTATAACATAATTATAATACATTTTATGCAAGGTGGGTCATGTAAGATGTCATTGGAAAAGTTATGATTTTCTGAATATCATTATCCTCTTTGTGTGCAAATATCTTTTTTCTATCTGAAGTTATGAATATTGAGTATGTATCTACTTCCCAAATGCAGTTACACCTGGGTAACGCACACTAGACAAGATGCTTTCAGTCTAGAATCCTGGGTTGTGAAGGGGACAACGGTCCATTAGGGAAAACAGTAGGCCTGAGGAAAAACTTCTCTCCCTCCTGGTGAGCCTTCCTGAGAGCTCTTCAGACAGACTATAAGTAATGGATGTTGTGACTCTACAAGAGCATGTGACCAGGTCACATAACTCTGACTCCATCTTGGGATGTTTGTATTTTTCCCACAAACTGGTATGAGAAGCAAGTTTTGAAAAAAGGATTCCTGTCATATACTAAAGCTAAATAAGTCTGTGGGTGACATCATTGGTGGTTCTTAACTCCCCAAACAAGAGGCTTCCTGGTAACACCTGTGGAAAAAAGACTGAACTGGGGTAGTGCTGGACCCAGGCTAAAGGGATTTCCAACCTATGTATGGGAACCTGGGAAACCCAAGCTCCAAAGCAAATGCAGGTTGTGCCTTGAGAATCTGCCAGATGCCTTGTATCCTCAATCAGGTTGAGAAATTGCTCATTCATAGACAACCTAGTGGGAACCCATCACACATTGTCATCAGCTGCTTCAATCTCCCATCGCACTCTGACCCCTCTATCCACACTCTCCTTCCCCATCCCAGGCTGCCCCAATTCCAATATCACGCTGGTCTCCAGTACGTCCTCCATACTCCCCCATAATCGCTGGCACCAACCATCTCTCACCCTCCCCACAACTCTTCCTTTGAAAGGGGTGAGGTGCCTCTTGTCACACCTTCTCCCTTGGACAGGAGGTAATCAGTGACTATGTCTCACCAGTGAGAAATCTTAAACGTGAGTGGCAAAAGACAAAGCACTTCTGCGACTTTTCTTCTTACACCCATACACAAGCCATGGTGTTTCCAGGACTGTTACACAGGAACAACTTGTAAGCTGAAAAGTATGCACATTATGCAATGGGAGTGGTCAGTTCTGGGACATGTGAGGGCCTAGATAAATACAGCTGCCATGTGGAGAAACCACAGGGACACAGGCATTAAACCCAGGATGCCCTGGGACCATTTCCTAGCCAGCCCTGCTACCCATTCACAGTAATGGTTTTACATTCATTCCTCACTGCAGAGACTTTATCGGGTGAAATAATTATTTTTCTCACCCAAAATGTTCATCCATGCAGTGATTATGCGATCCCTCAGCCTCACGAAATATACACCTAGTGTGACATTTCCAATTTGCCACGGTCACATGAGAATTTCTCCTCATAGGGCTAAATTCAACCTGGTCAAGAATAGAAAATTTGCCTTCAGTAAGCTGAGACAAGAGCTTGCAGGCAAAATGCCTCCAGCTGACTTCAGATGACATGTTTGGAGATTTAAAAGCCAGAAGGGACCATTGTGATCATCTTGTCTGTTCCAACGGTTAATTACTCTCACCAATAAAAAATATATGCCTCACTGTTTAAAAATAGCATCTTATTTCAAGTCAGAATTTCTTCAACTTCAACTTTCAGCCACTGGATCCCATCACTCCTCTGAATACTAGGCTGAAAAGTCTAGTATTAAATATTTTGTTCCACGTGTAGGTACTTACAGACGGTTATCAAATTACCTCTTAACCATCTTTGTTAAACTAAATAGATTGAGCTCCTTAAGTCTATTACTGTAAGGCAGGTTTTCTCATCTTGTAGTAATTCTTATCACACTTGGATGTTGGTACATTGAAGAGGGTTCAGACATCTTTAATCATGGACACCAGAACTGGACACAGGATTCCAGCAGCATTTTCACCAGTGTCAAATACAGAGGTAAAATAACTTCTCTGTCTCTCCTTGAGATTCCCCTGTTTATCGTCCCAGGATCAGATTGGCTGTTTTGGCCACAGGGTCACATTAGCTAATTATCCTTTCAGGCTCCCTAATCTTTTTCAGTCATTGCACTTCCCGTGATAGTTCCCCATTGTGTAAGCATCGCCTGCATTCTTTGTTCCTAGATGTAGATATTTACATAGCTCTATGAGAACGCATATTATTTCCTTCATCCCTGTTTACCAACCAATCCAGATTGCTCTAAACCAGGGGCCTCTCCTCTTCATTGTTTACCATACTCCCAATTTTTGTGTCATCTGAAAACTTCAGGTATGAGAAGGGCTAGAATCTGAGTTGCTGACACATGTCTCTGCTTACACTTGTCAGTTAGGTCCTGTAACTTATGTCTCAGACAAAGCTGGATGCCTTCAAGAAAGTGTCTCACCAAAAGAAACAAGGGAAGTAACAGGGGCAGGCTTTTAACCCTAAATATGAAGACCCTTGTGCTCTTTGTGCCCATTCTGCAGAGCACAGTGTCATAGCCCAGCATGATAATCGCTATTTCCCTTAGGGTACTTGGCTCCTTTCCAATACATGAATGGCACTGTGGACTACAACTATGGTCCATCTAGTCCAGTGTCCTCTCTCTAACACTGACAGCCCTAAGAGCTGCAGAAGAAGGTGTAAGAAACCAGTAGTAGGTGGATGGGGGGGATGACCTGACAATCCTGAGAGCATCACCCGAATGCCTAACAGCTAGAAACTGGCTTGTGCCCTGAAATGCAGGGGTGTATAGGCTTTCCAAAATGTTTATTTAGCTGTAACTATTCTAACTGGTTTCAGAGTAACAGCCGTGTTAGTCTGTATTCGCAAAAAGAAAAGGAGTACTTGTGGCACCTTAGAGACTAACCAGTTTATTTGAGCATGAGCTTTCGTGAGCTACAGCTCACTTAAAGCTCATGCTCAAATAAACTGGTTAGTCTCTAAGGTGCCACAAGTACTCCTTTTCTTTATTCTAACTGGATAATCTCACTATGTAAATGTCCAAACTCTTCTTGATTCTTGCTTAGCTTATGGTCTGAACAACCTCTTGTGGCAACAAGTTCCTCAGTCACATTGGGCACTGAGTGGAGAATGCATTCTATTTTTATCTGTTTTGAATGGGCCATGTTTCAGTGTAACGTCATGAGACAGGGAGAACATATCATCGATCAGCTCTTTACCAGTGAATATTTTATAGACTTTTCTCATGTCCCCTCTTATTCATCTCCTTTGTAAGGTAACAATCCCAGTCTTTTCAGCCTATCCTCATATGAGTTTCCCCCCAGGCCCTTAATCATTCTTGTTGCCCTTCCCTAAACCTCTCTGGTCCTGCAATATCCTGTACGAGAAGGGTGCCTGGTACTACACAGAGGAGTCCAGAGGATGGTGAAACATTGACTGACTGATCTCATGGCATTGTATTTTCTGTATGATTTTGTACCCCACTCCTCCTGCATCCCGATATTTTGCTCAGTTTCTGTCCCTGCTTGCACTGTGAGCAGGGTTTCACAGAGCTGTATACCATGATGCCCAGGCCCCTGTCAGCATTTTGAGGAGTTCAAGTTTATACCTCCAATGGGCATAAACACTGCAGTTACTGACACTGAAATTCATCTGCCAGCATGCTGCCCATTCCCCTGGCTTTGTTAGCTCCCTCTGAGGACTTCTTTAGACTGGACTATGACTGAAATATTCTGGTGCCATCTGTAAATGTTGGCAACTTACTGCTCACCCCTCTTTCTAAATTGGTAATAACTATAAAATATTTATTGTAATAATTGTTCTAAAGTGTGTAACCCACCTCGCTGTGTTTCTCTCCCTTCACAGGCACCTGGAGCATTTCTGAGTGTGATCGAATGATCAACCATCTCATGGCTGTTTTTAACCTCACCCCCTCTGATCCTTCAGGGTTCATCCTAATGGGCATCCCTGGCCTGGAAGCTGCCCACCTTTGGATTTCCATCCCTTTCTCTATGTTCTACATTATTGGCCTGATGGGAAATTTCATGATTCTCTTTGTTGTCGGCAAAGAGCAGACCCTGCACAAGCCGATGTACCTGCTTCTCTGCATGCTGGCAGTCACAGACATATGCATGTCTACATCCGCCGTGCCGAAAGCACTGTGTATATTTTGGTTCAATTTGAAGGGCATGACTGTGGGTGGATGCCTCACCCAGACTTTCTTCCTTCACACGGTTTATACGATGCGCTCAGCTGTCCTTGTGACAATGGCCTTCGATCGATATGTTGCCATATGTAACCCTCTGAGATACACCACCATCCTCACCAACACATGCATAGCTAATCTAGGGCTCGTGGGTTTGATAAGAGCTGTTCTCTTCATTCTGCCCATGCCCCTGCTCCTGAGGAGGTTGCCATTCTGTGCCAACCACATTATCGCCCACACGTACTGCGACCACATAGCTGTGGCAAAGACATCGTGTGGGGACATCACAGTCAACAGGATGTATGGCTTGGTGATAGTGTTTTTAGTCATTGGGTTAGACCTGGCACTCATTGTCCTGTCATATGGCCTGATTATCAGGGCTGTCCTCAGAATCTCCTCCAAGAAAGCCCATCAAAAAGCCCTCAACACCTGCACAGTCCACATCTGTGTGATGCTGATTTCTTATACTTCTGTCCTCTTAACCACTCTGATTCATCGGTTTGGAGAGGGCATCACTCCCCATGTCCACATCATCTTGGCTAACCTCTATGTCCTCCTCCCACCCATGCTCAACCCTATCATTTATGGGGTCAGAATCAAAGAACTTCGTGACAAAGTGGGCAAATACACCTGCAGAATACGATAGCTGGGGGCCAATGACTTTAAACCTGTGTGACAAGAGGGTGAAAGGAGATCTCCTCATTAATCACGGGTGCTCTCTTCTATTTTGGCTGAACACACGATTGTGGAAGTTCACAGTCTGAGAAATTCCTTACACCTAATGTCTTATCACTCAATGACCAAGAACTGCTCTTTCTCTTGCTGAGTTCCCTCTCTCTGACCATCACCTGCTCTTTCAGTGTCATCCATCAGCTTCCATCCTCTCTCCTGCTGCCACTCGGCCTCTCTATGGCAGTCAGACTACCAGAAGATACTGCACCTTTCTGAAGCAGGGTGGCTTCCCTATGTGAATTGGGTCCTTGTCTGTTTGACAAGATTAAGCTACATTTTCTGACAACCAAAGACAAATAAAGCAAATACAGCACTGCATTTCTTTATCATATGTACAGTGATCTGGTGAGCAAAATTTACCTCATTTTCTACATCGAGTCCCTAAAGAATCCTGGAGGGGAAACCAAGCATTTCTGTTGGAAAGTGCTAATACAGGAAAGCTGCTGCAGGGATTGAGGACATTCTACTAGAGCTAATTAGCGAGAGTTGTGAAATTGTGTGCTTTTGAGAACTGGACTATGGTTCCCTGAATTGTGGGGAACCACCAATTATAACCATATGATGTGCACTCAGCCAGTATGAACTAATAAAATAGAACACCTAATAGTTAGAGGTTAATTGGAAAGCAAGGTTTTAGATGCAAAGTCAAAATCTAGGTGGCAGTTTCTGTGAATCATAATGGGAGGAAGAGAAAGGCAAATAAATAAGTGAGAATGAAAGAAGATAAATGGATGAAATCCTTGAGTCTAGATGCCTCTGATAATAAGCATTTATTGAAAGTTAAGAAAAGTGATGACCCGGTAGGGGTCATTATGTGCTACGTAGATTGTACAAGGTATAAAAGATTAGCTGATACACTGTACTTTGGATCAGTCCTCTGAAGCCATCTTGAGAGACATTTTTCCTCACACCATTTCTCCCCAGCACGTTAACAACTGGCCTCTGTCAAGCTGTTGTTAATTACTCAATACCGTTCCAGATGTTAGACATAGGTAAATATCTGGACTGTTCTAAACCTATTGCTTAAGTGTTGTTGGTATATAGGCTAGTTTGTCAGGCTGAGACAGAATTTGGGGTTTCAATTTTTGATACTCTCATATCTTACACTAATATGTGTGAAGAAGAATGAATAAAGACTCTGTGTTTTCCTCTTCTCACAACCAAATGGGGCTTTTAACACAGTGAGAAAAGATAAGGGTAGAGCTAAAGTGCTACAGGGTATGGGGGGAGTATAATATATGAGTATACACTGGAGGGCTGCCTGGCTCTTCTCTCGAGGCAAGGTCAAACTCTAAAAGGCCAAAAAAATGTCTGTTTCTGACCATAGCACAATCTGATTCCTCACCCTTCCCATGGAACACAAAAGACGTGGGCTGAAGACCCTAGATATATGACCTTTCAAAATGGCACATGACCATAAGTTGCCGAGGGCGTGCATTTCAGGAATATCTGGGGCTGCTAAGAAGGAGGAAATAGGAATGGGGAGAGGGGAATGGGGACACAGGGCAAGGCTCTGTGGCATCAGAGTTTGGAATGGGAAGGGTGGGAAACAAGGTTCTGTGGTATACATGCTTGCTGGAAACTAATGCCAACATAATATTGTCTGCATTTTGGACTTCTGGTCTTCTGTTTTTTGTCCGTGTGACAATTTACAGGGGAGGGGGTGAAGGGAAAGCCCTCTGCCATGTGTGCTTAAATCTAATAAATTTCAGTGTTAGACAACAGTATGCTTACTTGCATTTAATCCTTGTTCAGACAGACTTGCTGTGTTCCCACTGATTTATTCCCAATACCACATGGAGTGAAATAGTTAAAATGCCCCCGCTGGGGGTTCTGAAAAACCTGGGTAACTGTGTGCTGTCTTAAACTATGACATCACCTTAGAATCAAATAATTTACTGCTTTGCCCAGTTGATGTTACCATTGCTATGGTCGAAGACGTCAAAAGTAGGTATTGAGATTTTATTTTGCAGTTTGCAAAATAGATGAAACAGCACTGCAAGTGATTCAATCACCTGGCCATTTGGTGGCAATGTCTAAGTCCTTCGTAACCTACATTGGCTGATATATCATTTTTGCCATTGTTGTGTGCAGACTTCAGAAAGTCGAGCAGCAGTGGAGAGTTTTGCCTATGGTTCACTGGCCTCATACTCTGAACAACCGAGTACACAACTTTGGGGTTGAACGTCTCAAACACATGGATGCTGCTGGGGACAAAGACTTTAGTGAATTTGGATTGTTTGGTCTTTCATTGCTGTTGCTACCTTTTAGCAACACTGCAGTTGAAAGCACAACAAGATTCAAGAGGAACTTTTAGAAAATATTCTTCATGTTAGGGCGTGCAGGCAACAACAATAAATGTGTTGAAGAGTTTGCACGGATGAAGGAAATGTTTGCTACGGTCACTGCTGATATGCATGATGAGCAGCAGAAGCATTCTACTTCCAACAAAGACAGCAAGGATGAAACGTTGTCTTTTCGTGACTAAAAGTAACAAACTCATTGAACGCAAAATATTGACACTGTCTACCATCACTGAATGCCATTAGAAATAAATATAATAAAGTTATGGTTGTTTTTACACTACATAAGTTTTGGGTTCCTCTCGGGATATTTTTAACCCTGTTATTTGCTGCTTTTTGTTGAAACACCTGCCAACTTTCAATTTGGATACAAGAACCAGAATTGGAGTTTTGATTTTGAATTTGATTGCCATCTGGCAGCTTTGTTGCTAATTAGATGAACTCCTGCTAGGGCTTTTAGGGTTTTTGTTTGTTTGTTTGTTTTGTAATCAAATCTGTAGCAGTAGGTATGTAATGGAACCTTTCATTTGTTATTTGATGCGTTAATGAAAAAAAAATGTTTTTTTCAATACATAGATTGAGCTACATTTGTGCTTGTTTTTAAAGCATTTTGGGCTAATAATGCCATAGATGTCTGGCAATCTTTCCAGCTAAGCTTGAGGCAGAGCAGCAGCAGCAGCCGGAAACACAAGGGCCAGAGGAGCAGCCCAGAAGGCCGAGCTGGGCTAGAGCCAGAGAAGCAGCACTCAACCAGAAGAGCCAAGCTCGGCGGAGGCAGAGCAGCGGTGCTGAGATGGAAGAGGCAGACCTGGGCTGGCCGCAGGGCAGCGGTTCTCAGGCAGAGTCGGGGAGCTGCAGCTGGAGCAGACCAGAACCAGGAGCTGGGTCGGCACAGACCAGCTGTGTCAACGAGGAGCCAGGTCTGAGCTACTACGGGGAGCTGGGGAGCCAGAGACACGCTAGTGGATGCCGGCCACGCCACAAGCAACACTGCACCCGAGCACAATGAGCAGCTGGGAAGAGCTAGGTGGGGCCCTGGGCAGGGGGCCCAACACAGGGAGAAGTCACTAGACAAAAGGGCCTTGAAGCTGGAGTCAGAAGTGAGGACATGAATCTGATGGGAGGGCAAATGCTGGGGAGAAGGGTCCTACCACCTAAAGCCTGAAGGCATGTGGTCACTGCCAGAGCAAGTATCGGTCCCATGGCATCACCGCAGGACAGGTAGGCCCTGGGCAGGAGGACGTGTGAGGAGCAGACTGCACACTTTCCTAACATCCCAGAGACAGCTGTTTTCGATGTCCCCGTGCCCACTGATCAGGGTCCCTTGTTTCCTTGAACCTTTCCCATTTTTCCTTATGTTTCTGACAGTTGCTCTTTAATAAATTATATTTGGTTTGAACTTAATGTAGTGATCAGTGGGGTCAGGGGTACTAGTTTCAGGGGGTAGCTGTGTTAGCCTGTATCCACAAAAACAACAAGGAGTCTGGCGGCACCTGAAAGACTAACAGATATATTTGAGCATAAGCTTTCGTGGGTAAACACCATTTCTTCAGATGCATGGAGTGAAAATTACAAATTGTACTAGTCCTGACTCAAGATAGCACAGCCCGTTTCTGCATCTGTTTCTGAAAGCTCAACACAGTATTAGAATTTGATGATTACCTGATGCAGAAAGTAGATGAACTATGAGAACAGTGTCATCTGCCAGATATAACCCACTTTAGCCCTAACAAAGGGATACTGGCAAATATCTTTGATACCAGAATCATGGGGGAAGAAAGCCTTCTCCACGCCCTTCGGCCTGCATCAATTCAGGATCGTGTCATTTGGCCTCCACAGGGTGGCAGTGACTTTTCAGATGCCGGATACTACAACTGGATATTGTACACAAGATATCACAACTGCATGGGCAGTATGCAGCGGTACGCTGCTACGATCAGTGGAAAATAGCTTTTGGTCCTGTATCTCGTGGTACCATTGCCACAAATAATGCAGATGGCGGTTACACTCCACATAGGAAAAACAAGCTGTTATCAATTGCTAGGCTGAGCAGTTTGCAAGACACAGGTTGCCTTAACAATCTGAGCCCCTGACCTTGGTGAATTGTTTCCTCACTCCTAGGGGAGGCACTCAGTCTGAAGTTCTCCATGGTCTATTTTCTGCTCTTCCAGCTCTTCTCAGAGCTGAGGGAATTGTCTGGGAGTCCTGGCCAACCTGCGAGTCCACAGGGACTGTACAGGGGAATCATAAAGGTCGCTATCCAGCATGCCGAGTGTAAGACGTGAGATTCATACACTGATTCACAGGGCTCTGCCTTCTTGTAACAGTAAAGAAATTTCCTCTCTCTGCTGAGCGGGATTTTGGTGAGTTGCCTGTTTCCACATTAAAGTTAGTGCTGAGGGCTCAGGAAGGGTTCCAGTGTTCAAGAACCATCAGGACAGAAATGCACCAGCACGGTGACTTGAACTGTTTAGTACTGCCAGAAACACCAAGGGATTTCACTGGTAAAATTGGAACTACAAATGTATTGGAAATAGTTTAGAGAAATATTTGTTTTTAATATCAGTTCCTTCTCTCTTACTCCTTCTATCTGTCTCCGTAGCTTCCATTTTTTGGGCTGTGTCGTTTTTCTATGGTTCGCTCAAGTTTTCCAATTCAGGCAGACAAACCCTCTGCAGTGGGTATCTGTGTTACCAGAGGGTTCACAACAAGAATGTGTCACACACTGGCCAGATTCTGCTCTCCCATTCTGCCATCACTGGGTCAAATCCAGATTGACACTGGCCTCCCTGAGAGCAAAATCAGGGCCCACATGTTTTGAAATCCCATCTTTAATACCCAGTTTCAGAACTCCACATAAACTGGGGGTTTTCCTCAGACTCTCTGAGCACCCTAACAGAATAGCACTCTCTGGAGCAGGACCAGAGTCTGTAATTTATGCAGTTAGGAGCCAGAAGTTAAAACACCAAGGATGAAATTTTGGCCCCACTGAGATCAATCCCTCCACCTGTGAGCAACCCCACTGCAGCCTCATGGCAATGTCAGAAATTGCCAATATGGAAAAGCAGCCTCAGGAAGAGGTATCTGGGTTTCTAACGGGCTGCATTACTTTAAAGCTTTTTGAGGAAGAGTTACTCCCATTGGTTCCTTTTAGTCTCCACGTCCTCTTTCCTTCCCTGCACAGGCTGAGCTGCTGCTGGGGTTCCCTTCATGCCTGGAAAGGCAGTTCAGGCTGATCTCCCCCTTTCCCCGGGTGCAGGCAGACACTGAGTTTAAATTAGTCCGAGGAGATATTTCTGTGAGCTGTCGCTGTGGGGTCTGGCACCTGGTTTTGATCCTGGGTGAGGGGTATCACTGTGTGGCAGGGCTGGAAATTGTGAGGGTGGGGGACTTACACAGACAAGTGGGCAGCACTGGGCTTTGTGGGGGCAGGGAGAGGGATGTACAGGGGTAGGCTGGCAATCCTGGAGCTCATGAGGGTAGGGAGGGAGATGTACAGAAATAAGTGGGTAGTGCTGAGGGTTGTGGGGACAGACAGGTGGTGGGCATGGGCAGGCAGACAGCACCTTGGGCTGTGGGGTAGGCAGGCAGCTCTGCTGAAATGAAATTGTTCTTGTGATTTTTGGTCCAAGGCCAGCGCTGGGACCTTTCATGCCCCAAGTGTGTTTGGGCAGGTCTCAGGGTCTGTTTGCACTTCCAAGCCATGGACCTGCAGGCTGGGTCTCAGGACTCTTACGCAGTTTTGTTTCCAACTGATGGTGTTGTTATGTAACTTCAGGCATTTCCCCAGTGGAAAGAACCACTGATTTTTTGTGAGACTGCACCCCACATTCTTCATAGTGTTATTAGTATGGTATAATTATAGCATAATTATAATGTGTATTATGCAAGGTGGGTCATGTAAGAAGTCATTGAAAAATTTATGATTTTCTGAATATCACTATCCTATTTGTGTGCACGTATCATTTTTGTAGCTGAAGTTATGAATATTGAGTACGTACCTATTTCAAATGTAGTTACACCTGGGTAACGCCCCTGAAGCAAGACTATAAGTAATGGATGTTGTGACTCTCCAAGGGCATGTGACCAGACCACAAAACTCGGGACTCCATCTTAGGAAGTTTGTTCAAAACTTGCTTCTCATACCAGTTTGTGGGAAAAGTACAAAGGGGTCCTGTCATATACTAAAGCTAAATAAGGCTGTGGGTGACATCACTGGTGGTTCTTAACTCTCCACACAAGAGGACTCCTTGACACACCTGTGGAAAAAAGACTGAACTGGGGGGAGTGCTGGACCCAGGCTAAAGAGATTTCTAACCTATGTATGGGAACCTGAGAAACCCACGCTCCAAAGCAAATGCAGATTGTGTCTTTAGAGTCTGCCAGATGCCTTGTATCCTCAATCAGGTTGAGAAATTGCTCATTCATAGTCGATCTAACTGGTGTGTTAAACTTAACTGGCGATTTTGCTTATTGTCAAGCTAATCTGCTTTGATCTGTTTGCTATCACTTGTAATCACTTAAAATCTATTCATTGGAGTTAATACGTTTTAATTTAAACCCGGTATGTCTTTAAGTGAAGTGTCGGGGGGAAAATTCTCAGCTTGGTTACCACAGGTATACATTGTCCTCCCCATACTGAGGGAAGAGTGAACCAGGAAAAAAAAATCATACAGGTTAGAGTTTGGTTCAGGGCAGGACGGCACAGCTCTGGGGTCCAAGGCTAGGGAGCTGGTGGTTATTTTGGCTGTAACCTCTCTATCGTTGGTTCATGCAGTGGCTGGTCAGAGCCTGCATGTAACTGCAGCAGGGTGTGTCCCTGCCTGTGCAAATGCTGGTGGAGGTGTGGGACCAGGATCAGGTCTGCAGCTTGTCACAGCAGCACACTGAGAGAGGGAGCCCAGGCTGGGGTGTCGGAGGGCTGAGTGGTTCCCCAGTTCCTGTGGCACCCTAGGGGGAACCCAACACACATTGGAATCAGCTGCTTCAATCTCCCATCACACTCTGAACCCCTGTCCACACTCTCCTTCCCCATCCCAGGCTGCCCCAATTCCAACAGCACCCTGGTCGCCAGTATCTCCACCATGCTCCCCAGTCATCCCTGGCTCCAACCTTCTCTCACCCTCCCCACAACTCTTCCTTTGAAAGGGGTGAGGTGCCTCTTGTCACACCTTCTCCCTTGGCTAGGAGGTAATCAGTGACTGTGTCTCACCAGTGGGAAATCTCACACATGAGTGGCAAAAGACAGGGCACCTGTGTGGCTTCTCTCGTTACACCCATACACAAGGCATGGTGTTTCCAGGACTGTTACGCAGGAACAACTTGCAAGCTGAAAAGTATGCACATTATGCAATGGGAGTGGTCAGTTCTGGGACATGTGAGGGCCTAGATAAATACAGCTGCCATGTGGAGGAACCACAGGGACACAGGCATTAAACCCAGGAAGCTCTGGGACCATTTGCTAACCAGCCCTGTTAGCCATCCACGGTAATGGCTGTACTTTCATTCCTTACTGCAGATCCTTTATGGGGTGAAATCATGATTTTTCTCACCTAAAATGTTCATCCGTGCAGTGCCTCATGAGATCCTTCAGCCTCGTGAAACACACACCTAGTGTAACACTTCCCATACATTTGCTAGTCTGTAAGGTGCCACCGGTACTCCTGTGCTTTTTGCGGATACCGACTAACATGGCTGCTACTCTGAAACCTGTCATTTCCAAGTTGCCGCAGTCACATGAGTATTTTTCCTCACAGGGCTAAATTCAACCCGGTCACGAATAGAAAAAAATGCTTTTAGTAAGCTGAGACATGAGCCTGGAGGCACAAGGCCTCCAGCTGACATTAGGGTGACCAGACAGCGAGTGCGCAAAATTGGTGCAGTGGGTGGGGGGTAATGGGAACCTATAGAACAAAAAGCCCCAAATATCATGACTGTCCCTATAAAATCAGGATAACTGGTCACCCTAGATGACATGTTAGGAGATTCCAAGGCCAGAAAGGACAATTGTGATCATTTAGTCTGTATAACACAGGCCTGTACAACACAGGCCTGAGAATTTCCCCAAAACCATTCCTAGAGCAGATCTTATAGAGAAACATCCAACCTTGATTTCAAAATTCTCAGTGATGAAGAATCAGCCAAGACCCTTGGGAAATTGTTCCAATGGTTAATTACTCTCACTGATAAAAAATGTATGCTTCACTGTTTAAAAATGGCATCTTATTTCAAGTCAGAATTTCTTCAACTCCAACTTTCAGCCACTGGATCCCATCACTCCTCTGAATACTAGGCTGAAAAGCCTAGTATTGAATATTTTGTTCCCCGTGTAGGTACTTACAGACGGTTATCAAATTACCTCTTAACCATCTTTGTTAAACTAAATAGATTGAGCTCCTTAAGTCTATTACTGTAAGGCAGGTTTTCTCATCTTGTAGTAATTCTTATCACACTTGGATGTTGGTACATTGAAGAGGGTTCAGACATCTTTAATCATGGACACCAGAACTGGACACAGGATTCCAGCAGCATTTGCACCAGTGCCAAATACAGAGGTAAAATAACTTCTCTGTCTCTCCTTGAGATTCCCCTGGTTATCATCCCAGGATCAGATTGGCTGTTTTGGCCACAGGGTCACATTAGCTAATTATCCTTTCAGGCTCCCTAATCTTTTTCAGTCATTGCACTTCCCGTGATAGTTCCCCATCGTGTAAGCATCGCCTGCATTCTTTGTTCCTAGATGTAGATATTTACATAGCTCTATGAGAACGCATATTATTTCCTTCAACCCTGTTTACCAACCAATCCAGATTGCTCTAAACCAGGGGCCTCTCCTCCTCATTGTTTACTGTACTCCCAATTTTTGTATCATCTGAAAACTTCAGGTATGAGAAGGGCTGGAATCTGAGTTGCTGACACGTCTCCGCTTACACTTGTCCGTTAACACCAGTCACATATGTCTCAGACAAAGTTGGGTGCCTGCAAGAAAGTGTCTCACCAAGAGAAACAAGGGAAGTAACAGAGGTGCAGGCCTGTAACCCTCAATACCAAGACCCTTGTGCTGCTCTGTGTGCCCATTCTGCTGAGCATAGAGTCATAGTCCAGCATGATAATCTCTGCTTCCCTGAGGGAAACTCGACTCCTTTCCAATATACGAATGACATCGTGGACTAGACCTATGGTCCATCTAGTCCAGTGTCCTCTCTCTAATGCTGACCACTCTAGGAGCTGCAGAATAAGGTGTAAGAAACCCAGCAGTAGGTGTATGTGGGAGAGCGGGGAATGACCTGACAATCCTGAGAGCATCACCCTAATGCCTAACAGCTAGACACTGGCTTGTGCCCTGAAACACAGGGGTGTATAGGCTTTTCAAAATGTTTATTTATCTGTAACTATTCTAACTCGGTTCAGAGTAGCAGCCGCGTTAGTCTGTATTCGCAAAAAGAAAAGGAGGACTTGTGGTACCTTAGAGACTAACCAATTGATTTGAGCACAAGCTTTCATGAGCTCCAGCTCACTGCCTCCGATGAAGTGAGCTGTAGCTCATGAAAGCTTATGCTCAAATCAACTGGTTAGTCTCTAAGGTGCCACAAGTCCTCCTTTTCTTTATTCTAACTGGATAATCTCACTATTAGGTAAATGTGAAAACACTTCTTGATTCTTGCTTAGCTCACATCCACAACAACCTCTTGTGGCAACAAGTTCCTCAGTCACATTGGGCACTGAGTGAAGAATGCATTCTATTTTTATGTGTTTTGAATGGGCCATGTTTCAGTTTAATTGAATATCATCTTGATCTTGTGTTATGAGACAGGGAGAACACATTCTCCATCAGCTCTCTACCAGTGAGTATTTAATAAACTTTTCTCATGTCCCCTCTTATTCATCTCCTTTGTAAGCTTACAATCCCAGTCTTTTCAACCTATCTTCACGGGAGTTTCCCCCCAGGCCCTCCCACATGAGAGTTTCTGCAGGCCCTTGATCATTCTCGTTGCCCTTCCCAAAACCTCTCTGGTCCTGCAATATCCTGTATAAGAAGGGTGCCCACTACTACACAGAGGAGTCCAGAGAACTGTGAAACAGTCTTTGACTGATCTCATGGCATTGCATTTTCTGTATGATTTTCCACCCCACTCCTCCTGCATCCTAAAATTTTGCTCAGTTTCTGTCCCCGATTGCACTGTGAGCAGGGTTTCACAGAGCTGTATACCATGATGCCCAGGTCCCTGTAAGGATTTTGAGGAGTTCAAGTTTTTACCTCCAGTGGGCATACACACTGCAGTTACTGATATTGAAATTCATCTGCCAGCATGCTGCCCATTCCCCTGGATTTGTTAGCTCCCTCTGAGGAGCTCTCTGGACTTGATTATGATTGAAATATTCTGGTGCCATCTGTAAATGTTGGCAACTTACTACTCACCCCCCTTTCTACATTGGTAATAACTATAAAATATTTACTGCAATAATTGTTATGAAGTGTGTAACCCTCCTTGCTGTGCTTCTTTCCCTTCACAGGCACCTTGAACATTTCTGAGCCTGAGTGACAGATCAACCATCTCATGGCAGTTTTCAACCTCACCCCCTCTGATCCTTCAATGTTCATTCTAATGGGCATCCCTGGCCTGGAAGCTGCCCACCTCTGGATTTCCATCCCTTTCTCTATGTTCTACATTATTGGTCTGTTGGGAAATTTCATGATTCTCTTTGTTGTAGGCAAAGAACAGACCCTGCACAAGCCGATGTACCTGCTTCTCTGCATGCTGGCAGTCACAGACATTGGCATGTCTACATCCGCCATGCCAAAAGCACTGTGTATATTTTGGTTCAATTTGAAGGGTATTACTGTGGGTGGCTGCCTCACCCAGACGTTCTTCCTTTACATGGTTTATACGATGCACTCAGCTGTCCTAGTGACAATGGCCTTCGATCGATACGTTGCCATATGTAACCCTCTGAGATACGCCACCATCCTCACCAACACATGCATAGCTAATCTAGGGCTCGTGGGTTTGATAAGAGCTGTTCTCTTCATTCTGCCCATGCCCCTGCTCCTGAGCAGACTGCCATTCTGTGCCAACCGCATTATTGCCCACACATACTGCGACCACATGGCTGTGGCAAAGACATCGTGTGGGGACATCACAGTCAACAGGATGTATGGCTTGGTGATAGTGTTTTTAGTCATTGGGTTAGACCTGGCACTCATTGTCCTGTCATATGGCCTGATTATCAGGGCTGTCCTCAGAATCTCCTCCAAGAAAGCCCATCAAAAAGCCCTCAACACCTGCACAGCCCACATCTGTGTGATGCTGATTTCTTATACTTCCGTCCTCTTCACTACTCTGACACACCGGTTTGGTCAGGGCATTGCTCTGCATGTTCACATCATCCTGGCCAACCTCTATTTCATTGTCCCTCCTATGCTCAACCCTATCATTTATGGGCTCAAAATCAAAGAACTTCGTGACAAAATGGGCAAATACACCTGCAGAATATGACTGCTGGGGGCCAATGACTTTAAACCTGTGTGACAAGAGGGCGAAAGGAGATCTCCTCGTTAATCACAGGTTCTCTCTCCTAGCTTGGCTGAACACACCAGTGTGGAAGTTCACAGTCGTGGAAGTTCACAGTCTGACAAGTTCCTCATACCTAATGTCTTATCACTCCATCACCAAGCACTGCTCTCTCTCTTGCTGAGTTCCCTCTCTGACCATCCCCTGCTCTTTCAGTGTCACTCATCAGCTCCCATCCCCTATCCCCCTGTCACTCGGCCTCTCCATGTCTTCCAGACTCCCAGAAGATACTGCATCTTTCTGAAACAAGGTGGCTTCCCTGTGTGAACAGGCTGCTTGTCTGTTTGACGACATGAAGCCACATTTTCTGATGGCCAAAGAGAAATAAAGCAACTACAGCACTGCAGTTCTTTATCATATGTACACTGATCCGGTGAGCAAAATTTACCTGATTTTCTACATCCAGTCCCTAAAGAATCCTGGAGGGGAAACCAAACGTTTCTGTTGGAAAGTGCTAATACAGGAAAGCTGCTGCAGGTTTTGAGGACATTCTACTAGAGCTTATTAGCGAGAGTAGTGAAACTGTGTGTTTTTGAGAAGTGGACTGGGTTTCCCTGGATTTGTTGAGGGGTGGGGGGTATACACCAAAGCCAACTGCAGCCATATGAGAGAGTACTCTCTGCCACTATGAGTTAATGAAATAGACCACCACGTGGTTTAGGGGCAATTGGAAAGCAGGGTTTTAGATGCAAGGTCAAAATCTAGCTGGCAGGTTCTGGTAATCAGAATTGGAGGAGTGGACAGACATGTAATTAAGTGAAAATGAAAGAAGAGAAATGTTTGAAAACCTTGAGTCTAGATGCCTCTGATATTAGACGTTTAAAAAAGTTAGGAAAAATGATAATCCAGGCGGGTCATTATGTCCTGTGTGTGTTGTTCAAGGTATAAAAGATGAGTTAATACAGTGTACGTTGGAGCAGTCCTCTGAAGCTATCTTGAGAGACATTTTTCCTAACACCATTTCTCTCCAGCAGGTGAACAACTGGCCTCTGTGAACCGGCTGTTAATTACTCAATACCATTCCAGATATTACACATAGGCAAATATCTGGGATGCTCTAAACCTACTACTTATGTGGTGTTAGTATATAGGCTCTTTTGTCAGGCTGAGAGTGGGTGTGCTTTATTTGGAGGTCACTTATTTGGGCTTTTTTGTATAAATGACTTCAACACAAAATTGTAGAGTTTAAAAATGATTGTAGGAGTGGTTTTCATGATTGACTGGGGTCAATGTAGATGCACGTCATTAGAATTTTAGAATCCTCCTATCCCCTCTCCCATTCGATTAAGAAAACTACCAAATTCATGAACTTTCTGGCCCACCCACTTTGTACATCCTATCATGTTCCAACCAAGCAACGCAAAGATGTCATTTGGGATTTTTAAAGTCTTATCTGATGTAAATATTCATTTTCCAATTAAATGTACAGTACACTTTCAATTCCACCCAATTCTTGGCCTCTGTCACATCTAGTGGCAGTGAGATCCACAGACTGTTTATATTTTTTTTTAAATAAAGTGCATTGCTTTTCGGCAGAACCGAGCAACCTCTCTGTTCTTGTGTTAAGAGACGAAGTAGATAGAGAACCTAAATGGGGTGCTCCTATACCTTTCACAAAGTGGTGAATGTCTCTTTGTTTGAGATAGGTAAGAGTACTGTTGATGGATAATACCTGCAGAATAGGCCTATTCATAAGACCTACCAAAATCTCTAAAGGAACGTATTTGTCCCACTATATCCCATCAATAAAGCCCTAATACAGGAGGTGTTTAGTCCTATCTACAATTACATGAAATGAAGCAGCAGTCAATACTATTTGCTGTCTTCTCTCTTCTAGAAAAGTTTGTATCTGTAGTATGCCTAAGGAGGAGTACTGAAGAAAAGAACCTGAAGATTACAGCTGATCACTAACTGAACGAGAGTCAACCATGTAATACTATTGCAAAAAAAACAAACATCATTCTGAGATGTATTAGCAGGAATGTTGTAAGAAAGACACAGGTAGTAAATCTTCCACTCTAGTCAACACTACTAAGGTTCAACAGAGTATTCAGGAAAGATGTAGACCAATTGGAGAAAGTCCAGCACCAAAACTGATTAAAGGGTTAGAAAACATGACCGATGAGGAAAGATTGAAAAAAAATGGAAAAAACTGGGTTTTTTAGTCTGAAGGAGAGACAACTGAGAGGGGACATGGTAAGTCTTCAAGCATGTAAAAGGTAGTTATAAAGAGGGTGAAAAACTGTTCTTATCCACTGAGGACAGGGCAAAAAGCAATGGGCTCAAATTGTTGCAAGGGAGGTTTAGGTTGGATGTTAGGAAAAACTTCCTAACTGGGTGGGTAGTTTGCACTGGAACAAATTGCCTAGGAAGTGTGCTTGTTCTGAGTGGAAGCTGTGATTAATTTGTAAGCACAAGGGCTTCCCCAGGCTGAAAGATTTATCCTACCAGAACCCATGTTAGAGTTGGGATGAACTCTGCTAAGCTTATTAACATGCATGTAGGTTCTCTCATCAAATGTTTTCTCTGTCATGTTTTCACCTTAAGAGTAAAGCAGGTTTGTTTACAAAACTCTGTGTGATGCCATGTTGGTAGCAATCCCTCTGTTGTCAGTCTCTGAAAGGAAAGCACGCAGGCCCATTTAGGCAGACTGTGCAGGGAAACACACAGTGAAGGCAGAACTATGCAGCCCGAAGTAACCCCAGTCAGGAGGGAGACAGGTCTCCCTCCACTCAAGAGGCAACAGCTGGGGAGGTAATAGCCTGAGTGGGTGCTTTGGCTGGATCCCTGGACAGAAATACAGGGGCAGGGGCTGTGAACTTTGACCTAGAACACTGTGTTTTTCAGTATAAATGCAACTTTTATGAAGTGCTTTTCCTCCTAAAAACCTGAGTAAAAAACACATCCAAGCTTTCTATTCCACCCCTCGTTCTTGTTCAGTGTGGGACCCTACACCACGATGAGAGCAGCTCTGACATACAGAAATTGGTTTGCTTTAAGTTTTGTCCAAAAAACGTCCACAGCAAACTGAGTCTTTGAATCTGCAGACATTGCAACCCTTCTTAGTCAGGATTTGTAGAGGTGCTATAAAATGTAAACAGCTATTGAAGAAATAAGGATTAGTCCTTTTTTTACAAAATCTGTGTTCATTTCAGCAAAAACCCTATAATCACAGCAGGGCTGCAAAGAGAAATACGCTTAACAAATTTAGTTTCCTGAGTAATAGCTATTGCTCAAATCTAAGGCCACAGCAACGTGTGAATTGGATCTTGTTTAGAATGGAAGCCGGATAGAGATTTAGAGTGAATCTAGAGAACAGAGATTGCATTACACTGGCTGCAGCTGCTCTAAACAGTAAGTAACACATTTCTGCATTGTATTCGTGAGCTTTTGTACTGTCAGGTGTACCCCTGAAACAGCAGAATTGCTGCAGCTGTGTGTAAGGGAATAAAGCCCTTTGCAGCTGAGGCTAGAGCTCCCTGTCACACTACTGCAGCCATCCTCCCGCTTTGGCATTTGCAGAGCTGCTGATAAAGCCCGCCGACTGGCCGCTGCCAGATCGGGAAGTGCAGCATTAAGAGCACGAGGCTGGCAGGGCTTTCCCTGTCCAAGCCCCCGGGTCAGGTCTGTCTCAAAAAGAGACTTTCCCTCGCAGCCCCTTGCCACTGTCCGGTGAGCCCTGCGCTGGGTGATCCTGCAAAGGCTCAATCCCAGAGCCAGGCTAGGGCAACTGCATGAAGCGGCTCCTCCCTGTAGCCGAATAGTCCTAGCCAGGTGTGTGCAAAGCCAGGGTCTTCCCGGTGCTCCCTGCAAACTCTCCCGCCCGGCTGCAGGCAGAGGCCGACAGGCAGCTATTGCACGTGTCCCGGAGCTCGTGCAGCGGGGCTCTGGTGCAGACCCCCCCGCTGGCTCTGTCTGCAGGAATAACTAGCCCTGCCTAGGAAGGGCGGCTCCTACAAGAGCTCTGCAGACACAGACTCCCCTGGTCCAAACCCTGCCCCAGGATCCTGGCTTCAGAGCCCCTTTCCCGAGCAGGCCCCCAGGGCTCCCCTTTAGCGCCCCGCCGCTCCCAGGTGCATCCTATGAAAGGGCCGCTAACAGCCCCAGGGACTCTCACTGAGCCCCCAGGAAACGCCCCTGCCCCCAGTGCAAACCCCTCCTGGGCTCGGAGTCCTGGGCACTTGTCCAAACGGAGCCTCGCTGCCCTGGGTTTGTTCTGGGTCCCTCGGCTGGGGTAGGGTTACGTTATTTCCGTTTCCCAAATAGAGAGCATTGTTGGGGGGTGTTGGAAGGGGCTGTGTGTAGTGAGAAGGGGTGCTTGGGGGAGCGCTTGGGGTCCTGAAGTGGGGGGTGTAGTGGGAGGGGCTTTTGGGGGGCACTGGAGGAGGTGCATGTTTGGGGTGCAGGAGGGATGTGCTTATGGGGGGGTGTTTGAGGGGGTGCTGGAGTGGGTACCTGCAGCCTCACCCCGGAGGTGTGGGGGAGTGTCAATCCCTGTCAGGGTAGTAGGGTGGCTGGCACAGGCCCAGGACACCGCACCAGCCGATTAGTTGGCGTTTCCCTGTCACCCCTCGTGGCTGGGCTCTGAGGCCCTGTGGCAGGATGTGGGGGGAATTGGCAGATGTGTATGCAGGGGCCTGACCCACCGGGGTGCAGAGAGAGCTCCATGGCTGGAAGGTAAAGGGAGGGCTGGGGCTTCCCCTGCCCTGCATGGGGCATGTTTGCAGGAGGTACCTGGGCTACTTGTGAAGGCCAGTTGTGGTGTCTTTTGAGCAGCTGCAGGTTGTGGTATGTTGGGCGAGTTGCCAACCACCGTCTGGATGAGCAGCTGGTGCTGCAGGGCAGGATTAAGGTCTAGGAGCAGAGCCCCAGAACTGGGGCAGCAGGGGTGTCGCAGGTCAGGACAATTTGCAGTGCGCTGGCAGAGCTGTGGGAGGGGCCTGGCCCTGGAATGGCAGAGCTGTGTGGGGGAGAGGTTAGGGGAACCCTGGGCACAGGGGCAGAGCCATGCAAGGCGGCTGGACTCAGGGTTGCCAACCCTCAACATTCAAAATGTAGGAGTCAGAGCTTACGAAATCATGAGTTTGGTTTAAAAGCCTCACGGAATGGGGCTCATTGTGTCTCCTGGGTTCCAGGCCGTTCGGGGGCACCTGGGGCATGTTTACAAGCTTTCCTCTGTAACCAGAAGGCTGATATCGCGGTGCCCTTTACAGCTGAGAGTCTCAATCCCAGGAGCCGGGATATGGAGGAAAACATCGAACATCGGGAGACTTGAGATCAGATCGCTGACAGTCGTGCAGGGTGACTGCTGGGGCCGGGGGAGGCTGTGTGCTTGTGAACTGTGGCAATAAGTTGTTCTGAAGCACAAACAGCATGTGTCGGGCTGGCTGGAGTGGCTAAGGAGCGTCCATCCCAACCTCAGGGCAGACTGCTAAGGAGCAGGGCACACGTCCCAAAGTGGTTGTGACTTCTGGTACTTGGATTTCGCCAACCAGCTATCAGTGTGAACCCCTCAAGCACGACCACAGCCTTACCATGGAGTCACAAACAGCCGCCTAGGTACTCTTGCCATCCAGATAAGCCTGCCTGTGTGATAAATGGTCCCTTAAACCAAAAATCACAATATTAGGTTTCAGAGTAGCAGCCGTTTTAGTCTGTATTCACAAAAAGAACAGGAGTACTTGTGGCACCTTAGAGACTAACAAATTTATTAGAGCATAAGGTTTCGTGAGCTACAGCTCACTTCATCGGATGCATTCAGTGGAAAATACAGTGGGGAGATTTATATACATGAGAACATAAAACAATGGGTGTTACCATACACACTAACGAGAGTGATCACTTAAGGTGAAAAGAAAAGGAGTACTTGTGGTACCTTAGAGACTAACCAATTTATTTGAGCATAAGCTTTCATGAGCTACAGCTCACTTCATCGGATGCATACATCCGATGAAGTGAGCTGTAGCTCACGAAAGCTCATGCTCAGATAAATTGGTTAGTCTCTAAGGTGCCACAAGTACTCCTTTTCTTTTTGCGAATACAGACTAACACGGCTGCTACTCTGAAACCTGTCACTTAAGGTGAGCTATTACCAGCAGGAGAGCGGGGGGGAAAAACCTTTTGTAGTGATTATCAAGGTGGGCCATTTCCAGCAGTTGACAAGAACATCTGAGGAACAGTGGGGCGGTGGAAGGGGGAATAAACATGGGGAAATAGTTTTACTTTGTGTAATGACCCATCCACTCCCAGTCTCTATTCAAGCCTAAGTTAATTGTATCCAGTTTGCAAATTAATTCCAATTCAGCAGTCTCTCGTTGGAGTCTGTTTTTGAAGTTTTTTTGTTGAAGAATTGCCACGTTTAGGTCTGTAATCGAGTGACCAGAGAGATTGACGTGTTCTCCGACTGGTTTATAAATGTTATAATTCTTGACATCTGATTTGTGTCCATTTATTCTTTTACGTAGAGACTGTCCAGTTTGACCAATGTACATGGCAGAGGGGCATTGCTGGCACATGATGGCATATATCACATTGGTGGATGTGCAGGTGAACGAGCCTCTGATAGTGTGGCTGATGGGATTAGGCCCTATGATGGTGTCCCCTGAATAGATATGTGGGCACAGTTGGCAACGGGCTTTGTTGCAAGGATAGGTTCCTGGGTTAGTGGTTCTGTTGTGTGGTGTGTGGTTGCTGGTGAGTATTTGCTTCAGGTTGGGGGGCTGTCTGTAAGCAAGGACTGGCCTTCAGGTTAGTCTCAGTTCCAAAGGACCAGTCACTTTCCCCAAATGCACCTTAGCTCTCACACCAAACACACTGCTACAAAAAATAAAGATGTATTAACCAAGAAAAAGACATGAGTTATTTACAAATTTAGAGCAGTTAAACATACATACACCAGCGAGTTACAGTCTTAGGTTCCAAAAGGAGATAGACGCTGCTGTAATAGGCAAGCTCTGTGTGTCCATTAAGGTAACCCAGGGTAAGCAGCTAGGGATTCCTTGCTTACACTTTGAAATCTTTGCCCCTCAGAATCGAAGCAGCACGAAGAGGGACAGTTCCTTCTTGGCAGAGATTTTTAGTCCTTTCCCCAGATTTCAAGCTGAGAGGATGATTCCACTGCATGTCTCCTCTTCATGGGTGTGGGGCGGGGGAGAGGTGGGCACAAGAGCAATCAACAAAGTCTTTTGTTCTCTGACGGTCCACAGTGGCTTCTCTGGTGTCTATGGGCCTTCTCTTGTTGGGCAGGAGATGACACTTCTTGGGGAAAACTGGTATCTCACACTTGGTAAAGCTTCTCCCCTGACTATGGGGCTTTCCGGTTTCATAGCAAACACTTTTACAGTTACAGAGCAAATGCTTACATGCTACTTTTTACGTGGGATACAGATGTTACCATTAATGCAGGCAGCAACTTACAAGCATTTCATAAAGTGTGAACACTAAAAAATCCAGTGCCCATTTTAACAATACCAACACACAGGTGAGCCAGACGGGTTTCCAGCTATGTGTTTGCCAGTGCTCAGTGAGGCCTAGGGGCCTTGGCGTGAGCTGGCACCTGGTTTGATGATGTCACAGCATGCTTGGATTGAAATGAGTTTATTGGCGCAGCCAGGAGAACACCTTCCCCCTGGTGTTTCCACCAGAAGCTGGTTTGCTGAGCATTGCTTTTTATATGTAAGCCATAAAGCAACGTCTCCAAGTCACCTCAGCATATACAGTGGGGCCCAGCGAGTTGGAGGATACCAGGCAGGGGAGGAGATGGTCCACTGTCCGCTTTGGGGCGGCTTGTGTGGAGGGTTACAGCCCCTCTGCTGCCCCTGCTAAATTGCTTTTGTAAATTGAAAAATAAATTAAAAACAAATCAGGGGATATAGTCATTTACTGATTTTTACGTGCAGAGTTAACATTTAAACCAATAGAACCTAGTGTGACTGGTGTGCGTTTATGCAAGTCCTGTGGCACCTTAAAGACTAACAAATTTATTTGGGCATAAGCTTTTGTGGGCCAGAACCCACTTCGTCAGATGCATTAAGTGCCTCTCTGAAACTTATGCAAGGATGCAATTTCAGCCGCAGGCAGCAGGGCAGTTTCAGGGGATTCGTGATGTGTTAATAGCACTGTTTGCCTCTTCATTCAGCACAACCAATGATAAAGCACAGAGTAAATGCTGAGCCACTTACCACTCACGTAAACGGATGTAATTCCGGTCGTTTCACCATGATCACAAAGCTGAGTTGACCAGCGTTGTCGTTGTGGTTTTGAATCCCCCAGTACACAGTTTAACGCCATAGACTGGAGCTTGTTTTGGAATGAGCCCTCCCACCAGGGTGCTTATGACCAAATAAATGGGTTAGTCTCTAAGGTGCCCAAGTCCTCCTCGTTCTTTTTGGGCTAGTGGTGCACCAGCAGTGTGGCTCCCCTGCTACCAGCTGAAATCACTGAAGGGCGAAAGTTACTAAGAGTCGAAATCACTGAGAGCTGTGTGAAGTAGCGGAGGGGGGCGGAGGGCGGGCTGAAGGTATATTGGTGAGCGGCTGGCAGCGAGGAGCGGCTTGCGGCGAAGGCTGCAGCAGAACCCCACGGAGAGGCGGGGCAGTCGGCCGTCGACACGAGCAGCGGCGCACGTAAAGTGCCCCCGTACCTCCCCCCTTTTCCCCCCAGGCTGTGAGGTAAACTCTGCAGAGGAACTTTTGAACTCTGGGGCTGCCCTGACCAGGGACAGGAATTGTGGGAGGGGTGACTTTGGGTTGCTGGACTCAAGAACTGCTCTGGGAAAGGACATGGCCCAATTTGCCTGGGGGTGGGTTTTTTGCTCATGGTTTGTGTTAAAAATCCTGGTGGTGGTGTTTCCCTAACATAATGCCACATTGTTTCTCTCTGTTATTAAAAGGCTTTTGCTACACTCAGACTCTGTGCTTGCGAGAGGGGAAGTATTGCCTCTTAGAGGCGCCCAGGGGGGTGGTATGTATTTGTCCCAGGTCACTGGGTGGGGACTGGAGCTGGTTTTGCAATGTGTTATTGGAACGGAACGCCTACATACTGAACCTGGCCCTTGTTGCTGCCAACTCTGACGGGCAGAAGGGTTACAATGATCATAACTAACCAATATAATAATACAGCCAAATCAGGGCCTCGCCGCCCTTTGCCTTTAGCTACAGACGAAGGTCAAACCATGCTTGCCAGCTACAGAGTGTTAATAACTTGAATACAGGTGAGGACACTGCCCCGTTGGGCTCAGACAGGATAATTCCTTCAGTCTCATGGCAGTGCTTAAAAACCCAGGTGCTTCACACTGGAGAAATACCCCGATTAGCCAGATGAGCAGGCAAAGATTTCAAATGTGGGAATCCAAGAACCCTCCAGCTGGGGCACTCCTGGAAAGACTGACTCAGCCTGGAACATTAGATTTCAGTTTCACCTGGAAGAGACTGAGAGGAAATGAACTGAGAGGGAGAGAACAAATCCAGTTCAAACACTAATCCAGTTTCCATTCCTGCCTATAGCCCCCCGCCACCCTCGTTCCATGGCAGCTTTGGGGAAAGTGGGAGGCCTCTGTCCACAAATCAGGGCCCCAGCTGCATTGTATCTTCAGGAACAGTTCATTGGTGTTGCTTTTCCTAAGTCTGTTCCCCAGAGTCAACCCCAATGACTGGGAGCGGAAGTGGAGTCCCGGAGTTCACACCTCCAGCTAGTCCTGAAAACCTCAGATTCACTTTGAGATGGTGGTGAAGGCTCAGGCTCCCTCTTCCAGCCTTTCCTCTGCATCCCACCCAATGAACAGTCCCTCCCAGAGTGGGAGTCCATTTCCCTCTTGGTGTGACGGAGAGATCTTGGTTACAGCAGGGAAGTCAGGAGGCCTGGGTTCAGTCTGTCTTCTTGCCACTCAATCTCTGTGTGACCTTGGCCAAATAATTTTTTTTTTTTTCATAGATATTTAGGTCAGAAGGGACCATTATGATCATCTAGTCTGACCTCCTGCACAACGCAGGCCACAGAATTTCACCCACCACTCCTACAAAAAAAACCCTCACACCTATATCTGTGCTATTGAAGTCCTCAAATTGTAGTTTAAAGACCTCAAGGAGCAGAGAATCCTCCAGCAAGTGACCCGTGCCCCATGCTACAGAGGAAGGCGAAAAACCTCCAGGGCCTCTTCCAATCTGCCCTGGAGGAAAATTCCTTCCCGACCCCAAATATGGCGATCAGCTAAACCCTGAGCATATGGGCAAGATTCATCAGCCAGATACTACAGAAAATTCTTTCCCAGATAACTTGGATCTTACCCCATCTAAAACCCATCACAGGCCATTGGGCCTATTTACCATGAATATTTAATTACCAAAACCATGTTATCCCATCATACCATCTCCTCCATAAACTTATCGAGTTTAATCTTAAAGCAAGATAGATCTTTTGCCCCCACTACTTCCCTCGGAAGGCTATTCCAAAACTTCACTCCTCTGATGGTTAGAAACCTTCGTCTAATTTCTAATCTAAATTTCCTAGTGGCCAGTTTATATCCATTTGTTCTTGTGTCCACATTGGTACTGAGTTTAAATAATTCCTCTCCCTCTCTGGTATTTATCCCTCTGACATATTTATAGACAGCAATCATATCTCCCCTCAGCCTTCTTTTAGTTAGGCTAAACAAGCCAAGCTCCCTGAGTCTCCTTTCATAAGACAAGTTTTCCATTCCTTGGATCATCCTAGTAGCCCTTCTCTGTACCTGTTCCAGTTTGAATTCATCCTTCTTAAACATGGGAGACCAGAACTGCACACAGTATTCCAGGTGAGGTCTCACCAGTGCCTTATATAACGGTACTAAAACCTCCTTATCCCTACTGAAAATACCTCTCCTGATGCATCCCAAGACGACATTAGCTTTTTTCACAGCCATATCACATTGGCAGCTCATAGTCATCCTATGATCAACCAGTACTCCAAGGTCCTTTTCCTCCTCCGTTACTTCTAGTTGATGCGTCCCTAGCTTATAACTAAAATTCTTGTTATTAATCCCTAAATGCATGACCTTACACTTCTCACTATTAAATTTCATCCTATAATTAATAATGTCTCCCCGTGCCTCAGTTTACCTATCTGTTTAATGTGGCTATGGTCACAGTGACTTTAAGGTGTTCTGAACATTCTTCCGTGAACGGTGCTACGTGGTATGATGATAGTTACTCATAAGAATTACTGACCTCTGATCCCTTAGTGACAGCACCCTGTGCCTGCAGAAAGTGCTCGTGTCTTCCCTCAGGCATCTTTCTATTGATCTGTCTGTCTACTCTCCACACATCCCACGAGGTTTACAGGGTACAGACCCTATGGAGTTTTAAGCATTATCCCTAGTTTTCCTATATATCAACTATAATTTTTAAATATACACAAATGCACAGAGCATCCAATTGCTCTCTGACTCAGCCCAGAGCCCTGGAGATCTCATTTCCCTTTGGGAAGGTCCCTTAAGTACTGTTTACTCCTAAAGCTGGATAAAGAGCCCAGATGCCCAGACAGGCTTGTCTCCAGCCTGTTTACATCCAGATGCTGCTTCTCCGCTAGAGGCTGAGTGAACCCTTCCCCCCCCCGCCCCCCGAGGATTGCACAGAGCTGTATTATAAATGGAGCACAGGCCTGTGTCAGCTCTCGGCGTGGGATGTTGCTGCAGATGCTGGGGTGAGAGAGGTGTGGGACCCGGCTACCTGAGGGGGATTCCCAGGAAAGACGCTTCCATCTCACAATTCACAGGTACCCATCTCCTGCTGAGGAGCTCAGCTGCTTGACAAACCCAGTGCAACGTGGACGTGATGGGATAGAGACTAGGTCTGTGGTCCTTTCCACACAGCACAGCCATTAAACATCCAAGGGCCCTTGTCACAGGGGATGAGTTTGCTTCCGTATCATACGCGAAAATGTCCCTCTTTGCTGTGCCCTCCTGGGCGGACGGCCTCCAGCCCCAAGGTGGCTTTATTTCAGTGTCACAGTGGATCCTTCAGGATGTACAATAGAAGGTCAAATTCTGAGCTCTGGCCCATAGTTTATCCAGGTTTCACTGAGGCAAAACTCCCATTGGAGTAAGAACCGAGCAAAGACCTCAGGAGCCAGCTGTGTGTTAATGCAGAGACGCTGTCACCTGCTCCCCTTGCATGTCAGGGCTCTGGTTGTTAACAGGGGAGGGGAGGCTGTTACTTGACTTTTATATCAATGGAGGTGCTTGGGCTCCTCACTGGAACAATTATAAGAATGTTTCAGCCTGGGCAACACCTCTTTTCTCCCAGCTTCATTTGAGAAGTTGGCTCAGCCAGAGACCCAAAAGAACAATTCAGCCGGACACAGACACCCAGCATGTGAAAGTTAAGTCCAAATGCTGAAAGTTTGGCAAATTTATAAGCAACTGAAAATGAGGTCTCCTAATGGAAGGCGTCAGACAGCCTTAACTCACTGTGGTGTCTCCAGCACCACCTACAATGGCCAATTGATTAGTGAACCCCTTGTATTTGACTAAGGCCTGGTCTACAACTGGATTTTATATCAGAGAATCATAGAGCCACAGGGTGAGAAGGAACCACAAGGGTTAGCTAATCTAACTCCCTGCCAGGGTGCAGGATTTGTTGTGTCTAAGCCATCCAGGACAGATGACTGTCCAGCCTCCTTTAGAAAACCTGCAGTAAAGGAACCTCCATGATTTCCATGGGTATCTGTTCCCTTGTCCTCCTATTCCTACAGTAAGGCAGTTTATCCTGAGATTTAATCTAAATCTGCTCTGCTGTAGCTTGAATCTATTCCCTCTTCTCCTGCCCTCTTTGGCAAGAGTGACAACTTTTCTCCATCTTTTTTATGGCAGCCTTTCAAGTATCAGAGGACTGCTGCCATGTCCTCCTCAGTCTCCTCTTTTCCAAACAAAACATCTCCAGTTATTTCAGCCTTTGCTCACATGGCTTGAATTCCATCCCTTTCATCATTTTTGTCGCTTGCCTCTGGTCATTTCCAGTTTCTCTACATTCTTCCTATACATTGGTGACCAGAATTAGACACAGTACTCCAGCTGCGGCCTGACCAGCACCCTCCTGTGACTTGTGTGGTCTGCCTCCGCTAATGCATCCAAAAATTACATTTGCTTTTCTTGCAACAGCAAAAAAATCCACACCCCTGAGAGATGTAGCTATATCAACCTCACCCCGATATAGTTGGCATGGGGTCGACGGAAGAATTTTTCGATCCACTTAGTTACCACCTCTTGGAGAGGTGGATCACCTACGTTGCCACGAGAACCCCTGTTACTGATATAAGTAGTGTCTACACTGAAGTGCTAAGGCAGGGCCACTGTAGAATTTTAAGTCCTCAAGCAGATCTTCCAGAAAAAAAACATCCCATCTGGATCTACAGACACGCGGAGCTGGAGCATCCACCACTTCCCTTTGCAGTTTGTTCCAAACATTAATCAGCCTCAGGGCTAAACATTTGGCCCTAATTTCCAGCAGGTATTTGTCTGGTTTCATCTTCCAGCCATTGGGCCTTGCTCTGCCTTTCTCTGCTAGATTACAGAGCCAGTTATTTGTGTGCGTGTGTGTTGCTTCCCCCCCACCCCTGACTGCTGCCTTCTCTTTGCCACTGAACAGAGTTTTTAGCCAAAGCTGTCTCCACTCTTGACTACGGAATCGTGGCTTCTTAGCTATCTAATAAACCCTCCGTAAAGCACACCCAATTCTCGTTCACATTTTTCTCTCAAAATGTTTCCTCCCAATCAGTTTTGTTGATAATTTGCTTCAGCTTTGGGGAATTAGCCCTTTTGAAACACAAAGTGTCCATAGATATGGCTGGTTGGGAACTGGTCTCTATTCATTCATTGGAATGTAATCAGTTCCGTTCTTTATTTTCTTCTCCTCTATCATATGCCCGTTATTTGTCTCTTCTCTAAACTAAACAGTCCAAGACTTTTCAGTCTGTCTACATATGGCAGCCTCCCCCATTCTCATAGCCTGTCTCAGAAACCCCCTTTCTATCTGCTATATCCTTTGTCAAGACTGAGTGACCACAACTGAGCACATGTCTAGAGCAGGGTATTCTCCATCACATGCCTTAGGCATCCGAACATTGTCTTTGTTTTGGCTACTGCTATGAATGAGCAGGTGTTTCCATCGAGCTGCTACAATGACACCCAGGTCTTTCCCCTGAGGTGTCTTCTAGTTGGGATGTTTTCTCGAAACTTTGTTTTTTTTCTATACTCAGATTTTGAGCAACTGGGTGAATGGGGAACCCCCTACAGCATGGGATCTCTAGCCTGGGTTTCATTGGATTAAGGATCGATGATGGATAACCAGTATCCATACTTCTGTTTCCTGCTGGTGCCTATTAAGGTTCCTCCATAAAATATAGAATTAGCATTAGTATGGTCATGTGTTCGCAATTCATTTACCTGAATATTGAAAATGTCATTTTTCAGTGTATGAAGAGCAGCCAATCTGTTTCACCCATTAGAAGAGCCTCCAGTGATACATTTAGTGTCTCAAATTAACATTATCTCTCCATCCAGGCATTTGTACTGCGACCATCTCCTTAGACCCTGAGCACATACAGGCAGTCAGGGGGACTTACGGTACATGCAGGAGACACCAGTCTGCCTCAGAGTTGGACACCTTCTCCCCTACTCCATGTCAGATTCCAACACAAACCACTTCACCAACCCCTCCACCTTCATCCTGCTGGGCATTCCTGGCCTGCAGGCAGCCCAGGTCTGGATCTCCATCCCCTTCTGCACCATGTATGCCATAGCTGTGTTGGGGAACTTTACCTGATCATTGTGATGACGGAGCCGAGCCTCCATGGGCCTATGTACTATTTCCTCTGCATGCTGGCCGTCACCGATCTGGTCCTGACTACATCCGTCCTACCCAAATTGCTGAGCATCTTCTGGTTCAATTCCAGGGAGAAAGATTTCAGTACCTGCCTCACCCAGATGTACTTCCTTCACTGCTTCTTAGAGATGGAATCTGGGATACTCGTAGCCATGGCTCTGGATCGCTACGTGGCCATCTGCCATCCCCTGAGACATTCCACCATCCTGACAAACCCTACTGTGGCCAAGATCGGCCTTGCTGTGGTGCTGCGTGCCTGCCTGCTCATATTGCCCTTTCCCTTCCTGGCAAGGCAGTGGCCATATTGCAGAACAAATGTCATCCCCGAGCCTTACTGCGCTCACATTACCGTAGTGAATCTGGCCTGTGCCGACGCTCGAGTCAGTAGTTACTATGGCCTCTTTGTGCTATTCTGTGTGATGGGTCTGGATGGGATTTTTATCACTGTGTCCTATACCGAGATCCTCAGGGCCATCTTCAGCCTCCCCACAAAGGATGCCCGGCTCAAGACTTTTGGGACCTGCAGCTCCCACCTCTTTGTTATTTTAGCTTTTTATATCCCAGGTTTCTTCACCTCCCTCATGTATCGGTTTGGCCAGAATGTGCCTGGGCATTTCCACATTCTCATTGCCAACGTGTACAACTTGATGCCCCCCATCCTAAACCCCATCATCTATGGGGTGAGGACCAAACAGATCCGGGGCAGGCTGCTCCGGCTCTTTACTCGTGAAGGGGCCTAAACTTTTGTCCTGTTTCTCTGGCTCTCAGAGCTCCATGCAAAGCTGACTGGTGACATGGTGCTGGGCCCCCTTCCCTGAATCACTGACTGGACAGTCAAAATGACATTTAATCCTTTTCTGGCCTTACTGAGCTGTGTCAGCGTGACAAACTGAGGAATCTATCGGTATTCAAATCACTAACTTACAGAATTGCCACCTTTTCTAATTGCTGGTAACTGGACTGCTGAGGGCACGTGCCCTTCCCCGCCTATTCCCCAAGGTCCTGCGCCCGGCCCCACTTCTTTCTACAAGGCTCATCCCCCTATCCCAAGTATTCCCCCAAGGCCCCACTCCCTTCTCCACCTCTTCCCCCAAGGCCCCACCTCTGTTTTGCCACTTTCCCCACAGTCAAAGCCCTGTTGCTCGCTCCTCTACTACCCAACCCCATAAACTTTCTGGGTCATCTCGACCTCCCTCCGCCCACAGATGTGCTCCCTCTGCTTTGGGGCTGGGACAGGAGCAACTGCAGGCTGTCAAGGAGCCTGCGGAGAGTGCAGCAAGGATGCAGTGCAGGTGTCGACAGGCGGATGAGAAGCAGCGAGGGAAGCCTGGAATCTGTATAAAAGAAGCTGAGGGTTTGGAGAAGGGTTGTGTTGCAGGCAGATGAGATTGTGCATTATACAGCTTGTGGGCCCTAAAGCTCAGCTACAAAGTCCTGAGGGAAAAGACCATTGTGTGACTTATTTCTTTACCTTTTGGTTCCTTTTTTTTCCTCGTGGCTGGGAGCCTGTAGCAGGCAGAGTCCCTGCAATGGGTATGGGCTGGGAGACCTTTGCTGTAAGCCAGGTCAAAGTGATCAGCTTTGAAGCTAGAAGGACAACAGCTGAGAGGTGGAAAGATAGTCCCCTGCATTAGCTGGAAAGGCAGGATGCTGTGCAAAGGCCGGGATGGCTTCGCTGGCTCACAGCGAGGGAGATAAACGGCAACCTTCCATTAGCCGGCTATTTACACAGATAAATGGCACCTTATCTGAAACTACAGGGCACCCATTGGGGCTAAAGCTTAATGGTGAAGCTGAGTCTAACATACACTCTGCATGACAATTTTGATCACTACATCTAGAATCTCTTTAGCTGGGCTGCTAGGCAGAATTATCGCCATGTTATCGATGGACTGAGACACGCAGAGGTAAAGTGATTTACCCAAGGCCACACAATGAGTCGCTGTCGGAGCTGAGAATAGGAACCGGGAGTCCTGACCCCACCCCCCACCCCTCCAGCACCATTGCTCTGGCCATGAACTGGAATTGCTTCTCTGCATTGTGTTAGATGCAGTGAGGCTATTTGTGTGTCATGGAATTTCAGTCCTTAAACAGAAGGAATTTATTAAAGAAACAGCTAAAAACTACAGCCACAAAAACAGGTTTCCACACAGCTCAGTTTTCAGCCTGCTCTTAGCGTCATAGAATATCAGGGTTGGAGGGGATCTCAGGAGTCATCTAGTCCAACCCCCTGCTCAAAGCAGGACCAACACCAACTAAATCATCCAAGCCAGGGCTTTGTCAAGCCTTAAAAACCTCTAAGGAAGGAGATTCCACCGCCTCCCTAGGTAACCCATTCCAATGCTTCACCACCCTCCTAGTGAAATAGTGTTTCCTAATAGCCAACCTAGACTACTTGAGACGATTGCTTCTTGTTTTGTCATCTGCCACCACTGAGAACAGCCAAGCTCCATCCCCTTTGGAACCCCCCTTCAGGTAGTTGAAGGCTGCTATCAAATCCCTCCCTCACTCTTCTCTTCTGCAGACTAAATAACACCAGTTCCCTCAGCTTCACCTCATAAGTCATGTGCCCCAGCCCCCTAATCATTTGTGTTGCCCTCCGTTGGCTGGACTCTCTCCAATTTGTTGACATCATTTTTGTAGTGAGGGCCCAAAAACTGGATGCAATGTGGCCTCACCAGTGCCAAATAGAGGGAAATAATCACTCCCTCGATCTGCTGTCAATGCTCCTACTAATACAGCCCAATATGCCATTAGCCTTCTTGGCAACAAGGGCACACTGCTGACTTTTATGCAGCTTCTCATTCACTGTAATCCCCAGGTCTTTTTCTGCAGAACTTCTGCTTAGCCAGTCGGTCCCTAGTCCGTAGCAGTGCATGGGATTCTTCTATCCTAAGTGCAGGACTCTGCACTTGTCCTTGTTGAACCTCATCAGATTTCTTTTGGCCCAGTCCTCCAATTTGTCTAGGTCACTCTGGACCCTATTCCTACCCTCCAGCATATCTATCTCTCTCCCCAGCTTAGTGTCATCTGCAAACTTGCTGAGGGTGCAATTCTATCCCATCATCCAGATCATTAATAAAGATGTTGAACAAAACTAGCCCCAGGACCGACCCCTCTTGCTTGTTTACCAGGGATCATATGCTGCCTGGAACGCTGCACAGTGCATAGCGACCAATGATGCGCTGCAAGGAACCAAATCAGTGCAGCATGTGACTTGAAGGCCCTGATTAGGACTTTTTGATAGCAACACACGAGAAATTACGAATAATAATCTCCATTTAATGCATGGAGAGGCTATGCCCAAGGTCACCCAGTAAATCCATTGCAGAGCTGGGATTCTTCAATCCCAGCTCATTGGCCTCTGCTGATGCTTTATCTCTAGTTAAATGTCTTGCCCCAAATCCTCATCTCGTGTAAGTGGGTGCAGCCTCACTGAAATCAATGGAGAGCCCCTGCACTAGAGAAACCAATGGAGAGAGAGCTCCATGCCTCTGTGCTGCTGCATGGACCTTATAAGCCAGGCCTGAGAGAGACTAAGCAAGGGATTGGCAGCTAGGGACTCATGGGCTATGTTCCCAGTGCAAGACACTTCCCTTCCTGCTGCCTCAGTTTCTTCATCTGCAAAAGGGGGAAACCTCCTGGGACTAGTGAGCAATAGTCTGTGAATCCCCTATCAACAGTGAACTCTGTGTCCATGTGTCACTGTGCCTCAGTGGGACACAGCTGAGGATTCCAAAATCAGGACAAACTGCTAAGAAATGGGGCAGACTCACCCCAGACTGGTGGGTATTCTATCATTAGATTATAACAATCCAGTAACAAATGCAAATTTCTGTCTCACCACACTGGTTAACTAGAAGCCAAAAATACAGTCTCCTGAGGCATCCCAGTCCTTGACTCACCACTCGGACACTGGACTTCATGATGAGTGGTCAGTGAAAACCAATTTCACCACATATAGGGTCCTTCTAATCTCAAGAGACCAGCCACTTAGCCAGTTCAATATATAACTCAGATCTTACCCAGTGATCACTCTGCTGCCAGTCCTTTAGCAATGAAAAGCTAAAGGTTTAATAATAAAATAAAAGAAGAAGAGCTATAAATGGTTTATAGATCAGATACATGCAAGTGATTTTTCAGTGTTCAAGGATCAGGATCATAGCAGTGATAGTATAAACTGCTAGCTTGCAAAAGCCTCTCCGGAAATTACCCAAGCTGGTTGGTGGTCATCAGTCTTTGTCCGGAGCTTCTGTGTTGGAAACCCAGTGCAGGGAAATGAAGACAAAATGGAGATGTCTCAGGGGTTCTTTTATATCCTCTGCCCTGTGATTTTACTGTCGAAAACAAAGCCCATACCAGTACATCACCAATATTCATAACTTCACACACAAAGATGATACATGCCTATAAACAGGATAATCATACTTAGGGAATCATAATTTTCCCATTGACACCTGACAGGACGTACTTTGCACAAGATTTGTTGCAATTGTATAACCGTGGTAACAACAATGATATAAATGGTCCTATTCAATCGTACACCATCACACCATGTTTTCGTTCCACGATGGTGATACAACTGCTAGCCACCAAGGAGGGGGCACTTCCTGGGTTCTAGCAGGGCAAGCAGCTGGGACTTTAGAGCCACTGGAGGACGGGAAGAGCAGATACAAACATGTTTTGATGCAGGGAGCCTGGTCCTTGTACAAAGACAGGAGGAAAGAGTTCTTGAAAAGTGAGAGGTGGATGTCTGTGAACTGGGCTGTTTCCTGCAGGCATCGCCAGCCAGCCCCCTTGGCTTCAAACAACTTGCCCAGAGAGGGGATCTTGTGAGAGTCCCTGTGTTTTCTGAGACTGCCCAAGGTCAGAACTCCTGGGATGGGATCCCCGGGGTGCAACCAGGACTGTGAGACAGCTGAGCCCTCTGTCCCACCAACATTGGGTATCCCTCTCACACTGTGATGCTGTGTCAAGCCACAAAACTCTGGCAGGTACTGCACTTACACAGACATCCACAGGCAGGGACATACCCAACTGAGTTACATGAATAGTCTCCCAGCCACTCATAAGTAACGCTAGAGTGGCTCAAGCCAATTCCCCCCAGTTCCCCAGCCTTGCACCCCAGAACTGCACCCTCCTGCCCTGATCTGAAGCCTGGCCAGCATAAATTCGTTACCCAGTTCGCCCCTCCCTCAATGTGGAGAGGACACACATTAACCTTTGTAACCTGAGCTGAGATTTCCCAAGCACTTGAACCAAAACACATGTTTTAGGTAAAATATAAAGCAAATTGATGAACTACAGAAGATAGGTTTGCAGTGATTATAAGTAGCAGGGGTAGAGATCAGAGTTAGTTATGTAAGAAACAAATATAAAAATAAAATACAAAATAAAAAAAAAGTTCATTTGCACAAAGTGGAACAGCTCCAGACAGAGAGACTGAGAGTCCCACACAGAATAGCCATTTGCCTGGTGTTCATACCACTCACATGGGACATGGGACACCTGTGTTTAAGTCCCTGCTCCAAATCAGGTAGAGCAGAGATTTAGGATCTGGGTGTCTCCCGGGTCTAGAAGTCTAAATAATAAGATAGGTGCACTAGATTGCATCATATTAAATGAGGATATTGATATAACAGGCATCCCAGAAACTTGGTGGAAGGAGGATAATCAATGGGACACAATAATACCAGGGTACAAAATATATCGAAAGGACAGAACAGGTCATGCTGGTGGGGGAGTGGCACTATACGTGAAAGAAATAAAAGAATCAAATGAAGTAAAAATCTGAAATGAACCAAACTGTACCATAGAATCTCTATGGATAGCAATTCTGTGATGGAGTCACAGGTCCGAAGCTCTGGGATTGCTCTGTATGAAGCCAGCGAGGACTCTGGGTACCACGACACCACTCAGGGCAGGCTGTCCAGGGCAAAAACCTCTTCGGTTATGGCCTGCCTGGTCTGACCTCAGATCATTCAGCCCCCTGTTCACACTGTGCACTTTCCCTAGGTGGGTCCACGTGTACGGAATCCCTGGGGAAGCCAGAGGGCCCTGCACCCCAACTTCATAGTCAGCCGTGACTCTCAGCCAGCGTTGTAAAACTGAATCATTTATTAGTTGACAGGAACAGAGCGTAGAACAGAGCTTGTTAGCGCAGAACTCAGTGACTTTCAGCACAATCCATTTTGGGGGAACCCCAGGCCGGACGCCCTAGACTCTCCCCTCTGAGTCCCCCACAGCAGACTGCCCAGTATCCAGTGATGAGTCCTCTGACACACCTGTTACCCAGCCTTTTGATTTTTGTCTCACTTTCTGGGCAAAGTGTGACCTGATTGTATCCTCCTCATGGGTCTCAGGTTATGATGGGCAACGGCCATCATTCATGTGCAGGCAGCTTGAGCCGCCTCACCTGCCCTCGAGGGTCTCAGTAAAAGTCACACTCCTGTATTCCCATCGCCAAGCATTGGTGTAATACATAGGGACACTGACGTACACCCAGTATTCAAGCAAAACAGTAAGATTCCCACTTTGTCACAAACTCTATGCTCAGATCATAACAATATAGCAGTAGGGATACACTACTGATCACGTGATCAGGATCACGATAATAACTGTGAAATGTTCAGGGACGTTAGAGAGGCTACAAAAATTTAAAAACTCAATAATAATGGGGGATTTCAACTATCCCCATATTGACTGGGTACATATCACCTCAGGACAGGATGCAGAGATGAAGTTTCTTGACACCTTAAATAAGTGCTTCTTGGAGCAGCTAGTCCTGCAACCCACAAGAGGAGAGGCAATTCTTGATTTAGTCCCAAGTGGAGCACAGGATCTGGTTTGAGAGGTGAATACAGTTGGGCCACTTGGTAATAGTGACCATAATATAATTAAATTTAACATCCCTGTGATGGGGAAAATACCACAGCAGCCCAACTCTGTAGCATTTAAATTCAGAAAGGGGGACTACACAAAAATGAGGAAGATAGTTAAACAAAAATTAAAAGTTACAATGCCAAAAGTGAAATCCCTGCAAGCTGCATGGAAACTTTTAAAAGACATCACAAGAAAGGCTCAATTTAAATGTATACCCCAAATTAAAAAGCATAGTAAGAAAACAAAAAATGTGCCACCATGGCCAAACAACCAAATAAAAGAAGCAGTAAGAGGCAAAAAGGCATCCTTTAAAAAGGGGAAGTTAAATCCTATTGAGGAAAATAGAAAGGAGCATAAATTCTGGCAAGTAAAGTGCAAAAATATAATTAGGAAGGCAAAAAAAGGATATGAAGAACAGCTAGCCAAAGACTCAAAAAGTAATAGCAAAAAATTTTAAGTACCTCAGAAACAGGAAGCCTGCTAAACCACCAGTGGGGTCACTGGACAATCGAGATGCTAAAGGAGCACTCAAGGATGATAAAGCCATTTGGGAGAAACTAAATGAATTCTTTGCATCAGTCTTCATGGCTGAGGATGTGAGGGAGATTCCCAAACTTGAGCCATTCATTTTAGGTGACAAATCTGAGGAACTGTCCCAATTTGAGGTGTCATTAGAGGAGGTTTTGGAAAAAAAATTTGATAAACCAAACAGTAATACGTCACCAGGACCAGATGGGATTCACCCAAGAGTTCTGAAGGAACACAAATGTGGAATTGGAGAATTACTAACTGTGATAAGTAACCTATCATTTAAATCAGCTTCTGTACCAAATGCCTGGTGGATAGCTAATGTGACACCTATGTTTAAAAAGGGGCTCCAGAGGTGACCCTGGAAATTACAGGCCAGAAAGCCTGACTTCAGTACTGGGCAAACTGGTTTAAACTATAGTAAAGAACAAAATTGTCAGATATATACATTAACAGTTGGGGAAGAGTCAACATGTTTTTTGTAAAGGGATATCATGCCTCACCAAACTACTAGAATTCTTTGAGGGGGTCAACAAGCATATGTGTTGGTGGGGGTTCAACTCCCTCCTCCTTCTCAGTTCCCAGACACAGTTTGCTGGAAAAATAACAGTCCAGAGTCCAATCTGCAGGCAATTTGATGGGTTTATTGGGGCGAAAGAAGCAAACATATTCTGAAGTGCTTCACACCTGTTGGGCTATCTCTTTATGCCAATAGAGTTTAACAATATTCCAAAGCCCTTCACACCACTTATCTCTATACGCCAATAGAGATTTCCTCCCCTCCCTCTTCGAGTATTCTATACGTTGATAGAACCCTCTTCTTCTCCTGACCCCTAGCTCTGCATGCTGACGGTGCTCTCTCTTCCGCACCCTCTTCTTGGCAAACTTAATTATTCTTGTAGTGCCCCTCCCCTGGCACCACCCCTTCCAATATATGATTGTGTTCCATTCGGGGGGGGGTCTTGAGTCTATGGGTGATGAGACCACCTCTTTTGTACCTGATGGGAGAGATAAGGAGTGGGGTTACTTTTGGCCATGGTCACTTTCTTGGAGACTTTGTGTGTCCTCCTTAGACCTTCCTGCTGCTCGATTAGTCCCTTATCTTCTCTTGTTACTGAAAGGCAAGGCTACCAGCTGTGGGTGGGGTGGTGGGAAGTGAAGGGGAGTGCAGCCTGGTACTTTCATTTACTTTCTCTTGCTTGCTTATTCAGCCTGTTTAAACTAAAAACAAGGCCAAAAGCAAGATTATTATTGTTTTATTGTTTATCTTTACTCTATTTACTTCACATTCTCCCAACAATATGGACAAGTGTGATTCATGGATATAGCGTACTTAGATTTTCAGAAAGCCTTTGACAAGGTGTCTCAAAACAGACTCTTAAGCAATGTAAGTTGTCATGAGATAAGAGCGAAGGTCCCCTCATGGATCGGTAACTAGTTAAAAGATAGGAAACAAAGGGTAGGAATAAATTATCCTTTTCAGACTGGAGAGAGGTAGTTACAAAGGGATCTCACAAAACTGGGTGACTTGGCAACAAAATGGCAGATGAAATTCATCATTGATAAATGCAAAGTAATGCACATTGGAAAACATAATCCCAACTATACATATAAAATGATGGGATCTAAATTAGCTGTTGCCACTCAAGAAAGAAATTTTGGAGTCATTGTGGATATTTCTCTGAAAACATCCACTCAATGTGCAGTGGCAGTTAAAAAAGCTAACACAATGTTGGGAATCATCAAGGAATGGAGAGACAATAAAACAGAAAATATCATATTGCCTCTCTATAAATCCATGGTATGCCCACATCCTAAGTACTGCATACAGATGTGGTCACTCCATCTCAAAAAAGATATACTGGAATTGGAAAAGTTATAGAAAAAGGCAACAAAAATTCTTAGGGTATGGAACAGCTTCCATATGAAAGGAGATGAAAAAATTGGGACTTTTCAGCTGAAAAAAAAGATGACTAAGGAGGGATACGTTAGAGGGCTATAAAATCATGACTGGTGTGGAGAAAGTGAATAAGGAAGTGTTATTTACTCCTTCTGATAATACAAGAACGAGGGTTCTTGCATGCATCCAACAAAGTGGGTATTCCCACCCACAGAAGCTTATGCTCCAATATGTCTGTTAATTTATAAGGTGCCACAGGACTCTTTCGGTATGCCTACACTATGAAATCAGATTGAATTTATAGAAGTCTGTTTTTTAGAAATCGGTTTTATATATTCCAGTGTGTGTGTCCCCACAGAAAATGCTCTAAGTGCATTAGGTGCAGTAACTCGGCGGAGTGCTTCCACAGGACCGAGGCTAGCGTCGACTTGCGGAGTGTTGCACTGTGGGTGGCTATCCCACAGTTCCAGCAGTCTCTGCTGCCCATTGGAATTCTGGGTTGAGATCCCAATGCCTGATGGGGCTAAAACATTGTCACGGGTGGTTCTGGGTACATATCGTCAGGCCCCCGTTCCCTCCCTCCCTCCGTGAAAGCAAGGGCAGGCAATCACTTCGCGCCTTTTTTCCTGAGTTACCTGTGCAGATGCCATACCAGGGCAAGCATGGAGCCCGCTCAGGTAACCGTCACCCTATGTCTCCTGGGTGCTGGCAGACACGGTACTGCATTGCTACACAGTAGCAGCAACCCATTGCCTTCTGGCAGCAAACGGTGCAATACGACTGGTAGCCGTCATCGTCATGTCCGAGGTGCTCCTGGCCACGTCGGCTGGGAGCGCCTGGACAGACATGGGCGCAGGGACTAAGTTTGGAGTGACTTGACCAGGTCATTCTCTTTAGTCCTATTGAACCATCTTATGGTGAGCAGTCAGGCAATACGGATTGTTAGCAGTCGTACTGTACCATCTTCTGCCAGGCAGGCAAGAGATGGGGATGGCATGCAGTCCTATTGCACCATCTTCTGCCGAGCAGCCATGAGATTTGGATGGCTTGCAGTCCTTCTGCACCGTCTGCTGCCAGCCAAAGATGTAAAAGATAGATGGAGTGGATCAAAACAAGAAATAGACCAGATTTGTTTTGTACTCATTTGCTTCCCCCCCACTCTAGGGGACTCATTCCTCTAGGTCACACTATAGTCACTCACAGAGAAGGTGCAGCAAGGTAAATCTAGCCATGTATCAATCAGAGGCCAGACTAACTTCATTGTTCCAATAAGAACAATAACTTAGGTGCACCATTTCTTACTGGAACCCTCCGTGAAGTCCTGCCTGAAATACTCCTTGATGTAAAGCCACCCCCTTTGTTGATTTTAGCTCCCTGAAGCCAACCCTGTAAGCCATGTCGTCAGTCACCCCTCCCTCCACCAGAGCAACGGCACACAATCGTTCCGCGCCTTTTTTCTGTGTGGATGCCATACCAAGGCAAGCATGGAGGCCGCTCAGCTCACTTTGGCAATTAGGAGCACATTAAACACCACACGCATTATCCAGCAGTAAATGCAGCACCAGAACCTGGCAAAGCGATACCGGGCGAGGAGGCGACGTCAGCGCGGTCACGTGAGTGATCAGGACATGGACACAGATTTCTCTGAAAGCATGGGCCCTGCCAATGCATGCATCATGGTGCTAATGGGGCAGGTTCATGCCGTGGAACGCCGATTCTGGGCTCGGGAAACAAGCACAGACTAGAGGGACCGCATAGTGTTGCAGGTCTGGGACGATTCCCAGTGGCTGCGAAACTTTTGCATGCGTAAGGGCACTTTCATGGAACTTTGTGACTTGCTTTCCCCTGCCCTGAAGTGCATGAATACCAAGATGAGAGCAGCCCTCACAGTTGAGAAGCGAGTGGCGATAGCCCTGTGGAAGCTTGCAATGCCAGACAGCTACCGGTCAGTTGGGAATCAATTTGGAGTGGGCAAATCTACTGTTGGGGCTGCTGTGATGCAAGTAGCCCACGCAATCAAAGATCTGCTGATATCAAGGGTAGTGACCCTGGGAAATGTGCAGGTCATAGTGGATGGCTTTGCTGCAATGGGATTTCCTAACTGTGGTGGGGCCATAGACGGAACCCATATCCCTATCTTGGCACCGGAGCACCAAGCCGGCGAGTACATAAACCGCAAGGGGTACTTTTTGATAGTGCTGCAAGCTCTGGTGGATCACAAGGGATGTTTCACCAACATCAACGTGGGATGGCCAGGAAAGGTACATGACGCTTGCATCTTCAGGAGCTCTGGTCTGTTTCAAAAGCTGCAGGAAGGGACTTTATTCCCAGACCAGAAAATAACTGTTGGGGATGTTGAAATGCCTATATGTATCCTTGGGGACCCAGCCTACCCCTTAATGCCATGGCTCATGAAGCCGTACCCAGGCAGCCTGGACAGTAGTCAGGAGCTGTTCAACTACAGGCTAAGCAAGTGCAGAATGGTGGTAGAATGTGCATTTGGACGTTTAAAGGCGCGCTGGTGCAATTTACTGCCTCGGTTAGACCTCAGCGAAACCAATATTCCCACTGTTATTACTGCTTGCTATTATTAGTATTATTATTATTACTGCTTGCTTGTTATTACAATATCTGTGAGAGTAAGGGGGAGACGTTTATGGCAGGGTGGAAAGTTGAGGCAAATCGCCTGGCTGCTGGTTACGTGCAGCCAGACACCAGGGCGGTTAGAAGAGCACAGGAGGGCACGGTGCGCATCAGAGAAGCTTTGAAAACCAGTTTCATGACTGGCCAGGCTACGGTGTGAAAGTTCTCTTTGTTTCTCCTTGATGAAACCCCCTGCCCTTTGGTTCACTCTACTTCCCTTCAAGCTAACCACCCTCTCCTCCTCCCTTTAATCATTGCTTGCAGAGGCAATAAAGTCATTGTTGCTTCACATTCATGCATTCTTTATTCATTCATCACACAAATAGGGGGATGACTAGCAAGGTAGCCCAGGAGGGGTGGTGGAGGAGGAAAGGAAAATGCCACACAGCACTTTAAACGTTTACAACTTTAAAATGTATTGAATGCCAGCCTTCTTTTTGGGGGGCAATCCTCTGTGGCGGAGTGGCTGGTTGGCTGGAGGCCCCCCACCGTGTTCTTGGGCGTCTGGGTGAGGAGGCTATGGAACTTGGGGAGGAGGGCGGTTGGTTACACAGGGGCTGTAGTGGCAGTCTGTGCTCCAGCTGCCTTTGCTGCAGCTCAACCATACACTGGAGCATACTGGTTTGGTCCTCCAGCAGCCTCAGCATTGAATCCTGCCTCCTCTCATCACACTGCCGCCATATTTGAGCTTCAGCCCTCTTTTCAGCCCGCCACTTACTCTCTTCAGCCCGCCACCTCTCCTCCCGGTCATTCTGTGCTTTCCTGCACTCTGACATTATTTGCCTCCACACATTCGTCTGTGCTCTGTCAGTGTGGGAGGACAGCATGAGCTCAGAGAACATTTCATCAGGAGTGCGTTTTTTTTTTCTTTTTTTCTAATCTTCGCTAGCCTCTGGGAAGGAGAAGATCCTGTGATCATTGAAACACATGCAGATGGTGGAGAAAAAAAAAAGGGACAGCGGTATTTAAAAAGACACATTTTATAAAACAGTGGCTACACTCTTTCAGGGTAAACCTTGCTGTTAACATTACATACATAGCACATTTGCTTTCGTTACAAGGTCGCATTTTGCCTCCCCCCACCACGTGGCTACCCCCTCAACCCTCCCCCCTCCCCGTGGCTAACAGTGGGGAACATTTCTGTTTAGCCACAGGTAAGCAGCCCAGCAGAAACTGAGTGTCTGAGTGTCCCCTGAAGAAAAGCACCCTATTTCAACCAGAAGACCATGAATTATATCTCACTCTCCTGAGGATAACACAGAGAGATAAAGAACAGATGTTGTTTGAACGCCAGCAAACATACACTGCAATGCTTTGTTGTACAATGATTCCCGAGTACGTGTTACTGGCCTGGAGTGGTAAAGTGTCCTACCATGAAGGACGCAATAAGGCTGCCCTCCCCAGAAACCTTTTGCAAAGGCTTTGGGAGTACATCCAGGAGAGCCGCGAATGCCAGGGCAAAGTATGCTTGCTTTTAAACATGCTTGCTTTTAAACCATGTATAGTATTTTAAAAGGTACACTCACCGAAGGTCCTTTCTCTGCCTGCCAGGTCCAGGAAGCAGCTTTGGGTGGGTTCGGGGGGTACTGGCTCCAGGTCCAGGGTGAGAAACAGTTCCTGGCTGTCGGGAAAACCGGTTTCTCCGCTTGCTTGCTGTGAGCTATCTACATCCTTATCATCATCATCATCATCTTCTTCGTCCCCAAAACCTGCTTCCGTGTTGCCTCCATCTCCATTGAAGGAGTCAAACAACACGGCTGGGATAGTGGTGGCTGAACCCCCTAAAATGGCATGCAGCTCATCATACAAGCGGCATGTTTGGGGCTCTGACCCGGAGCGGCCGTTCGCCTCTCTGGTTTTCTGGTAGGCTTGCCTCAGCTCCTTAAGTTTCACGCGGCACTGCTTCGGGTCCCTGTTATGGCCTCTGTCCTTCATGCCCTGGGAGATTTTGACAAAGGTTTTGGCATTTTGAAAACTGGAACGGAGTTCTGATAGCACGGATTCCTTTCCCCATACAGCGATCAGATCCCGTACCTCCCGTTCGGTCCATGCTGGAGCTCTTTTGCGATTCTGGGACTCCATCATGGTCACCTTTGCTGATGAGCTCTGCATGGTCACCTGCAGCTTGCTACGGTGGCCAAACAGGAAATGAGATTCAAAAGTTTGCGGTTCTTTTCCTGTCTACCTGGCCAGTGCGTCTGAGTTGAGAGTGCTGTCCAGAGCGGTCACAATGGAGCACTCTGGGATAGCTCCCGGAGGCCAATACGTCGAATTGTGTCCACAGTACCCCAAATTCGACCGGGCAAGGCCCATTTAAGCCCTAATTCACTTGTCAGGTGTCGAGTAAGGAAATCGATTTTAAGAGCCCTTTAAGAAATAAAGGGCTTCATCGTGTGGACAGGTGCAGGTTTACATCAATTTAACGCTGCTAAATTCGACCTAAAGTCCTAGTGTAGACCAGGGCTTTGTCACAAGAACTAGAGGTCGCCAAATGAAATTAATAGGCAGCAGATTTAGAACAAACACATGAACATATTTTTTCACACAACTCAGAGTCAACCTGTGGTTCCTTGCCAGATAATGTTGTGAAGGCGAAGACAATAACAGGATTCAAAAAAGAACTAGATAAATTCATGGAGGATAGGTCCGTTGATGATGAATAGCCAGGATGGGCATGCATGGTGTCCCTCACCTCTGTTTACCAGAAGCTGGGATTGGGTGACAGGTGATGGATCACTTGCTGATTACCTGTTCTATTCATTTCCTCTGGGGCACCTGGCATTGGTCACTGTCAGAAGACAAGATACTGGGCTAGATGGACCTGTGGTCTGAACCATTATGGTCGTTCTTATGTCTCTCTTGAGAAAGCGCTGACCTGTCCTAGGCACCTCGCTCCAGCAGAGAGCTCACAGCTGACAGTCCCACGTAGAAATAGGCACCTCCCTCCAGCCCATTGCTAGGTCCCTAGAGGCCCAAATCACTGGGATTTAGGTACTTAAGGTCCTTTGTTAACCACTAGAAAAAAAAAAAAACATTGGATGATGATTCCCCATGAACCCTAGTGGGTGCTGTTTACCATCCCCCATAGTTACCAGTGGACTGGAAAGAAGTTCATGTGATCTTAGTGCATCATCCTGCTTCTTTCCAAATATAACCCAGAATGGTTTATTGAACATTTTTGCCCTGTGTGCATCACTATTGACAGTGTTACCATCTCCATCGAGTAAAGGCCTATACCGCTATTAGGATTTCCTTTTGTTTCTAATATACTAACATAATCTTATTATTATTTTTCTCAGCCCTGCTAGCCACGGTTTTATCTCTGGTGTCTTTTGCTTCCTTTATCCATTTTCTATATTTTATAACTTCTCATTTCTATCAGTTACTATCCACTTTCCCTGCTGTAAAAGTACTGATGGACAATCTCCTACTATCAATGGCCGGGGACAGACATCCATGTTCATTCTCCTGGACCTCTTTGCATTATTTGACACTGTTAAAAATGAGATACTTCTCTCTAATCTAACAGGCAGAAGGAGTCCAGAGGGATTCACTAAAACGGTCTGAATCATTCTTGGAGGGATGCACCCAATTAGCGGTGATGGGAAACTGCACCTCCAGCACTAGACCCCTCCCTTGTGGAATCCCACATGGATCAGTTCTCTCTCTGGGGCTTTTCAACATCTCCATGAAGCCTCTATGGGAACTGGTCACACAACATGGACTCAAACACCAGCAGTATGCAGGTGACACCGAGCTCCTCCTATCCTTCCTATATGACCAAACCAGAATCACCAGGATGACCCAGTTCTTGGACAGAACAACTGGCTGAACCTGAAGCTAAGCAAGACAGAGGTGATGCTGGTGGGCAGAACAAAGCATTTTGAAGGGTTAACATCCACCCTAAAGTATCCTTTGGCTGAAGGTAAAAAATACATTACAATCAAAATACCACACAGACTATGCTGACAGCTTGTGCCACACACTCTCAAAGAAACTGCGGAACCACCTGCTCAACATCCTCTACAGCAAACAGGGAAAGATTAAGAATGAGCTCTCAAAACTGGATACTCTCATAAAAAAAAAACAACGTTCCACACAAGCTTCCTCATGGCTGGACTTTACAAAAACTAGACAAGCCATTTACAACACACACTTTGCTTCTCTACAAAGAAAAAGGACACTAAACTATCTAAACTACTACATGCCACAAGGGGCCACAACAATGGTTCCCTCAACCCACCCAGAAATACTGTTAATCTATCCAACTATACTCTTAGTCCAGCAGAAGAATCTGTCCTATCTCAGGGCCTCTCTTTCTGCCCCTCAACCCCCACGAGAACGATACAGTTCTGTGGTGACCTAGAATCCTATTTTCGACGTCTTCGACTCCAGGAATATTTCCAGCACACCACTGAACAACATACTAACTCACAGAGACCTTCCTACCAAGACTACCAAGAAAAGGATTCTGGGTGGACTCCTCCTGAAGGTCGAAACAACAGACTGGACTTCTACATAGAGTGCTTCCGCCAATGTGCACGGGCTGAAATTGTGGAAAAGCAGCATCACTTGCCCCATAACCTCAGCCGTGCAGAACACAATGCCATCCACAGCCTCAGAAACAACTCTGACATCATAATCAAAAAGGCTGACAAAAGAGGTGCTGTCGTCATCATGAATAGTTCGGAATATAAACAAGAGGCTGCTAGGCAGCTCTACAACACCACTTTCTACAAGCCATTACCCTCTGATCCCGCTGAGGGTTACCAAAAGAAACTACACCATCTGCTCAAGAAACTCCCTGGAAAAGCACAAGAACAAATCCGCACAGACACACCCCTGGAACCCCGACCTAGGGTATTCTATCTGCTATCCAAGATCCATAAACCTGGAAATCCTGGGCGCCCCATCATCTCAGGCATTGGCACCCTGACAGCAGGACTGTCTGGCTGTGTAGACTCCCTCCTCAGGCCCTGTGCTACCAGCACTCCCTGCTATCTTCAAGATACCACCGACTTCCTAGGGAAACTACAATCCATCGGTGATCTTCCTGAAAACACCATCCCGGCCACTATGGATGTAGAACCCTTCTACACCAACATTCCTCACAAAGATGGACTACAAGCCATCAGGATCAGTATACCTGATAATGTCACGCAAAACCTGGTGGCTGAGATTTGTGACTTTGTCCTCACCCATAACTAGTTCACAATTGGGGACAATGTATACCTTCAAATCAGCGGCACTGCTATGGATACCTGCATGGCCCCCCCATAGTATGCCAACATTTTTATGGCTGACTTAGAACAACGCTTCCTCAGCTCTTGTCCCCTAACGCCCCTACTCTACTTGTGCTACATTAGTGACATCTTCATCATCTGGACCCATGGAAAAGAAACTCTTGAGGAATTCCACCATGATTTCAACAATTTCCATCCCACCATCAACCTCAGCCTGGACCAGTCCATACAAGAGATCCACTTTCTAGACACTATGATGCTAATAAGCGATGGTCACATAAACACCACCATATACCGGAAACCTACTGACCGCTATTCCTACCTACATGCCTCCAGCTTTCACCCAGACCACACCACATGATCCATCGTCTACAGCTAAGCTCTACGATACAACCACATTTGCTCCAACCCCTCAGACAGAGACAAACACCTACAAGATCTCTATCAAGCATTCATACAACTACAATACCCACCTGCTGAAGTGAAGAAACAGACTGACAGAGCCAGAAGAGTACCCAGAAGTCACCTACTACAGGACAGGCCCAACAAAGAAAATAACAGAACACCTTCAGCCCTCAACTACAACCTCTCCAACACATCATCAAGGCTCTATAATCTATCCTGAAGGACGACCCATCACTCTCACAGATCTTGGGAGACAGGCCAGTCCTTGCTTACAGACAGCCCCCCAACCTGAAGCAAATACTCACCAGCAACCACACACCACTCAACAAAAACACTAACCCAGGAACCTATCCTTGCAACAAAGCCCGTTGCCTAACTGTGTCCACATATCTATTCAGGGGACACCATCATAGGGCCTAATCACATCAGCCACACTATCAGAGGTTCGTTCACCTGCGCATCTACCAATGTGATATATGCCATCATGTGCAATGCCCCTCTGCCATGTCCATTGCCCAAACTGGACAGTCTCTACATAAAAGAATCAATGGACACAAATCAGACGTCAAGAATTATAACATTCAAAAAACAGTCAGAGAACACTTCAATCTCTTTGGGCACTCGATTTTCAGACTTAAAAGTGGCAATTCTTCAACAAAAAAAACTTCAAAAACAGACTCCAACGAGAGACTGCTGAATTGGAATTAATTTGCAAACTGGATACAATTAACTTCGGCTTGAGTAAAGATTGGGAGTGGATGTGTCATTACTCAAAGTAAAACTATTTCCCCTTGTTTATTTCCCCTCCTACTGTTCTTGTAAAGTGCTGGAAATGGCCCACCTTGATTATCACTACAAAAGGTTCCCCTTGTTTCCCCACCCCCCGGCTCTCCTGCTGGTAATAGCTCACCTTTCCTGATCACTCTCGTTACACTGTGTATGGTAACACCCATTGTTCCATGTTCTCTGTGTATATAAAATCTCCCCACTGTATTTTCCACTGTATGCATCTGATGAAGTGAGCTGTGGCTCACGAAACTTATGCTCTTAATAAACTTGTTAGTGTCTAAGGTGCCACAAGTCCTCCTTTTCTTTTTATGAATACAGACTAACACGGCTGCTACTCGGAAACCTTTGGCTTACGGTTCACAGCCACACCTGGGCAATTCAGTCCATAGTCGAGGAGTGTTCTTGGATTCCTTGCTGACGGTAAGCTTTCTCATACCAGCATCTATGAGTAGTGCTTTCTCCATGTCCGGTTAACTAGGAGGCTCTGTCCCATCCTAGTGGATGATGACCTGGCCTCAGTTATATTGGTCTCCATCACCTCCTGTGTGGACTGTAGCCATGTGTAAGGGACTGTTGCCCCTTACTAAAACTTAGTGAGGGTTTGGTTGGCCATTTCCCAGTACAAAAAGAAAGGGCCGATGGGAATTCAGGAACCTAGGACTGATGGTCCCCAGGGGCAATCACTTGAGGCCAATGCTCTGGGTCAGCCTGATTGACAGTGCAGTCAGGCTAATGAGGGAATCAAGAGGCCAGGGGTCCCATCCACAGTGTGATCTGGGGCTGCCTGGGCCAGAGTGGTGCTGGGAGCAGAGCTGCAGCAACCAGAACCAGAGAGGCCAGAGAAGCAACCCAGGGACCTGCACTGGAGGCAAAGCAGCAGCAGCAGTGCCGGGGGAGAATGGAGCGGAAACTGGAGCAGTGCAGACCCGGGTGCGTTGAGCAGCTGGGGAGAGCGAGAAGAGACCCGGGGCAGATGCCCCCAGCCAAGAGGCCCTGCAAATCAGACTTGGAGGGGGATCATAACCCCAATGGGAGGGTCAATGCTGGGGAAAATGGTCCTGTCACCTAGAGCCTGAGGGCTTGTGGCCACAGCCAGAACAAGTGTCTGACCTGAGGCATCCCTCAGCACAGCAGGGCCTGGGCAGGAGGCCTGGGACATGTGAGGGACAGACTTGAACTGCCCTGACGTTCCAGAGATGGCTGTTTGGGGTTCCCCTGTGCCACAGACACCCAACATCACAAACTTTGCATTGGGTACCACACAATCATATTATAAGGATGAACATGGGGGTGCAGGGCGTTCCCCTGAGGTACAGAGCATCACAGATGCGTTGGCAGGTTTCTGAGTGGGAGCGGAAGTGGAGTACTAGAGTTCACACCTCACAGGAGTGGGGAGGTCACAACCTCCAGCTAGTTCTGAAAACCTCAGCTTCACCTTGCGGAATGATGAAGGATCAGGCTCCCTCTTCCAGCCTTTCCTCTGCATCCCACCCAACAAAGAGTCCCTGCCAGAGCGGGAGTCCATTTCCCTCTTTGCATGACAGAGAGACCGTGCTTACGGCAGGGAAGTCAGGATGCCTGGGTTCTGTCTGTCATCCTGCCACCCAATCTCTGTGTGACTTTGGCCAAATAACGTCTCCCTGTGCCTGACTTTACCTATCTGTTTAATGGGGCTATGGTCATAGTGACTTTCCTGTGCTAGGTGTTTTGAACATCCTTCAATGAAAGGAGCTGCAGAGTATGATGATAGTTACTGGTGGGAATTACTGATTTCTGATCCCTTAGCAACATCACCGTGTGCCGGCACAAAGGGCTGGTGTCTCCCTCAGGCATCTTTCTACAGATCTGTCTGTCTACTAGCTACCCATCCTGCCTGGACGTTACAGGGTATCAGACCCTATGGAGATGTAGGCATTACACCTTCTTTTCCTACCGATCAACTATAATCTTTAAATATACACAAATTCACAGAGCAGCCAATTCCTCTCTGACTCAGCACAGAGCCCCAGAGTTCATATCTCCCTTTGAGAAGGTCCCTTAATTACTGTTTACTCCTAAAGCTGGATAAGGAACACAGAAGCCCAGACAGGCTTGTCTTCAGCCTATTGACATTCAGAGGCTCGCTTCTCCGCTAGAGAGAACCCCCCTGGGATTGCACAGAGATATATTATAAATGCAGCACATCCCTGTGTCAGCTCTCAGCCCGGGATGCTGCTCCAGATATTGGGGTGAGAGAGGTGTAGGATAAAGCTACCTGAGGAGGATTCCCAGGGAAGGTGCTTCCGTCTCAGAATTCACAGGTACCTATGTCTCACTGAGGAGCTCACCTGCTTGACAAACCCCGTGCAACGTGGGCATGATGGGATAAATAATAGGTCTGTGGTCCCTTTTACTCTGCATAGCCATTAAACATCCAAGGGCCCTTGCCACAGGGGATGAGTTTGCTTCCGTATCATACGCGAAAATGTTCCTCTTTGCTGTGCCCTCCCGGGCTGACAGCCTCCAGCCCCAAGGTGGCTGCATTTCAGTGTCACAGTGGATCCTTCACGATGTACACTAGAAGGCCAAATTCTGAGCTCTGGCCCATAGTTTACCCAGGCCCCACTGAGGCAAAACTCCCATTGGAGTAAGAACTGAGTAAAGACCTCAGGAGCCAGCTGTGTGTTAATGCAGAGACGCCGTCACCTCCTCCTCTTGCATTTCAGGGCTCTGGTTGTTACCGGGGGAAGGGGCCTTACCTGACTTTTATCTCCATGGAGGTGCTTGGGCTCCTCACTTGAACAATTATAAGAATGTTTCAACATGGGCAACACATCTTTTCTCCTAACTTCATTTGAGAAGTTGGCTCAAATGTTATGCCGGATACTCAAAAAACAATTCAGCCAGAAGCAGACACACAGCATCTGAAATTTCTGTCCAAATGCTCAAAGTCTGGAAAACTTATAAGCAAATGAAAATGAGGTTTCCTAATGGAAGGTGTCAGACAGCCTTAACTAATGGTGGTCCCACCAGCACCACCTTCAATGGCCAAACCATTTGTGAATCCCATTCACCTAAACTCTTTGCCTCAGGAACATATGTGGTAAGGAGTTCCACAGGCCAAATATGGATTATATAAACAAATTTCTTTTTTCAGTGTTATATGTTCAGACTTTCAATGGAATTCAATGTTCCCTACTTCATGTGTTGTGAGACAGAGTAAATATAAATTCAAGGAATCCCTGTTGAGGTTACAGGGACAAACCATCCCGATGTGTCGAAAGAATAGTAAATATGGCAGGCGACCAGCTTGGCTTAATGGTGAAATCCTAGCGGATCTTAAACATAAAAAAGAAGCTTACAAGAAGTGGAAGGTTGGACATATGTCCAGGGAAGAGTATAAAAATATTGCTTCGGCACATAGGAATTAAATCAGGAGGGCCAAATCGCACCTGGAGCTGCAGCTAGCGAGAGATGTCAAGAGTAACAAGAAGGGTTTCTTCAGGTATGTTGGCAACAAGAAGAAAGCCAAGGAAAGTGTGGGCCCCTTACTGAATGAGGGAGGCAACCTAGTGACAGAGGTTGTGGAAAAAGCTAATGTACTCAATGCTTTTTTTTGCCTCTGTCTTCACTAACAAGGTCAGCTCCCAGACTGCTGCGCTGGGCATCACAACATGGGGAATAGATGGCCAGCCCTCTGTGGAGAAAGAGGTGGTTAGGGACTATTTAGAAAAGCTGGACATGCACAAGTCCATGGGGCCGGACAAGTTGCATCCAAGAGTGCTAAAGGAATTGGCGGCTGTGATTGCAGAGCCATTGGCCATTATCTTTGAAAACTCATGGCGAACGGGGGAAGTCCCGGATGACTGGAAAAAAGGCTAATGTAGTGCCAATCTTTAAAAAAGGGAAGAAGGAGGATCCTGGGAACTACAGGCCAGTCAGTGTCACCTCAGTCCCCGGAAAAATCATGGAGCAGGTCCTCAAAGAATCAATCCTGAAGCACTTACATGAGAGGAAAGTGATCAGGAACAGTCAGCATGGATTCACCAAGGGAGGTCATGCCTGACTAATCTAATCGCCTTCTATGATGAGATTACTGGTTCTGTGGATGAAGGGAAAGAAATGGATGTATTGTTTCTTGACTTTAGCAAAGCTTTTGACACGGTCTCCCACAGTATTCTTGTCACCAAGTTAAAGAAGTATGGGCTGGATGAATGGACTATAAGGTGGGTAGAAAGTTGGCTAGATTGTCGGGCTCAACGGGTAGTGATCAATGGCTCCATGTCTCGTTGGCAGCCGGTGTCAAGTGGAGTTCCCCAGGGGTCGGTCCTGGGGCCGGTTTTGTTTAATATCTTCATAAATTATCTGGAGGATGGTGTGGATTGCACTCTCAGCAAATTTGCGGTTGATATTAAACTGGGAGGAGTGGTAGATACGCTGGAGGGGAGGGATAGGATACAGAGGGCCCTAGACAAATTGGAGGATTGGGCCAAAATAAATCTGATGAGGTTCAATAAGGATAAGTGCAGGGTCCTGCACTTAGGAAGGAAGAACCCAATGCACAGCTACAGACTAGGGACCGAATGGCTAGGCAGCAGTTCTGCGGAAAAGGACCTAGGGGTGACAGTGGACGAGAAGCTGGATATGAGTCAGCAGTGTGCCCTTGTTTGCCAAGAAGGCCAATGGCATTTTGGGATGTATAAGTAGGAACATAGCGAGCAGATCGAGGGACGTGATCGTCCCCCTCTATTCGACATTGGTGAGGCCTCTTCTGGAGTACTTTGTCCAGTTTTGGGCCCCACACTACAAGAAGGATGTGGATAAATTGGAGAGAGTCCAGCAAAGGGCAACAAAAATGATTAGGGGTCTGGAACACATGACTTCTGAGGAGAGGCTGAGGGAACTGGGATTGTTTAGTCTGCAGAAGAGAAAAATGAGGGGGGATTTGATAGCTGTTTTCAACTACCTGAGAGGTGGTTCCAGAGAGGATGGTTCTAGACTATTCTCAGTGGTAGAAGAGGACAGGACAAGGAGTAATGGTCTCAAGTTGCAGTGGGGGAGGTTTAGGTTGGATATTAGGAAAAACTTTTTCACTAGGAGGGTGGTGAAACACTGGAATGCATTACCTAGGGAGGTGGTAGAATCTCCTTCCTTACAAGTTTTTAAGGTCATGCTTGAGAAAGCCCTGGCTGGGATGATTTAATTGGGGATTGGTCCTGCTTTGAGCAGGGGTTGGACTAGATGACCTCCTGAGGTCCCTTCCAACCCTGATATTCTATGATTCTATGATTGCTTTCTATAAATATATCAGAGGGATAAATACTGGAGAGGGAGAGGAATTATTTAAGCTCAGTACCAATGTGGACACAAGAACAAATGGATATAAACTGGCCACCAGGAAATTTAGACTATAAATTAGACGAAGGTTTCTAACCATCAGAGGAGTGAAGTTTTGGAATAGCCTTCCAAGGGAAGCAGTGAGGGCAAAAGATCTATCTGGTTTTAAGATTAAACTCGATAAGTTTATGGAGGAGATGGTATGATGGGATAACATGGTTTTGGTAATTAAATATTTATGGTAAATAGGCCCAATGGCCTGTGATGGGATATTAGATGGGGTGGGATCCGAGTTACCCAGGAAAGAATTTTTTTTAGTATCTGGCTGGTGAATCTTGCCCATATGCTCAGGGTTTAGCTGATCTCCATATTTGGGGTTGGGAAGGAATTTTCCTTCAGGGCAGATTGGAAGAGGCCCTGGAGGTTTTTTGCCTTCCTCTGTAGCATGGGGCAAGGGTCACTTGCTGGAGGATTCTCTGCTCCTTGAAGTCTTTAAACTACGATTTGAGCACTTCAATAGCACAGATATAGGTGTGAGGTTTTTTGCAGGAGTGGTGGGTGAAATTCTGTGGCCTATGTTGTGCAGGAGGTCAGACTAGATGATCATAATGTCCCTTCTGTCCTAAATATCTATGAATCTATGAATCTATGACTTCGGTTCTACCCCACTGGCTAACCAGAAGTCATACAAGCAATTCCCTCAGACACTCCAGTTTCCCAGTATCACCAACAGCATCACTTGTTATGGGGATGAATCGTTATGAAAACCAATACCCCAGTAAAAGAAAACAGTCCTCCTGATCCCAAAGGCCCAAGCCCCAGACACAGGTCAATATATGTCAGATCTTACTCACAAATCATGCTGTTGCCAATTCTTTAGAATCTAAAATATAAAAGTCTATTCATAAAAAGAAAGTCATATAGATGAGAGCTAAAGCTGGTTAAAGGAATTAATTACATACTGTAATGGCAAAGTTTTTGGTTGAGGCTTTTAGCAGTGATAGAATAAACTGCAGGCTCAAATCAAGTCTCTGGAGTACATCCACAGCTTAGATGAGTCATTCAGTCCTTTGTTCAGAGCTTCAGTGTAGCAAGATAAGGAGCAGGATTGAAGACAAGACAGAGGAGATGCAGTTGCCCTTTATAGTCTCTTGTCATGTGTATCTGCCTTTTCTCAATGGGTCAGTTGTATCGCTGGTGGTCCTTAATGGACCATCAAGCTGGCTATGCAGTACTGATGCCAAATTGTCTAGGGTGTCACCCAGAAGCAGAGCACAGGTTTGAACTAGAAACAGTATAGAGCCAATATTGATAACTTTAAATACAAAAATGATACATGCATACAGTTAGCATAATCATAACCAGCAAATTATAACCTTGTCTTAGACACCTTACGTAACCTCCTTTGTACAAGATTTTGTGCCACTATAGGACCTTGGTTGCAACAATGATCTATGCGGTCACAGTTCATATGAATAATGTCACATATACTGATATTGTATAGAGTTCATTTTTTCACCTGAATGTTTCCCCCTACTAAATGCCTCAGAGAAACCAAAATCTATTGCAATTCCCTTGATCAACCAAACTCATTTTTGGAGACCAAAGCCCTGAGGTAAGTGGGGACATGGGATACTGGGAGGAAGCATGAGCAGAGAACACGAGTGGGGAGGGCTCCTGCCTCACACTGAGAAAGAGGGACAATCAGCGAGTTATCTTAAGTGCCTATACAGAAATGCAAGAAGCCTGGGAAACAAGCAGGGAGAACTGGAAGTCCTGGCACAGTCAAGGAATTAGGATGTGATTGGAATAACAGAGACTTGGTGGGATAACTCATATGACCGGAGTACTGTCATGGATGGATATAAACTGTTCAGGAAGGACAGGCAGGGCAGAAAAGGTGGGGGAGTTACATTGTATGTAAGAGAGAAGTGTGACTACTCAGAGCTCCAGTATGAAACTACAGAAAAACCTGAGAGTCTCTGGATTAAGTTTAGAAGTGTGAGCAACAAGGGTATTGTCATGGTCATTAATTCATAAATAGTTTTACTTTGTGTAATGATCCATCCACTCCCAGTCTCCATTCAGTCCTAAGTTAATTGTATCCAGTTTGCAAATTAATTCCAATTCAGCAGTCTCTCGTTGGAGTCTGTTTTTGAAGTCTTTTTGTTTTAATATTGTGACCTTTAGGTCTGAGATCGAGTGACCAGAGGGATTGAAGTGTTCTCCGACTGGTTTATGAACGTTACAATTCTTGACATCTGATTTGTGTCCATTGATTCTTTTACATAGAGACTGTCCAGTTTGCCAATGTACATGGCAGAGGGGCATTGCTGGCACATGAGGGCATATATCACATTGGTAGATGTGCAGGTGAACGAGCCTCTGATAGTGTGGCTGATGTGATTAGGCCCTATGGTGGTGTCCCCTGAATAGATATGTGGACACAGTTGGCAACGGGCTTTGTTGCAAGGATAGGTTCCTGGGTTAGTGTTTTTGCTGTGGTGTGTGGTTGCTGGTGAGTATTTGCTTCAGGTTGCGGGGCTGTCTGTAAGCAAGGACTGGCCTGTCTCCCAAGATCTGTGAGAGTGATGAGTCATCCTTCAGGATAGGTTGTAGATCCTTGATGATGTGTTGGAGAGGTTTTAGTTGGGGGCTGAAGGTGACGGCTAGTGGTGTTCTGTTATTTTCTTTGTTGGGCCTGTCCTGTAGTAGGTGACTTCTGGGTACTCTTCTGTCTCTGTCAATCTGTTTCTTCAAGTCAGTAGGTAGGTATTGTAGTTGTAAGAATGCTTGATAGAGATCTTGTAGGTGTTTGTCTCTGTCTGAGGTGTTGGAGCAAATGTGGTTGTATTGTAGAGCTTGGCTGTAGACAATGGACCGTGTGGTTTGATCTGGGTGAAAGCTGGAGGCATGTAGGTAGGCATAGCAGTCAGTAGGTTTCCGGTATAGGGCGGTGTTTATGTGACCATTGTTTATTAGCACTGTAGTGTCCAGGAAGTGGATCTCTTGTGTGGACTGGTCCAGGCTGAGGTTGATGGTGGGATGGAAATTGTTGAAATCATGGTGAAATTCCTCAAGGGCTTCTTTTCCATGGGTCCAGATGATGAAGATGTCATCAATATAGCGCAAGTAGAGTAGGAGCATTAGGGGACGAGAGCTGAGGAAGCGTTGTTCTAAGTCAGCCATAAAAATGTTGGCATACTGTGGGACCATGCGGGTACCCATAGCAGTGCCGCTGATTTGAAGGTATACATTGTCTTCAAATGTGAAGTAATTATGGGTGAGGACAAAGCCATTTACAACACACACTTTGCTCCTCTACAAAAGAAAAAGGGCACTAAACTATTGAAGCTACTACATGCTACAAGTGGCCACAGCAATGGTTCCTTTAACCCACCCAGCAATATTGTTAATCTATCCAACTATACTCTTAGCCCAGCAGAAGAATCTGTCCGATCTCGGGGCCTCTCCTTCTGCCCCTCCACTCCAACAAACATGATACAGTTCTGTGGTGACCTAGAATCCTATTTTCGACATCTCCGACTCAAGGAATATTTCCAACACTCCTCTGAACAACATGCTAATCCACAGAGACATTCCTACCAACAATACAAAAAGAAGGATTCTGGGTGGACTCCTCCTGAAGGTCAAAACAGCAGACTGGACTTCCACATAGAGTGCTTCCGCCGACATGCACGGGCTGAAACTGTGGAAAAGCATCATCACTTGCCCTATAACCTCAGCCGTGCTGAAAACGATGCCATCCACAGCCTCAGAAACAACTCTGACATCATAATCAAAAAGGTTGACAAAGGAGGTGCTGTTGGTATCATGAATAGATCGGAATATGAACAAGAGGCTGCTAGGCAGCTCTCCAACACCACTTTCTACAAGCCATTACCATCTGATCCCACTGAGGGTTACCAAAAGAAACTACACCATCTGCTCAAGAAACTCCCTGAAAAAGCACAAGAACAAATCCGCACAGACACACCTGTAGCCAGACAGCCAGCCCCCCCACCCCCTCAGACCAGCATTGCTGGAAACACAGGAGGAAGCCGGAAAAGGGCACTTAACATATATTCCAGCACAGCCTTTGAAGTTGTGAAATGTGCTGCTACATTGTGCCTCTGGGAACATATGCAATGATTAAGCTCACAGCAGGCAGAGGCCCTGTGACAGACATGGCTCTTAGCCCCTACTAAATAGCGTGATGCACACACACCAACATTCTAGGTGAGAAAATATTTACCCTGATAAAAGAAATATCCAGTAGTCGAAACTTATTGTTTCTCTCCCTTGCAAGTGTAAACTACTCTTGCGAAAGCTGGCGTCACCCAGACAGACCAGCCTCAATTTGGCATAAGAAAGGAGAAAGAGAATAAAGGAGTACAGAGGTATAAGTAGGGGTCCTAGACAAATTGGAGGATTGGGCCAAAATAAATCTGATGAGGTTCAATAAGGATAAGTGCAGGGTCCTGCACTTAGGATGGAAGAATCCAATGCACCGCTACAGACTAGGGACCGAATGGCTAGGCAGCAGTTCTGGGGAAAAGGACCTAGGGGTGACAGTGGACGAGAAGCTGGATATGAGTCAGCAGTGTGCCCTTGTTGCCAAGAAGGCCAATGGCATTTTGGAATGTATAAGTAGGGGCATAGCGAGCAGATCGAGGGACGTGATCATTCCCCTCTATTCGACATTGGTGAGGCCTCTTCTGGAGTACTGTGTCCAGTTTTGGGCCCCACACTACAAGAAGGATGTGGATAAATTGGAGAGAGTCCAGCGAAGGGCAACAAAAATGATGAGGGGTCTGGAACACATGACTTCTGAGGAGAGGCTGAGGGAGCTGGGATTGTTTAGCCTGCAGAAGAGAAGAATGATAGCTGCTTTCAACTACCTGAAAGGGGGTTCCAAAGAGGATGGCTCTAGACTGTTCTCAATGGTAGCAGATGACAGAACGAGGAGTAATGGTCTCAAGTTGCAGTGGGGGAGGTTTAGATTGGATATTAGGAAAAACTTTTTCACTAAGAGGGTGGTGAAACACTGGAATGCGTTACCTAGGGAGGTGGTAGAATCTCCTTCCTTAGAGGTTTTTAAGGTCAGGCTTGAGAAAGCCCTGGCTGGGATGATTTAACTGGGAATTGGTCCTGCTTCAAGCAGGGGGTTGGACTAGATGACCTTCAGGGGTCCCTTCCAACCCTGATATTCTATGATTCTATGACCTACAGCACCATGATTTTTGAGTGCTTTTCACTATCTATCTGCTGGTCAGATAAGTGACAGCCTCCCAAGGCTTCTGCAGCTAAGAGGGTCCCTAAGCCTTGTCCCTTATTCATCTTTCTGCGGAATTGAGTGACCGATCCTGGCTTGGCGCCGCTGGAATCGAGAGATGCAAGGAGGGTAAGAAGCACCCACACCTGATCTCCTATCTTTAGTGTACACATATTTTGAAATAGAGCTCTATGCTTTGTTTTCTTTCTTTGAGATTGTGGCTTCAGTTTTGTAACTTGTTTGTGTGTGTAACATCTCTACATTTAAATAAGTAGGCACTAGCAATTTTGTAACCACATGATTAGAATCTAGCTTAATAAATTTTGGTAACCATTTGTGCATAAGCCTGACTTGTTTTCTCTGGTTTACTGTAAAGCAGCCAACACAATTAAAGAACCTCAGCCGTTTTGGCTCTAAAGCCTGGCCATTAGGTGAGAGTACTAAGAGCCTAGCGTTGAGCTGTGCCGCCTCCACGGGGCAAACTCTTGGGGCACCTGTCAGTCAATCCTGGCTGCCCGCTGCGAAGGAGCTCTGAGCTCTAGCAGTTAAAGTCACGGTTGTGGAGAGGCTCTTAGTGCTGCCATTGGGGCACCTGTCCGTCAGTATTGACTGCCCGCTGCGAAGGACCTCTGAGCTCTAGCAGTTAAAGTCACGGGTGGTTAGGACCTTGGGGCATCCGTCAGCCTAGCCCGGGCTGCCCGCCGCGAAGGGACAGTGCGTCCTAGCGGTTAAAATCACGGATGGTATAAACGGGCATAGCTGGCACCTCACCAAACATCCTTGGCCGTCGGCTAACAACACCCCTGGAACCCCGACCTGGGGTATTCTATCTGCTACCCAAGATCCATAAACCTGGAAATCCTGGATGCCCCATCATCTAAGGCATTGGCACCCTGACAGCAGGATTGTCTGGCTATGTAGACTCCCTTCTCAGGCCCTACGCTACCAGCACTCCCAGCTATCTTTGAGACACCACTGACTTCCTGAGGAAACTACAATCCATCGGTGATCTTCCTGAAAACACCATCCTGGCCACTATGGATGTAGAAGCCCTCTACACCAACATTCCACACAAAGACGGACGACAAGCCGTCAGGAACAATATCCTCGATAATGTCACAGCAAACCTGGTGGCTGAACTTTGTGACTTTTTCCTCACCCATAACTATTTCATATTTGGAGACAATGTATACCTTCAAATCAGTAGCACTGCTATGGATATCCGCATGGCCCCCCCATAGTATGCCAACATTTTTAAGGCTGACTTAGAACAACGCTTCCTCAGCTGTCGTCCCCTAATACCCGTACTCTACTTGCGCTATATTGATGACATCTTCATCATCTGGACCCATGGAAAAGAAGCCCTTGAGGAATTCCACCATGATTTCAACAATTTCCATCCCACAATCAACCTCAGCCTGGACCAGTCCACACAAAAAATCCACTTCCTGGACACTACAGTGCTAATAAGCGATGGTCACGTAAATAACACCCTATACTGGAAACCTACTGACTGCTATTCCTACCTGCATGCCTCCAGCTTTCACCCAGATCACACCACACGATCCATTGTCTACAGCCAAGCTCTACGATACAACCACATTTGCTCCAACCCCTCAGACAGAGACAAACATCTACAAGATCTCTATCAAGCATTCTTACAACTACAATACCCACCTACTGAAGTGAAGAAACAGATTGACAGAGCCAGAAGAGTACCCAGAAGTCACCTACTACAGGACAGGCCCAACAAAGAAAATAACAGAACACCACTAGCCGTCACCTTCAGCCCCAAACTAAAACCTCTCCAACACATCATCAAGGATCTACAACCTATCCTGAAGGACGACCCATCACTCTCACAAATCTTGGGAGACAGGCCAGTCCTTGCTTACAGACAGCCCCCCAACCTGAAGCAAATACTCACCAGCAACCACACACCACACAGCAAAAACACTAACCCAGGAACCTATCCTTGCAACAAAGCCCATTGCCAACTGTGTCCACATATCTATTCAGGGGACACCACCATAGGGCCTAATCACATCAGGCACACTATCAGAGGCTCGTTCACCTGCACATCTACCAATGTGATATATGCCCTCATGTGCCAGCAATGCCCCTCTGCCATGTACATTGGTCAAACTGGACAGTCTCTATGTAAAAGAATCAATGGACACAAATCAGATGTCAAGAATTGTAACATTCATAAACCAGTCGGAGAACACTTCAATCTCTCTGGTCACGCTATTACAGACATGAAAGTTGCGATATTACAACAGAAAAACTTCAAAACCAGAGTCCAGCGAGAGACTGCTGAATTGGAATTCATTTGCAAATTGGATACAATTAACTTAGGCTTGAATAGAGACTGGGAGTGGCTAAGTCATTATGCAAGGTTTCAGAGTAACAGCCGTGTTAGTATGTATTCGCAAAAAGAAAAGGAGTACTTGTGGCACCTTAGAGACTAACCAATTTATTTGAGCATGAGCTTTCGTGAGCTACAGCTCACTTCATCGGATGCATTTTCCACTTTTGTGCATCAGATGAAGTGAGCTCCAGCTCACGAAAGCTTATGCTCAAATAAATTGGTTACTCTCTAAGGTGCCACAAGTACTCCTTTTCTTTTTGCAAATACAGACTAACACGGCTGCTACTCTGAGTCCAAACATGTGGTTTATCAGAGAGGGCCCTCCCCCGCCCAAAAAATAGAACTCTCCACCTTCTGGGGTGTTTTAGTTATGGGGTCCCACAATTGGGGTGTGGTGTTACCATGTGTAATCATAATGGTACCTCCATAGAGAACAGTCCTTAGGCTTGCAGTTATGTACAGAGAGAGTGCAGATGGCAGTACATTACAGACAGAAAAGAAAGCTATCGACAATTGCTATGCTGAACAGATTGCCAGACTCAGTTTGCCCTGACAATCTGAGCCCCTGTTATCGGCTAATCATTTCTTCACTCCCAGGGGAGGTTCTCAGGGTGAAGATCTCTCGGGTCCATTTTCTGCTTTTCCCGCTGCTCATGGAGCCAAGAGAATTGTCTGGGAGTCCTGCCAACCTGAGAGTCTGCAGGGACTGTACAGGAGAATCATAAAGGTCGCTGTCCAGCACGCCGAGTGTCAGATACGTGAGATTCGTTCACTGATTCTCAGGGCTCTGCCTTTCTGTCACAATAAGGAGATTTCCTCTCTCTGCTGAGCAAGAGTTCGGTGAGTCACCTGTTTCTGCATTAAAGTTAGTGCTGAGGGCGCAAGAAGGGTTCCAGGGTTCAAGTCAAAAACCATCTGGGCAGCAATTCACGGGCATGGCAACTTGAACTGTTTAGTATTATCAGAAACTACCAATAGATTTTCCTGGTAAAATTGGAACTACAGATGTATTGGAAATAGTTTAGACAAATATTTGTTTTTAAGATCAGTTCCTTGTCTCTTACTGTGTCTTTCAAGCTGTCTTAGGAGCTTCTTTTTTTTGGACTGTCTGCTTTTCATAGAATCATAGAATATCAGGGTTGGAAGGGACCTCGGGTGGTCATCTAGTCCAATCCCCTTCTCAAAGCAGGACCAATCACCAACAAAATCATCCCAGCAAGGGCTTTGTCAAGCCGGACCCTAAAAACCGCAAAGGGAGGAGATTCCACCACCTCCCTAAGTAACACATTCCACTGTTTCACCACCCTCCTAGTGAAAAAGATTTTCCTAATATCCATCTAAACCTCCCCCACTGCAACTTGAGGCCATTACTCCTTGTTCTGTCATCTGCTTCCACTGAGAGCAGTTTAGATCCATCCTCTTTGGAACTGCCTTTCAGGTACTTGAAAGCAGCTATCAAATCCCCCCTCATTCTTCTCTTCCGCAGACTAAACAATCCCAGTTCCCTCAGCCTCTCCTCTTAAGTCATGTGCTCCAGCCGCATAATCATTTTTGTTGCCCTCTGCTGGATGTGTTCCAATTTTTTCACATACTTCTTGTAGCATAGGGCCCAGAACTGGACACAGTACTCCAGATGAGGCCTCACCAATGTTGGATAGAGGGGAACGATCATGTCCCTCAATCTGCTGACAATGCCCCTACTTATACAGTCCAAAATACCGTTAGTCTTCTTGGCAACAATGGCACACTGTTGAGTCATATACAGCTTCTTGTCCACTGTAACCCCTAGGTCCTTTTCTGTAGAAATGCTGCCTAGCCATTTGGTCCCTAGTCTGTAGTGGTGCTTGGGATTCTTCCATCCTAAGTACATGACTCTGCACTTGTCCTTGTTGAACCTCATCAGATTTCTTTTGGCCCAATCCTCCAACTTGTCAAGGTCACTCTGTACCCTATTCCTACCCTGCAGTGTATCTACCTCTCCCTCCAGATTAGTGTCTTCTATGAACTTGCTGAGGGTAAAATACATCCCACCATCCAGATCATTTATAAAGATGTTGAACAAAACTTGCCCCAGGACGACCCCTGGGGCACTCTGCTTGATACCGGCTGCCAACTAGACATCAAGCCTTTGATCACTACTCATTGAGCCCAACAATCTAGCCAGCTTTCTATCCACCTTATAGTCCCTTCATCCAATCCATACTTTTTTAACTTCCTGGCAAGAGAACTCTTGAAGACCGTATCAAAAGCTTTTCTAAAGTCAAGATATATCACATCCACCACTTTCCCCAAATCCAGAGAGCCAGTTATCTCATCATAGAAGGCAATCAGGTTGGTCAGGCATGACTTGCCCTTGGTGAATCCATGTTGACTGTTCCCCATCACCTTCCTCTCCTCCAAGTGCTTCAAAATTGTTTTCCTGAGGATCTGCTCCGTGATTTTTCCAGTGAGTGAGGTGAGGTTGACCGGTCTCTAGTTCCCTGGGTTCTCCTTCTTCCGTTTTTTAAAGATGGGTGCACTATATTCCCTTTTTCCAATCGTCCAGATGCAGATTGCTCTGAATCAGTGATCTGTCCTCCTCATTATTTACAATCCCCCAGTTTTTGTGTCATCTGCAAACTTTGTCAATATTCAGGCACGAGAAGGGTAAGCAGCTGAGTTACTGACACATGTCTCTGCTTACACATGTCAGTAACAACTGTCACTTATTGTGATGGGATCCCCAGGGTGCAGCCCAGGACTGTGGGACAGCTATGCCCCCTTAAGTCTCCATCCTGGGCTGTTTCTCACAATGCTTTGCTAGTGACAAGCAGCAACCCCTCCAGGCCCTGTTATCACTCAGCACAACCGCCTATGGAGCCCCACACCAAACTAGATTCCATGAGTGCTCCCAGAGCCACCTATCATTCACAGAGGGAAAGGTACAAGCCAAATCCTCCCAGCTACCAGCACTGTCCATTAGGAATATACCATCTTGCACTGCTCAAGATGACCAGTGCAAATTTATTTTTTTTTTCACAACATCATCAATGGAAACTGGCTATACACCATCCTTTGTAAACCTGAGCAGGTTTACCAAACACTTCAGGCAAACTCACTGGTAAAGATAAACATATTCCCTCAGCCTCTCCTCTTAAGTCATGTGCTCCAGCCCCATAATCATTTTTGTTGCCCTCTGCTGGACGCGTTCCAATTTTTTCACATACTTCTTGTAGCATGGGGACCAAAACTGGACACAGTACTCCAGATTAGGCCTCTGGTAAAGATAAACATATAACATATTTATTGACTGCCAAAGATAGATTTTAGGTGATTATAAGTGACAGGCAAAAAGTCAGAGTTACTTACTGTTAGGGGGCTTATTCCTTCACCCACTTACTTCCCTGGTCCTTCTCGCATGAACAGAGAGCAACAATACCCGAAGTCCAAAGGTGCAAACAATTTGATGTTTATTGGGGTGAACTTCCAGCAAGCATGATTCCAGTTTCCTTCCTTAGTATCCTCCTTCCCAGCTCTGACACCACAGAGCCTTACACCTGTGTCCCTGTTCCCATTCCTACCCTTAGCCAAACATGATTCCAATTTTCTTACCCCCATTCCCTGTTCGCATCTCCCCCTTTAGCAAAACATGATTCCAATTTTCTTACCCCCATTCCCTGTTCCCATCTCCCCCTTTAGCAAAACATGATTCCAATTTTCTTACCCCCATTCCCTGTTCCCATCTCACACACCCACATGCCCACCCACACCCACATGCTCACCCCCACCCACACCCACACCCAGTCACTTCCTCATTGACTACAGATTATATAGTAAAACTTGAGTTCTGCTTAGCTATACCTTAACCAATCATTTTCCTGAAATTTAACTAACCAATCCTAACATATTGTAACATGATTATGTAACCAATTATATCCCACCACCTCAATTAGTTTACACCCAGCAAAATTAATTATACAGCAGACAGGAACAATCACAGAACCAGACAGAGATTATACAGACAAACGACAGCAAAGTGGGAACTATAATGACAAAACAATACAGAAGTGAGGATTTCACATCCCAGCTATTGATAAGTGAGTTCTTGCCAGACAGGATGCTATCAAACTAAGTTTCCTTTTACATTTTCTAGGCACTTCCCTTTCTCTGGAGGTGATAGGATACAATCCTGTCCTGATAATGCCTGACAGCCCAATAGCACCTTCTTTCAATGTGACTAGTTTGGAATGTGAGGATGTGACTGTTCGCTTCCCAGCTTATGGCTGCCTCTGCTGCTTAGCCAAAGGCCTGAGCCTAAGCACAGGGCCACAAACTGTCACAGTAAGAGAAGGCCCTTACACCAGCAGACAGTGGTTTTGATTCTTTCTTTTATACCTCTATCACTAGCCAAGTGATAAGAATACACCTAAATTCTTAGAGTGTAGGCCTTTACAGACAGGCCTGAATATCTATATCCTAACACTTACCAAAAGAAAAGAAAAGATAAGCACGCAGTCTAAACTCTCAACCCTATGAGACTGGACAACATCGACCTTAAGCTGTTTTTCTCAACCCACTGGCTATTGCAGATCATGGTACACAAGTGTCACCCTTGAAACCTTGGCCAGATGCTCTCTTGGATTTTTCATTTTTCTGAGTGTCTTTGTTGCTTGCAGAATAGATCACGGGAGGGTGGGGCGGGGGGTTAGGAGAAAAGGTAAAGCATGGGCTACTGTGTTTTGGTTTATACCCTTCCTTCATGTGCTTGGAGAACAAAAGTTCAGGTATGTCTGGTGGGCACTGCACTATGCAAGACAGAGCAATTGCCCGGATGTGGACTTCTGCAAGTTTGTCATTGCATTGTAGCTCCCTTGCTGGACAATGGTTGTTGATGTTTATTCAACACCCATCCGGGCGTTGGTTACTTTTCCTTGCTGTTGTCTCTGGGGAACATAAGAACATAAAAATGGCACTACTTGGTCATACCAAAGGTCAATATAGCCCAGTATCCTGTCTTCTGACAGTGGACAGTGCCAGGTGCCCCAGAGGCAATGAACAGAACAGGTAATCATCAAGTGATCCATCACCTGTTACTCATTCTCAGCTTCTGGCAAACAGAGGCTAGGGACACCATACCTGCCTATCCTGGCTAGCAGCCATTGATGGACCTATCCTCCATGAATCTATCTAGTTCTTTTTTGAACCCTGTTATGGTCTTGGACTTCACAACATCCTCTTGCAAGGAGTTCCACAGGTTGAGCCCTTGTTCTTGTGTTATGAGAAGTAGTAAACAACACTTCCTTATCTACTTTCTCTACACCTGTCATGATTTTATAGACTTCAATTATATCTCCCCATAGCCGTCTCTTTTCCAAGCTAAAAAGTCCCAGTCTATTTAATTTCTCCTCTTACGGAAACCGTTATTGCCCCAAATCATTTGTGTTGCCCATTTCTGAACCTTTTCCAATTCTAATATATCTCTTTTGAGATGGAGTGACCACATTTCCACACAGTATTCAAGATGTGGGTTTACCATGGATTTATATAGAAGCAACATGATACTTTCTGTCTTATTATCTATCCCTTTCTTAATTATTCCCAGCATTCTCTTTGCTTTTTTGACTGCCGCTGCATATTGAATGTATGTTTTCAGAGAACTACCCACAATGATCTCTTTCTTGAGAGGTAACAGCTAATTTAGACCCCATCATTTTATATACAGTATATAGCTGTGATTATGCTTTCCAAAGTGCATTCTGTTGCATTTATCAACATTAAATTTCAACTGCCATTTTCTTGCCGAGTCACCCAGTTTTGAGAGATCCTTTTGTATCTCTTCCAAGTCTGCATGGATCTTAACTATCTTCAGTAATTTTGTATCATCTGCAAATTTTGCCACCTCACTGTTTACCCCTTTTTCCAGATCATTTATGACTATGTTGATTAGGACTGATCCCAGAACAGACCCCTGGACTATGTACCTCTCTCCATTCTGAAAACTGACCATTTATACCTACCCTTTGTTACCTATCTTTTAACAAGTTACCAATCCAGGAGAGCACCTTCCTTCTTATCCCGTGGCAGCTTACTTTGCTTAAGAGCCTTTGGTGACAGACCTTGTCAAAGGCTTTCTGAAAATCTAAGTACACTCTATCGACTGGATCCCCTTTGTCCACATGCTTGTTGACCCCGTGAAAGAATTCTCGTAAATTGGTGAGGCATGATTTCCCTTGACTAAAACCATGTTCACTCTTCCTCAACAAATTATATTCATCTTTTGTGTCTGACAATATTGTTCTTTATTATAGTTTCAACAGTTTGCCCAGTATTGAAGTCAGGCTTACAGGCCTGCTGATTCCCCAACAGGAGCTGCTGATTCCCCAGCTTACAGCATGTTTTTAGTAACAACCATACAATCTCATCACTTCCATTGCACTAATGATATACTTCTTTAGATAGAACAATGACTTTCAGCAGATCATAACATATTCTCTGAAACCTCACATGGCATGCTTTTTATGCAAGATCACAATTATATTTAAATGAGGAATATGGTGCTTCCGTGAGGTCTAGAGTGTCCCACTTATGTCTGAGACAAAGCTGGGTGCCGGCAAGAAAGTCTCTCACCAAAAGAAACAAGGGAAGTAACAGAGGTGCAGGTGCATAGACCTAAATATCAAGACCATTGTGCCCTTCATGCCCATTCTGTTGAGCACAAAGTCATAGCCCAGGATGACAACATCTCTTTCCATTGGGGAAAATGTGGCTTCTTTCCAACATAAGAATTACATCGTGTATCAGATCATGTGGTTCAACTTGTCCTGTGTCCTCTCTCTGACAGTGACAGCCCCATTTTCTACAGAAGAAAGTGTGAGAAATCCAGCTGTAGGTGGATGGGGGGATGATCTGACCTTCCTGAGGTTGTCATCCCTAATACCTAAGAGCTAAAGCCTGGCTTGTGCTTTGAGATATGTGGGTGTATAGATTTTGCAAAATATTTATTTAGCAGTATCTTTTGTAACTGGTAATCTCACTATCCATGTAAATGTCCACGCACTTCCTGATTCTTACTTAGCTCATGGCCTCAACTACTTCAGGTGGCATTGAGTTCCTGAGTCTAATTAGGAATTAAGTGCAGAAAGCTTTCTTTTTTATGAGTTTTGAATTTGTCATGTTTCATTGTAATTGAATGTCCTCTTGACTTTGTGTTATGAGACAGGGAGAACACATTCTCGATCTACTCTCTTCCAGTCATAATTTTACAGACTTTTCTCATATCCTCTCTTATTCATCTCTTTTCTAAGTTAACAGTTCCACTCTTTTCAACCTCTCTCCATATGAGGGTTTCCCCGGGCCCTTGACCATTCTCCTTGCCCTTCCCTGAACTCCTCTATTTCTGCAATATCCTGTGTGAGAAGCGTGCCCAGTACTACACAGAGAAGTCCAGAGGAGGGTGAAACATTGACTGACTCATCTCATGGCATTATATTTTCTGTAGGATTCCTCATCCCACTCCTCCTGGATCACAATGTTTTGCTTAATTTCTGTCTTTGCTTGCACTGTGATCAGGGTTTGCATACCATGATGCCCAGGTCCTTCTCCTTAGTTCATACAGTGAAATTAGAACCTTGTTAGGTGTTTGAGGACTTCAAGTTTTTTCCTCCAGTGAGCAGACATGTTTTATTTATTGATGTCGAAGTTCATCTGCCATCATGCTGCCTATTCACCTGGCTTTGTTAACTCCCTGTGAGGACTTCTCTGGACTTGACTATGACCTAATTAATCTGGTGCCATCTGAAAATGTTGCCATCTCACTGCTCACCCCCCTTTCTAGATTGTTAATAACTATCAAATATTTACTGTATTATTTGATATAAAGTGCATAATCCCCCGATGATGGGTTGGACACCCGATCTGGGATTCAACCTGATATACTGGGGTTTCACTGAGCCCCTCCTGCTCCGCCAGCCTGAATTCCCTCCCCCTGTTTTGCTGAATTAGGATCTCTGGCCTCTTACAGCACACACACAAACAGCTGCAGACATAGACTGAAGTCAGCTCTGTGTTCGAGGATTTATCAAACACTCACATGCCCACCGAAATAATACTGTTGTGCACTGTGTAGAAAGATCTGCACAGCGCAAACTAATAAAAATTCACCCACTCCCTCAGTGTGAAAAGAGATATGCATAGATTATGCCCACCCCGATGGAAATTGCACAAACTGGATTTAATAATAAACAAAACAGATTTATTAACTATAAAAGGCAGGTTTTCAGTGATTATAAGGGATAACAAGCAGAACAAAGCAGATTACCTTAGTAAAGAGACAAAAACCACAAACTGAGCTTAACACACTACATAGGTAGGATATGCATTAGCTAATACTCACCCTGAGTGATAAACTGGCTGGCAGATTCTTAAGGCACAAGTTGCCTTGGCTTTCCCAGGTTTCCATAGACAGGCTAAAAAGCCTTCTAGCCTGGGATCATCACTTCCCACAGTTCAGTCTTTGTTCCTCAGGTGTTTCCTGGTGTGTTGTTGAACGGAGAGTGAGGTCCTTCAATCATGTCATTTCCCCCTGTTTTCTATCTTCTCCCTCCTTGCTGAAAAGCTCTTTTGCTGTGACCCGGGTCAAACATTTCCCATTGTGTAGTACTATCTCTCAGAGGTTGCTATTATATACACTTCCTGGGGTAATTCTTGTGCTTGTGTGCATTTCCTCAATAAGCCATTAACAGTGTTTGGCCTTTTTACTGTTGAACCTAAAAGGCTGCTTGTGGGTGTTTTCCACCTCAGGACATGTTTCAGCAATACAGACATAGCCAAACTTCGTAACTTCACACACAATGATACTACATATAATTCAACGATATATGACTGTCCAGCAGATCAAGACTTTTAGAATGACACTTCACAAGGCATACTTTGAATAAGAGTTATCCTAATGACATGGCAGTGATGTATATTGGTGTGTTAGGGTGTAACACACCATCTCTCTATTTCTCTTCGCAGATGCCCTGAGCATTTCTGAGCTCGAACAACGCATCGACCACTTCATGGCAGTTTTCAACCTCACCCCCTCTGATCCTTCAACATTCATCCTAATGGGCATCCCTGGCCTGGAAACTACTCATGCCCTGATTTCCATCCCTTTCTCTATGTCCTACATTATCAGCCTGTTGGGAAATTTCACGGTTCTGTTTGTTGTAGGCAAAGAGCAGACCCTGCACAAGCCGATGTACCTACTGCTCTGCATGCTGGCGCTCACAGACATCAGCATGTGTACCTCCATTGTACCAAAGGCACTGTGCATATTTTGGTTTAATTTGAAAGGCATTACTGTGGGTGGCTGCCTCACTCAGTCATTCTTCCTTCACGCAGGTGCTATGATGTACTCAGCCGTCCTCATGACAATGGCCTTCGATCGCTATGTTGCCATATGTAACCCTCTGAGATACGCCACCATCCTCACCAATGCACGAATAGCTAAGCTAGGGCTAGTGGGTTTGATGAGAGCTGTTCTCTTCATTCTGCCCCTGCCTCTGCTCCTGAGCAGGCTCCCATTCTGTGCCAACCACATTATCCCCCATACGTACTGCGAGCACATAGCTGTAGCGAAGATATCATGTGGGGACATCACAGTTAACAGGAGGTATGGCTTGGTGCTAACGTTTGTAGTCATCGTGTTAGACCTAATGCTCATTGCCCTGTCCTACAGTCTGATCATCAGGGCCCTCCGAAGAATGTCCTCCAAGAAAGCTCACCAGAAAGCTCTCAACACCTGCACAGCCCACATCTGTGTGATGCTGACCTCTTATACTCCCTTCCTCTTCTCCCACCTGACCCACCGCTTCGGTCAGGGCATCGCTCCCCATGTTCACATCATCTTGGCCAACCTCTATTTCCTCGTCCCCCCCATGCTCCACCCTATTATTTATGGGGTCAAATGCAAAGAGCTTCGTGAAAAAGTGGGCAAATACACCTGCAGAATGTGATTGCCAGGTGGCACTGACTCTAAACCTGTGTGACAACAGGGGGAAAGGATATCTCCTCATTAATCAAGGGTGCTCTCTCCGCATTTGGATGAGCTCAATATTGTGGAAGTTCAGAGTCTGAGAATATTCTCACACCTAAAGTCTTATCACTCCATCCCTATTGCTGATTTCCCTCTCTCTGACCATCACCTGACCTCTTTCAGCATCACCCATCATCCTCCAACCCCCCCACACACACACTGTCAATCAGCTTTTCAGTGACTTCCAGACCTCTGAAATATCCCACAGCCTTCTAATGGCTTTCCATTAATCTCTCTGTGAACAGGGTTCTGCATCAGTTTGGATGAACGGAAGCTATGCTTTCACATAATCAAAGACAAAGAAAGAAACTACAATGCTGAACTGCTTTATTGTATGTGCAATGATCCAGTGAACAAAATGGACCTGCTTTTTCTATTTCTGATGGTTCAGGAAGCCTGGAGGATAAACCAAATGTTTCAGTTGGAAAGTTTTTGAGAACTGGACTGCTGTGTTAAACTATGACATCCGCTTTGAGTCAAATAACTTATCGCTTTACACAGTTGATTTTGGAGTTGATTTTCTACTGGAACATTGACAACAGGAATCGTTAGTGTGTATTTTGAAAGACATCAAATGTAGGTGTTGAGATTTCATGTTGGAATGTGTGAAACAGGTGAAACAGCTCTTATTCAGGACAACCAAGTTGAGCAGTTTCAGGTTGAAGTTCTCGAACACAGAAGAAAGTCTTCAGAGAACTTGGCTCGTTTCCTCTTTTGCTGATTTTGTTACCTGTTAGCAATACTGAAGTCTCTAAGGTGCCACAAGTACTCCTTTTTTTTTTGCGAATACAGACTAACACGGCTGTTACTCTGAAAACTGAAGTAGAAAGGTAGTTTTCACAGATGAACTTGATAAAAACAAAACTGCACAACAAGATGCAGGAGGAACTTACAAAAAACCTTCTTCATATTAGGGTGTATATGCAATGACACAACATCTGTGGTGAAGAGTTTACAGCAATGAAAGAAATGATTGCACTCGTCACTGCTGACGGATGACCAGCAGCAGAAATTTTCTACTTCAGACAAAGACCTCGAGGATGAAAGGTTGCCTTTTAGAGACTAACAGTAAGAAACTAAATCAACACAAAATATGGTCATTGACGACTATGATTGAATACGTTAGAAATAAATAAAATAAAAATGTCTTTTTTTTGCACTACATACATTTTGGGCTACTTTTGGCTTATTTTTAACACTGTCTTTCACCATTTTTGTTTGAGACATCTGCCGACCCTCAAATGGGATGCAAGTACTAGTACCTGGCAACCACAAGCCCACACCTGGGCCGGAGGTAGAGCAGAAGCACTGAGACACAGCTCGGGGCCTGAAGAGGACCAGAGCCAGGAGCTGGAGCAGTGCAGACCAGCTGCACCTGTAGATACCAGGGCTGAGCTATAGCAGGGAGCTGCGGGGCCAGAGCCAGGATAGTGGGTGCCGGATGTGCCACCAGTAACATGGCTGCTGAGCATGATGAATTACTGGGGAGAGCAAGCTGGGGCCATGGGCAGAGGGCCCAGCACAGGGAAACTTTGCTAGAGAGGAGGGCTTTGAAGGCTGGACTCAGAGTGGGGGATGTGAACCTGATGCAGGGGGCTGATGCTGGGGTGAAGGGTCCTGCCACCTGAAGCCTGAGGGAGTGTGGACACTGTCAGAGCAGGTGTCTGACCCCTGGTATCACCACAGAGCATCCAGGGCTGGGTGGGAGGCCTTTTACGGGTGAGAAACAGAGACGGATGTTACATCCCAGAGACGGATGTTTTTGGTGTTCCCCAGGCCCATAGAGTGGGTTTCTTTTTTCTCATATTTTTTTCCATTTGTTCATTATTTTCCTTACAGTTGCTGTTTAATTAATTGTATGTGGTTTGAACGTAATGCAGTGATCAGCGGGTCAGGGAATCGGCTGGTGCAGAGAGAGTGCTCCAGAGTGGGGACACCCTAGCCCCTGTCCTAAGTGATGACTGTGAGAATGGGGGTCACACACAGGGCTGGTTTTTGAGGTGGGCAGTTCCGGCTATGTCTCAGGTCAAAATACCGAAGGTGATCTGGTTTGATACCTATCACATAACCTGACCTTCTGACCAAGAGCCAGCTGGGCTTACAGAGGCAGGCAACCAGCCAGCCATCTGAGAGACACACAGCTCTGGAGAGGGCGGACCCAAGCTGGAGCTTCATCAGTCAGGCACTCAGCCCAGTAACTCTTCCAGTCAGAGCAGGGTTGCCCAGGGCTCCCCACTCTCCTGGGAAACAGGGCCACCTGTCCTAGAAAAGCCATGCCTGGTGTGAGGCTGTGCTGGAAGAGCCTTCCTATCTGATCCATGGGAAGGGCAACTGAGGTTGTTGGGGGGAAAGAGGAGACGGGGTTCACATGCCAGGAGATCTGTGTCCAAGCGGGGACTTGTAGCCTCCCTGCTATCTAGCTTGTGGTGGGGATGGGCCTGGACTATCGTCCCCAAAGAGCTCCATGCTTGCTCAGGAAAGGGCTTGTTCTTTCCCTGGCACTGCTGGCAGGTTGGAGAGCGCACACCTAGCTCCACACAAAAAGAAGCACCATGCTAACCAAGGGCACTGGAGCCTGCTCCCATCCCTCCCCTGCAGACCAATGGTACATGGTAAGCAAAAACATGGAGACCTGGGAGTAGGGTTGGAATTTGGGAGATCATGGGCTGTTATAACAGCGAGAAAGGGGAGACGAGACAACTGGGGAGGGGACGGGATAAAATCCATATCTTAGATGTCTGTACACTCCCCTTTGGGCTATGATCAGCTCCAAGAGTATTCTCCCAGGTTCTCTCAGGAGTGGCCCTCAACTATGCTCCCAGAGGATCATGATCTATTCCTACCTAGATGATTGTCACCTCACAGACTGCTCCTTCAACAAGGCATGTCTGGTTGCGCCCCAACTGCTTTAGATTTTTCACGGAACTGGGTGTGCAGATCAGCATCCAAAAATCAACCTTCACCCCGGTACAGAGCTGAGAGTTTATAAGGACCAACCTCAAATCATCACAGGACAAAGCACTCCTGCCTCAGCTCTGGTTCCTCTCCTTGGGCAGGCTCACAGAGACAATGCAAATGATTCCTCAAATATCAGCCAGACACTGCCTCCACCTCCTGGGGCACATGGTGGCTGGCACAGGGGTGATACCTCATGCCAGGCTTCATATGCCACCTCCAGGTGTGGTTCAGTTCGATCTACAGACCAAACAGAGACAGACTAGACACATCTCTGTCACTGCCCACCAAACTCAAGAACTCCCTGGGCTGGTGGAAAAACCCAGCATACCAGATTTAGATGAAATCTCAAGAAAATCTTCCTAACTGTAAGAACAGTTGCCTCCGCTGGTTGGAAGGCATGAGATGCGATGTCCTGAGGTTGGGGGTTCCACGACCACCACTCCCAAGAGGAGAAGGCGGGTGGTGGTGGTCGGGGACTCTCTCCTCCGGGGGACTGAGTCATCTATCTGCCGCCCTGACCGGGAAAACCGAGAAGTCTGCTGCTTGCCGGGGTCTAAGATTCGCGATGTGACGGAGAGACTGCCGAGACTCATCAAGCCCTCGGATCGCTACCCCTTCCTGCTTCTCCACGTGGGCACCAATGATACTGCCAAGAATGACCTTGAGCGGATCACTGCGGACTACGTGGCTCTGGGAAGAAGGATAAAGGAGTTTGAGGCGCAAGTGGTGTTCTCGTCCATCCTCCCCGCGGAAGGAAAAGGCCTGGGTAGGGACCGTCGAATCGTGGAAGTCAATGAATGGCTACGCAGGTGGTGTCGGAGAGAAGGCTTTGGATTCTTTGACCATGGGATGGTGTTCCATGAAGGAGGAGTGCTGGGCAGAGACGGGCTCCATCTTACGAAGAGAGGGAAGAGCATCTTTGCCAGCAGGCTGGCTAATCTAGTGAGGAGGGCTTTAAACTAGGTTTACTGGGGGAAGGAGACCAAAGCCCTGAGGTAAGTGGGAAAGCGGGATACCGGGAGGAAGCACAGGCAGAAATGTCTGTGAGGGGAGGGCTCCTGCCTCATACTGGGAATGAGGGGCGATCAACAGGTTATCTCAAGTGCTTATATACGAATGCACAAAGCCTTGGAAACAAGCAGGGAGAACTGGAGGTCCTGGTGATGTCAAGGAACTATGATGTGATTGGAATCACAGAGACTTGGTGGGATAACTCACATGACTGGAGTACTGTCATGGATGGTTATAAACTGTTCAGGAAGGACAGGCAGGGCAGAAAAGGTGGGGGAGTAGCACTGTATGTAAGGGAGCAGTATGATTGCTCAGAGCTCCGGTACGATACTGCAGAAAAACCTGAGTGTCTCTGGATTAAGTTTAGAAGTGTGTGCAACAAGAGTGATGTAGTGGTGGGAGTCTGCTATAGACCACCGGACCAGGGGGATGAGGTAGATGAGGCTTTCTTCCGGCAGCTCACGGAACCTACTAGATCGCATGCCCTGATTCTCATGGGTGATTTTAATTTTCCTGATATCTGCTGGGAAAGCAATACTGCGGTGCATAGACAATCCAGGAAGTTTTTGGAAAGCGTAGGGGACAATTTCCTGGTGCAAGTGCTAGAGGAGCCAACTAGGGGGGGCGCTTTTCTTGACCTGCTGCTCACAAACCGGGTAGAATTAGTGGGGGAAGCAAAAGTGGATGGGAATCTGGGAGGCAGTGAACATGAGTTGGTTGAGTTCAGGATCCTGACGCAGGGAAGAAAGGTAAGCAGCAGGATACGGACCCTGGACTTCAGGAAAGCAGACTTCGACTCCCTCAGGGAACGGATGGCCAGGATCCCCTGGGGGACTAACTTGAAGGGGAAAGGAGTCCAGGAGAGCTGGCTGTATTTCAAGGAATCCCTGTTGAGGTTACAGGGACAAACCATCCCAATGAGTCGAAAGAATAGTAAATATGGCAGGCGACCAGCTTGGCTTAACGGTGAAATCCTAGCGGATCTTAAACATAAAAAAGAAGCTTACAAGAAGTGGAAGGTTGGACATATGACCAGGGAAAAGTATAAAAATATTGCTCGGGCATGTAGGAATGAAATCAGGAGGGCCAAATCGCACCTGGAGCTGCAGCTAGCGAGAGATGTTAAGAGTAACAAGAAGGGTTTCTTCAGGTATGTTGGCAACAAGAAGAAAGCCAAGGAAAGTGTGGGCCCCTTACTGAATGAGGGAGGCAACCTAGTGACAGAGGATGTGGAAAAAGCTAATGTACTCAATGCTTTTTTTGCCTCTGTTTTCACTAACAAGGTCAGCTCCCAGACTGCTACGCTGGGCATCACAAAATGGGGAAGAGATGGCCAGCCCTCTGTGGAGATAGAGGTGGTTAGGGACTATTTAGAAAAGCTGGACGTGCACAAGTCCATGGGGCCGGACGAGTTGCATCCGAGAGTGCTGAAGGAATTGGCGGCTGTGATTGCAGAGCCATTGGCCATTATCTTTGAAAACTCGTGGCGAACCGGAGAAGTCCCGGATGACTGGAAAAAGGCTAATGTAGTGCCAATCTTTAAAAAAGGGAAGAAGGAGGATCCTGGGAACTACAGGCCAGTCAGCCTCACCTCAGTCCCTGGAAAAATCATGGAGCAGGTCCTCAAAGAATCAATCTTGAAGTACTTGCATGAGAGGAAAGTGATCAGGAACAGCCAGCATGGATTCACCAAGGGAAGGTCATGCCTGACTAATCTAATCGCCTTTTATCATGAGATTACTGGTTCTGTGGATGAAGGGAAAGCAGTGGATGTATTGTTTCTTGACTTTAGCAAAGCTTTTGACACGGTCTCCCACAGTATTCTTGTCAGCAAGTTAAGGAAGTATGGGCTGGATGAATGCACTACAGGGTGGGTAGAAAGCTGGCTAGATTGTCGGGCTCAACGGGTAGTGATCAATGGCTCCATGTCTAGTTGGCAGCCGGTGTCAAGTGGAGTGCCCCAGGGGTCTGTCCTGGGGCCGGTTTTGTTCAATATCTTCATAAATGATCTGGAGGATGGTGTGGATTGCACTCTCAGCAAATTTGCAGACGATACTAAACTGGGAGGAGTGGTAGATACGCTGGAGGGGAGGGATAGGATACAGAAGGACCTAGACAAATTGGAGGATTGGGCCAAAAGAAATCTGATGAGGTTCAATAAGGATAAGTGCAGGGTCCTGCACTTAGGAAGGAAGAATCCAATGCACTGCTACAGACTAGGGACCGAATGGCTAGGCAGCAGTTCTGCAGAAAAGGACCTAGGGGTGACAGTGGACGAGAAGCTGGATGTGAGTCAGCAGTGTGCCCTTGTTGCCAAGAAGGCCAATGGCATTTTGGGATGTATAAGTAGGGGCATAGCGAGCAGATCGAGGGACGTGATCGTCCCCCTCTATTCGACATTGGTGAGGCCTCATCTGGAGTACTGTGTCCGGTTTTGGGCCCCACACTACAAGAAGGATGTGGATAAATTGGAGAGAGTCCAGCGAAGGGCAACAAAAATGATTAGGGGTCTAGAACACATGACTTATGAGGAGAGGCTGAGGGAGCTGGGATTGTTTAGCCTGCAGAAGAGAAGAATGAGGGGGGATTTGATAGCTGCTTTCAACTACCTGAAAGGGGGTTCCAAAGAGGATGGCTCTAGACTGTTCTCAATGGTAGCAGATGACAGAACGAGGAGTAATGGTCTCAAGTTGCAGTGGGGGAGGTTTAGATTGGATATTAGGAAAAACTTTTTCACTAAGAGGGTGGTGAAACACTGGAATGCGTTGCCTAGGGAGGTGGTGGAATCTCCTTCCTTGGAAGTTTTTAAGGTCAGGCTTGACAAAGCCCTGGCTGGGATGATTTAACTGGGAATTGGTCCTGCTTCGAGCAGGGGTTGGACTAGATGACCTTCAGGGGTCCCTTCCAACCCTGATATTCTATGATTCTATGATTCTATGAACAGTAGGACAATGGAACAGACTGGCTCGGGAGGTTGTGGAAGCTTCTTCACTGGAGGCTTCCGAAAGGCAGATGGATAGCCATGTGTCCTGGACACAACAAATCCTTCATCTTGGCAGGGTGTTAGACTAGATGACTATTGCAGTCCCTTCTAACCCTGGGGCAGAACAAAGAGTACCCGAGGTCCTATGGATGGTCTGATATGGGTGGCTGGGGCAGGGGAGATGAGGAAGGCTGAGGAACTCCGGGTGACATTTTTCAATGCTCCTCATCTCCAGAAGCTGCTCTGTATCAAGGGGTAGCACAAGATGAGGAATGAGGACATGCTGAGCTCCGAAACCACACCCATCAATGCTGTGTCAGTTTTGGCAGCTGTCTTGCTGGGAACACATTACTCGAGTGAAAGAACAGCAAATCCTGAAGTGGTAAAACTGAGGAATGCCACTATAAGGACCGCAATCACATGGGCACCAAAAACTTTGGTGGGGCGACAAGACTGCCACTGTGTAAATATATAACCCAAACCCATTAAGCATGTTCCCAGAGATCGATCCGGGCAGCACTCAGTTTTCAAGGAGGCTGTTCTTTTGAGATTTCCCATGAAGATGATGATGACTGATGGGATGAATGGCTCCCCAGATACTGTGGCAAAAGGCCTGTTGATCCAATAATGTGTGTGAGGCTGAGGTCGGACAAAGAGAAAATGCAGATGACCCTCACTGAACAAGGAAAGTGAGAGGGACATTTTCAGGGGGTCATGTATTGCAAATGATGTAGAGGGCAAAACACTCTTTCCTTTACCTTTGCTCTGTACCTTGGCTTGCTTTTCTCCTGTGGTACAGACCAGAATTCAGTCTTTTTCAGGACATGGATGTATGTCTAACATAAAAACACAAAATTAGATCTCACAGAGCTCCAGTTGTATAGCTATATTGCTGTGACACACTGTACCCCAAAGCAACACCTTTGCACCCCCATATTTATCAATGTTATCTAATTGCAACAAATCTTGTACAAAGTATGTCATGTGAGGTGTCAATGGAAAAGTAGTGGTTGGCTGTAGATGATTATACTGTTTGTATGCATGTCTCATTTTTGTATCTGAAGTTACAAATATTGACTATGTATCTGTATTTCCAATGTGTATTCTCCTGTGGTAACTCCGACAAGGTAGTCTACCTATAGTCTAGCCAGCACATTGTGAATGGACTATTAAAGTCGATGGCCCCTCTGTGAACACAATGGGCCATGGAAGAATCTTATCTCCAGCTGATGGACTTCCTGGGGATTTTCTAGCCAGAATATGGATTATGACCCCTACAATGACTCACTGACCCATGCAAGGGCATGTGACCAGCTCACGTGCCACTGGACTCATCTTGTGCCTCTACTTTCCCACAAGCTCTGCTGGGGCTTTGTTTGGGAAAATGATGTTCCCTCCACACGTCAGAAGCTATGAACAGGGGAAGTGACATCCCCAGTTGGCTTCACTCCCCACATAACTGAACACCTGGAAACACTGCTAGAGGGAAAAGACTGACTGGGGAGGTGGTCCCAGGCTGGAAAAGAGAAATCCTGGCCTCAGTATGGATGATTGTTGAACTGTTTGTGCTGAGGGTAACACTCTGCTTGATTAAAATCCTGTCTACTTTATAGATCTCAGATTGTGGTTTTGCATTATTTCTCAGGTAATCTTTCATCTGTTCACTTATTACTTATAATAACTTTAAATCTATCTTTCTGTCATTAATGTATCGCCTGTATATTTTAACCCAAAAAAGTGTGGTTTTTGAAGTGTACAACACCTCCATATCAGGCCCTGCCACCACCTACCTTGGTTCTCTGCACCTTATCATGGCAAGTACAGCAATCTTTGGATGCAGTGTGTATGGGTTCTCTCAGCACAGATATGACTGAAGATGACGAGAGAAGTGAAACTGGTCCTACAGATCTCAGAGAATAAAAGCAATAGGTCTAATCAACCACATCTGCCTGATTGCAGTTCTTTTTTAGTTTTCCATTCCAACAAATCTCCTTGCGTTGAATATTCTGTTGAAACAAACCCTGTGTTCTGCTTGGCCCACCGTTCCTGCCACTCTGAAACAGGCTATGTGGATGATTCGTGTATCAAAGTGTGCAGAATTGTAAGGAAATCTCTGAAAGATTGTTGAAGCATGCCATTTCCGAGGTTCCTGTGAACTGTAAGGAAAACTGGCAGTGCTTCAAGCAGAGCGAAGAAACCGCATCCGTGGCAGTGAAGCTTTCAGCAAGTCAGAAAGTACCGTTGAGAGAAACCGGGATTACCTTACTAAGGTTTGTGAGAGTCACAAGGTACTTTCTAATCTTGGTTTACCATTTCTAGGGCACAGTGAAGGAAAGGAATCTAAATTGAAAGGGAATTTCCATGAATTTTGAGATTTCTTTTCAAAGTATGATGAAACTTTCTAGAAAATACAGGCGAGTTATTTTAATTACCAAGCTCTGAATTTCAAAAAGTGCTACAGATTTGGTTTGCAAAGAAATTGTACAGGCAGTGAATGAGACAGTTGTTTTTTGTTTTGTTTTTTGCTATAACTGTAGATGAGGCCAGGTCTTTTAAGACAGAACAGCTTTCAGTTTGTATCAGATAAGCAGAAAACATTGACTGGGGATAATGTAGATGCACATCATTCAAGTTTTAAATTTTTAGAATGCTCCTAAGAAAAGGACCGGGGGGGCGGGGTGCAACTGATCACTAACTAAATAGGAGTCAATAAGGTAATACTGTTGCAAATAAAACAAAGATGATTCTGGGATGTATTAGCAGGAGTGTTGTAAGCACGATACAAGAAGTAATTCTTCCACTCTACTCAGCATTAATAAGACTCAACAGGAGTATTCAGGAAAGATGTGGACAAATTGGAGAAATTCCAGGAACAAAACTGATGAAAGGGTTAGAAAACATGACATATGATGGAAGATTGAAAAAAATTGTGTTTGTCTAGTCTGGAGAAAAGAAGACTGAGAGGGGACGTGATAACAGTTTGCAAGTATGTAAAAGGTGGTTATAATGAGGAGAAAGAAAGATTGTTTTTCTTAACCTGTGAGAATAGGACAAGAAGCAATGGGCTTAAATTTCAGCGAGGGAGGTTTAGGTTGGCCATTAGGAAAAACTTCCTAACTGTCAGGGTAGTTAGGCACTGGAATAAATTGCCTAGGAAGGTTGTGGAACCTCCGTGATTGGAGATTTTCAAGAGCAGGTTGGACAAACACCTGTCAAGGATGGTCTAGATAATGCTTGGTCCTGCCATGAGTGCAGGGGACTGGACTAGATGACCTCTCCAGGTCCCTTCCAGTCCTATGATTCTATGGTTTATAGACTGAGAGAAACAACTGGGATAAACAACATACATACCATCATTTGTGTTACATGACACCTGTTTGTTACTTCCCCTTGTTCCTGATATCTTAGACAAAACATCCCTATTCATTATTTTGTCACACATATTATCTTGTACAAGATTGGGATCGATGTGCACTAGCTGGAATACATTTAGGTAAATATCTAATGCCTAGTACACTGGAAACAACTTTGCCAAGTTCATGTACTGCTTCAATAAATGGCCTGACTTTGATTCACAGCCTCGGGTTCAGGTCTCAGATCTGCTCCAGGCTCTCTCTACTACACTGGCCAGTCCTAGGGGAATACCTAAAACCCCTCTCATCCTGTTCCCCCATGTTGATCTTGTATTTGAAAGGATATTCATAGAGTTTATGGGGCACCTAGAGAGGAACACTATGAGGTGTCAACATACCCTCTTTATCCTTGACTACACACTACATACCCCAAAGCCATCCCCTTCTGCTTTGCCAATGCACCTGTGGCCCAAAGTCCAGCGTGCTTCAACAGCAGCTGTGGGATCTACAAGTTGTGGAATACAAAGAGTGTTCCCTCTAATTTTTCCCACCCATGTGTAGAATGAATTTAGTTGTGTGACACATCATCTCCATATAGGTGCAGATAACAAAATTCATGTGGTGGGGGTAGAGACGAGGGGTTTGGAGTGTGGGAGGTCACTCTGGGCTGGGGCAGAGGGTTGGGGTGCAGGGTGTGAGGGCTCCGGCTGGGGGTGCAGGCTCTGGGGTGGGGCCGGGGATGAGGGTTTTGGAGTGAAGGAGGAGCCTCGCCCTGCTGCAGGAGCTCTGGGGCTGGGGCTGCAGGATAGGTGCCCCTCCCCCAGCCCTAGCATGTCTGGCCGAGGGGAGGGCCGCCCCAGCCATGCCTGGGTCTGAGCCAGGGGAAGGTCGCCTGGGTTGGGCCTGGGTCCAGGCGGGGCAGGGCGGCTTCAATCTCGCTGACTTGGGGCCGGAGGAGGGGCACCCCATGCGTGGCAGGTTGGGGGCCAGGCTAGGTGGGGGCTGGGCGAGGGGTGCTGGTCCCTGGGCGGGTTCCCTGAGTGTCTGCACGGTGCTAAGTAGGCTGCAATTTACCCGCGCAGCTTACCAGGAACTTAGACTATCAACTGCGGCTTGGGGGGTGAACTTCCTGGTTCCTGCCATGATAAACCCTCTGCCTTTCCAGCCGGAGGTCTCAGCACTGGCTGGGCCTGGGGCACATAGCACAACACAGAGCCCTGAAAGGTGCCTCAGGCCCAGTTTCTCAAAGTTGTGTAAAAATTCACAAGGCAGGCGTTGCCTATCTTGAACAACCGCAGACAAAGCCAGTGAACAGGAGAGGGGCTACACACCTACCAACAGAAATGAGCTTATGAAATCATTCTTGCAGTTGATAATACCTCGAGGAATCCTCACTGATCCAGGACCTAACTTGACTTTACAACTCATGAAAAACTGTGCCCTCTACTGAGGGTAACCACATTCAGCACTTCGAAATACCATCCCCAAACAGATGGATTGGTAGAGCAAATTCACAGAACTTTGATGGTAATGTCAAAGAAGTTTGTAGCCTCGGATCCCAAACACTGGGACCAACTCTTCCCCCGCTTCCTTTTTGCTGTCAGGAAACTGCCTCAAGCCTCCAAGTTTTCGCCCTTTGAACTGCTGTCTGGGAAGTGGCCTCGAGGCTTTCCAGACCTGCCTGCAGAAACATGGAGAGCAAAGACCCCAGACGATGAGCATAGTCCAACCCATTCTTTAATTAAGAAATCGCCTCAAGACTTTGTGAGTGTTTGATGGAAGAATTTGCTAAATGCACAAAAGGTACAAGGAAAGTGCTAAAACAAAGGAGTCCAGCTGTGAGTGTTCAAACTGGGTGATTGCGTGTTATTGTTACCACCAAGCTTGCAGATCAAATTATTGGTCTGATGGCAGGTAGTGAGTCATGTGGGCCCCATCGACTATGAGGTCCAGCACTCAGAGAAGAGAAAAGGAGACTCGGCTAAGAACATAAGACTGGCCCCACTGGATCAGGCCAATGGTCCATCTAGTCCAGCATCCTGTCTTCTGACAGTGGCCAGGTGCTTCAGAGGGAAAGGAGAGAGCAGGGTAATTATTAAGGAATCCATCTTCTGTCGTCCAGTTCCAGCATCTGGCGGTCAGAGGCTAGGACACCCAGAGCATGAGGCTGTGTCCCTGATCAACTTAGCTAAAAGACATTGATGCACCTATCCTCCTTGGATTTCTCTAACTCTCTTTTGAACCCTGTTACAGTCTTGGTCTTCGCCACATCCCCTGGCAAAGAGGTCCACAGGTTAACTGTGTGTTGTGTGAAGAAACACCTCCTTTGGTTTGTTTTAAACCTGCTGCCTATTCATTTTATTTGTTGCCCCCTAGTTCTTGTCATATGTGAAGGAGTAAACAATATTTCTGGTTTCATTTTCTCCAGACCAGTCATAGATTTATAGAGTGATATCATGTCCCCTTTTAGTTGCAAGAACGACAACACTGGGTCAGACCAAAGGTCCATCTAGCCCAGTATCCTGTCCTCTGACAGTGGCTAAGGCCAGGTGCTTCAGAGGGAGTGAAGAGAACAGGTCATCACAAGTGATCTGTCCCCTGCCGCCCACTCCCAGCTTCTGGCAAACAGAGGTGACGACATCATCCCTGCCAATAGCCATTGATGGACCTACCCTGTGTAACTCTATGCCAGAGGATGTTGTGAAGGCCAAAACTATAATTGGTGCCTACTGCCTTTGTGCCTTTAACAACCTGAGTCCCACTGAAGTTTGCTGGACATTGGGCACCTAATTCACATCTGTGCCTCTGAATCTCTCCCTCCACCCTCCCTCTCCTTATTACAGCCTGTGCAGTGAGTCTAGCAGTCCCCAGGCTTCAGGGCAGATGCTGATCACTGAAGGGGCTCAGGAAGCTGCTCCTGCCCATGGCACGATATTGCCCTATGGGGGATTTATGACAAAGCAGGGGCAATCTGCGCTGCGCTCTGTCAGAGATAGGCTCTCAGATGGGATGGGCTATTACTCTGTGTTTGAAACAGGATGTGTGAGAGCCTTTCCTTTACATGTCATGTTCTCAGGGGTTCAGCACAGCGCTCATCAGCTGGGAAAGAATAAGAAGATTCCCAGATTCTGTGACGATGGGCACAGAAATGCTGATCAAGAAATGAATACATCTAAGGCTTGGCACTTCCTTTTCTCTCTGGGGTTTCAGTAGTGTTGAACAACGCTATCAAGTCTGAAAGACTCATTGTGCCCTGACAATCTGAGCCACTGTTATCAGCAAATAATTTCTTCACTCCCAGGGGAGGCTCTCAGGCTGAAGTTCTCCAGGATCTATTTTCTGCTTCTACTGCTGCTCACAGAGCCAAGGGAATTGTCCAGGAATCCTGGCCAACCTGAGAGTCCATAGGGACTGTACAGGGGAATCATAAAAGTCACAGTCCAGCACACCAAGTGTCAAACGTGAGATTCATACACTGATTCTTGGGGCTCTGCCTTCCTTATGCTGTAAGGAGATTTCCTCTCTCTCCTCAGTGGGATTTTGGTGAGTTGCCTGTTTCTGCATTAAAGCTAGTGCTAAAGACTCAGGAAGGTTTCCAGGGTTCACGTCAAAAAACATCTGGGCAGGAATTCACCAGCACGGCAGCTTGAACTGTTTAGTATTGTCAGAAACACCAAGAGGTTTATCTGGTAAAACTGGCACTACAAAATAATTGTAAATCGGTTAGACTAAATATTTGTTTTTAAGTTCAATACCTTCTCTCTTACTGTGTCCTTCTATCTGTCTCAGTGGATTTATTTTTTGGGAGGTGTGTGATTTTTCCTCTGGTTCTCTCAAATTTTCCAGTTTAGCAACTTCACTGCCTTATTAAGAAATGCAGCCAAAGCCTCTGAATCATAGAATCATAAAATATCAGGGTTGGAAGGGACCTCAGGAGGTCATCTAGTCCAACCCCCTGTTCAAAGCAGGACCAATCTCCAAATAAATCATCCCAGCAAGGGCTTTGTCAAGCTTGACCTTAAAAACTTCTAAGGAAGGAGATTCCACCAACTCCCTCGGTAACGCATTCCAGTGCTTCACCACCCTTCTAGTGAAAATGTTTTTCCTAATATCCAACCTAAAACTCCCACATGACAACTTGAGACCATTACTCCTCGTTCTGTCATCTGCTACCACTGAGAATAGTCTATAATCCCTCCTCTTTGGAATCCCGTTTTCGGTAGTTGAAAGCAGCTATCAAATCCCCCCTCATTCTTCTCTTCCGCAGACTAAACAATCCCAGTTCCCTCAGCCTCTCCTCATAAATCATGTGTTCCAGTCCCCTAATCATTTTTGTTGCCCTCCGCTGGACTCTTTCCATTTTTTCCACATCCTTCTTGTAGTGTGGGGCCCAAAACTGGACACAGTACTCCAGATGAGGCCTCACCACTGTCGAATAGAGGGGGATGATCACGTCCCTCGATCTGCTGGCAATGCCCCTACTTATACATCGCAAAATGCCATTGGCCTTCTTGGCAAAAACGGCACACTGCTGACTCATATCTGGCTTCTCATTCACTGTAACCCCTAGGTCCTTTTCCGCAGAACTGCTGCTGAGCCATTCGGTCCCTAGTCTGTAGCGGTGCATGGGATTATTCCGTCCTAAGTGCACGACTCTGCACTTGTCTTTGTTGAACCTCATCAGATTTCTTTTGGCCCAAACCTCTAATTTGTCTAGGGCCCTTTGTATCCTATCTCTACCCTCCAGCTTATGTACCTCTCCTTCCAGTTTAGTGTAATCTATTAACTTGCTGAGAGTGCAATCCACGCCATCCTCCAGATCATTAATGAAGATATTGAACAAAACCGGCCCGAGGACCGAGCCTTGGGGCACTCCACTTGATACCGGCTGCCAACGAGACATGGAGCCACTCATTACTACCTGTTGAACCCAACAATCTAGCCAACTTTCTACCCACCTTTTAGTCCTTTCATCCAGCCCACGTGTGGGTACGTGTGTTACCAGAGGATTCACAACTAGAATAGGTCACAAACTGGCCAGATTCTGCTCTCACATTCTGCCTAGAGTGAGTCACTCCAGATTGACACTGGCCTCCCTGAGAGCAAAATCAGGGTGCCTGTATTTTGAAATCTCTGTCCTTCATACGCAGTTTCAGAACGCCACATAAACTGGGGGTTTTATTCAGACTCTTTCAGCACCCTGACAGAATAGTGCTCTCTGCAGCAGGACAAGAAGGCGTGATTTTCATAGCTGGGAGCCAGAAGTTCAACACTAAGGGTGAAATCTTGGTCCTATTGACTTCAATGGCAGAACTCCCAACATGGCCAAGATTTCACCCTCAATCCACATGGAAGGACTTAAATAAATGCCCTCATTTACACCGGCCATGAGACTCCAGTGACTTCAACTGGAGTTGTCCTGTGGCCTCTAAGGACCTGTGAGCTCATTTGGACCAAAGAGGAACTGACAGGAGAGTTGCTGAAATCTCAAACTCACAGGCTTAGAGGTTCAAAACTATCAGGATAACAATTTGTTTCAGAGATGGAGAGGGGTCTGCTCTCTCTTTGTCCCTCCATTTCTGGTTCTGGGGAGGAAGAGAGGCACCAAAAGGCAGTAAAACGAAAAGCATGTTTCTGGCTTAGAGGAAACCCGGTGGTGTTGGATATGTCATTGAGGGAGGTCCAGGAACGCACAGTTTGTGGGGGGGGGGAAGGGGGGGGGTTGGACGTGTAATATCCAGACCAGAGCGGCACAAGGTCCTGAACCTGGGTGAAAAAACATATGGACATCCTGCCTAATGCACAGACCAAAGAGGCATAATGAGTCCTCCTGTGGCAGGGGTGTGTCGCAGATGGTAACCTAATGTGGATCACACTGTGGCAGATTCTTTCACACCTTCCTCCATCTCAGCCGTCCCTCCTCCTGTGAGCAATCCTACTCCTGCCTCCACAACCTCACTCCTTCCGACTGGGTCTGTCACTCTCTCCTTCCCGGCACAGGCTGAGCTGCTGCTCAGGTTCCCATCGCCCACCAAAAGGCAGTTCAGGATGATCTCCCCCTTTTCCCCAGTGCAGGCAAACACTGAATTTAGCCTAGTCTGAGGAGATACTTCTGTGAGCTGTCGCTGTGGGGTCTGGCACCTGGTTTCGGTCCAGTTGAAGGGTATCACTGGCTAGCAGGGCTGGAAGTTGCCGGGGTGGAGGCCTACATGGACAAGCAGTGAGCACTGGGGTTTAATGGGGGTAGTGAATGGGGTGTACATGGACAGGTGGGTACCGCTGTGGGTTATGAGTGTGGGGAGCACGTTGTACATGGACAGGTGGGCAGTGCTGGTCATTGTGGGGGCAGGGAGGGTGGTTTACTGGACAGACTGGCAGCACTGGGGGTTGTGGGGCAGGGAAGGTGGTGTATGAGGACAGGCAGGCAGGGTTGCGGTCGTGGAGCAGGCAGAGGTCTGCACACGGACAGGCGGGCAGGCGTGGGTGTTGTGGGGGTAAGCAGGGGCGTGTACAGGGACATGCTGCAGAAGGTGTAAGAAAACCAGCAGTAGGTGGATGGGGGGGCGTGACTTGACCACCATGATTGTGTCATCCTAATTCCTAAAAGATAGAGATTGGCTTGTGCCTTGAAACACGTGGGTTTATAGGCTTTCCAAAATATTTATTTAGCTGTAACTATTGTACCTGGATCGGCTCAGTATCCATGGAAATGTCCAAACCCTTCCTGATTCTTGCTTAGCTCATGGCCTCAACTACTTCTTGTAGCAATGAGTTCCTCAGTCTAAGTAGGATTTGAGTGAAGAAAGCATTCCTTTTTTATCTGATTTGAATTTGCTATGTTTCAGATTAACTGAATGTCCTCTTGATCTTTTGTTATGAGACAGGGAGAACACATTCGCGATCTACTCTCTACTAGTCAGTATTTTATATTATAATATTCATATCCCCTCTTATTCATCACCTTTCTAAGGTAACAATTACAGTCTTTTAAACCTTTCTCTGTATGAGAGTTAGAATCATAGAATCATAGAAGCTTTGGGTTAGAAGAGACCTCAGGAGGTCATCTAGTCCGATCCCCTGTCCCAAACAGGACAAACCCCAACTAAATCTTCCCAGCCAGGGCTTTGTCAAGCTGGGCCTTAAAAACCTCTAAGGAAGGAGATTCCACCACCTCCCTAGGTAACCCATTCCAGTGCTTCACCACCCTCCTAGTGAAATAGTGTTTCCTAATATCCGACCTAAACCTCCCCCACTGCAACTTGAGACCATTGCTTCTTGTTCTGTCATCTGCCACCACTGAGAACAGCCGAGCTCCACCCTCTTTCGAACCCCCTTTCAGGTAGTTGAAGGCTGCTATCTAACCCCCTCACTCTTCTCTTCTGCAGATAAAATAAGCCCCATTCCCTCAGCCTCTCCTTGTAAGTCATGTGCCCCGTACCCCTGATTATTTTCATTGCCCTCTGCTGGACTCTCCAATTTGTCCACATCCTTTCTGTACTGGGGGGCCCCAAAACTGGGTGCAGTAATCCAGATGTGGCCTCACCAGAGCCAAATAGAGGGGAATAATCACTTCCCTCAATCTGCTGGCAATGCTCCTACTAATGCAGCCCAGTATGTCTTTAGCCTTCTTGGCGAAAAGGGCACACTGTTGACTCATATCCAGCTTCTCGTCCACTGTAACCCTCAGGTCCTTTTCTGCAGAACTGCTACTTAGCCAATCGATCCCCTGCCTGTAGCGGTTCATGGGATTCTTCCTCCCTCAATCAGGACTTTGCACTTGTCCTTGTTGAACATGATCAGATTTCTTTTGGCCCAATCCTACAATTGGTCTCAGTCACTCTGGACCCTATCCCTACCCTCCAGCATATTTACCTCTCCCCTCATTTTATAGTCATCCGTGAACTTCCTGAGGGTGGAATTCATCCCATCATCCAGATCATGAATAAAGATGTTGAACAAAACCAGCCCCAGGACCGACCCCTGGGCCACTCCGCTTGATACCGGATGTTTCCATGGGCCCTTGATAATTCTCATTGCCTGTGCCTGAACCCCTCTCGTTCTGCAATATCCTGTGTGAGAAGGGTGCCCAGTACTACACAGAGGAGGGTGAAATATTAATTGGCTGATCTCACGGCATTGTAATTTTTGCATGATTCCCCATATCCCTCCTCCTGGATACCAATGTTTTGCTAAGTTTCTCTCCGTGCTTGCACTGTGAGCAGGGTTTCACAGAGCTGTCCTGAGTTCACACTGTTAAATTAGAACCTTTCAATGCATCTGAGCAGTTCAAGCTTTTCCCTCCAATGGCATACATGTTGCAATTTTTGACATTGAAGTTCATCTGCCATCATGCTGCCCATTCACCTTACTTGGTTAGCTCCCTCTGAGGATTCTCTGGACTTGACTATGACCGTAATAATCTGGTGCCATCTATCAATGTTGCCACCTCACTGTTCACCCCCCTTTCAAGTATTTACGTACTAATTATTATCAAGTGTGTAATCCCCCTCACTGTGCTTCCCTCCTCTCACAGGCACCTTGAGCAATTCTGAGTCCGATCGATGCTTCAGCTACCTCATGGCATCTTTCAACACCACCCCTACTGACCCATCAACATTCATCCTAATGGGAATCCCTGGTCTGGAAGCTGCCCACTTCCTGATTTCCATCCCTTTCTCTATGTTCTACATAATCAGCCTGTTGGGAAATTTCACACTTTTGTTTGTTGTATGGAAAGAGCAGACCCTGCACAAACCAATGTACCTGCTGCTCTGCATGCTGGCACTTACAGACATCAGCATGCCTACCTCCGTTGTTCCGAAGGCACTGTGTATATTTTGGTTCAATTTCAAAGGCATTACTGTGAGTGGCTGCCTCACCCAGATGTTCTTCCTTCATGCAGCTTCTGTGATGCACTCAGCCATCCTTGTCACAATGGCCTTCGATCGCTACATTGCCATATGTAACCCTCTGAGATACACCACCATCCTCACCAAGGCACGAATAGCTAAGCTAGGGCTAATGGGTTTGGCAAGAGCTGTTCTCTTCATTCTGCCCCTGCCTCTGCTCCTGAGCAGGCAGCCATTCTGTGCCAACCGCATTATCCCTCATATGTACTGTGACCACATGGCTGTGGTGAAGATGTCATGTGGCAACATTACAGTCAACAGGACGTACGGGTTGGTGATAGCGTTTGTAGTCATCGTGTTAGACCTGACGCTCATTGCCCTGTCCTACATTCTGATCATCAGGGCTGTCCTCAGAATGTCCTCCAAGAAAACCCACCAGAAAGCCCTCAACACCTGCACAGCCCATATCGGTGTGATACTGGTTTCTTATACTCCCTCCCTCTTCTCCTCCCTGACACACCGGTTTAGTCAGCGCATCGCTCCGCATGTTCACATCATCTTGGCCAACCTTTATTTCCTCCTTGCCGCCTCGCTCAACCCTATCATTTATGGAATCAAAACGAAAGAGCTTCATGACAAAGTGGGCAAGTACACCTGCAGAATGTGATCACCCGCAGCCATTGACTTTAAACCTGCATGACTAGAGGGGAAAGGTTATTTCCTAATTAATCAAGGGTACTGTGTCCCACTTTGGCTTAGCTCAGAACTGTGGAAGTTCACATTCTGAGAAGTTCCTCACACTGAATATCTTAGGAATGGAGAGAGCAGTGCTTGGTCAGGGAGAGATTTCCTCTCTCTGACCATCACCTGATCTCTTTCAGCCTCCTCTGTCAGTCCCCACACCCTGTCACTCGGACTTTCTGTGACTTCCAGACCATCATAAAATGCTGCAGATTTCTGATACAAGGTGGCTTTCCATTGGACCCTGTGTGAACAGGGTTCTTGATCAGTTTGAAAAACAGAAACTGCTTTCAGATAGCCAAAGAGAAATGAAACAACTACAATGCAAAACTTCTTTAGCAGATGTGAAGTGATCTGATGAACAAAATTTATCTGATTTGTCTACATCCAATCCTTCAGGAGGCCTGGAGGATAAACCAAAGGTTTCAGTTGGAAAGTGCAAATACAGGAAAGCTCCTGTAGGATTTGAGGACATTCTACTTGAGCTTGTTAGTTAGAGTTGTGAAACCATCTGTTTTTGAGAACTGAACTACTTTGTTAAACTATGACATCATCTTTAAGTGAAATAACATGGAGAATAACATGAGGGGGAAAGTAGTCCAGGAGAGCTGGCTGTATTTTAAAGAATCCTTATTAAGGTTATAGGGACTAAATACCATCATGATGTGTAGAAAGAATAGTAAATCGGGCAGGTGACCAGCTTGGCTTAACAGTGAAATCCTTGCTGATCTTAAACACAAAAAAGAAGCTTACAAGAAGTGGAAGATTGGACAAATGACGAGGGAAGAGTATAATAATATTGCTTGGGCATGCAGGAGTGAAATCAGGAAGGCCAAATGACACCTGGAGTTACAGCTAGCAAGAGATATTAAGAGTAACAAGAAGGGTTTCTTCAGGTATGTTAGCAACAAGAAGAGAGTCAAAGAAATTGTTGGTCCCTTACTGAATGAGGGAGGCAACCTAGTGACAGAGGATGTGGAAAAAGCTAATGTACACAATACTTTTTTTGTCTTCGCGAACAAGGTCAGCTCCCAGACTACTGCACTGTGCAGCACAGCATGGGGAGAAAGTGACCAGCCCTCTGTGGAGAAAGAAGTGGTTTGGGATTCTTTAGAAAAGCTGGATGAGCACAAGTCCATGGGGCCGGATGCGCTGCATCTGAGAGTGCTAAAGGAGTTGGCGAATGTGATTGCAGAGCCATTGGCCATTATCTTTGAAAAATCATGGTGAGCGGAGGAGGTCCCGGACGACTGGAAAAAGGCTAATGTAATTTTGGGCCCATTTTTAAAAAAGGGAAGTTGGAGGATCCTGGGAACTACAGGCCAGTCAGCCTCACCTCAGTCCCCGGAAAAATCATGGAGCATGTCCTCAAGGAATCAATTCTGAAGCACTTAGAGGAGAGGAAAGTGATCAGGAACAGTCAGCATGGATTCACCAAGGGCAAGTCATGCCTGACTAACCTAATTGCCTTCTATGACGAGATAACTGGCTCTGTGGATGAGGGGAAAGCAGTGGATGTGTTGTTCCTTGTCTTTAGCAAAGCTTTTGACACGGTCTCCCACAGTATTCTTGCCAGCAAGTGAAAGAAGTATGGGCTGGATGAATGGACTATGAGGTGGGTAGAAAGCTGGCTACATTGTCAGGCTCAACGGGTAGTAATCAATGGCTTCATGTCTAGTTGGCAGTGCCCCAAGGGTTGGTCCTCAGGCCGGATTTGTTCAATATCTTCAGAAATGATCTGGATAATGGTGTGGATTGCACCCTGAGAAAGTTTTCAGGTGATACTAAACTGGGAGGAGAGGTAGATATGCTGGAGGGTAGGGATAGGATACAGTGTGCCCTAGACAAATTAGAGGATTGGGCCAAAAGAAATCTGATCAGGTTCAACAAAGACAAGTGCAGAGTCCTGCAGTTAGGATGGAAGAATCCCATGCATCGCTACAGACTAGGGACCAAATGGCTTGGCAGCAGCTCTGCAGAAAAGGACCTAGGAGTTAAAGTGGATGAGAAGCTGGATATGAGTCAACAGTGTGCCCTTGTTGCCAAGAAGGCCAATGGCATTTTGGGATGCATAAGTAGGGGCATTGCCAGCAGATCGAGGGATGTGATTGTTCCCCTCTATTCAACCTTGATGAGACCTCATCTGGAGTACTTTGTCCAGTTTTGGGCCCCACACTACAAGAAGGATGTGGAAAAATTGGAAAGAGTTCAGCAGAGGGCAACAAAAATGATTAGGGGACTGGAAGACATGACTTACGAGTAGAGGCTGAGGGAACTTGGGTTTTTTAGTCTGCAGAAGAGAAGAATGAGGGGGGATTTGATAGCTGTTTTCAACTACCTGAATGGGGGTTCCAAAGAGGATGGTTCTAGACTATTCTCAGTGGTAGAAGAGGACAGGACAAGGAGGAATGGTCTCAAGTTGCAGTGGGGGAGGTTTAGGTTGGATATTAGGAAAATCTTTTTCACTAGGAGGGTGGTGAAACACTGGAATGCGTTACCTAGGGAGGTGGTGGAATCTTCTTCCTTCGAAGTTTTTAAGGTCAGGCTTGACAAAGCCCTGCTGGGGTGATTTAGTTGGGGATTGGTGCTGCTTTGAACAGGTGGTTGGACTAGATGACCTTCTGAGGTCCCTTCCAACCCTGATACTCTATGCTTCTATGAAATTGTTTACTGCGTGGACCTTTCAAAATACACAGCAACCATTCCCGTTGTCGAAGATATCAAAAGTTAGTGTTGAGATTTGAGGTTGGAGCCTGTGAAGCAGAAATGGCCACCAAGCGTCCAGGTGACTGAATTGCTTGCAGTACTGAGTCCTTCTACTACGCTCAGCCCTGCCCGACCTAGATTTGCTGATACCCCATTTTTGCCATTTTTTTTTTGGAGACCTTGGACAGCTGGAGCAGCAGTGGGGAGTGTTGCCAGTGGTTCACTGGCCTCATACTGAGGACAACCGATTTGAGCAGGTTTGTGTTGAAGGTCTCAAATACATGGATGCCGTTGGGGAGAAAGTCTTTTGTGAACTTGGTCTGTTTGCTCCGTTGTTGCTGTCAGTATCTTTTAGCAACACTGCAGTTGAAATATTGGTTTCCCAGATGAACTTGAGAAAAAAAATTGTGCAACGGGATGCAAGAGGGGAATTTAGAAACATGCTTCATTTTAGGCATCGATGCAAGGACACAAAACGTTCTGCGAACATTTTGCACCAGAGAAAGTTATCATTGCACTGGTCACTGCTGCTGTCTATGGCCAGTATTAGAAGTATTCTAGTTTCAACAAAAAGCAGGAGGAGGAAATGTTACCTTTTAGAGACTAACAGTAACAAACTAATTCAACTCAAAATACAGACATTGAATACGGTATTGGTACCAGTATTGGGGGTTTGATTTTGATTGTCATCTCATAGCTTTGTTGCTAATGTGGACAAACTCCTGCTGGCCCTTGTAGCTTTATTTTTTAATCACATCTGTACTAGGTCTCTAACGAAAGCTTTCATGTGTTACTTGATGTAGATCATTGTGTTAAAAACAATTGTTTTAAAAAATAGATTGGGCCATTTTTAGGTTAATTTTTAAGTGATTTTGAGCTATTAATGCAGTCAAAATCTGGGAAACTACCTCAAGCTGAGGTGGAGACAGAACAGGAGCAGCCAGAAACACAAGGACGGGAGAAGCAGCCCAGAAGGCCAAGCGGGGCTGGAGCCAGAGAAGCAGCACTCAGCCAGAAGAGGCAGCATTGGGCCAGGCAGAGTAGACCTTCTGAGGTAGAGCTGGGGAGCTGTAGTTGGAACTCAACAGCTCTGTGAGCTGCATCATGTCCCTGTTACCCCTGGCACAGAGGAAGCGTATGCTCACAAATGACCTGTGAAAAAGGAGCCTTCCTTGACTGTTCAGTTGTTACAAGCACACGTGGACAACTAGAATATCAGCCAGACAAAAACGAGAGAGCTAAAGGAAAATGGGGAAGACAGCTGTATTCCTGTGTTTGACGCACTGTTAGGTGAATGGAATGGCAGGTTTTCATCCCAGTCAATGGAAATAGCTTAAAGTGGAGATGCAGGGTTCAAATGTGATCCAGGGGGCACTGATGGGCTGCTCAGTAAACATGCAAGTTCCCTTTCAATCAATTTGACACTTGCTCACACATAGATGGAAAGACTCAGTGGGCGGTGGGGATCACGGGAGAGGGGCAATGGAGGTACTCGGGGTACAGCAGGTGGGGGAGCCGTCAGGGAGCTACAGAGGAGGAGGGTGGAGGAGAGGAGGGACTCAGTGCGTGGCAGGGATATGGAGGAAGGGGGATGGAGCAGGGGCTGGGGCCACAGTCTGGGCAGCGGGGGAGCTTCTGGCTCTCCGGCCAGTCTCCCCATTTGCTGCAGCCATACAGCTCCCATAACGTCTTATCATCCCCAGCTGTCAGAGCACTGACAGACCCCAGGGAGCCAGGGGTCAAAGCCCAGTGGAGTGGGAGGGCCCGGGATCCCTTACCAACAACCCCGCTGCACATCACAGGCCGAAGTCCTTACCAGTAGGTGGCACTCCCCTGCCAACCAACCCTGAGTGATGACCGTCACGAGGTGAAAGACTTGCCGGCTCAGAACACTTTTCCAAAGATAACGCGTTTTACAGGTGTCTCGATTTAATAAATGAACAACTTTCCAATGGCTTTCAAAGCTTGCAGTGAGTGCTGATCAATTCAGCACCATTCAGCCAAACGGGCTTAATTCTGCAAGTGCTGAGGATCAGTATGAAGGAGCCGAAAAGCTGGCCAATCATTCCAAGAGACATTTCTCGTGCTTTTCTCGGCCAGTTGCTTTCATTCACACCTGTTTAGAGCCACGGTTCTCAAACTATGGGAGGCATGGGAATGTGTAAAGGGAGGCACAAGCTGTGTGGTTTGGTTTGGTTTTATTTTTAGACCTCTGGCTGTCAGCCCCAGGCAGCTGGAAGTTGTGCAGAAGGGTCATGTACACCCAGGGGAAGGGATAAAGGGGACAGCTTGAGCCAGAGCCACCATGGGGTGACAGCGGGATCCGCAGCCACACGGAGCATTTTAGGGCTTCACACTCGTCCCACTCAGGGCTCTCTGAGCAACTGCAACACGTCAGACATGCGATGTGTTGTTTTCCCCCAAATACTTTAAAACAAACTGATCACAATGAGCAGCAGCGTGCTTACAGTGAGAAAAAGCTCACAAGAGAAATGGTTCATTTTGTGACAAAGGGAGAAAAGCCTATGACACAAACTGCAGTGAGGGAGGCAGCAGAGGTTCAAGAAAAACACAGAAGCTGAAAATATGATGAAGAATATATCATACCCATTGAATTTTTTCACAGGAAGCTCCATGCATTAACAAGACAAAAAATAGTTATTGAAGTGCACAGCACTGTTAACATGAAGACTACTGAGGCTTCTTACTGTGTGGCTTTGTGCATTGCTAAAGCTGGTAAACCGCACAAGACCAGTGAGAAACTACTGCTTCCAGCTGTTGTACCATGGGGACCACCACCCCAGTCAGTCTTTTCCCTCTAGCCATGTTTCCAGGTGTTCAGTTATGGGGGGAGTGAAGCCAACTGGGGATGTCACTTCCCCCATTCATAGCTTCTGGCGTGTGGAGGGAACATCATTTTCCCAAACAAAGCCCCAGCAGAGCTTGTGGGAAAGTAGAGGCACAAGATGAGTCCAGTGGCACATGAGCTGGTCACATGCCCTTGCATGGGTCAGTGAGTCACAGTAGGGGTCAAAACTCATATTCTCGCTCAGATATCCCCAGAAAATTCCATCGGCTGGGGATAAGATTCTTCCATGGCCCATTGTGTTCACTGAGTGGTCATCAACTTTAATAGTCCATTCACAATGTGCTGGCTAGACTATAGGTAGACTACCTTGTCAGAGTTACCACAGGAGAATACACATTGGAAATAGAGATACATAGTCAATATTTGTAACTTCAGATACAAAAATGAGACATGCATACAAACAAGATAATCATCTACAGCAAACCACTGCTTTTCCATTGACACCTCACATGACATACTTTGTACAAGATTTGTTGCAATTAGATAACATTAGTAAATATGGGGGTGCTAGGGTGTTGCTTTGGGGTACAGTGTGTCACAGCAATATATCTATACAACTGGAGCTCTCTGAGATCTAATTTTGTGTTTTTATGTTAGACATACATCCATGTCCTGAAAAAGACTGCATTCTGGTCTGTACCACAGGAGAAAAGCAAGCCAAGGTACAGAGCAAAGGTAAAGGAAAGAGTGTTTTGCCCTCTACATCATTTGCAATACATGACCCCCTGAAAATGTCCCTCTCACTTTCCTTGTTCAGCGAGGGTCATCTGCATTTTCTCTTTGTCCAACCTCAGCCTCACACACATTATTGGATCAACAGGCCTTTTGCCACAGTATCTGGGGAGCCATTTATCCCATCAGTCATTATCATCATCTTCGTGGGAAATCTCAAAAGAACATAGCCTCCTTGAAAACTGAGTGCTACCCGGATCGATCTCTGGGAACATACTTAATGGGTTTGGGTTATATATTTACACAGTGGCAGTCTTGTCGCCCCACCAAAGTTTTTGGTGCCCATGTGATTGCGGTCGTTATAGTGGCATTCCTCAGTTTTACCACTTCAGGATTTGCTGTTCTTTCACTCGAGTAATGTGTTCCCAGCAAGACAGCTGCCAAAACTGACACAGCATTGATGGGTGTGGTTTCGGAGCTCAGCATGTCCTCATTCCTCATCTTGTGCTGCCCCTCGATACAGAGCAGCTTCTGGAGATGAAGAGCATTGAAAATGTCAGCTGGAGTTCCTCAGCCTTCCTCATCTCCCCCACCCCCGCCACCCATATCTGTCCCATCCATAGGAGCTGGGGTACTCTTTGTTGTGCCCCAGGGTTAGAAGGGACTGCAACAGTCATCTAGTCTAACCCCCTGCCAAGATGAAGGATTTGTTGTGTCCAGGACACATGGCTCTTCATCTGCCTTTCGAAAACCTCCAGTGAAGAAGCTTCCACAACCTCCCGAGCCAGTCTGTTCCATTGTCCTACTGTTCTTACAGTTAGGAAGATTTTCTTGAGATTTCATCTAAATCTGGTATGCTGGGTTTTTCCACCAGCCCAGGGAGTTCTTGAGTTTGGTGGGCAGTGAAAGAGATGTGTCTAGTCTGTCTCTGTTTGGTCTGTAGATCAAACTGAACCACACCTGGAGGTGGTATATGAGCCTGGCATGAGGTATCACCCCTGTGCCAGCCACCATGTGCCCCAGGAGGTGGAGGCAGTGTCTGGCTGATATTTGAGGAATCATTTGCATTGTCTCTGTGAGCCTGGCCAAGGAGAGGAACCAGAGCTGAGGCAGGAGTGCTTTGTCCTGTGATGATTTGAGGTTGGTCCTTATAAACTCTCGGCTCTGTACCTAGGCTCTGAAGGTTGATTTTTGGATGCTGATCTGCAGACCCAGTTCTGTGAAAAAATCTAAAGCAGTCTGGGCACAACCAGACAGGCCTTGTTGAAGGAGCAGTCTGTGAGTTGACAATCATCTAGAAAGGAATAGATCATGACCCCCTTGGAGCAGTGTTAAAAATAACCCCAAAGTAGCCCAAAATGTATGTCGTGCAAAGAAAAAAAATGCATTTTATATTACTTATTTCTAATGCATTCAGTGATAGCAGTCAGTGTCCATATTTTGTGTTGATTTAGTTTCTCACTCTTAGTCTCTAAAAGGCAAACTTTCATCCTCGCTGTCTTTGTCTGAAGTACAAAATTTCTGCTGCTGGTCATCCATCAGCAGTGACCAGTGCAATCATTTCCTTCGTTACTGTAAACTCTTCACCACAGATTTTGTGTCTTTGCATACACATCCTAACATGAAGAAGGTTTTCTGTAAGTTCCTCCTGTATCTTGCTGTGCAGTTTAGTTTTTATCAAGTTCATCTGAGAAAACTACCTTTCTACTTCAGTGATGCTAACATGTAATGACAGAAGCGAAAGAGGAAACGAGTCAAGTTCTCTAAAGACTTTCTCCTCAATGGCATCCATGTGTTCGAGAATTTCAACCCCAAACTGCTCAACTTGGTTGTCCTGAGTAAGAGGCCAGTGAACCAGATGCATAACTTCCCACTGCTGCTCCAAGTGTTCGAGCTCTCCACAAAACAATGGCAAAAAAGAGATATCAGCTAATCATGGTTGTGGGCACTGATCACAGTCAAAGTCCTTAGTACTGCAAGAGTTTCAATCATCTGCACATTTGGTGGCAATCCCTGTTTCACACACTCCAACATAAAATCTCGACACCTACTTTTGATGTCTTTCAAAATACACACTAACGATTCCTGTTGTCAATGCTCCAGTAGAAAAAAGACTCCAAAATCAACTGTGTAAAGTGGTACGTTATCTGACTCAAAGGTGATGTCATAGTCATCATTGCACACACAATAAAGCAGTTCAGCATTGTAGTTTTTTTCTTATTCTTTGGCTATGTGAAAGCATAGCTTCTGTTCATCCGAACTCATCCAGAACCCTGTTCACACAGGGATTAACAGAAAGCCACCTTGCGTCAGAAATCTGCAAGATATTTTGGTGGTCTGGAAGTCACTGAAAAGCTGATTGACATGGTGTTTGGGGCTTGGGGAGCTGATGGGTGATGCTGAGAGAGGTCAGGTGATGGTCAGAGAGATGGAACTGTGCAACAGGGAGAGGAGTACTTGGTGATGGAGTGATAAGATGTTAGGTGTGAGGAGCTTCTCAGACTCTGAACTTCCATAATGCTGAGCTCAGGCAAACTGGGGCAGAGCACCCTTGATTAATGAAGAGAAATTAATGTCACAGAGATTTAAATCAGTGACCCCTGGTAATTATATTCTGCAGGTGTATTTGCTCACTTTGTCACGAAGCTCTTTGGATTTGACCCCATAAATAATAGGGTTAAGCATGGGGGGGACAAGGAAATAGAGGTTGGCCAAGATGATGTGAAAGTGGGGAGCGATGCTCTGACCGAAGCGGTGGGTCAGGTGGGAGAAGAGGAACGCAGTATAAGACATCAGCATCACACAGATGTGGGCTGTGCAGGTGTTGAAGGCTTTCTGGTGAGCTTTCTTGGAGGACATTCTCAGGACAGCCCTGATGATCAGAATGTAGGACAGGGCAATGAGCGTCAGGTCTAACACAATGACTACAAACGTGAGCACCAAGCTGTACATCCTGTTAACTGTGATCTCCCTACATGACATCTTTGCCACAGCTAAGTGCTCGCAGTACGTGTGGGGGATAATGCGGTTGGCACAGAATGGCAGCCTGCTCAGGAGCAGGGGCAGGGGCATAATGACGAGAACAGATCTCAACAAACCCAGTAGCCCTAGCTTAGCTATTCTCACATTGGAGAGGATGGTGGCGTATCGCAGAGGGTTACATATGGCGACGTAGCGATCGAAGGCCATTGTCATGAGAACGGCTGAGTGCATCATAGCACTCACATGAAAGAAGAATGACTGAGTGAGGCAGCCACCCACAGTAATGCCTTTCAATTTGAACCAAAATATACGCAGTGCCTTTGGTACAATGGAGGTAGACATGCTGATGTCTGTGAGTGCCAGCATGCAGAGCAGTAGGTACATCGGCTTGTGCAGGCTCTGCTCTTTGCCTACAACAAACAGAACCGTGAAATTTCCCAACAGGCTGATAATGTAGAATGTAGTGAAAGGGATGGAAATCCAGAGGTGGGCAGCTTCTAGGCCAGGGATGCCCATTAGGGTGAATGTTGAAGGATCAGAGGGGGTGAGGTTGAAAACTGCCATGAGGTAGTCGATGTGTTGTTTGGGCTCAAAAATGCTCAGGGCATCTGGGAAGAGAAATAGAGAGATGGTGTGTTACACCCTAGCACACCAATATATATCACTGTATGTCATTAGAATAACTCTTATTCTAAGTATGCCTTGTGAGGTGTCATTCTAAAAGTCTTGATCTGCTGGATGGTAATATATTGTTGGATTATATGTACTATCATTGTGTGTAAAATTATGAAGTTTGGCTGTGTATGTTTTACTGAAACATGTCCTGAGACTGAAAACACCCACAAGCAGCCTTTTAGGTTCAACAGTAAAAAGGCCAAACACTGTTAATGGCTTGCTGAGGAAATGCACACAAGCACAAGAATTACCCCAGGAACTGTGTACAATAGCAACCTCTGAGAGATAGCACTACACAATGGGAAATGTTTGACCCGGGTCACAGCAAAAGAGCTTTTCAGCAAGGAGGGAGAAGATAGAAAACAGGGGGAAATGACATGATTGAACGACCTCACTCTCCGTTCAACAACACACCAGGAAACACCTGAGGAACAAAGACTGAACTGTGGGAAGTGATGGTCCCAGGCTAGAAGGCTTTTTAGCCTGTCTATGGAAACCTGGGAAAGCCAAGGCAACTTGTGCCTTAAGAATCTGCCAGCCAGTTTATCACTCAGGGTGAGTATTAGCTAATGCATATCCTGCCTATGTAGTGTGTTAAGCTCAGTTTGTGGTTTTTGTCTCTTTACTAAGGTAATCTGCTTTGTTCTGTTTGTTATCCCTTATAATCACTTAAAACTGCCTTTTATAGTTAATAAATCTGTTTTGTTTATTACTAAACCCAGTTTGTGCAATTTGCATTGGCGGGAGGATAATCTATGCATGTCTCTCTTCACATTGAGGGTGTGGGTGAATTTTTATGAGTTTGTGCTGTGCAGATCTTTCTACACAGTGCAAGACAGTATTATATTGGGTTTATTCCACCAAAGCGGTGGGCTTGTGAGTGCTGGGTGAATCCTCTAACACAGAGCTGACTTCAGTCTGTGTCTGCAGCTGTGTGTGAGTGTGTGTGTGTGTGTGTGTGTGTGTGTGTGTGTGTGTTGCAAGAGGCCAGAGATCTTAATTTAGCAAAACGGGGAGGGAATTCAGGCTGGTGGAGCAGGAGGGGCTCAGTGAAACCCAAGTATATCAGGTTGCATCCCAGAAGGTGGGTCCAACCCATTAAAGTGGGGTTATACACTTTATATCAAATAATACAGTAAATATTTGATAGTTATTAACAATCTAGAAAGGGGGGTGAGCAGTGAGGTGGCAACATTTACAGATGCCACCAGATTATTTAGGTCATAGTCAAGTCCAGAGAAGTCCCCACAGGGAGTTAATGAAGCCAGGGGAATTGGCAACATGATGGCAGATGAACTTCGACATCAATAAATAAAGCATATATTCCTACTGGAGGAAAAAAATTGAAGTCCTCAAACACCTAACAAGGTTCTAATTTCACTCTGTGAACTAAGGAGAGGGTCCTGGGCATCACTGTATGTAGCTCTGTGAAACCCTGATCACAGAGCAAGCAAAAACAGAAACTAAGCAAAACATTGGCATTCAGGAGGAGTGGGGTGAGGAATCGTACAGAAAATACAATGCCATGAGATGAGTCAGTCAGTGTTTCACCCTCCTCTGGACATCTCTGTGTAATACTGGGCACCCTTCCCATAGGATATTGCAGAACTAGAGGAGTTCCAGGAAGAGCAACGATAATGATCAAGGGCCTGGGGAAACTCTCATATGGAGAGATGTTGAAAAGACCGGAACTGTTAATTTAGAGAAGAGATGAATAAGAGAGGATATGAGAAAAGTCTATAAAATAATGACTGATAGAGAGTAGATCGAGAATGTGTTCTCCCTCTCTCATAACAAAGTCAAGAGGACACTCAATTACAATGAAACATGACAAATTCAAAACTGATAAAAAAGAATGCTTTCTTCACTCAACACCTGATTAGACTGAGGAACTCATGGCCACAAAAAGTAGTTGAGGCCATGAGCTAAGTAAGACTCAGGAAGTGTGTGGACGTTTTCATGAATAGTGGACTACCAGTTACAAAAGACACTGCTAAATACATATTTTGCAAAACCTATACACATATTTCAAAGCACAAGCCAGTCTCTAGCTGTTAGGTATTAGGAGGATCAGATCATCCCCCCATCCACCTACTGCTGGTTTCTTACATTTTCTTCTGTAGAAAATGGGGCTGTCACTGTCAAGAGAGAGGACACTGGACTAATTGAACCATATGTCAGAAATACGATGCAATTCCTATGATGAAAAGGGACATTATCATCCTGAGCTTTGACTTTGTGCTCAACAGAATGGGTATGAAGGGCACAATGGTCTTGGTAGTTAGGTCTATGGGCCTGCACCTCTGTTACTTCTCTTGTTTCTTTTGGTGAGAGACTTTCTTGCCAGCACCCAGCTTTGTCTCAGATATAAATGTGACACTCTAGACCTCAGGGAAGCAACATATTCCTCATTTAAATATAATTATGGTATTGCATATAAAGCATGCCATGTGAGGTTTCAGGGAAAAGGTTATGATCTGCTGAAAGTCATTGTTCTATCTAAAGATCTATATCATTAGTGCAATGGAAGTGATGAGATTGTGATGTATGGTTGTTACTAAAACATGCTGTAAGTTGGGGAATCAGCAGCTCCTGTTGGGGAATCAGCCAGCCTGTAAGTCTGACTTCAGCACCGGGCAAACTGGTAGAAACTATAATAAAGAACAATATTGTCAGACACAGAGATGAACAGAATTTGTTGAGGAAGGGTCAACATGGTTTTAGTCAAGGGAAATCATGCCTCACCAATCTACTAGAATTCTTTCAGGGGGTGAAAAAGCACGTGGACCGAGAGGATCCAGTGGATATAGTGTACTTAGATTTTCAGAAAGCCTTTGACAAGGTCTGTCACCAAAGGCTCTTAAGGAAAGTAAGCTGTCACAGGATAAGAGGTTTTTTGTTTAACTTTCAGCTCCGCGTTGCAAAAATGACAGCTTTGGGCCCTGCTACACACAGGGTGTCAAAGTTCCTTCCCCACACTTAACTCTAGGGTACAGATGTGGGGACCTGCATGAAAGACCCCCTAAGTTTATTCTTACCACCTTTGGTTAAAAACTTCTTCAAGTACAAACTTTGCCTTGTCTTTGAACCCTATGCTGCCACCAGCAAGCGTTTAAACAAAGAACAGGGAAAGAGCCCACTTGGAAACGTCTTCCCCCCAAAATATCCCCCCAAGCCCTACACCCCCTTTCCTGGGGAAGGCTTGATAAAAATCCTCACCAATTTGCATAGGTGAACGCAGACCCAAACCCTTGGATCTTAAGAACAATGAAAAAACAATCAGGTTCTTAAAAGAAGAATTTTAATTAAAGAAAAGTAAAAGCATCACCTCTGTAAAATCAGGATGGTAAATACCTTACAGGGTAATCAGATTCCAAACACAGAGAATCCCTCTAGGCAAAACCTTAAGTTACAAAAAGACACAAAAACAGGAATATACATTCCATCCAGCATAGCTTATTTCCCAGCCATTTAAACCAAAGGAAATCTAATGCATTTCTAGCTAGATTACTTATTAACTTAACAGAAGTTCTGAAGAGCATTCCTGATCTGGTCCCAGCAAAAGCATCACCCAGACAGACAGGCCCTTTGTCGTTCCCCTCCCCACCACCAGCTTTGAAAGTAACTTCTCTCCTCATTGGTAATTTTGATCAGGTGCCAGCACGGTTATCTTAGCTTCTTAACCCTTTACAAGTGAAAGGGTTTTGCCTCTGGCCAGGAGGGATTTTATAGTTCTGTATACAGAAAGGTGGTTACCCTTCCCTTTATATTTATGACATGCATGCAACAGAATTTAATGAATTTTAACCCCCATTCAGTGCCTTTTTATTTGCATGTAATAAACACATTTCTGTTCTCCATTTTCTTGTTTTTCACAGCAGCAGGCTGTCCCCCAACTGGTTAAAGACTAGGTAAGGAACCCTCCATTTAGGATGTGGGAATGGACGGTGTTCTCCTGGAATGCGGTACATTACTTGATTGCACAAACCCCTCCCCCACCCCAATGGGTAGACGGAGTTATCCAGGAAGGTTATACCATGCACTGACCTTGCTTCTGTATGCGTTAACTCTCCTTGTACAATATTCAAACAAGAGAAGTCGCATTGGTGCCTTGGCATATGCCACTTATGGGAGAGATTTATCACCAGTGAGAGACAGTCACTGATTACCCCCCAACCAAAGGAGCAGGTGTAATGTGAGGCACCTCACCACCTATAGAGGAAGAATTATGGGAGTGTGGGGCATCTCTGAGGTTGTAGGAGCCAGGGATGACTGGGGAGTATGGATAAGACACTGGCGTCCAGAGTGCTGTTGGAATTGGGGCAGCCAGGGATGGGGAAGGAGAGTACGGACGGGGGTCAGAGTATTTTCAGAGGCTGAAGCAGCTGAGGAGCAAAGTGTGACAGGTTCCCCCCAGGGTGACACCTGGAACGGGGGTACCACTGAGCCCTCTGACTCTGCAGCCTGTTCTCCATCTCTCAGTGTGATGCTGTGACAAGCTGCAGTCCCACTACTGAGCCAACACCTCCACCAGCATTCACACAGGCAGGGTGACTCCCAACTGCAGTTACGTGCAGGCTCTTTGACAGCCACTGCATGAACCAACAATAGAGAGGCTACAAGCAAACTAACCACCAGCTCCCTAGCTCAGGACCCCAGATCTGTACCTTCCTACTCTGGTTCAAACTCCGACCAGTATGAATTTGTTACCCGGTGTGCGCCTCCCTCAATGTGGGGAGGACAATGTACATTTGTGGTAACCAAGCTGAGATTTTTTTCCCTCAGACACATCACTTAAAGACACCCTGGGTTTAGATTAAAACATAAAACAAGTTTATTAACTACAAGAGATAGATTTTAAGTGATTATTAGGGATAGGAAACAGATCAAAAGGAGATTACCTAGCAAACAAACAAAAACACAAACTAAGCATAACTAGTTAGATTGACTATGAATTAGCAGTTTCTCACCCTAATTGATGCTACAAGCAGTCTGGAAGATTCTCAAGCCACAATCTGCATTTGATTTGGAGCTTGGGTGTCTCAGGTTGCCTTACACAGGCTAGAAATCCCTTTAGCCTGGGTCCAGCACTTCCCCTAGTTCACACTTTTTTTTGTCAAATGTTTCCAGGAGTCCTCTTGTGTGGGGAGTGAAGAACCACTGATGACATCATTCCCAGTCTAGTTTGTGAGAAAAGTACAGACTCCCCAAAATGGAGTCAAGAGTTATGTGGCCTGGTCACATGCCCTTGTAGAGTCAAAGCATGCATTACTTATAGGCTGAATGGAGCACTCTTAGGAAGCCTCACCAGGTAGGAGATAGGTTTATCCTAAGGCCTATGGCTTTCCCTAATGGCTCATTGCCCTGAAGAGGCACTTCCCAACCAGCTACCAAGAATGAAAGCATCTTGCCTAGTCGGCGTTACGCAGGTGTAACTACATTTGAAATACAGATACATAGTCAATATTCATAACTTCAGATACAAAAATGATACATGCATACAAATAGGATAATCATATTCAGAAAAATCAACTTTTCCAACTACATCTTTTGAGACCCATATATCATAAATATGTCATAATTATGCTATAAGCATATCATGCTAGTATCACTATGAAGAATATGGGTTACCATGTCATACAAAGGTTCTTTACACTGGTGAAAGCCCTGAAGTTACATAACAACTACAACAACAGTTGAAACAAAATTGAGTAAAGGTTGTGACACCCAGGCTGCAGTTCTGTGGCTCGCCAGGGCAAAGAGACATGGAGACCTGACCAATTGCACTTGGATCCAGGAAATGTCCCAGAGCTTGCCTTGAACCAACAATCAAAAGAGAAATGTTCTTGTAAAGTGCTGGAAATGGCCCACCTTGATTATCACTACAAAAGTCTCCCCCCTCCCCTCCTGCTCTCCTGCGGGTAATAGCTCACCTTTCCTGATCACTCTTGTTACAGTGTGTATGACAACACCCATTGTTTCATGTTCTCTGTGTATATAAAATCTCCCCACTGTATTTTCACTGTCTGCATCCAATGAAGTGAGCTGTAGCTCACGAAAGCTTATGCTCAAATAAATGTGTTAGTCTCTAAGGTGCCACAAGTCCTCCTTTTCTTTTTAATTTCAACAGTGCTGCACACCTGTCAGTGTGCACCTGGCTCCCTGCCCCCACCGCCTTCAGTGCTGCCCGCCTGTCTGTGTACACCCCCCTGCCTGTTCTCACAACCCTCAGTGCTGCCTGCTTTTCTGTGTATACCTCCCTCCTTGCCCCCTCAACTCCCAGCACTGCCCGCCTGTCCATGACCATCCCCCTGACATCCCCACAACTGCCAGCACTGCACGCTGTCCATGTAGGTCCCCACACCCACAACTTCCAGCCCTGACACACAGTGATACCCCTCTCCCAAGACCAAAACCAGGGGCCAGATCCCACAGTGACAGATCATAGAAATACTTCCTCAGACTAGGTTGAACTCAGCATCCGCCTGCACCAGGGAAAAGGGGGAGATCAGCCTGAACTGCCTCTCTGGGGCGAAAGGCACCCAAGCAGTAGCAGCTCAGCCTGTGCAGGGAAGGAGAGAGGGACAGACCAGGTGGGAGGCAGAGAGGATGTGGAGACCAAAAAGCAGCCAAAGTGAATATCTCTTCCTCAAAACTAAACAAAGCTTTAACATATTGCAGCCCATTAGAAACCCGGACACACCTTCCTGAGTCTGCTTTCCAGTATTGGTCATTGCTGACGATTGCCATGAGACTGAGGTAGGATTGCTCGCAGGAGGAGGGATGATCCGGATTGGGGAAGGTGTCAGAGAGAATCTGCAACAGTGTGGTCCGCAGTATGTTACATTCTGAGGCACCCCGTTCCCCAGGAGGCCTCGTTACGCCTCTTTGGTCTGTGCATGAGGCAGGATGTCCATTCTCTATTTCATCCAGTTTCAGGACTCCATGCCACTGAGATCTGGAAACTTCACATACACACACACACACACACACACACACACACAGTGCTTTCCTGGACCTCCCCCTGTGTGATTTCCACTTGGTGTCCTCTACACCAGAAACATGCTTTTATTTTTACTGCCTTTTGGTGCTTCTTGTCCTCTCCAGACCCAGAGATGCCAGGGCACAGAGAAAGCAGACCCTTCGCTCTCCCTGAAAAAAATTGGGATCCCAATTGTTCTGAACATTTAAACCTGTAAGTGTCAGATTTCAGCAACTCTCCTGTCAGTTCCTCTTTGCTCCAAATGAGCTCAACCTTCCCTTGCGGCCACTGGACTATTCCATTTGAACTCACTTCAGGCTCATGGGCAGTCTGAATCAGGACATTTATTTATATCCCTACAGGTGGATTTAGGGTGAAATCCTGGCCGTGTTGGGAGTTCTGTCATTGAACTCAATATGATCAAGATTTCACCTTTAGTGTTTAACTTTCCTTTCACAGCTGTGAAAATCACAGCTTTATGTCCAGCTACAGAGAGTGCTATTCTGTTAGGGTGACAAAAGTGTCTGAGGGAAACCCTGAATTTATGTGGCATTCTGAGACCAAGGTATGAAAGGTGGGGATTCCAAAACACAGGGGTCCTGATTTTGTTCTCTGGGATGCCAATTTCAATTGAAGTGACCCATTGAAAGCAGAATTTGTGAGCAGTGTGTGACCCTTTCTTGTTGTGATCCCTCTGTAACACAGATACCCACTGCAGGGGCTCTGGCTACACTTCTGAACAGGGCAATGAAGTTGCAGAATTGGACAACTTGAGCAAACCAGAGGAAAAACAACACAGACCAAGACAAAGGAAGCTACTGATACAGATAGAAGGACACAGTACAAGACAAGGAACTGATCGGAAAAAAAACAAGTATTTGTCTATACTCTTTCCAAAACATATGTAGTTCCAATTTTACCAGGTAAATCCCTTCATGTTTCTGACAATACTAAACTGTTCAAGTCGCCACGCTGGTGAATTCCAGCCCAGATGGTTCTTGACTTGAATTCTGGAAACCTTCCTGAGCCCTTAGCACTAATTTTATTGCAGAAACTGGCAACTCACCGGAATTCTGCTCAGCAGAAAAAGGAAATCTCCGTACTGCAACAGAAAGCAGATCCCTGAGAATCAGTGTATAAATTTCACATGCCTGATGCTCGCTGTGTTGGACAGCAGCCTTTACGATTCCCTGTACAGTCCCTGCAGACTCTAAGGGTAGCCTGGACTCCCCTGCAATTCCCTCGGCTTCTTGAGTAGCCGGAACAGCAGAAAATAGGCCCTGGAGAACTTCAGCCTAAAAGACTCCCAGGGGAGTGAAGAAATAATTCTCTGATAACAGGGGCTCAAATTGTCAGGGCAAACTGAGTCTTGCAGACTTCTTAGAGTGGCCCAGCACTACTGAAACCCCAGAGAGAAAAGGAAGAGCCACAGCATAGATGTACTCACTTGTCTTTCTGTACACTTTTTCTGTGCTGACGCCCATCGTCACAGAATCTGAACATCTCCTCTTCCCCTCCCAGCTGACGAGCCCTATGCTCAATACATGAGAACATGACATGCACATGGAAAGGCTCTCTCAAATCCTTGTTTCAAACACAGAGTAATATCCCCTCCCATCTGATAGCCTCTCTCTGACAGAGGGCAGCACTGATTGCCCCTGCTTAGTCATAAAACCCCAATAGTGCATTAACATGCCATGGGCAGGAGCCGCTTCCTGAGTCCCTTCAGTGATTAGCATGTGCCCTGAAGCCTGAAGATTGCTAGATTAACTGAACAGGCTATAATTAGGATAGGGAGGGTGGAGGGAGATATTCAGAGACACAGATGTGAGTTAGGTGCCCAGTGTCCATCAGCATTCAGTGGGATTCTGGTGCCTACTGCCATTGTGCCTTTTTCAATCTATTAGAGTCATGGCCTTCACAGTATCCTCTGGCAAGCAGTTCTACAGGATAGGTCCAAAGAGTTTCTTGAGGATAAGTCCATCAATGGCTACTAGTCAGGATGGGCAGGGATGGGGTCCCTAGCCTTTGTTTGTCAGAAGCTCGGAACAGTCAATGCGGGATGGATCACTTGATGATTCCCTGTTCTGCTCATTCCCTCTGAAGCACCTGGCATTGGCCACTGTCAGAACACAGCATACTGGGCTAGACAGAGATTTGGTCTGAAACAGTTGCTCCATTCTTATGACTAAGACGATTATGACATAGTTCTATAAAACTGTGACTGGTGTAGAGAAAGTGAACACAGAACTGTTGTTTACTACTTCATATAACACAAGAAGTAGGGGTCACCCAATAAATTTAACAGCCAGCAAGTTTAAAACAAATGAAAGGAAATAGCTCTCACAGTCAACCTGTGGAACTCTTTGCCAGGGGATGTGGTGAAGGCCAAGACTGTAACAGAGTTCAAAAAAAAAAAATTCATTGAGTTCATTGAGGATAGGTCAATTAATGACTATTAGCCAAGATGTTCAGGGACACAACCTCATGCTCTGGGTATCTTAGCCTCTGACTGCCAGCTGCTGGGACTGCATGACAGCAGATGGATCCCTTGATAATTGACCTGTTCTCTCCCTATGAAGCACCTGGCACTGACCACTGTCAGAAGACACATAAAAATATTTGGAGGAGGAGGAGGAGGAGGAGGAATAGCTCAGTGGTTTGAGCATTAGCCTGCTAAACCCAGGGTTGTGAAATCAATCCTTGAGGGGGCCATTTAGTGATCTGGGCCAAAAATTGGTGATTGGTCCTGCTTTGAGCAGGGGGTTGGACTGGATGTCCTCTGATACTCTGTGATAAGATTGGCCACATTGGGTCAGGACAATGGTCCTTCTAGTTCCATACCAAGAGCCTCATTTTCCTTCTCTGGGTGTTGGACCTCATAGTTGATGGGGCCCACATGCCTCACTACCTCAAACAGGAAATCCTCTAGGTTGCTTCTCAGATACCAGTTCAAAGGAAGAAAACTTGGTGGCCTGAGGCACCTCCCTGATAGCAAAAAGGAGGTGGGAGAAGAGTTGGTCCCAGTGTCTGGGATCCGAGGCTGCAAACTTCTTCAGTGCTGTCATCAAAGTTCTGTGAAATCGATCCATCAACCCAACAATTTGGGGATGGTAAATCAATGTTCTGAATGCCTTTATCCTCAGTAGATCACACATTTCTTTCATTAGTTGAAAAGTGAAGCATGACAGAAGAGTCTGTCCTATCTCGGGGCTTCTCCTTTTGTCCCTCCAGGCCCACCACAGTTGTGTGGTGACCTAGAATCCTAGTTTCGACATTTCCGACTCAAGGAATGTTTCCAATACACCTCTGAACAACATACTGACCCACAGAATCCTTCCTACCCACACTACAAAAAGAAGGATTCTGCGTGGACTCCTCCTGAAGGTCGAAACAACAGACTGGACTTCTACATAGAGTGCTTCCGCCAATGTGCACGGGCTGAAATTGTGGAAAAGCAGCATCACTTGCCCCATAACCTCAGCCGTGCTGAACACAATGCCATCCACAGCCTCAGGTACAACTCTGATATCATAATCAAAAAGGCTGACAAAGGAGGTGCTGTCGTCATCATGAATAGGTCAGAATATGAACAAGAGGCTGCTAGGCAGCTCTCTAACTTCACATTATACAGGCCATTATCCTCTGATCCCATTGAGGGTTACCAGAAGAAACTACACCATTTGCTCAAGAGACTCCCTGAAAAAACACAAGAACAAATCCACACAGTACACCCCTGGAACTCCGACCTGGGGTATTCTATCTGCTACCCAAGATCCATAAACCTGGGAATTCTGGATGCCCCATCATCTCAGGCATTGGCACCCTGACAGCAGGATTGTCTGGCTATGTAGACTCCCTCCATTAACCTCAGCCTGGACCAGTCCACACAAGCAGTCCATTTCCTGGACACTACTGTGCTAATAAGCAATAGTCACATAAACACAACCCTATACTGGAAACCTACTGACTGCTATACCTACCTACATGCCTCCAGCTTCCACCAGGACACACCACACAATCCATTGTCTACAGCCAAGCTCTACGATACAATCGCATTTGCTCCAATCCCTCAGACAGAGACAAACACCTACAAGATCTTTATCAAGCGTTCTTACAATTACAATACCCACTTGCTGAAGTGAAGAAACAGATTGACAGAACCAGAAAGGTACCCAGAAGTCACCTACTACAGGACAGGCCCAACAGAGAAAATAACAGAACGCCACCAGCTATCACCTTCAGCCCCCAACTGAAACCTCTCCAGCGCATCATCAAAGATTTACAACCTATCCTGAAAAATGATCCCTCACTCTCACAGATCTTGGGAGACAGACCAGTCCTCGCTTACAGACAGCCCCCCAACCTGAAGCAAATACTCTCCAGCAACCACACACCCCACAACAAAAACACTAACCCAGGAACCTATCCTTGCAACAAAGCCCGATGCCAACTCTGTCCACATATTTATTCAAGTGACACCATCATAGGACCTAATCACATTAGCCATGTCATCAGGGGCTCATTCACCTGCACATCTAGCAATGGTATATATGCCATCATGCGCCAGCAATGCCCCTCTGCCAAGTACGTTGGCTAAACTCGACAGTCTCTATGCAAAAGAATAAATGGACACAAATCTGACTTCAGGAATCATAACATTCAAAAACCGGTAGGAGAACACTTCAACCTCTCTGGCCACTCAGTAAAAGACTTAAGGGTGGCAATTTTGCAACAGAAAAGCTTCAGAAACAGACTCCAACGAGAAACTGCTGAGCTTGAATTAATATGCAAACTAGATACCATTTACTTGGGTTTGAATAGAGACTCGGAGTGGCTGGGTCATTACACATATTGAATGTATTTCCCTAAGTTAAGTATCTTCACACTTTCTTGTCAACTGTCTAAATGGGCCATCCTGATGATCATTACAAAAGTTCTTTTCCCCTGCTGATAATAGCTCATCTTAACTAATTAGCCTCTCACAGTTTGAATGGCAACTTCCAACTTATCTGTATGTATATATATATATATATATATATTTCTTACTATATGTTCCATTCTATGCATCCAATGAAGTGGGCTGTAGCCCACGAAACCTTATGCTCTAACAAATTTGTTAGTCTCTAAGGTGCCACAAGTACTCCTATTCTTTTTATGTATGAAGTAATATAAAATCCCTCCTGGCCAGAGGTTTACCTGTAAGGGGTTAAGAAGCTCAAATAACCTAGTTGGCACCTGACCAGGATGACCAATGGGGAAGGAAGATACTTTCCAATCTGGGGGTGGGGAAAGGCTTTGTTTGTGCTCTTTGTTTGTGTGTTCTCTCGGAGCAGAGAGGGACAAGGGGCAGAAATAAAAAAAAAACAACATCTCTTAAAACCCTGCCTGAAATAAGCATCTAGAATTACAAAAATAGTAAGTAAAGCTAGGGAAGGTGTGAGATTATCTTTTGTTTTACCTTGTGAATTTTTCCTATGCTGGAGGGAGGTTTATTCCTGTTTTCTGTAACTTTGAGGAGGATTCTCTGTGTTTTAAATCTTTTTATTACCATGTAAATTTACCTTCCATCCTGATTTTACAGAGGTGATTCTTTTACATTTGTTTTAAAAACAATTTTTCTTTTAGGAACCTTATTGGTTTTCAGTGACCTAAAAACCCAGAGGTTTGGGTTTGTGGTCACCTGTACCAATTGGTGAGAATATTATTCTCAAGCCTCCCCAGGAAAGAGGGTGTAGGGACTAGGGGGGATATTTTTGGGGAGATAGGGCTCCAAGTGGTCCTCCCTAAATGTTTGTTTAAATCACTTGGTGGTGGCAGCAATTCAGTCCAAGGGCAAGGGAGGATTTGGGGAAGTTTTAACCTAAGCTGATAGAAATAATCTTAGGGAGTCTTTCATGCAGGTCCCCACATCTGTACCCCAGAGTTCAGAGTGGGGAGGGAACCCTGACAATGTCATTGATCAGTTAGGATTTCTCGGGGTATTACCAAGCAGAAAAAGAATTTCATAAGCTAATTTGCAATGGTAGGTTCATTGGTGGAGCACAAGGGGATGGCTTTGGGGTACACATCACGTAGTCAAGGATAACAAGGATATGATAATACCTCATAGCACTCTTCTCTAGGAGCCCCACAAAGTCCATGCCTATAGTTTCAAATAGGTTATCAACAGGGGGGAGCAGGACGAGAGGGGCTTTAGGTATTCCCTTAAGACTGGCCAGTGTAGCAGAGAGAGAGAAAGCCTAGAGCACTGGGACTACTGCAAGGTCTGAGACCTGAACAAGAGGCTGTGATCCAAAGTCAGGTCAGGTATTAAAGCAAATGCTCAAAAGTTCACTGTCCAGTACATGAATTTGGCAAAGTTGTCTAGTGTACTAAGCATTAGATATTTAGATAAATATATTCCCACTAGTGTGGATACATCCCAATCTAGTACAAGATAAGTTGGCTTGATAAATAATGAATAGGGCTGTTTTGCGTAAAATATGGGGTAGAAGGGGAAGTAACAAACAGATTTCATGAAATAGAAAACATGGTATGTAAGTGGTTTATTCCAGTTGGTTGTCTCAGTCTATAAACATTGGGGTAACTCACCTTAATCCTTTGTGTGGCCTAGGGGACAGCAGAGACTCCTGCTGCTGACTGAGCCAGTCTGGACTCATCTGTTAGCATACCTGTAAGTACGGAGGGAGGGCACGATGGCTATGCCTTGAGGGCAAGAAACCTGGCTGAGTGCCTTTGTCACCCAGCTGTGCCTGTGGTCTTTCTTTATGAGTAACTTTGAGGTCTACTGAATGAGCAGGCTGCCTTGTCTGCTAATACTGATAATGCTGGAGCTCCAAGGACAGAAACACTGAGCAGCCTGAACCGCGTTACCGAGGCAACAAAGTGCCAGCCTTCAGCACGTAACAACGGCCGGCTGACACTCTGGGCAGGAGGCACAACAGTCGCTAACTAGCTCCAGGCAGTGGGGTCTCTCTCCCCTGCTCTCCAAGTGCGGCCGCTGCCTCAGTCGCTGGGGTACCACCACTTCCCCAGTCACCACAGGAAGTTGTTCATAGGCCTGGCTAAGGATAAGACTATGTCAAGAGATCAGAGAATCCGTGACTTTCAGAGACCTCCTTGACATTTTACGCTTGAGCCCTGGGGTGGCAGAGCCAGATCTGTTAGCTGGCGAGGGCCCAAGAGCTGTCAACCCCCGAAGGGGGCAACGTCCCCAGAGCTGTCAGCCACAGTGACGGCAGGTACTGAACTCAGGTTTTAGCGACTGCCAGCAGTGTTGCCACAGTCCCTGGGCTACCACATGGCACCAGGCCCTCAATAGATATTTCTCTCCATGAAAGCAACACCAAACTGTCTTTTCATGACGTGCAAATAATCAAGGATGGTGACCTTGACTCTGTGGTAATCAAGGCAGGTATAGACTTGTTGGGGCCCTGGGGAGAAACTAAGGAGTGGCCCCACTTCCTGGGGTTTGAGTCTCAGCCCTGTTCCCCGGGACTGAAGCTTAAGGCCCCTGGCTTTGCCACTCACCAGCCTGCAAACATTCCTGCGTGCCCCCTAGAAGGGTGCTGTCATAAATATAAAGGGAAGGGTAAACAACTTTAAAATCCCTCCTGGCCAGAGATGTGGAAAATATTGTTAGTCTTTATATACTTGGTAGTATATTTAGAGGCGCATGTGTCTTATTAACTCTGTTTTTTCCTAGAGCTCCAGGAGCAAAGCCCAGCCAGCGTTTCACCCTATCTGTGATTTGGGGGGCATGCCATAAATATAAAGGGAAGGGTAAACCCCTTTAAAATTCCTCCTGGCCAGAGGAAAAACCCTTTCACCTGTAAAGGGTTAAGAAGCTAGGATAACCTCGCTGGCACCTGACCAAAATGACCAATGAGGAGACAAGATACTTTCAAAAGCTGGGGGGAGGGAGAAACAAAGGCTCTCTCTCTCTCTGTCTGTCTGTCTGTGTGATGTTTTTGCCAGGGACAGAACAGGAATGGAGTCTTAGAACTTAGTAAGTAATCTAGCTAGGTATGTGTTAGATTATGATTTCTTTAAATGGCTGAGAAAATAAGCTGTGCTGAATGGAATATATTCCTGTCTGTGTGTCTTTTTGTAATTTAAGGTTTTGCCTAGAGGGATTCTCTATGTTTTGAATCTAATTACCCTGTAAGGTATCTATCATCATGATTTTATGGAGGTGATTCTTTTTACTTTTTTTTTCTGTTAAAGTTCTTCTTGTAAGAAACTGAATGCTTTTTCATTGTTCTTAATATCCAAGGGTTTGGGTCTGTGTTCACCTATGTAAATTGGTGAGGATTTTTATCAAGCCTTCCCCAGGAAAGGGGGGTGTAATGTTTGGGAGGATTTTGGGGGGAAAGACATTTCCAAACGGACTCTTTCCAAATTATATCTCTGTTAGATGTTTGGTGGTGGCAGCGACAAGTCCAAGGGCAAAAGGTAAAATAGTTTGTACCTTGGGGAAGTTTTAAACTAAACTGGTAAAAGTAAGCTTAGGAGGTTTTCATGCAGGTCCCCACATCTGTACCCTAGAGTTCAGAGTGGGGAAGGAACCTTGACATGGTGGCAGAGTGGTGGGATTAACTTGAAATCATTTTGAGATCAATTTGAGACTTTTTGAACCAGAAACACAGATTGGAAAAGGAATTTTTTTTCCTTTGGGGCTGCTGAAAAGCAGGTTTTGGCTGAAAGCAGTTAGAGTTTGGTTTTTTTTCCTCTGCTTTGGGGCCAGAGCAGAGACAAAAGGGAATTGTCTTTGATGAGCTGGAGTTTTCTCTACCTAAAGGCAGGGTAGTTAAACTCCTGCAGGAAAATTCACAAGTCTTCACAGATCTGAAGTTGTTTTTTACCTAAGAGCAACTAGAGGGGTTTTCGGTCTATTTGCCTGGAGACAAATGTGTTAGTTTTGGGGGTTTTTTTTAGGATTTTGATTTTTTGAACAAGAAGCACAGATCTTAAAAAGGATTTTTTTTTCCTTTGGGATGCTGGAAAGCAGGTTTCCAACTGGAAGTAGTTGGAGGTTTTTGGCTTTGCTTTGGGTCCAGAGCAGAGACAAAAGCGAATTGTCTTTGGTGAGCTGGAGTTTTCTCTACCTAAAGGCAGGGTAGTTAACCTCCTGCAGGGAAATTCACCAGTCATCACAGACCTGAAGAAGTTTTTTGTTTTTTGTTTTTTTTAAACCTAAGAGCAACTAGATGGGTTTTCTGCCTATTTGCCTGGAGACAAAGGTGTTAGGGATTTTGGGTTGTTTTTTTTTTTTTTGGGGGGGGGGGGGGCGGTTAGGATTTTTCCGTAGGCTGACAAACACTATCAGAGAATATAGGTGTCATATTACAGCACAGCAAAATTTTACAAGCCAAGTTTTTTTGTTTTTTCTTTTCTTTCAAACTCTCAGGTGTAATGTTAGTTAAAAACAGAGAAGTTAGGGTGATAGACTCCATGGTTCAACAAAAGCTGGAATTAGCCAGATTTGAGGTTGAGGGAAAACAAAAGGAACATGAAAGACAGATAGAACTCATGCAGATGAAAATGGAGGAAAGGGAAAAAGAAATGGAGTCTGCCCACAGGAGGGAAATGGAGGCAAGGGCCAAAGAAATGGAGGAGAAGGAAAAAGAGAGGAAGCATGTGGAGGAGGAGAAGGAAAAAAAGAGGAAGCATGCACTGGAGATGGAGAAGGCAAAGGCTCAGCAGAATATACCAACAAACCCTAGCAATCCTTCTCCAGGTACCACTTCCCATCCCAGAAAGTTCCCCACCTGCAAGGCAGGCGATGATACCGAGGCCTTCCTAGAAAACTTCAAAAGGGCCTGCCTTGTGTACAGCATCTCTACAGACCAATATATGGTAGAGCTGAGGCCGCAGCTCAGTGGACCCTTAGCTGAGGTGGTGGCTAAAATGCCTAAGGAACAAATGAACCAGTATGAACTGTTTAAAACCAAGGCGAGAGTCAGAATGGGGCTAACACCCGAGCATTTCCGTCGGCGGTTCAGAGCCCTAAGGTGGAAGCCAGACGTCTCATTTACCTGACATGCCTACCACATTGTGAAACATTGGGATGCCTGGATATCAGGAGCAAGCGTTAAATCTCCAGAAGATTTGCCCTTCCTAAAGCAAATGGAACAATTCTTAGAGGATGTTCCTGAGGAAATAGAAAGATACATCCTAGATGGGAAGTGCAAAACTGTAATCAAGGCCAGGGAGATTGGAGCCAAATGGGTGGAGGAGGCAGAGAAGAAAAAAACTGGTCCCAGTTGGAGCGGATACCAGAAGGGACAACCTCAGACCACACCCTACTACCGGGGGCTGCCCAAGGCCCCACCTACCCCCCAAGGAACCCTCCAGAAACCTTATCGTCCCACCACAACATTCTCCAGAAACACACCTTGCCCCAGTGACCCGTCAGCTGGACAATGTTTTAAATGTAACGAGCTGGGGTATGTAAAGACCAACTGCCCCAAGAACCCCAACAGATTACAGTTCATTGCACCGGAATCACACCAGAGGTCCTCAAGCTCAGATACCTCCCAGATACCCTTGGAGAGTAGGGAAACTATGAGTGTGGGCGGGAAGAAGGTCACTGTGTGGAGGGACACCGGAGCACAAGTGTCAGCTATCCATGCTTCCTTAGTGGACCCCAGTTTAATCAACCCATAGATCCAAATAATTACAGAATCATAGAATATCAGGGTTGGAAGGGACCTCAGGAGGTCATCTAGTCCAACCCCCTGCTCAAAGCAGGACCAATCCCCAACTAAATCATCCCAGCCAGGGCTTTGTCAAGCCTGACCTTAAAAATATCTAAGGAAGGAGATTCCACCACCTCCCTAGGTAACACATTCCAGTGTTTCACCACCCTCCTAGTGAAAAAGTTTTTCCTAATATCCACCTAAACCTCCCCCACTGCAACTTGGGACCATTACTACTTGTTCTGTCATCAGCTACCACTGAGAACCGACTAGATCCATCCTCTTTGGAACCCCCTTTCAGGTAGTTGAAAGCAGCTATCAAATCCCCCCCTCATTCTTCTCTTCCACAGACTAAACAATCCCAGTTCCCTCAGCCTCTACTCATAACTCATGTCTTTCAGTTCCCTAATCATTTTTGTTGCCCTCTGCTGGACGTTTTCCAATTTTTCCACCTCCTTCTTGTAGTGTGGGGCCCAAAACTGGACACAGGACTCCAGATGAGGCCTCACCAAAGTCGAATGGAGGGGAACGATCATGTCCCTCGATCTGCTGGCAATGCCCCTACTTATACATCACAAAATGCCATTGGTCTTCTTGGCAACAAGGGCACACTGTTGATTCATATCCAGCTTCTCGTCCACTGTAATCCCTAGGTCCTTTTCTGCAGAACTGCTGCCAAGCCATTCGGTCCCTAGTCTGTAGAGGTGCCTTGGATTCTTCCATCCTAAGTGCAGGACTCTGCACTTGTCCTTGTTGAACCTCATCAGATTTCTTTTGGCCCAATCCTCTAGTTTGTCTAGGTCCCTCTGTATCCCATCCCTACCCTCCAGCGTATCTACCTCTCCTCCCAGTTTAGTGTAATTTGCAAACTTCCTGAGGGTGCAATCCACACCATCCTCCAGATCATTTATGAAGATATTGAACAAAACCGGCCCGAGGACCAACCCTTGGGGCACTCCACTTGATACCAGCTGCCAACTAGACATGGAGCCATTGATCACTACCCATTGAGCCCGACAATCTAGCCAACTTTCTATCCACCTTATAGTCCATTCATCCAGCCCATATTTCTTTAACTTGCTGGCAAGAATACTGTGGGAGACCATGTCAAAAGCTTTGCTAAAGTCAAGGAACAACACGTCCACCGCTTTCAATTTGCCCACAGCCAAGTTGCCTGTCCAGTACAAGGGCTGGTCAGGAATGTGTACTTTTGCAGTCTATGATGATTATCCCATCCCCATGCTGTTGGGGGAAGACTAGGCCAATCATGTCAAGCGAGCCAAGAGGGTGGGAATGGTCACCTACAGCCAGGCTAAACAAGCCATCACACCTAGCTCTGTCCCAGAAAATTCTACCAGGACAAGGTCAGAGGTGATGGACCCAGACCCCAGGCCAATGTCTACAATAGCAGTACTGGATCCAGTCCCAGAGACCCAAACATAGCTAGTCACACAACCGGCGGAACAACTAGCACCAGACCCATTGCCAGCACTGAATCCAGTACTTGTAACCCCAACACCAGAGGTCCCCACCAAAACTGAACCGGCAGCAGCCCATAACCCTACACAAGAGGCTCAGCTGGAGCCTGAACCCAGCGGAGAGCAGTTCACAGTCAAGAGAAACAGCCCCATCCCCTACATCACTTCCAGAGGGACCAAGCATAGGTCCACAATCCAATGAGGAACTGATGTCTCCAGCATCATGGGAACAGTTCGAGACCGAACAGGAAGCAGATGAAAGCCTCCAGAGAGCTTGGATGGAGGCATGGAGCAATCCACCACCTCTCAGCTCTTCTAATCAATCCAGGTTTGTTGTAGAAAAAGGACTTTTATACAAGGAAACTCTTTCTGGTGGACACAATGAAGACTGGCATCCTCAGATACAGTTGGTAGTTCCAACTAAATACCGGGCCAAGCTCTTGAGCTTAGCCCACGATCACCCTAGTGGCCATGCTGGGGTGAACAGGACCAAAGACCGTTTGTGGGGGTCATTCCACCGGGAGTGAATGGGCAAGTATGTTTCTATCTATGTCTGGTCTTGTGAGGTATGCCAACAAGTGGGAAAACCCCAAGACTAGGTCAAAGCCCCTCTCCAGCCACTCCCCATCATTGAAGTTCCATTTCAGTGAGTAGCTGTGGATATTCTGGGTCCTTTTCCAAAAAAGACACCTAGTGGAAAGCAGTACATCCTGACTTTCATGGACTTTGCCACCCGATGGCTGGAAGCAGTAGCTCTAGGCAACACCAGGGCTAAAAGTGTGTGCCAGGCACTAGCAGACATTTTTGCCAGGGTAGGTTGGCCCTCCGACATCCTCACAGATGCAGGAACTAATTTCCTGGCAGGAACTATGGAAAACTTTTGGGAAGCTCATGGGGTAAATCACTTGGTTGCCACTCCTTACCACCATCAAACAAATGGCATGGTGGAGAAGTTTAATGGAACTTTGAGGGCTGTGATATGTAAATTCGTAAATGAGCACTCCAATGACTGGGACGTAGAGTTGCAGCAGTTGCTTTTCGCCTACAGAGCTGTACCACATCCTAGTTTAGGGTTTCCACCATTTGAACTTGTATATGTCCGCGAGATTAAGGGGCCATTACAGTTGGTGAAGCAACAATGGGAGGGATTTACATCTTCTCCAGGAACTAACATTCTGGACTTTGTAACCAACCTACAAAACACCCTCCGAACCTCTTTAGCCCTTGCTAAAGAAAACCTAAAGGATGCTCAAACAGAGCAAAAAGCCTGGTATGATAAACATGCCGGAGAGCATTCCTTCAAAGTAGGGGACCAGATCATGATCTTAAAGGTGCTCCAGGCCCATAAAATGGAAGTGTTGTGGGAAGGGCCATTCATGGTCCAGGAGCGCCTGGGAGCTGTTAATTATCTCATAGCATTCCCCACCTCCAACTGAAAGCCTAAGGTGTAGCATATTAATTCTCTAAAGCTCTTTTATTCCAGGGAATTAAAGGTTTGTCAGTTTACAGCCCAGGGAGGAGATGATGCTGAGTGGCCTGAATGTGTCTACTACAAAGGGAAAAGTGCTGGTGGTGTGGAAGAGTTGAACCTCTCCGTGACCCTTGGGCGTATGCAGCGACAGCAGATAAAGGAGCTGTGCACTAGCTACGCGCCAACGTTCTCAGCCACCCCAGGACTGACTGAACGGGCATACCACTCCATTGACACAGGTAATGCTCACCCAATTAAAGTCCAACCTTACCGGGTGTCTCCTCAAGCTAAAACTGCTATAGAACGGGAGATCCAGGATATGTTACAGATGGGTGTAATCTGCCCCTCTGAAAGTGCATGGGCATCTCCAGTGATTCTCGTTCCCAAACCAGATGGGGAGATAAGTTTTTGCGTGGACTACCGTAAGCTAAATGCTGTAACTTGCCCAGACAACTATCCAATGCCACACACAGATGAACTATTAGAGAAACTGGGACGGGCCCAGTTCATCTCTACTTTGGACTTAACCAAGGGGTGCTGGCTGGTACCGCTAGATGAATACGCCAAAGAAAGGTCAGACTTCACCACCCATGTCGGGCTGTATGAATTTAATGTACACCCTTTTGTGCTGCGAAATGCACCCACCACCTTCCAAAGACTTGTAGATGGTCTCCTAGTGGGATTAGGAGAATATGCAGTCACCTACCTTGACAGTGTGGCCATATTTTCAGATTCCTGGGCAGAACACCTGGAACATCTACAAAAAGTCTTGGAGCGCATAAGGGAGGCAGGACTAACTGTTAAGGCTAATAAGTGTCAAATAGGCCTAAACAGAGTGTCTTACCTTGGACACCAGGTGGGTCAAGGAACTATCAACCTCCCTACAGGCCAAAGTGGATGCTATCCAAAAGTGGCCTGTCCCAAAGTCAAAGAAACAGGGTCAATCCTTCTTAGGCTTGGCCGGTTATTACAGACGATTTGTAGCACAATACAGCCAAATTGCCGCCCCACTTACAGACCCAACCAAAAAGAAGGCCTTTAACCAGCTTAAAGTGACACTCATGGCTGACCCTGTACTAAGGGCCCAGACTTTGACAAACCGTTCCTAGTAACCACAGATGCGTCCGAGCGTGGTGTGGGAGCAGTTTTAATGAAGGAAGGACCGGATCAAGAATTCCACCCTGGAGTGTTTCTCAGCAAAAAACTGTCTGAGAGGGAAAGCAACTGGTCAGGCAGTGAAAAAGAATGTTAGGCCATTGTCTACGCTCTGGAAAAGCTATGCCCATATGTTTGGGGATGGCATTTCCAGCTGCAAACTGACCATGCTGCGCTACAGTGGCTTCATACTGCCATGGGAAATAACAAAAAACTTCTTCGGTGGAGTTTAGCTCTCCAAGATTTTGATTTTGACATCCAACTCATCTCAGGAGCTTCTAACAAAGTGGCTGATGCACTCTCCCGTGAAAGTTTCCCAAAATTAACAGGTTAAAATTGTCCTTGAGATGTGGAAAATATTGTTAGTCTTTATATACTTGGTAGTATATTTAGAGGTGCATGTGTCTTATTAACTCTGTTTTTTCCTAGAGCTCCAGGAAGAAAGCCCAGCCAGCGTTTCACCCTATCTGTGATTTGGGGGGCGTGCCATAAATACAAAGGGAAGGGTAAACCCCTTTAAAATCCCTCCTGGCCAGAGGAAAAACCCTTTCACCTGTAAAGGGTTAAGAAGCTAGGATAACGTCACTGGCACCTGACCAAAATGACCAATGAGGAGACAAGATACTTTCAAAAGCTGGGGGGAGGGAGAAACAAAGGCTCTCTCTCTCTGTCTGTGTGATGCTTTTGCCAGGGACAGAACAGGAATGGAGTCTTAGAAGTTAGTAAGTAATCTAGCTAGATATGTGTTAGATTCTGATTTCTTCAAATGGCTGAGAAAATAAGCTGTGCTGAATGGAGTAGATTTTCCTGTTTTTGTGTCTTTTTGTTAACTTAAGGTTTTGCCTAGAGGGATTCTCTGTGTTTTGAATCTAATTACCCTGTAAGGTATTTACCATCCTGATTTTACGGAGGTGATTCTTTTTACTTATTTTTCTGTTAAAATTCTTCTTGTACGAAACTGAATGCTTTTCATTCTTCTTAAGATCCAAGGGTTTGGGTCTGTGGTCACCTATGCAAATTGGTGAGGATTTTTATCAAGCCTTCCCCAGGAAAGGGGAGTATAACGTTTGGGAGAATTTTGGGGGGAAAGACGTTTCCAAACAGACTCTTTCCAAATTATATCTCTGTTAGACGTTTGGTGGTGGCAGTGGTAAGTCGAAGGGCAAAAGGTAAAATAGTTTGTACCTTGGGGAAGTTTTAACCTAAACTGGTAAAAGTGAGCTTAGGAGGTTTTCATGCAGGTCCCCACATCTGTACCCTAGAGTTCAGAGTGGGGAAGGAACCTTGACAGGTGTGCTACACAGATTGAAAACCTGGGCTTTAGTGTGATTTATTTCCACTTTTAGAGATTCAATAATTGAAATACTTGCACTACATTTACCCACAGTGACTATGGAGATATGATATAACTTAGTTTTGTGGTGTTCCCTGTACTGTGGGGCCACAGACCATTGCCCTGTTTGTTACCCGTAACGCCTGTGATGTTTTCTGAACCGGTGATCTGCTAGGTCACTCCAATCCTTGACTCTGGAAGCCAGCCTTTCCCTGCTCTACAGTGAGAACCCTCACTCCTGGGCTGTTCATGCACAGCTTCTGGCATGTAAGCTGCTCCTTGGATTGTGCAACCAAATGACACTAGCCAATATATCCGATTCCAGACACAACCCTAGGAACCTCCATCTTGCAGTGTCCAGTTATGCCCACTGGACACTGCAAGCTTGTATGAGTTCATCAATTTAACAAAGAAATTGATATATGCCAGGCTTGTTATCCCCAGGGGAGTCTCTGACACACTTTAAACCAAATGCACTGCTTCAGGTAGAATAAACAAACACATGTATTAACTATAAAGATAGATTTTAAAGTGATTATAAGTCAAAACACAAGAAATCAGATTTGGTCAAATGAAATAAAAGCAAAATACATCCTAAGCTGATTTTTACACTTTCAATGCCCTTACAAGCTTAGATGCTTCTCACCACAAGCTGGCTGGTTGCTCTTCAGCCAGGCTCTCCCCTTTGATCAGCACTTCAGTTGCTTGGTTATGGTGTCTGTAGATGGAAGCAGAAGAGAGAGGAAGAGCATGGCAAACATCTCTCCCTTTTATCATGTTCTTTCTTCCCTCTTGGCTTTTCCCCCACCCACCCCTTCAGAGTCAGGTAAGGATTACCTCATCACAGTCCCAAATTGACCAAATGAGGGGAGGTGACTCACTCCAGAGTCTAATGGATCCTTTTGTTGATGCCTAGGCCAGCATCCTTTCTTCCTGAGGCTGGGCTGGGTTTTTCCCATACGTGCCTTGATGAGGTGTGAACTGCCCCTCTGTACTTAGAGAGTTTTTGCCTGGGCTTATTTTAAGCAATGAGGATACATTTTCAGCCTCATAACTAGACACATGAAATGATAACCTAGAACTTTACTATAGCATTATTGCAACAAAAGTTCTGCAGTTTAAACAGTTCTGCAATTTCTCGTTGGTGTCTGTTTTTGAAGTTTTTTTGTTGAAGAATTGCCACTTTTAAGTCAATCTCCTTGGACACTAAATAACAGACTTAAAAGTGGCAATTCTTCAAAGAAAAAAACTTCAAAAACAGACTCCAATGAGAAACTGCAGAACTGGAATTAATTTGCAAACTAGACACCATCAAATTAGGCCTGCATAAAGACTGGGAGTGGATGGGTCACTACAAAAACTAATTTTCCCCCTGCTGATACTCACACCTTCTTGTCAACTGTTTGAAATGGGCCACCTTGGATACCTTGATCTCATTAGCACTACAGAAGTGATTTTCCTCCCTTCTTGTCAACTGTTGAGAATAGCCCATTTCCACCTTAATTGAACTGGCTCATTAGCGCTGACCCCCCATTTCATTAGGCAACTCCCATCTTTTCTTATGCTGTGTATTTATACCTCTCTTCTGTACTTTTCACTCCATGCATCTGATGAAGTGGGTTTTAGCCCATGACAGCTTATGCTTTAATAAATTTGGTCATCTCTAAGGTGACACAAGGACTCCTCATTGTTTTTGCTGATACAGACTAAAACAGCTACCACTCTGAAACCAGTCTTTTTAATCTCTCCTCATATGGAAGGTGTTCCATACCCCTAATCATTTTTGTGGCCCTTCTCTGTATTTTTATTCCAGTATATCTTTTTGAGATGCAATAAAAGCCATGCTCGAGAATCCATGCTGTAAAGAGTTCTGCAGTCACCCGGTAGCTTGAAATCTGAGGGTGGGAAAAAGAACAAACCTTTGCCAAGACAGGGTTAAAGATCACAGAAAGGAGGTTATTAAATATATTAAGAACAAAAGAAATCCTAGAAAAGGTTTAGGCCAATTTCTAGAAGGAAAAAGGAAGTTTGTTAATGTTGCAGAAAAGGTAGAAATGGTCAAGAAATAGTTGTGTTCTGCATTTGGAAAGAAGCAGTATAAGGTGCTCATATTACATGAGGTGATGAAATACTTTCCAGTAAATTTACAGTCAAGGATGGTGTTAAACAATATCTACAGTAGAATCTTAGGGTTAGGAACATCAGAGTTATAAACTGACTGATCAACCACATATCTTACTTGGAACCAGAAGTGTACAACCAGGCAGCAGCAGAGCCAAAAAATAAAAAAGCAAATAAAAGACAGGTCTGTGTTAAACGTAAAGTGTTGAAAAAAAAAAAGAAAGGGAAAGTTTTTAAAAAATTGAGAAGATTAGGAAACAATGGAAAAGGTAAGGGATTATTTCAAAAATAAGTCTAGGAATATAATTAATGCCAGTCAGCAACAAAGTTTTCAGAAAAAAAAGATTTTGTCAAAGGAAACCAATATTATCGTTTAATGAGAATATCATAGAATATCAGGGTTGGAAGGGACCTCAGGAGGTCATCTAGTCCAACCCTCTGCTCAAAGCAGGACCGATCCCCAATTAAATCATCCCAGCCATGGCTTTGTCAAGCCTGACCTTAAAAAAAAACTTCTAAGGAAGGAGATTCCACCACCTCCCTAGATAACGCATTTCAGTGTTTCACCACCCTCCTAGTGAAAAATGTTTTTCCTAATATCCAACCTAGACCTCCCCCACTACAACTTGAGACCATTCCTCCTCGTTCTGTCATCTGCTACCACTGAGAACAGTCTAGATCCATCCTCTTTGGAACCCCCTTTCAGGTACTTGAAAGCAGCTATCAAATCCCCCCTCATTCTTCTCTTCTGCAGACTAAACAATTCCAGTTCCCTCAGCCTCTCCTCTTAAGTCATGTGCTCCAGCCCCATAATAATTTTTGTTGCCCTCCGCTGGACTCTTTCCAATTTTTCCACATCCTTCTTGTAGTGTGGGGCCCAAAACTGGACACAGGACTCCAGATGAGGCCTCACCAATGTCGAATAGAGGGGAACAATCATGTCCCTCGATCTGCTGGCAATGCCACTACTTATACAGCCCAAAATGCCATTGGCCTTCTTGGCAACAAGGGCACACTGTTGAATCAAGTCCAGCTTCTCATCCACTGTAACTCCTAGGTCCTTTTCTGTAGAACTGCTGCCTAGCCATTCGGTCCCTAGTCTGTAGCGGTGCATGGGATTCTTCCGTCCTAAGTGTAGGACTCTGCACTTGTCCTTGTTGAACCTCATCAGATTTCTTTTGGCCCAATCCTCTAATTTGTCTAGGTTCCTCTGTATCCTATCCCTATCCTCCAGCATATCTACCCCTCCTCCCAGTTTAGTGTCATCTGCAAACTTGCTGAGGGTGTAATCCACACCATCCTCCAGATCATTAATGAAGATTGTACAAAACTGGCCCGAGGACCAACCCTTGAGGCACTCTGCTTGATACAGGATGCCAAGTAGACATGGAGCCATTGATCACTGCCATTGAGACCGATGATCTAGCCAACTTTCTACCCACCTTATACTCCATTCATCCAGCCCATACTTCTTTAATTTGCCATCAAGTATACTGTGGGAGACCATGTCAAAAGTTTTGCTGAAGTCAAGGAATAACATGTTCACTGCTTTCCCCTCATCCACAGAACCAGTTATCAAGTCATAGAAGGCAATTAGATTAGTCAGGCATGACTTGCCCTTGGTGAATCCTTGCTGACTGTTCCTGATCACTTTCCTCTCCTCTAAGTGCTTCAGAATTGATTCATTGAGGACCTGCTCCATGATTTTTCCATGGACTGAGGTGAGGCTGACAGGCCTGTAGTTCCCCAGATCCTCCTTCTTCCCTTTTTTAAAGCTGGCCACTACATTAACCTTTTTACAGTCGTCCGGGACCTCCCCGTATCACCATGCATTTTCAAAAATGGCTCTACAATCACATCTGCCAACTCCTTTAGTACTCTCGGATGCAACGCATCCAGCCCCATGGACTTGTGCTCATCCAGCTTTTCTAAATAGTCCCGAACCACTTCTTTCCCCACAGAGGGCTGGTCACCTCCTCCCCTTGCTGTGCTGCCCAGTGCAGTAGTCTGGGAGCTGACCTTGTGCCTGAAGACAGAGGCAAAAAAAGCATTGACTACATTAGCTTTTTCCACATCCTCTGTTACTAGATTGCGTCCCCCATTCAGGAAGGGGCCCACACTTCCCTTGACTTTCTTCTTCTTGCTAACATACCTGAAGAAACCTTTCTTGTTACTCTTAAGATCTCTTGCTAGCTGCAACTCCAAGTTTGATTTGGCCTTCCTGATTTCACTCCTGCATGCCTGAGCAATATTATTATACTCTTCCCTGGTCATTTGTCCAATCTTCCACTCTTGTAAGCTTCTTTTTTGTGTTTAAGATCAGCAAGGATTTCACTGTTAAGCCAAGCTGGTCACCTGCCATATTTACTATTCTTTCTACACATCAGGATGGTTTGTCCCTGTAAATACAGCCAGCTCTCCTGGACTCCTTTCCCCGCTCATGTTATTCTCCCATGGGATCCTGCCCATCAGTTCCCTGAGCGAGTCAAAGTCTGCTTTTCTGAAGTCCAGGGTCCATATTTTGCTGCTCTCCTTTCTGCCTTGTGTCAGGATCCTGAACTCGACCATCGCATGGTCACTGCCTCCCAGGTTCCCATCCACTTTTGCTTCCCCTACTAATTCTTCCCAATTTGTGAGCAGAAGGTCAAGAAGAGCCCCTAGTTGGTTCCTCCAGCACTTGCACGAGGAAATTGTCCCCTACACTTTCCAAAAACTTCTTGGATTCTCTGTGCACCGCTGTACTGCTCTCCCAGCAGTGATTGAAGTGATTGAAGTCTCCCATGGGAACCAGGCCCTGCAATCTAGTAATTTCCATTAGTTGCTGGAAGAAAGCCTCATCCACCGCAACACCTCTGTTCCAGTGGTCTGTAGCAGACTCCCACCATGACAATACCCTTGTTGCTCACACTTCTAAACTTAATCCAGAGACTCTCAGGTTTTTCTGCAGTTTCATACCGGAGCTCTGAGTAGTCACACTTCTCTCTTACATACAATGCAACTCCCTCACCTTTTCTGCCCTGCCTGTCCTTCCTGAACAGTTTATTTCCATCCATGACAGTACTCCAGTCCTGTGAGTTATCCCACCAAGACTCTGTTATTCCAATCACATCATAATTCCTTGACTGTGCCAGGACTTCCAGTTCTCCCTGCTTGTTTCCCAGGCTTCTTGCATTTGTGTATAGGCACTTCAGATAACTTGCTGTTTGCCCTGCTTTCTTAGTATAGGCAGGAGCCCTCCCCACTCGCCCTCTCCTGCTCGTGCTTCCTCCCGGTATCCCACGTCCCCACTTACCTCAGGGCTTTGGTCTCCAAACATGAGTTTGGTTGACCAAGGGAACTGCGAAAATGCAATAGACTTTGGTTTCTCTGAGGCATTTAGCAGGGGGAAACACTGAGGTGAAAAAATGAACACTATACAAAATCAGTAGATGTGATGTTATTCATATGAACTGTGACCATATAGATCATTGTTGCAACCAATGTCCTATAATGACACCAAATCTTGTACAAAGGAGGTCACGTAAGGTGTCTAAGACAAGGTTATGCTTTACTAGTTATGATTATGCTATCTGTATGCATGTATCATTTTTGTATTTAAAGTTATCAGTACTGGCTCTGTACTATTTCTAGTTCAAACCTGCGCTATGCTTCTGGGTGACACCCAAGACAATTTGGCATCAGTACTGCATAGCCCACTTGATGGCCCATTAAGGACCATCAGCGATACAGTTGACCCATTGAGAGAAGGCAGATACACCTTGTGACTCAGCAAGGCATGCAGGGACATGCCTATGGACAGAACTCTAAGGTTTTTCCATGCCATATGCTGGGTAGCTTGTTTTTGGAACAAAGGAAGCAAGAGATTATAAAAAGCAGCTGCATCTCCTCTATCTTGTCTTCATTCCTGCTTCTTATCTTGCTACACTGAAGCTCTGAACAAAGGACTGAATGACCCATCCCAGGGGTGGATGTACTCCAGAGACTTGATTTGAGCCTGCAGTTTATTCTATCACTGCTACAAGCCTCAACCAAAAACTTTGCCATTACTGTATGTAATTAATAGGTATCATCATTATAGTAGACCACATGTAAAATGGACTAAAAACTGGCTAACTGACAGAGCTCAGAAAGGAATGTAAATGGGACATTGTCAGATTGTCAGTGAATGGGGCAGTTTCTAGTGGGGTTCTGCAGGGATCAGCTCTGGGCCAGATGCTATTCAATATTTTAATCAATGATCTGGAAGAAAATAGAAAATCACTGGAGATAAAATGTGCGACGACCCAAAGATTGGCAGAGTGGTTACAATGAGGAGGCCAGGGCATTTGATCTGGAGCATTTGTTGAGCTGGCCCCATGCAAACAAAATGTTTTAATACAGTCAAATTCAGTGTTTTCCACTTAGAACAGGGAATGCAGGCCCAATCCACAGACCAGGGCATCCTTGGATCCTTTGATGCATAAATGGTAGAGTGGTGATTTGGAGCAGGGGAAGTACTTTACCTCTGCACATGGCACTGGAGAAACCGACTGCATCCAGTTAAAAGATAGGAAACAAAGGGTTGAATAAATGGAAAGAATGGAGACAGGAAAAGGTTGGTGTTCCCCAGGGGTCTATACTGGGACCAGTTCTATTCAACATAGTCATAATTGATCTGGAAAAAGGAGTAAACAGTAAGGTGGAAAAATTTGCAGATGATACAAAATTATTCAAGATAGTTAAGTCCAAAGCAGATTGAGAATTGTTCAATCTCACAAAACTGGGTGACTGGACAACACAATGGCAAATGAAATTCAGTGTTGATAAATACAAAGTAATGTACATAGCAATATATAATCCCAACTATTCATACAAAATTTTAGAGTCAAAATTAGTATTACCCATCAAGAAAGAGATCTTGGAGTCATCGTGGACAGTTCTCCAAAAACATCCACTCCATGTGCAACAGCAGTCAAAAAAGGTAACAGAATATTGGGAAACACGATAGATAATAAGACAGAAAATATAATATTGCCTCTATATAAAACCACGGAATGCCGACGTATCGAATACTGCCTGCAGTTTTGGACACCCTATCTCAAAAAAGATTTAGTGGAGTTTGAAAAGGTACAGAGATGGGCAACATAAGACTGGGGCTTTTCAGCTTTGAAAACAGATGACTAAGGGGCGATATGTATAGGTCTAAAAAATCATGACTGGTGTTGAAAAATGGAATAAGGAAATGTTATTTACTCCTTCACAAAATACATATCTAGGGGTCACACAATGAAATTAATAGGAAGCAGATTTAAAACAAAGGAAGTATTTCTTCACGGTCAACTTGTGGAACTTTTTGCCATGGGATGTTGTGAAGGCTAAAACTATAACATGGGCCCAATAAGAACCAGATCAGTTCATGGAGGATACGTCCACCAATAGCTAATAGCCAGGATGGGGAGAGATGGTGTCCCTAGCCGCTCTTTGCCAGAAGCTGGGAGTGGGTGACAGGGCATGAATCACTTGATGATTCCCTGTTCTGTTCATTCCCTCTGAAACACTTGGCACTGACCATTGTTGGAAGACAGGATACAGGACTAGATGGACCATTGGTCTGACCCAGTATGGCCATTCTGATGTTCTTATACAGACCCCAGATGTATATGTCACCTGCCATAACCTACTAGACCCCACTCTCCTCCTAGAACAGAGATAGAACCCAGGACTCCTGGTGGGGACTCTCTCTCTGTAGAGTTAGTAACAAAGTAAGAATATGCATTAAAATTTTAAACCTAACCAGTGTCCTTTAAGTGACTTGCCACAAGATGTCAGAACTTGTTAGTATTAGAGCTGAGTGGGTCTGATACTTATTTCTCTTTCTTTCTTTTCTATAGGAATTAGACGCAGAGCTCCCGTAAGCTCATTGCTAAGTTATCTGCCAAAACCCAAGAGATTTCAAGAACCCAAGAAGCCCCTGAAATCATGATCACAGTTGATCCACCCTAAGAAAGTCTGAAATGTCTCCCTTGCAGCTCAGGAAGAGGGCCCAGCACCACATCACCAGCCAGCTGTAAAGGGAGCTCAGACTGAGAACCAGAGCACAAGGAGAAAACTTTTAGGTCCCTTTATGAATAAAGAGCTGGAGCAGCCTGCCCTGGATCTCTTTGGTCCTCACCCCGTAGATAATGGGGTTTAGCATGGGGGGCAGCAAGAGGTACATGTTGGCCATAAGAACGTGAAAATGCAGGGGCACATTGTGGCCAAATCGGTGTGTGAGAACGGAGAAGAGACCTGGGAGGTAAAATGCTAAGATGACACAGAGGTGGGAGCTGCAGGTCTCAAATGTCTTGAGCCGGGCCTCCTTTGTGGGGAGGCTGAAGATGGCCCTGAGGATCTGGGTGTAGGACATGGCGATAAAAGACACATCCAGTCCAATCAAACAGAATGCCACAAAGAGGCCGTAGTAAATACTGATTCGGATGTCGGCACAGGCCAGCTTCACCACGGCTATGTGCTCGCAATACGATTGGGGGATAAAGTTGGTTGTACAATATGGCCACCTTCTTGCTAGGAAGGGATAAGGTAGTGCGAGCATGCCACCGCGTAGCAGCACGACCAGGCCGATCTTGACCACCATGGGGTTTGTCAGGATGGTGGAATGTCTCAGGGGATTGCAGATGGCCACATAACGATCCAAGGCCATGGCCACGAAGATCCCAGACTCCATCGCTGAGAAGCAGTGAATGAAGTACATCTGAGTGAGGCAGGCACTGAAATTGATCTCCCTAGAATTGAACCAGAAGATAGCCAGCATTTTGGGCAGGATGGACGTAGACACAACCAGGTCACTGACAGCCAGCATGCAGAGGAAATAGTACATGGGCCCATGGAGCCTCGGCTCCCTCTTCACAATGAACAGGATTGTGAAGTTCCCCAAGATGGCTATGGCATAGATCGCACAGAAGGGGATGGAGATCCAGAAATGGGCTGTTTCCAGGCCAGGAATACCCAGCAGAATGAAGGTGGAGGGGCTGGTGAAATCGGTTGTGTTGGAATCTGACATGGAGCAAGGGAGATCGTGTCCAACTCTGAGGCAGAACGGTGTCTCCTGCATGTACTGTACGTTCCTCTGACTTCCTGTATGTGCTTAGGGTCTAGGGTGATGGTCACAGTGCAAATGCCTGGATGGAAATACAATGCTAATATGAGACACTAAATGCACTACCAGAGACTCTTGTTATGAGTGAAGCAGATTGTCCTCTGTTCACACACTGAACAATAACAAGTTCATTATTCAGAGAAATCAATTATGAAAAACTGACCCTTCTAATACCTATTCCATATTTTATGGTGCTCTATGCATCAATAATTCCTACATGTTGTGTTCTTGGAAACCTTAATAGGCACCAGCAGGAAACACGACTGTGCATACTGGTTATCCATCATTGTTCCTTAATTCAATGAAAATCAGGCTAGAGAGTCCATGCTGTAGGGAGTTCCCCATTCCCTGGGTTGCTCAAAATCTAAGAGTGGAAGAAAAAACACAAAGATTTGACAAAACATGTACCAGAGGGAAACATCCCAACTAGAAAACAACTCAGGGGAAAGACCTGAGCGTCATTGATAGCAGCTTAACGGAAACACTGGCTCATTCACAGTAGTGGCAAAAAACAAAGACAATGTTCAGATGCCTAAGGAATGGGATCTAGAATACCCTGCTCTGGACAGGTTTCAGAGTGGCAGCCGTGTTAGTCTGAATCAGCAAAAAGAACAGGGAGTACTTGTGACACCTTAGAGACTAAGAAATTTATCTGGGCATAAGCTTTCACGGGCTAAAACTCACTTCATCGGATGCATGCAGTGGAAAATATAGCAGGAAGATAGATAGATATAGATATAGAAACACACACACACAGAGAACATGAAAAAATGGGTGTTGCCATACACACTATAATGAGAGTGATCAATTGAGGTGAGCTATTATCTGCAGGAGAAAAAAACCTTTCGTAGTGATAATCAGGATGGCCCATTTCCAACAGTTGACAAGAAGTTGAGAGTAACAGTAGGCGGGGGGTGGGGGCGAAATAAGCATGGGGAAATAGTTTTACTTTGTGTAATGACCCATCCACTCCCAGTCTTTATTCAAGCCTAAGTTAATGGTGTCCAGTTTCCAAATTAATTCCAATTCATCATGTGCCAGCCATGCCCCTCTGCCATCTATATTGGCCAAACTGGACAGTCTCTGTGTAAAAGAATAAATGGACACAAATCAGACATCAAGAATTATAACATTCAAAAACCAGTCAGAGAACTCTTCAATCTCCCTGGTCTCTTGATTACAGACCTAAAAGTCACAATATTACAACAAAAAAACTTCAGAAACAGACTCCAATGAGATAGTGCTGAATTGGAATTCATTTGCAATCTGGACACCATTAAATCAGGCTCGAATAAAGCATTAGCGGAGGCAGAGCCTGCAAGTCACAGGAGGTGACAGTGCCGCTGTACTGGGTGCAGGTCAGGCCGCCGCTGGAGTACTGTGTCTAATTCTGGCCACCAGTGCATAGGAAGGATGTAGAGAAACTGGATATGACCAGAGGCAAGCGACAAAAATGATGAAAGGGATGGTATTCAAGCCATGTGAGCAAAGGCTGAAATAACTGGAGATGTTTCGTTTGGAAAAGAGGAGACTGAGGAGGACATGGCAGCTGTCCTCTGATACTTGAAAGGCTTCCATAAAAAAGATGGAGGAAAGTTGTTCACTTTTCCCACAGAGGGCAGGACAGAGGCAATGAGTTCTAACTGCAGCAGAGCAGATTTAGATTAAATCTCAGGATAAACTGCCTAACTGTAGGAATAGGAGGACAAGGGAACAGACGGCTTGGAAAATCATGGAGGCTCCTTTACTGCAAGTTTTCTAAAGGAGGCTGGACAGTCATCAGTCCTGGATGGCTTAGACACAACAAATGCTGCACCCTGGCAGGGAGTTAGATTAGCTAACCCTTGTGGTTCCTTCTCACCCTGTGGGGCCTGGGTAAACTACGGGCCAGGGCTTCACAATTTGGCCTTGTATTGTACATCCTGAAGGATCCACTGTGACACTGAAATGCAGCAACCTTGGGGCTGGAGGCCGTCAGCCCGGGAGGGCACAGCAAAGAGGGACATTTTTGCGTATGATACGGAAGCAAACTCATCCCCTCTGGTAAGGGCCCTTGGATGTTTAATGGCTGTGCTGAGTGGAAAAGACCACACAACTATTCTCTATCCCATCACATGCACGTTGCACTGGGTTCGTCGAGCAGGTGAGCTCCTCAGCAGGAGATGGGTACCTGTGAATTGTGAGATGGAAGCCTCTTTCCTGGGAATCCCCCTCAGGTAGGTGGGTCCCACACCTCTCTCACCCCAGCATCTGCAGCATCATCCCACGTCGAGAGCTGACACAGGGACGTGCTCCATTTATAATATAGCTCAGTGCAATCCTCGGGGGGGGGGAGTCGCTCAGCCTCTAGCAGATAAGCGTGCATCTGAATGTAAACAGGCCGAAGACAAGCCTGTCTGGGCTTCTGTGTTCCTTATCCAGCTTGAGGCATAAACAGTAATTAAGGGACCTTCCCAAAGGGAAATGACATCTCTGGGGCTCTGTGCTGAGTTAGAGAGAAATTGGCTGCTCTGTGCATTTGTGTATATTTAAAACCTATAGTTGATAAGTAGGAAAACTAGGGATAACACTTAAAACTCCATAGGGTCTGATACCCTGTAAATTCGTAATCGGGATGGGTAGATAGTAGACAGACAGATCTATAGAAAGATGCCTGAGGGGAGACACCAGCCACGATGCTGTTGCTAAGGGATCAGAGATCAGCAATTCTCATCAGTAACTATTATCATACCAGTACTTCCTAAATGCAGGACTCTGCACTTGTCCTTGTTGAACATGATCAGATTTCTTTTAGCCCAATCCTACAATTGGTCTCAGTCACTCTGGACCCTATCCCTACCCTCCAGCATATTTACCTATCCCCTCATCTTAGAGTCATCCGTGAACTTCCTGAGGGTGGAATTCATCCCATCATCCAGATCATTAATGAAGATGTTGAACAAAACCAGCCCCAGGACCGACCCCTGGGCCACTCCGCTTGATACCGGATGTTTCCATGGGCCCTTGATAATTCTCATTGCCTGTGCCTGAACCCCTCTCGTTCTGCAATATCCTGTGTGAGAAGGGTGCCCAGTACTACACAGAGGAGGGTGAAATATTAATAGGTTGATCTCATGGCATTGTATTTTCTATATGATTCCCCATCCCCCTCCTCCTGGATACCAATGTTTTGCTTAGTTTCTCTCCATGCTTGCACTGTGAGCAGGGTTTCACAGAGCTGTGAACTATGGAGGTTGGTGAAACACTGGAATGCGTTACCTAGGGAGGTGGTGGAATCTCCTTCCTTAGAAGTTTTTAAGGTCAGGCTTGACAAAGCCCTGGCTGGGATGATTTAATTGGGTATGGGTCCTGCTTTTGAGCAGGGGGTTGGACTAGATGACCTCCTGAGGTCCCTTCCAACCCTGATATTCTATGATTCTATGATTCTATGTCCTGTCCTGAGGTCATACTGTTAAATTAGGACATAGTAAGGCATTTGAGGAGTTCAAGCTTTTCCCTCCAATGGCATACTCATTGCAATTTTTGACATTGAAGTTAATCTGCCATCACGTTGCCCATTCACCTGACTTGGTTAGCTCCCTCTGAAGATTCTCTGGACTTGACTATGACCATAATAATCTGGTGCCATCTATCCATGGTGCCAACTCACTGTTCACCCCCCTTTCTAGTATTTACCGTACTATTTGTTACACTGTGCTTCCCTCCTCTCACAGGCACCTTGAGCAATTCTGAGCCCGATCGATGTTTCAGCTACCTCATGGCATCTTTCAACATCACCCCTATTGACCCATAAACATTCATCCTAATGGGCATCCCTGGCCTGGAAGCTGCCCACTTCCTGATTTCCATCCCTTTCTCTATGTTCTACATAATCAGCCTGTTAGGAAATTTCACACTTTTGTTTGTTGTACGGGAAGAGCAGACCCTGCACAAGCCAATGTACCTGCTGCTCTGCATGCTGCCGCTTACAGACATCAGCATGCCTACCTCCATCGTTCTGAAGGCACTGTGTATGTTTTGGTTTAATTTCAAAGGCATTACTGTGAGTGGCTGCCTCACCCAGATTTTAACCCCCTGAGATATGCCACCATCCTCACCAACGCACGAATAGCTAAGCTAGGGCTCATGGGTTTGATAAGAGCTCTTCTCTTCGTTCTTCCTGCACCCCTGCTCCTGAGCAGGCAGCCATTCTGTGCCAACCGCATTATCCCCCATACGTACTGCGAGCACATGGCTGTGGTGAAGATGTCGTGTGGCAACATTACAGTCAACAGGATGTATGGGTTGGTGATGGCATTTGTAGTCACCTGGTTAGACCTGATACTCATTGCTTTGTCCTACAGTCTCATCATCAGGGCTGTCCTCAGAATGTCCTCCAAAAAAGCCCACCAGAAAGCCCTCAACACCTGCACAGCCCATATTGGTGTGATACTGGTTTCTTATACTCCCTCCCTCTTCTCCTCTCTGACACACCGGTTTGGTCAGGGCATCTCTCCGCACGTTCACATCATCTTGGCCAACCTCTATTTCCTCCTTGCTGCCACGCTCAACCCTATCATTTATGGAGTCAAAATGAAAGAGCTTTGTGACAAAGTGGGCAAATACACCTGCAGAATGTGATCACCTGCAGTCATTGACTTTAATCCTGCATGACAAGAGGGGAAAGGCTATCTCCTCATTAATCAAGGGTACTCTGCCCCACTTTGGCTTAGCTCAGAATTGTGGAAGTTCACATTCTGAGAAGTTCCTCACATCTAATGTCTTAGCCATGGAGAGAGCAGTGGTTGGTCATGGAGTGATGAGTTCCCTCTCTCTGACCATCACCTGATCTCTTTCAGCGTCATCTGTCAGCCCCCACACCCTTTCACTCGGACTTTCTGTGACTTCCAGGCTACCACAAAATGCTGCAGATTTCTGATACAAGGTGGCTTTCCATTGGACCCTATGTGAACAGGGTTCTTGATCAGTTTGACAGAAACTATGCTTTCAGATAGCCAAAGAGAAATGAATCAGCTACAATCGTGAACTTCTTTAGCAGATGTAAAGTGATATGATGAAGAAAATTCATCTGATTTGTCTACGTCCAATCTTTCAGGAGGCCTGGAGGATAAACCAAAGGTTTCAGTTGGAAAGTGAAAATACAGGAAAGCTCCTGCAGGATTTGAGGACATTCCACTTGAGCTTGTTGGTTAGAGTTGTGAAACCATGTGTTTTTGAGAACTGGACTGCTGTGTTAAACTATGACACCATCTTTAAGTCAACTTACTTACTGCTTGGACCTTTCAAAATACACAGCAACCATTCCCGTTGTCGAAGATGTTAAAAGTTTGTGTTGAGATTTGTTACGGAAAAGTTAGCACACGTGACTCCATTTTGGTTTGGGGCCCACCGTTGTTTAAATGCCAGCACATCATACACCAGGAGGAGTAATCCTTAGATATTGAATCCCTGTGAAAATCCTCCTCCTTGTCTCCAGCCTGCCTTGACTCCCAGTATCTGGTTTTTGTCAGTCTCTAACTCCCTGTCTCTTGGCCTTGATGTGAGGCCTCCCATCCTGATAATAAAAGTTACTGATGCATGGCTTTAGGATCATGCTGTGTAATTAACATACTGGTATTGCACGAGGAATGCACCAAGCAGGGATAGGTGGTAGATAAGACAAGGGTTTGTTTATTGGCTAAGGTTTCCGATGCACGAGGGCAACATGCTTTGCTAAAAGGTATATAACCTTTGTATAATCTGTATTCAGGGTCCCCTCCTGGCTAGCAGGGGGGCACCACGCTCGAGCGTAATAAACTTAGTGTCTTTTGGGAACTCTGCAGTTGTGGACTTTGTTTCTGTGCCTCAGCCTAGATTCGAACTGTGCGTGACCTATCAGGTATAAATCGCAGCACTGGTGTGCGTGTCCTATCAGGTATAATTCGCAGCACTATTGTGCGTGTCCTATCAGGTGTAATTCGCAGCAGTTGTGTGCGTGTCCTACAAGGTGTAATTCGTAACAGATTTCAGGTTGGAGTTTGTGAAACAGAGATGGCCACCAAACGTCCAGGTGACTGAATTGCTTGCAGTACTAAGTCCTTCTACTGTGCTTATCCCTGCCCGACCTAGATTGGCTGATATCTCATTTTTGCCATTGTTTTCTGGAGACCTTGGAGAGCTGGAGCAGCAGTGGGGAGTGTTGCCAGTGGTTCACTGGCCTCATACTGAGGACAACCGATTTGAGCAGGTTTGGGTTGAAGGTCTCAAATACATGGATGCCGCTGGGGACGAAGTCTTTAGTGAACTTGGCCTATTTGCTCTGTTGTTGCTGTCACTATCTTTTAGCAACGCTGCAGTTGAAATATTGTTTTTCCCAGATGAACTTGATAAAAAAAATTGTGCAACAAGATGCAAGAGGGGAATTTAGAAACATGCTTCATTTTAGGCATCGATGCAATGACACAAAACGTTCTGCGAACATTTTGCACCAGAGACAGTTATGATTGCACTGGTCACTGCTGCTCTCTATGGCCAGTTTTAGAAGTATTTTACCTCCAAGAAAGAGCGGGAGGAGGAAATGTTGCCTTTTAGAGACTAACAGTAACAAACTAATTCAAATCAAAGTACAGACATTGACTACAGTCATTGAATGGAATTAGAAATAAATAATATAATAATGTTATTGTTGTTCTTACATGACATACATTTTGGGCTCCTTTGAGGCTATTTTTAACGCCATCATTCTCTGTTGACATATAAGTACCAGTACTGGGGGTTTGATTTTGACTGTCATCTCATAGCTTTGTTGCTTATGTGGAGAAACTCCTGCTGGCCCTTGAATCTTTTTTTTTAATCACATCTGTACTAGGTCGCTAACAAAAGCTTTCATGTGTTACTTGATGTAGACCATTGTGTTAAGAAAAACAATTGTTTTAAAAAATAGATTAGGCCGTTTTTAGGTTAATTTTTAAGTGATTTTGAGCTATTAATCTAGTAGAAATCTGGGAAACTACCTCAAGCTGAGCTGGAGACAGAGCAGCAGCAGCCAGAAACACAAGGACGGGAGAAGCAGCCCAGAAGGCCAAGCAGGGCTGGAGCCAGAGAAGCAGCACTCAGCCAGAAGAGGCAGCATTGGGCCAGGCAGAGTAGACCTTCTGAGGTAGAGCTGGGGAGCTGTAGTTGGAGCTCAAAAGCTCTGTGAGCTGCATCATGTCCCTGTTGCCCCTGGCACAGAGGAAGTGTATGCTCACAAACGACCTGTGAAAAAGGAGCCTTCCTTGACTGTTCAGCTGTTACAAGCACACGCGGACAACGAGAATATCAGCCAGACAAAAACGAGAGTGCTAAAGGAAAATGGGGCAGACATTCCTGTGTCCCTGTGTATTCCTGTGTTCCTGTGTTTGATGCACTGTTAGGTGAATGGAATGGCAGGTTTTCATCCCAGTCAATGGAAATAGCTAAAAGTGGAAATGCAGGGTTCAAATGTGATCCAGGGGGCACTGATGGGCTGCTCAGTAAACGTGCAAGTTCCCTTTCAATCAATTCGACACTTGCTCACACATAGATGGAAAGACTCAGTGGGCGGTGGGGATCACGGGAGAGGGGCAATGGAGGTACTTGGGGGTACAGCAGGTGGGGGAGCCATCGAGGAGCTACAGAGGAGGAAGGTGGAGGAGAGGAGGGACTCAGTGTGTGGCAGGGAAATGGAGGAAGGGGGATGGAGCAGGGGCTGGGGCCACAGTCTGGGCATCGGGGAGCTTCTGGCTCTCCGGCCAGTCTCCCCATTTGCCGGAATCATACAGCTCCCATGACGTCTTATTATCCCCAGCTGTCAGAGCACTGACAGACCCCAGGGAGCCAGGGGTCAAAGCCCAGTGGAGTGGGAGGGCCCGGGATCCCCTACCAACAACCCCCCTGCACATTACAGGCCTAAGTCCTTACCAGTAGGTGGCACTCCCCTGCCAACCAATCCTGAGCAATGAACGTCACGAGGTGAAAGACTTGCCGGCTCAGAACACTTTTCCAAAGTTAACGCATTTTACAGGTGTCTCGATTTAATAAATGAACAACTTTCCAATGGCTTTCAAAGCTTGCAGTGAGTGCTGATCAATTCAGCACCATTCAGCCAAACGGGCTTAATTCTGCAAGTGCTGAGGATCAGTATGAAGGAGCCAAAAAGCTGGCCAATCATTCCAAGAGACATTTCTCGTGCTTTTCTCGGCCAGTTGCTTTCATTCACATCTGTTTAGAGCCGCGGTTCTCAAACTATGGGAGGCATGGGAATGTGTAATGGGAGGCACAAGCTGTGTGGTTTGGTTTTATTTTTAGACCTCTGGCTGTCAGCCCCAGGCAGCTGGAGGTTGTGCAGAAGGGTCATGTACACCCAGGGGAGGGGATAAAGGGGACAGCTTGAGCCAGAGCTACCATGGGGTGACAGCGGGATCCGCAGCCACACGGGGCTTTGTAGGGCTTCACACTAGTCCCGCGCAGGGCTCTCTTAGCAACTGTCACACATCAGATGTCTGATGTGTTGTTCCCCCCCCAAGTACTTAAAAACAAACCTAAAACCATGAGCAACAGCACGCTTACAGTGAGAAAAAGCTTATATGAGAAATGGTTCATTTTGTGACAAAGGGAGAAAAGCCTACGACACAAACTGCAGTGAGGGAGGCAGCAGAGGTTCCAGCAAAAATCAGAAGCTAAAAATATGATGGTGCTTATTTCAAACACGTTGAGTTTTTTCACAGGAAGCATCATGAATTAACAGGAGAAAAAAAGGTTTCTGAAGTGTATAGCACTGTTAACATGAAGACTACTGAGGCTTCTTACTGTGTGACTTTGTGCACTGCTAAAGCTGGTAAACCGCACAACACAGGTGAGAAACTACTCCTTCCAGCTGCAAAGTATACGTCCTGGTGATGCTAGGAGAGAAAGCAGCATCATGGCTAGATGTGATTCCACTTTCTAACGACACAGTTATGCACCGTATTGTGGAGATGGCCACTGATGCAAAAGAGCAGTTCCTAGAAAGTGTTAGTCAGAGCCATTATTATTCAATTCATATAGATGAGTCTTCCAATAATAGTAGAACCTCAGAGTTACAAACTGACCAAAAAAAAGAACAATGAGGAGTCCTTGTAGCACCTTAGAGACTAACAAATGTATTTGGGCATAAGCTTTAGTGGGTTATAACCCACTTTCTCAGATGCATGGAGTGGAAAATACAGTAGGCAGGTATAAATACACAGAACATGAAAAGATGGGAGTTGCCTTACCAAGTCGGGAGCGGGGGGGTCAGAGCTAACAAGGCCATTTCAATTAAGATGGATGTGGCCCATATCCAACAGTAGACAAGAAGGGATTAATATCAACAGAGGGAAAATTACTTTTTGTAGTGCTAACAAGGAATCATGGTGGATGTGGTCCATTCCCAACAGCTGACAAGACGGTGTGACTATCAACAGAGGGGAAATTATTTTTGTAGTGACCCAGCCACTCCCAGTCTTTATTCAGGCCTAATTTGATGGTGTCAAGTTTGCAAATTAATTCCAGTTCTGCCGTTTCTTCAATCTCCCTGGACACTCAATAACAGACTTAAAACTGGCCATTCTTCAACAAAAAAACTTCAAAAACAGACTTCAATGAAGAAATGGAATTAATTTGCAAACTTAATACTATAGGAAAGAACAAAGTTGTCAGACACGTAGATGAACATAATTTCTCGGGGAAATTAATAGGCAGCAGGTTTAAAAGAAAGGAAAGGAAGTATTTCTTCACACAACACACAGACAACTTTTCAAACTCTTTGCCAGAGGATGTTGTGAAGGCCAAGACTAGAACAGGGTCTGAAAAATAACTAGATAAGTTCATGTAGGATCAGTCCATCAGTGGCTATTAGCCAGGATGAGCAGGGATTTCAACCATGATGTGAAGTGTCCCTATCCTCTGTCTGCCAGAAGCTGGGAAGGGGCGACAGGGGATGGATCATTTGATGATTCCCTGTTCTGTTCATTCTCTCTGAAGCACCTGGCATTGGCTACCATCACAGGACAGGATACTGGGCTAGAGGGATCATTTATCTGACTAAGAATGGCTGTTTTTATGTTCTTATAAAGAGCAAAATATTCAGGGGTTCCTTTGTCTGGGTTTTCCCTACCGCTTTGGAGTCACACCATGATGGGAAGGTACTTCCCAAGCCTGATCCTGTGGTGAATATTTAGCTAATGCATATAAAAGTATTGTTCCTAGGATATAACACATAAGTGTGTTTCTGCTTGTAATTATATTTTGGATGTAATCAAACCCAGTTTCCCTTTGGACTCATAAAGAAATTCTTGTGTGGAAACTTGGTTATTCTAAACCTTGATAAATGTGTGAGGGAAATTATTTCCAATATCTGGGCTTTCTGGTCATATTGGGGAGGGACTGGTATAACTTTGATGAAGTCGTGAAGGAATGTGGGGAGTGACCAGCTCGGAAGATGGAGGCTGACACCCCAGGAAGTGTCTGTGTAGAACCGGCAGAGCTGGTAGGAAAAGGGGAGGAAAAGCTGATGCTGTGGAGGAAGCTTCCAGCCAGGTCAGTGGCCTGCAATGACCACAGCCATCGACATCTTCCAGAATGCATTCACCTGGGGAGTGGCGATCCTGGCCTGTAATATATTTTTTTTCAGGAACTATAGGGAGACCAGATGGTCAGTCATGCCGAAGTTTCAGACTTTGTCACAGATATTTTTAGTACAAGCCACAGACTGGTTGCGGGCAATAATAGATTGATGGCTTTTTTGGCCAGTGCCAAGGAGAGTCTGATGAAGTCTCGTGACTTCATGGTGTTACCCTGCTGGTGAGGGTGGGGTTCTGCACTAAGGGCCTTTGGTTAAGAGACTAAGAGACCCGCTCTAAAAAAAAACATGCGTTGTTTATTGAGAGATACGGTAGCATACATAGACAATAGTAAAAACCTGTTCTATGTGGTTTACCGTAGTCCTAGCTCTGTTCTTGCTACCAGGAGCCCTCCGGATCACAAGGCTGGGGGTTGCTTACTTGCTGTCCTTCTGTGTCTGAGGAACAAACCAGCTCCCCTCTCTCTCTCTCCTGCCCTCTACGCTTCAAGGCAAACAACCCCCTGCATATTTACAAACTTGAAAATAAACCTGTCTCTGAGCAATTTTCTATTATTTTCCCACCAATAAACAATGGTAACCACCTACTATGCATAGCCATTGTCTATGAACTCTGTGCATGGCAGGGCTGCACTGTCTCACTCGCTATGGTCTCTGCACAAGGTCAAAGGACAGAGTTATCTCATTCTACAATGGAGCCATGGATGTGGGACAAGCACTGCTGTGGGAGAAGGTCTCAGACTGGCACCAGCTAGGACCGACCTCTGGCGAGGGGTCCTCTGCCGCCAGGGCAGGGAGATGGGGGTGGGGCAGTAAGGCCTGGAAGAGGAGGTCTCAACTACTGGCAGTTTCCAGGTCCAGGTAGAAGATCAGCAGCTCCAAAGTCGGTTCTAGCGAGGAGGGATTAACCCTTCAAATCCCTTCACATGCCTGCTCTGAGAGACCCAAGTGTCCCAGCCACCTGGCCCTCAGTGACACAATCGGACCAAACACAGTTCATCCAGGTCCCTTCACCTCCAAGTGCAGGACCCACAGTTACTTTTCACACTCCCCTGGGACTCTCCCATGTGGATTCTCTGACGTCTAAACCAGGAGCCCCATGTGGGAGGGGCAGGGATGGACTCCTGCCTCTCCCCTGGCTTTCCTACAAGAGGTGTGCTCCCCGGCAGAGCTCTTACCTGCGTGGCATTTGTGTGGAATGTGAGTTCTGCAGAGAGGTGCTTCTCCCAGCTTGTGCCCCTGGAGCAGGGGTCAATATTTTGTTTACTAACAGGGGCAGGGTCATAAAGATAAGAAAGGACTGGTAATTAAATTAAGGATATGGAAGTCCTTAGATGAAACTGTAAAACAGGAATCCCTCCACTGGAGTTGGAGAGAGGAGGACTAGACGATAGAATCCTGGGGACTCAGAAGAAATACAGCCAACGACATTCAAAAAGGAGGGAGACATGAGGGAAATAGGTGAAAAGAACGGGCCAAAACCCAGGGAAGAGCTAGCCATGGTAGAGAGAACTTCCCACTCTATCTGTGGTACTTATCCGGCCCTATCACCATAGTACCTGAGCACCTCACAATGTCTAAACCAGTGGTAGTCAGTTTTGTGATTCCGGAGCCACATTTGCAACCACCATTAACCAAAAGAGCCACATGACTACTGCATGCCCTGCACACCATGCCACCAAACACACACATACAATAATATTAAATATATACCTCTAAATATAACCAAATACTCTAAAATTTTCAAATAAATTTTCAATACAACAAAAACTAAGTTTAGCTGACTTACGTATTGCACGTATTTAATTGCCTGGCTGTCTGTTTGATGTATGGCTATCCCTCTGAGACACAAGCTCTGTTCTAGGCTTGAAACAGCAATTTAAAGGGACTCTTTTGTGCGTTAGCAATGTGAAGCATCCTTCTCTGCACTTTCAAAGATTGAAAGCAAGAGGCAAAATCTTGTTACTCTCAAAGTTGAGGGAAATATTGAAATAACCCTTCTGGCTAATTTTGAGATTTTTGGAAGATGGCTTACTGATTTCCAGAAGTTCACATCTGTATTTTGGCGGAATTGGCATGCCAATTCATTAGAGCTCTTCAATTCCACAAACTCCATCAACAAATCTGCATCTCCAAGTTGTGAGTAGAAAATTGATTGGTTTCTCCCCGCCCAACAATGAAAAGTTTGAATGATTCCAAAACATCCACAATGTGCTAGCATGTGCCCTCGCAAAAGCCATCTTAGCTCAGTGTGCAAAACAAAATCCCCATACTGGGTGTCAAATTCCTCACAGAAAAGCCAAAATTGCTGGTGGTTCCTAGCGCGGGCACTGACATAATTAATCAATTGAACGATGTCCATCATCACAGCATTTAGAGAATGAAATTTTGCAAATAATGCTTGCTGATGCTCAATGCAATGATACAAAAAAAGTCATTCTCATCTGTTTTCAGTGCCCGTTTCAGCAAAGCTACCACCTCATTTTTCTTACCAAGCATAGCAGGAGTGCTGTCGGGTGTTGTAGCTGTAATTTTTTGGCGTTGTATGTTGAACTTTTTCAAGGTGTCCAATATGGTGATTTTAATTTTCTCTCCAATCGTTCCGTTTTGCAGGGGAACCATGACTAATAATTAATCCATCACATCAAGATCAGCAGTTGTAGCTCTGACAAATGGCAGTAACTGTGGGATGTCATTGATATCCAGGCTTTCATCCATAGCAAGGCTAACAAACTCTGAAGAAGGCAACCTTTCCTTGAGGATATTTTCAGTGTGTTCTGAGATAGCCAATGTCCATCTCGACACTGTTGAATCAGATAGCTGAAGTTTTTTCACCTCTTTCTCAAGCTCCTTTTTGTCAGGGACTTGCTTTTTTTCGTTGCTGTCGCCATGTGTAGTGGTGTGCCCATAGCAGGGGGTACTAACGTACACAAGAGGAATGCACATGATTTTTCACAGAATTTTAATTGTTTTTTAACTGGGGTCCTAGTGTTAGCAGTTACAGAAGGCGGCTCAGACTCCACGGGTACACTAGGCTGTTTTTTCTTCTTCCCTCCATCCATACCTTTACCATTCCGTGCAGCAGTGCTATTTACAATGTTTCTCCTTGTTGGCCCTGGCACAAGGGCTGAGGATACGAGGGCTTCCTTCATAGAATCTCAGGGTTGGAAGGAGTCTCAGGAGGTCATCTAGTCAAACCCCCTGCTTAAAGCAGGACCGATCCCCAATTTTTGCCCCAGATCCCTAAATGGCCCCCTCAAGGATTGAACTCGCAACCCTGGGTTTAGCAGGCCAATGATCAAACCACTGAGCTCTCCCTCCCTCCCTCCTGGAGCTTGCTCTGTCTCTGAGCTCAACTAGCCCTGTTCTCCAATGAGCTGATTCGCGGTGCTCCAGGAGGGCGGGGGAGGAGCAGGGGCTCCCTCCCTCCTGAAGCGCTGCAAATCAGCTGTGCCCGGTCCTCCGGGGGGGAGCCTGAAGAGCTACAGGCTACATTTCAAAGAGCCCCATGTAGCTTGTGAGCTGCGGGCAGAGTATCACCAGTCTAACCTATTTCTCCTCACAACCTCTCTGAGGTAAAGCAGTGCTGTTATGCCCATTGTACAGGTGGGGCACTGAGGGGCACACAGACCAAGGGCCAGATTTTCAAAGGTATTTGGGGGGGGGGTTCAAATGTTCCTAGAAGTCAGGGCTAGCTCACTATCCACTGGACCAGCCTATCTCTTTGCTGCATGCTGCAAAAAAGAGGACTCAGATAGATGGGAGCCAAACCAAGAAGGCAGCTCTCTGAGACTCCAGCAAATGGTCCCAGGCAATTGGGAAGGATGTCGTGGTTGGCAGCATAAAAAGCAGCACAAAGGTCAGGAAGGATGAAGAAAGAGAGAGCATGAGAGTCGGATGAGAGGAGCTCTCTTAACCCCCGAGAGATGGCAGGTTCTGCCCGTCAGTTTTGCTGCTGTGCAGCATCTCTGTGGTCAGCGCTGTTCAGAATATGCCAGAAAATGTTATCCCTGTCCCAGTGTGTTTAAGATCTTTATCCCTGGATAAGATGGCTCAGATATTGAAGTATGAAGTGTATAGAAGGGCCTTCTGTAAAGTAACTAGCCTTAAAGTTCATGGAGGATAGGTCCGTCAATGGCTATGAAGGACATCAATCCACACGGTGTAGAGGTCAAGCGTAGGAGTTTATTACGTACAGTGCTGACAGAGTGTCACCTCGCTTATTAGGCTCAGAGACACGGCCAATCAATTGATTACAGTGGAATGTATGGATTTTCCATGGGCGGGGGAAGTGACGGGGTAGGCAGTCCCACACTCCCGGATAGGTCGAGCAGCAAGACATGATAGCGCAGTAGCCAGTGGTCAAAGGTTACATAATGTCTCTGCCCATGGTCTCAAGTTGACAAATTAACATTTAGCATTTAATTAGTACTTTAGTAAATGTATTAGTATAGAATATATGTTGGATTCAATTTGGGGTCCATAGGAATGAAGTAGCTCCTTTGATTGTCCAACAGATACATATCTAGGGCTAAAAGCAAAGAAACAGTGAAAGTATATGGCAATAAAGATTGTCTTTCAAGTTGCTTATTTGTGTTTTAAGGCAGGCATTGGTTCCCGAGAAAGGGAAGTGGGAGGAGACCATATCTTATACTAACATGCTCCAACCTTTTCATAAACTCAAGGTTGGATGTGTGGGAAGAACATCTCCCTACAGAAGAAACTAACACAACAGAAACAGGGCTTCTTTGTTTTATTTGCAACTTTGAAGAAGACACAATTATTGCCCCCAACATCTGTCATTTTGCTGACCAGCCATATCTTAGCAAAAGCAAGGTTATCTTTGGTTATTCTGCTTTATCTTAACTGTTGCTAGGCCTCTGACCTCTTGATAAAACTCTGGACTTTGGGCCTATACACAAATCCATATACCAGGTTATTACATTAAAAATGGATTTTAACCCTTCAGCTATTAGCCAGGATGGGCAGGGATGGTGTCCCTAGCCTCTGTTTGCCAGAAGCGGGGAATGAGCGACAGGAGATGGATCACTTTATGATTCTCTGTTCTGTTCATTCCCTCTGGGGCACCTGGCACTGGCCACTGTCGGAAGACAGGGTGCTGGGCTAGATGGACCTTTGCTTTTTGTTTAGAACATAAGAATGGCCCGTGTTTCCAGCTATCATGATTTTATGACGAGTCTCATGATAATTGTAGTTTTCCTTAAAGCCAAAGCTCCTAGAGTCAAGTCGATATGTGATTATTTCAGCCTTTTTTCTTAAAGAAATATTTCTAGCCCTCGTGACTGTGGAGAAAGCTTCAAAATGTGACCCCAGTGCAACCTCAAGGCTCCAAAAGCAGAAGGCAAATAAAAAGATCACCACATTTACTGTTTTTATGTAATCTCATGATTTTTGGTAAGCTTGATTCATGATTTTTGAATATTTGGGGTTGGCAATACCATGAAAGTGAATTGAAACCGAACTGAAAGTGTCAGTTTCACTCCTGTTTATAGTCTATTTGTAGTGGAGTAAAACCTCTAGAGCCCCTGGCAGATGCAGTATAAACTCATGTGGCCTTGCCCTAGTAGGATGTTTCCAAACGTTAAATGATCTATTCCAAGCTTTGTGAACTGCAAAACAGTGATTGAAACAATGGTAGAAAAATCTAGATTACTTTCTATTGTTGTATTCAAGAGTTAGTAACAAAGAATTAGCATTAAAATTTAAACCTAACCAGTGTCCGTTAAGTGATTTGACAGAAGATGTCAGAACATGTTAGTTTTAGCTGTCAGGAGCACTGTATCTAATTTCTATAAAAGAAAGAAAATTTAATAAATATTAGACCCATTCAGCTCTAACACTGCTATGTATTAGATTTTGCAGTGGGGGAGGTTTAGATTGGATATTAGGAAAAACTTTTTCACTAAGAGGGTGGTGAAACACTGGAATGCGTTACCTAGGGAGGTGGTAGAATCTCCTTCCTTAGAGGTTTTTAAGGTCAGGCTTGACAAAGCCCTGGCTGGGATGATTTAACTGGGAATTGGTCCTGCTTCGAGCAGGGGGTTGGACTAGATGACCTTCAGGGGTCCCTTCCAACCCTGATATTCTATGATTCTATGATTCTATGATTTAAGCACACATGGTAGAGGGCTTTCCCTTCACTCCCTCCCCTGGTTCTTGTCACAGAAAGCAGAAGACCAGAAGTCCAAAATGCAGACAATATTATGTTGGGGTTAGATTCCAGCAAGAATGTATACCACAGAGCCTTGCTTCCCACTGTCCCATTCCCAGCTCTTATGCCGCAGAGCCTTGCCCTGTGTCCCCCTTCTCCATTCCCATTTCTCATCTCCTCCTCCTTAGCAGCTCCAAATTTACCTGCAAGGCACACCCTTGGCAACTTCTGGTCATGTTCTGTTTTGGAAGATCATGAATTTAGGGTCTTCATCCCACATCTTTTGTGTTCCATGGGAAGGGTAAGGAATCAGGTTGTGCTATGGTCAAAAACAGACATTTCTTTGGCCTTTTAGAGTTTGACCTTGCCTCGAGAGAAGAGCCAGGCAGCCCTCCAGTGTATGCTCATATATTACACTCCCCCCATACCCTGTAGCACTTTTGCTCTACCCTTATCTGTTCTCACTGTGTTAAAAGCCCTATTTGGTTGTGAGAAGAGGAAAACACAGAGTCTTTATTCATTCTTCTTCACACACATTAGTGTAAGATATGAGAGTATCAAAAATTGAAACCCCAAATTCTGTCTCAGCCTGACAAACTAGCCTATATACTGACAACACTTAAGCAATAAGTTTAGAACAGTCCAGCTATTTACCTATGTCTAACATCTGGAATGGTATTGAGTAATTAACAACAGCTTGACAGAGGCCAGTTGTTAACATGCTGGGGAGAAATGGTGTGAGGAAAAATGTCCTCAAGGTGGCTTCAGAAGACTGCTCCAAAGTACAGTGTATCAGCTAATCTTTTATACCTTGTACAACACATGTAGGACATAATGACCCCTACCGGGTCATCACTTTTCTTAACTTTCAATAAACATCTATTATCAGAGGCATCTAGACTCAAGGATTTCATCCATTTATCTTCTTTCATTCTCACTTGTTTACTTGCCTTTCCCTTCCTCCCATTATGATTCACAGAAACTGCCACCTAGATTTTGACTTTGCATCTAAAAGCTTGCTTTCCAATTAACCCATTACTATTAGGTGTTCTATTTTATTAGTTCATACTGGCTGAGTGCACATCATATGGTGGTTCCCTGCAATTCAGGGAACCACAGTCCAGTTCTCAAAACCACACAATTTCACAACTCTCGCTAATTAGCTCTAGTAGAAGGTCCTCAATCCCTGCAGCAGCTTTCCTGTATTAGCACTTTCCAACGGAAACATTTGGTTTCCCCTCCAGGATTCTTTAGGGACTGGATGTAGAAAATCAGGTAAATTTTGTTCACCAGATCACTGTACATATGATAAAGAAATGCAGCACTGTAGTTGCTTTATTTGTCTTTGGCTATCAGAAAATGTGGTTTAATCTTGTCAAATGGACAAGGACCCAATTCACATAGGGAAGCCACCCTGCTTCAGAAAGGTGCAGTATCTTCTGGTAGTCTGACAGCCATAGAGAGGCCGAGTGGCAGCAGGAGAGAGGATGGAAGCTGATGGGTGACACTGAAAGATCAGGTGATGGTCAGAGAGAGGGAACTCAGCAAGAGAAAGAGCAGTGCTTGGTCATTGAGTCATAAGAAATTAGGTGTAAGGAATTTCTCAGACTGCGAACTTCCACAATCTTGTGTTCAACCAAACTAGGAGAGAGCACTCATAATTAACAAGGAGATCTCCTTTTGCCCTCTTGTCACACAGGTTTAAAGTCATTGGCCCCCAGCTATCATATTCTGCAGGTGTATTTGCCCACTTTGTCACGAAGTTCTTTGATTCTGACCCCATAAATGATAGGGTTGAGCATGGGTGGGAGGAGGACATAGAGGTTAGCCAAGATGATGTGGACATGGGGAGCGATGCCCTCTCCAAACCGATGAATCAGAGTGGTTAAGAGGACAGAAGTATAAGAAATCAGCATCACACAGATGTGGGCTGTGCAGGTGTTGAGGGCTTTTTGATGGGCTTTCTTGGAGGAGATTCTGAGGACAGCCCTGATAATCAGGCCATATGACAGGACAATGAGTGCCAGGTCTAACCCAATGACTAAAAACACTATCACCAAGCCATACATCCTGTTGACTGTGATGTCCCCACACGACGTCTTTGCCACAGCTATGTGGTCGCAGTACGTGTGGGCGATAATGTGGTTGGCACAGAATGGCAACCTCCTCAGGAGCAGGGGCATGGGCAGAATGAAGAGAACAGCTCTTATCAAACCCACGAGCCCTAGATTAGCTATGCATGTGTTGGTGAGGATGGTGGTGTATCTCAGAGGGTTACATATGGCAACATATCGATCGAAGGCCATTGTCACAAGGACAGCTGAGTGCATCGTATAAACCGTGTGAAGGAAGAAAGTCTGGGTGAGACAGCCACCCACAGTCATGCCCTTCAAATTGAACCAAAATATACACAGTGATTTCGGCACGGCGGATGTAGACATGCCAATGTCTGTGACTGCCAGCATGCAGAGAAGCAGGTACATCGGCTTGTGCAGGGTCTGCTCTTTGCCGACAACAAAGAGAATCATGAAATTTCCCATCAGGCCAATAATGTAGAACATAGAGAAAGGGATGGAAATCCAAAGGTGGGCAGCTTCCAGGCCAGGGATGCCCATTAGGATGAACCCTGGAGGATCAGAGGGGGTGAGGTTAAAAACAGCCATGAGATGGTTGATCATTCGATCACACTCAGAAATGCTCCAGGTGCCTGTGAAGGGAGAGAAACACAGCGAGGTGGGTTACACACTTTAGAACAATTATTACAGTAAATATTTTATAGTTATTACCAATTTAGAAAGAGGGGTGAGCAGTAAGTTGCCAACATTTACAGATGGCACCAGAATATTTCAGTCATAGTCCAGCCTAAAGAAGTCCTCAGAGGGAGCTAACAACGCCAGGGGAATGGGCAGCATGCTGGCAGATGAATTTCAGTGTCAGTAACTGCAGTGTTTATGCCCATTGGAGGTATAAACTTGAACTCCTCAAAATGCTGACAGGGGCCTGGGCATCATGGTATACAGCTCTGTGAAACCCTGCTCACAGTGCAAGCAGGGACAGAAACTGAGCAAAATATCGGGATGCAGGAGGAGTGGGGTACAAAATCATACAGAAAATACAATGCCATGAGATCAGTCAGTCAATGTTTCACCATCCTCTGGACTCCTCTGTGTAGTACCAGGCACCCTTCTCGTACAGGATATTGCAGGACCAGAGAGGTTTAGGGAAGGGCAACAAGAATGATTAAGGGCCTGGGGGGAAACTCATATGAAGATAGGTTGAAAAGACTGGGATTGTTACCTTACAAAGGAGATGAATAAGAGGGGACATGAGAAAAGTCTATAAAATATTCACTGGTAAAGAGCTGATCGATGATATGTTCTCCCTGTCTCATGACGTTACACTGAAACATGGCCCATTCAAAACAGATAAAAATAGAATGCATTCTTCACTCAGTGCCCAATGTGACTGAGGAACTTGTTGCCACAAGAGGTTGTTCAGACCATAAGCTAAGCAAGAATCAAGAAGAGTTTGGACATTTACATAGTGAGATTATCCAGTTAGAATAGTTACAGCTAAATAAACATTTTGGAAAGCCTATACACCCCTGTGTTTCAGGGCACAAGCCAGTCTCTAGCTGTTAGGCATTCGGGTGATGCTGTCAGGATTGTCAGGTCATCCCCCCCATCCACCTACTACTGGGTTTCTTACACCTTCTTCTGCAGCTCCTAGGGCCGTCAGTGTTAGAGAGAGGACACTGGACTAGATGGACCATAGTTGTAGTCCACAGTGCCATTCATGTATTGGAAAGGAGCCAAGTTCCCTAAGGAAAATAGTGATTATCATGCTGGGCTATGACACTGTGCTCTGCAGAATGGGCACAAAGAGCACAAGGGTCTTCATATTTAGGGTTAAAAGCCTGCCCCTGTTACTTCCCTTGTTTCTTTTGGTGAGACACTTTCTTGAAGGCATCCAGCTTTGTCTGAGACATAAGTTACAGGACCTAACTGACAAGTGTAAGCAGAGACATGTGTCAGCAACTCAGATTCTAGCCCTTCTCATACCTGAAGTTTTCAGATGACACAAAAATTGGGAGTATGGTAAACAATGAAGAGGAGAGGCCCCTGGTTTAGAGCAATCTGGATTGGTTGGTAAACAGGGTTGAAGGAAATAATATGCGTTCTCATAGAGCTATGTAAATATCTACATCTAGGAACAAAGAATGCAGGCGATGCTTACACGATGGGGAACTATCACGGGAAGTGCAATGACTGAAAAAGATTAGGGAGCCTGAAAGGATAATTAGCTAATGTGACCCTGTGGCCAAAACAGCCAATCTGATCCTGGGACGATAACCAGGGGAATCTCAAGGAGAGACAGAGACGTTATTTTACCTCTGTATTTGACACTGGTGCAAATGCTGCTGGAATCCTGTTTCCAGTTCTGGTGTCCATGATTAAAGAAGTCTGAACCCTCTTCAATGTACCAACATCCAAGTGTGATAAGAATTACTACAAGATGAGAAAACCTGCCTTACAGTAATATACTTAAGGATCTCAATCTATTTAGTTTAACAAAGATGGTTAGAGGAAATTTGATAACCGTCTGTAAGTACCTACACGGGGAACAAATATTTAATACTAGACTTTTCAGCCTAGTATTCAGAGGAGTGATGGGATCCAGTGGCTGAAAGTTGAAGTTGAAGAAATTCTGACTTGAAATAAGATGCCATTTTTAAACAGTGAGGCATATATTTTTTATTGGTGAGAGTAATTAACCGTTGGAACAGACAAGATGATCACAATGGTCCCTTCTGGCTTTTGAATCTCCAAACATGTCATCTGAAGTCAGCTGGAGGCATTTTGCCTGCAAGCTCTTGTCTCAGCTTACTGAAGGCAAATTTTCTATTCTTGACCAGGTTGAATTTAGCCCTATGAGGAGAAATTCTCATGTGACCATGGCGAATTGGAAATGTCACACTAAGTGTATATTTCATGAGGCTGGGGGATCGCATAATCACTGCATGGATGAACATTTTGGGTGAGAAAAATAATTATTTGACCCGATAAAGTCTCTGCAGTGAGGAATGAATGTAAAACCATTACTGTGAATGGGTAGCAGGGCTGGCTAGGAAATGGTCCCAGGGCATCCTGGGTTTAATGCCTGTGTCCCTGTGGTTTCTCCACATGGCAGCTGTATTTATCTAGGCCCTCACATGTCCCAGAACTGACCACTCCCATTGCATAATGTGCATACTTTTCAGCTTACAAGTTGTTCCTGTGTAACAGTCCTGGAAACACCATGCCTTGTGTATGGGTGTAACAAGAAAAGTCGCAGAAGTGCCTTGTCTTTTGCCACTCACGTTTAAGATTTCTCACTGGTGAGACATAGTCACTGATTACCTCCTGTCCAAGGGAGAAGGTGTGACAAGAGGCACCTCACCCCTTTCAAAGGAAGAGTTGTGGGGAGGGTGAGAGATGGTTGGTGCCAGCGATTATGGGGGAGTATGGAGGACGTACTGGAGACCAGCGTGATATTGGAATTGGGGCAGCCTGGGATGGGGAAGAAGAGTGTGGATAGAGGGGTCAGAGTGCGATGGGAGATTGAAGCAGCTGATGACAATGTGTGATGGGTTCCCAGTAGGTTGTCTATGAATGAGCAATTTCTCAACCTGATTGAGGATACAAGGCATCTGGCAGATTCTCAAGGCACAACCTGCATTTGCTTTGGAGCTTGGGTTTCCCAGGTTCCCATACATAGGTTGGAAATCCCTTTAGCCTGGGTCCAGCACTACCCCAGTTCAGTCTTTTTTCCACAGGTGTTACCAAGAAGCCTCTTGTTTGGGGAGTTAAGAACCACCAATGATGTCACCCACAGACTTATTTAGCTTTAGTATATGACAGGAATCCTTTTTTCAAAACTTGCTTCTCATACCAGTTTGTGGGAAAAATACAAACATCCCAAGATGGAGTCAGAGTTATGTGACCTGGTCACATGCTCTTGTAGAGTCACAACATCCATTACTTATAGTCTGTCTGAAGAGCTCTCAGGAAGGCTCACCAGGAGGGAGAGAAGTTTTTCCTCAGGCCTACTGTTTTCCCTAATGGACCGTTGTCCCCTTCACAATCCAGGAGTCTAGACTGAAAGCATCTTGCTTAGTGTGCGTTACCCAGGTGTAACTGCATTTGGGAAGTAGATACATACTCAATATTCATAACTTCAGATAGAAAAAAGATATTTGCACACAAAGAGGATAATGATATTCAGAAAATCATAACTTTTCCAATGACATCTTACATGACCCACCTTGCATAAAATGTATTATAATTATGTTATAATTATATGATAATAATAACACTATGAAGAATAAGGGGTGCAGTGTCACCATCATAGGACCTAATCACATCAGCCACACTATCAGAGGCTCATTCACCTGCACATCCACCAATGTGATATATGCCATCATGTGCCAGCAATGCTCCTCTGCCATGTACATTGGCCAAACTGGACAGTAAAAGAATAGATGGACACAAATCAGATGTCAAGAATTATAACATTCAAAAAACAGTCGGAGAACACTTCAATCTCTTTGGTCACTCGATTACAGACCTTAAAGTTGCAATTCTTCAACAAAAAACTTCTAAAACAGACTCCAATGAGAGACTGCTGAATTGGAATTAATTTGCAAACTGGAGACAATTAATTTAGGCTTGAATAGAGACTGGGAGTGGATGGGTCATTACACAAAGTAAAACTATTTCCCCATGTTCATTCCCCCCCACCATCCCCCACTGTTCCTCAGACATTCTTGTCAACTTCTGGAAATGGCCCACCTTGATCATCACTACAAAAGGTTCCCCCCCCGCCCCGCTCTCCTGCTGGTAATAGCTCGCCTTACCTGATCACTGTGGTTACATTGTGTATGGTAAGACCCATTGTTTTATGTTCTCTGTGTATATAAATCTCCCCACTGTACTTTCCACTGAATGCATCCAATGAAGTGAGCTGTAGCTCATGAAAGTTTATGCTCAAATAAATTGGTTAGTCTCTAAGGTGCCACAAGTCCTCCTGTTCTTTTTGCAAAAAAATCAGTGGTTCTTTCCACCGGGGAAAGGCCTGAAGTTACATAACAACAACAACAACAGTTGGAAACAAAACTGAGTGAAGGTCGTGACACCCAGGCTGCAGTTTTGTGGCTTGCCCGGGCAAAAAGACCCTGAGACCCTCCCAAACTCACTTGGGGCCAGGAAAGGTCTCAGTGCTGGCCTCGGACCAACAATCACAAATACAAATTCAATGTCAAGAGCACAGCCTGACTGTCTGTGTGCATGCCGCTCCCTGCCCTCACAACCACCAGCACTTCTCGCTTGTCCTTACACATCCCACTCCCTGCCCCACAACTCCCAGTACTGCCCGCCTGCCCATGTAGGCCCCCAACCCCCACAACTTCCAGCCATGCCACATGGAGACAGTATTGTTTTGAGGAAGAATTAGTCACACAAAGCTTTAATGTATTGAAGCCAGTGAGAAACCCAGACATACCTTCCAGAAGCTACTTTTCCATTTTGACAGTTGCTGACATTGTCACAAGTCTATAGTGGGGTTGCTCACGGGAAGAGGGATGGTCCAGAATAGGGATGGTGTCAGAGACCATCTGCTGCAGTGTTGTCTACATTCCATTACAGTCTGAGACAGCTGCCACTCCAGGAGACCTCATTGCGCCTCTTTGGTCTGTGCATTCGGCAGGATGTGTATTCCCAATTTCGCTCAGTTTCAGGACTGCCATTGTGATTTGGATACTGCATGTCCCCACCCTGGCCCACACACACACACTGTGCTTTCCTGGAGTTTCCCAGTCAGATTTACAACCACACACTTTCCTCTGACCCAGAAACTTGCTTTTTGTTTAATTGCCTTTTGGTGCTTCTCATTCTCTCCAGAACCAGAGATGCAGGGGCATGGAGAGATCAGACCCCTCTCCTCCCACCAAAAAAACACAAACTTGTTATCCCCATTGTTCTGAACTTCTAAGCCTGTGAGTTTGAGATTTTAGCAACTCTCCTGTCAGTTCTTCTTTGGTCCAAACAAGCTCACCCATCCATAGAGGCCACGGGACGACTCCAGTTAAAGTCCCTAGAAGCTCCTGGCCAGTGTGAATCAGGCCATTTATTTAAGTCCCTAATATGCATTTAGGGTTCTGTTGAGAGTTCCGTCATTGAACTGAATGGGATCAAGATTTCAACCTTAGTGTTTAACTTTTGGCTCTCAATTGTAAAAATCACAGCTTCACATCCTGCTACAGAGATCTCTATTGTGTAGAGCTCTGAAAGAGTATGAAGGAACTGATCTTAAAAAAAAAAAGTGTCTAAACTATTTACAATAATTTTGTAGTTCCAATTTTACCAGGTAAATCCCTTGGTGTTTCTGACAATACTAAATAGTTTAAGTTGCTGTGCTGGTGAATTGCTGCCCAGATAGTTTTTGACTTGAACCCTGGAACCCTTCTTGAGCCCCCAGCATTAACTTTAATGCAGAAACAGGTGACTCACTGAAATCCTGCTCAGCAGAGAGAGGAAATCTCCTTATTGCGACAGGAAGACACAGCCCTGAGAATCAGTGTATGAATCTCCCATGTCTGACACTCAGTGTGCTGGGCAGCAACCTTTATGATTCCCTTGTACAGTCCCTGAGGACTGGCCAGGACTCCCAGAAAATTCCCTCAGCTCTGTGAGCCATGGGATGAGCAGAAAATTAATCCCAGAGAACTACAGCTCAAGTACCTCCCCCGGGAGTGAAGAAATGATTTGTCAATAATAGACATTCATATTGTCAGGGCAAATTGAATCTTGCAGACTTGATATAGTGGTCTGGCATTACTATAACACTGGAGAGAAAAGGGAAGAGCCAAAGCTTACACATACTAATTTGTCTATCAGCATTTCTGGGCTGCTGATCATGGCCATAGAATCTGAGTATCTTCTCCTCCCCTCCTGTCTAACAAACCATGCTTTGAATCCCCAAGAACGTGACATGCAATGGAACTGCTCTCGCACATCCTTGTTTTAAACCCAGAGTAATAACCCCTCCCGTCTGATAGCAGGGGCAATCTGTGCTGCCCTCGGTCAGACAGAGGGTATGTCATAAACCCCCAGTAGGGCAATATCGTGCCATGGGCAGAAACAGCTTCCTGAGCCCCTTCAGTGATCAGCATGTGCCCTGAAGCCTGGGGACTGCTAGAGTCACCGCACCAGCTATAATTAGGATAGCGAAGGTGGAGGGAGATGTTCAGAGGCACAGATGTGGGTTAGGTGCCCAGTCTCCATCCACATTCAGTGGGACTCATGTTGTTAAGGCACAAAGGCAGTAGGTATCAATTACAGTCTTGGTCTCACCAACATCCTCTGGTAAAGAGGCCATCAATGGCTATTAGCCAGGATGAGCAGGGACGGTGTCCCTAGCCTCTGCTTGCCAGAAGCTGGGAGTGGCTGACAGGGATGGATCACTTGATGATTCCCTGTTCTGTTCATTCCCTCTGAAGCACCTGGCATTGGTCACTGTTGGAAGACAGGATACTGGGCTCGATGGACTTTCAGTCTGACCCAGTCTGGCCATTCTTATGACTAAGACAGGATATTATATCGATCTATAAAACTGACTGGTGTGGAGAAATTGAATACAGAAGTGTTGTTTACTCCTTCACATAATTTCATTTGGTGCTTTCTAGTTCTTGTGGTAATAGATAGACAGCAGGTTTAAAACAAACAAAAGGAAACATTTCTTCAGTCAACCTGTGGAACTCTTTGCCAGAGAATGTTGTGAAGGCCAAGACTGTAGCAGGGTTCACAAAAGAATTAGATAAGTTAATGGAGAATAGGTCATAGATTCATGGAAGATTAGGGTTGAAAGAGACCTCAGGAGGTCATCTAGTCCAACCCCCTTGTTAGCCGAAGACCAAGGATGTTTGGTGAGGTGCCAGCTATGTCCGTTTATACCATCCGTGACTTTAACCGCTAGGATGCACTGTCCCTTCGTGGCGGGCAGCCTGGGCTAGGCTGACGGATGCCCCAAGGTCCTAACCACCCGTGACTTTAACTGCTAGAGCTCAGAGCTCCTTCGCAGCGGGCAGTCAATACTGACTGACAGGTGCCCCAATGGCAGCACTAAGAGCCTCTCCACACCCGTGACTCTAACTGCTAGAGCTCAGAGCTCCTTCGCAGCGGGCAGCCAGGATTGACTGACAGGTGCCCCAAGAGTTTGCCCCGTGGAGGCGGCACAACTCAACGCTAGGCTCTTAGTACTCTCACCTAATGGCCAGGCTTTAGAGCCAAAACGGCTGAGGTTCTTTAATTGTGTTGGCTGCTTTACAGTAAACCAGAGAAAACAAGTCAGACGTATGCACAAATGGTTACCAAAATTTATTAAGCTAGATTCTAATCATGTGGTTACAAAATTGCTAGTGCCTACTTATTTAAATGTAGAGATGTTACACACACAAACAAGTTACAAAACTGAAGCCACAATCCCAAAGAAAGAAAACAAAGTATAGAGCTCTATTTCAAAATATGTGTACACTAAAGATAGGAGATCAGGTGTGGGTGCTTCTTACCCTCCTTGCATCTCTCGATTCCAGCGGTGCCAAGCCAGGATCGGTCACTCAATTCCGCGGAAAGACGAATAAGGGACAAGGCTCAGGGACCCTCTTAGCTGCAGAAGCCTTGGGAGGCTGTCACTTATCTGACCAGCAGATAGATAGTGAAAAGCACTCAAAAATCATGGTGCTGTAGGTCCCCTACTTATACCTCTGTACTCCTTTATTCTCTTTCTCCTTTCTTATGCCAAATTGAGGCTGGTCTGTCTGGGTGACGCCAGCTTTCGCAAGGGTAGTTTACACTTGCAAGGGAGAGAAACAATAAGTTTCGACTAAGGGACATTTCTTTTATCAGGGTAAATATTTTCCCACCTAGGATGTTGGTGTGTGTGCATCACGCTATTTAGTAGGGGCTAAGAGCCATGTCTGTCACAGGGCCTCTGCCTGCTGTGAGCTTAATCATAATCAAAAAGGCTGACAAAGGAGGTGCTGTTGTCATCATGAATAGGTCGGAATATGAACAAGAGGCTGCTCGGCAGCTCTCCAACACGAGTTTCTACAAGCCATTACCCTATGATCCCACTGAGAGTTACCAAAAGCAACTACAGCATATGCTCAAGAAACTTCCTGAAAAAGCACAAGATCAAATCCGCACAGACACACCCCTGGAACCCCGACCTGGGATATTCTATCTACTACCCAAGATCCATAAACCTGGAACTCCTGGGCGCCCCATCATTTCAGGCATTGGCACCCTGACAGCAGGATTGTCTGGCTATGTAGACTCCCTCCTCAGGCCCTACGCTACCAGCACTCCCAGCTACCTTCGAGACACCACTGACTTCCTGAGGAAACTTCAATCCATCGGTGATCTTCCTGATAACACCATCCTGGCCACTATGGATGTAGAAGCCCTCTACACCAACATTCCACACAAAGATGGACTACAAGCCGTCAGGAACACTATCCCCGATAATGTCACGGCTAACCTGGTGGCTGAACTTTGTGACTTTGTCCTTACCCATAACTATTTCACATTTGGGGACAATGTATACCTTCAGATCAGCGGCACTGCTATGGGTACCCGCATGGCCCCACAGTATGCCAACATTTTTATGGCTGATTTAGAACAACGCTTCCTCAGCTCTCGTCCCCTAAAGCCCCTACTCTACTTGCGCTATATTGATGACATCTTCATCATCTGGACCCATGGAAAAGAAGCCCTTGAGGAATTCCACCATGATTTCAACAATTTCCATCCCACCATCAACCTCAGCCTGGTCCAGTCCACACAAGAGATCCACTTCCTGGACACTACAGTGCTAATAAACAATGGTCACATAAACACCACCCTATACCGGAAACCTACTGACCGCTATTCCTACCTGCATGCCTCCAGCTTTCACCCTGACCACACCACACGATCCATCGTCTACAGCCAAGCTCTGCGGTACAACCGCATTTGCTCCAACCCCTCAGACAGAGACAAACACCTACAAGATCTCTGTCAAGCTTTCTTACAACTACAATACCCACCTGCGGAAGTAAAGAAACAGATTGATAGAGCCAGAAGAGTTCCCAGAAGTTACCTACTACAGGACAGGCCTAACAAAGAAAATAACAGAACGCCACTAGCCATCACCTTCAGCCCCCAACTAAAACCCCTCCAACGCATTATTAAGGATCTACAACCTATCCTAAAGGATGACCCAACACTCTCACAAATCTTGGGAGGCAGGCCAGTTCTTGTCTACAGACAGCCCCGCAACCTGAAGCAAATACTCACCAACAACCACATACCACACAACAGAACCACTAACCCAGGAACTTATCCTTGCAACAAAGCCCGTTGCCAATTGTGCCCACATATCTATTCAGGGGACACCATCACAGGGCCTAATAACATCAGCCACACTATCAGAGGCTCGTTCACCTGCACATCCACCAATGTGATTTATGCCATCATGTGCCAGCAATGCCCTTCTGCCATGTACATTGGTCAAACTGGACAGTCTCTACGTAAAAGAATAAATGGACACAAATCAGATGTCAAGAATTATAACATTCATAAACCAGTCGGAGAACACTTCAATCTCTCTGGTCACGCAATCACAGACATGAAGGTCGCTATCTTAAAACAAAAAAACTTCAAATCCAGACTCCAGCGAGAAACTGCTGAATTGGAATTCATTTGCAAATTGGATACTATTAATTTAGGCTTAAATAGAGACTGGGAGTGGCTAAGTCACTATGCAAGGTAGCCTATTTCCTCTTGTTTTTTCCTACCCCCCCCCCAGATGTTCTGGTTTAACTTGGATTTAAACTTGAAGAGTGGTCAGTTTGGACGAGCTATTACCAGCAGGAGAGTGAGTCTGTGTGTGTATGGGGGTGGGTTTTTGGAGGGGGGTGAGGGAGTGAGAGAACCTGGATTTGTGCAGGAAATGGCCTAACTTGATTATCATGCACATTGTGTAAAGAGTTGTCACTTTGGATGGGCTATCACCAGCAGGAGAATGAATTTGTGTGGGGGGGTGGAGGGTGAGAAAACCTGGATTTGTGCTGGAAATGGCCTAACCTGACGATTACTTTAGATAAGCTAATACCAGCAGGACAGTGGGGTGGGAGGAGGTATTGTTTCATATTCTCTGTGTATATATAAAGTCTGCTGCAGTTTCCACGGTATGCATCTGATGAAGTGAGCTGTAGCTCACGAAAGCTCATGCTCAAATAAACTGGTTAGTCTCTAAGGTGCCACAAGTACTCCTTTTCTTTTAGCTTAATCATTGTATATGTTCCCAGAGGCACATTGTAGCAGCACACCTGTGCTTTTCACAGCTTCAAAGGCTGTGCTGGAATATATGTTAAGTGCCCTGTTCCGGCTTCCTCCTGTGTTTCCCGCAATGCTGGTCTGAGAGCGGGGGGGCTGGCTGTCTGGCTACACCTCTGCTCAGCTAAATCATCCCAGCCAGGGCTTTGTCAAGCCGGGCCTTAAAAACCTCTAAGGATGGAGATTCCACCACCTCCCTAGTGCTTCACCCCCCTCCTAGTGAAATAGTATTTCCTAATATTCAGCCTAGACCTCCCTCACTGCAATGTGAGACCATTACTCCTTGTTCTGTCATCTGCCACCACTGAGAACAGCCAAGCTCCATCCTCTTTGGAACCACCCATCAGGTAGTTGAAGGCTGCTATCAAATCCCCCCTCACTCTTCTCTTCTACAGATTAAATAAGCCCAGTTCCCTCAGTCTCTCCTCATAAATCATGTGCCCCAGCCCCCTAATCATTTTTATTGCTGTCCACTGGACTCTCTCAAATTTGTCCACATCCTTTCTGAAGTGGGAGTCCCAAAACCGGATACAATACTCCAGATATGGCCTCACCAGTGCTGAATGGAGGGGAATAATCACTTCCCTCGATCTGCTGGCAATACTCCAAGTAATACAGCCCAATAAGCCATTGGCCTTCTTGGCAACAAGGTGCATCAGTGTCTATTAGCTAGTTTGTTCAGGGACACAACCTCATGCAACCTCATGCTCTGGGTGTCCTAGCCTCTGATCGCCAGATGATGGGACTTGATATTGATCCCTCAATAATTGCCCTGTTCTATTCTTTCCCGCTGAAGCTCTTGGACACTGTCAGAAGACAGGATATTGGACTAGATAGACCATTGGTCTGATCCAAAGTAGTCAGTCTTATGTTCTTATCTAAGTCTCCTTTTTCTTCTCTGGGTGCTGCACCTCATAATCAATGGGCCCCACGTGCCTCTCTACCTCAAATGATCCCTGCCATGGAACCAGTATTGGAAATGCAACTTGGTCGTAACAATAACACGCAATCAACCAGTGTGAACACTCACAGCTGGACTCCTTTTTTGTGGGCTTTTCCTTACAGCAAGAAGGAGGCTGGGGAAGAGTTGGTCCCAGTGTTTGTGTTTGGGATCCAATGCTACAAACTTCATTAACATCACCATGAAAGTTCTGTGAAACCAACCCATCAGCTTAGGGATGGTAAGTCGATGTGCTGAGTGTCATTACCCTCAGTAGATCGCACAGTTCTTTCATTAGTTGTAAAGTAAAGTTAGGTCCTTGATCACTAAGGATTTCTCAGGGTATTGCCACCTGGGAGAAGAATTTCATAAGCTCATTTGTGATGGTAAGTGTGTAGTCCCCCCTCCTGTTCACTGGCCCAGTATGAGGTTGTTCAAGATATAGGAAGCCTGATTTGAGGCATTTTACATAACTTTGGGAAACTGGGCCTGAGGCTTCTTTGTGTGCTCTGTATTGTGTGTCAGTGTGTGCTTACCTCAGACCAGACCCGCTCAGACAAATCACAGGAACAAGGCTTTATTCTGTAAAGAACATGGAACTGGAATACAGTCCTGCAGCCTTCTCTCTGCTTGCCTGCTACATGTTCCCGGCTCAGTCAGGGCTGAGACCCCCCAATGGGAGGGCAGAGAGTACATACTGGCAGGGACCGGGAAGTTCTCCCAACATGCCACAGTTTGTAGTTCATAGCTTGTAGTTCCCAAGGCTGCTGTTGAAGCACACTGGACCTTGGGCTGCAAGTGCATTGGAGGAGCACAAGGGGATGGCTTTGGAGTATGTATTGTGTAGTCAAGGATAATGAGGATATGTTGATATCTCATAGTACTTCTCTCTAGGTGCCCCACAAAGTCCACGCTTATCATTCCAAATTGGTGATCAACATGGGGGAACAGAATGAGAGGGGCCTTACATATTCCCTTAAGACTGGATAGTGTAGTAGTGAGAGAGAGAGCCTTTAGCATGGGGCCTGGTGCAAGATCCCGGGCCTGAAAAAGAGGCAGGTATTAAAGCAGCTGTTCACCAGTTCATTGTACAGTCTACAAAAGTCAGAGGACCTCACCTTAACCCTTTGTGTGGCCTAGGGGACAGCAGAGACTCCTGCTGCTGACTGAACCACTCAGCACTCATGTTAGTATACCTTTAACCATGGAGGAAGGGCCCTTGGGCTATGCCTTCAGAACTATAATCCTGGCCGAGTGCTTTTGACACCGAACTGTGCCTGTGGTCATTCTTTATGAGTAACACTGAGGTCTGCTGAAGGAGCAGGCTGCCTTGTCTGCTAATACCGATAACACTAGCGCTCCAAGGACAGAAGTAGTGAGCAGCCTAAAGAGCCTAACTGTGGCAATGACATTCCAGCCTTCAGCACTTAACTACGGCCAGCTGCCTCTGGGCAGGAGCACAACAGTCACCGACTTGCTCGATAAACTGCAGCTGTTCACCCCTGGGCTCAACTGGCCACTGTCTGAGTCACTGTGTTCCACCACTTCCCCAGTCACCACAGAAAGCTGCTCACTGGCACGGCTAAGGATAAGATTCTGTCACGGAGATCACAGAATCCATGACTTTCAGTGACTTCTGTGACATTTTCCACTTAGAATCATAGAATCATAGAATATCAGGGTTGGAAGGGACCTCAGGAGGTCATCTAGTCCAACCCCCTGCTCAAAAGCAGGACCCATCCCCAATTAAATCATCCCAGCCAGGGCTTTGTCAAGCCTGACCTTAAAAACTTCTAAGGAAGGAGATTCCACCACCTCCCTAGGCAACGCATTCCAGTGTTTCACCACCCTCCTAGTGAAAAAGTTTTTCCTAATATCCAACCTAAACCTCCCCCACTGCAACTTGAGACCATTACTCCTTGTCCTGTCCTCTTCCATCACTGAGAATAGTCTAGAACCATCCTCTCTGGAACTACGTCTCAGGTAGTTGAAAGCAGCTATCAAATCCCCCCTCATTCTTCTCTTCTGCAGACTAAACAATCCCAATTCCCTCAGCCTCTCCTCATAAGTCATGTGTTCCAGACCCCTAATCATTTTTGTTGCCCTTCGCTGGACTCTCTCCAATTTATCCACATCCTTCTTGTAGTGTGGGGCCCAAAACTGGACACAGTACTCCAGATGAGGCCTCACCAATGTCGAATAGAGGGGGACAATCACGTCCCTCGATCTGCTCGCTATGCTCCTACTTATACATCCCAAAATGTCATTGGCCTTCTTGGCAACAAGGGCACACTGCTGACTCATATCCAGCTTCTCGTCCACTGTGACCCCTAGGTCCTTTTCCGCAGAACTGCTGCCTAGCCATTCGGTCCCTAGTCTGTAGCTCTGCATTGGGTTCTTCCGTCCTAAGTGCAGGACCCTGCACTTATCCTTATTGAATCTCATCAGATTTCTTTTGGCCCAATCCTCCAATTTGTTTAGGTCCCTCTGTATCCTATCCCTGCCCTCCAGCGTATCTACCACTCCTCCCAGTTTAGTATCATCCGCAAATTTTCTGAGAGTGCAATCCACACCATCCTCCAGATCATTTATGAAGATATTGAACAAAACCGGCCCCAGAACCGACCCTTGGGGCACTCCACTTGACACTGGCTGCCAACTAGACATGGAGCCATTGATCACTACTCGTTGAGCCCGACAATCTAGCCAACTTTCTACCCACCTTATAGTGCATTCATCCAGCCCATACTTCCTTAACTTGCTGACAAGAATACTGTGGGAGACCGTGTCAAAAGCTTTGCTAAAGTCAAGAAACAATACATCCACTGCTTTCCCTTCATCCACAGAACCAGTAATCTCATCATAGAAGGTGATTAGATTAGTCAGGCATGACCTTCCCTTGGTGAATCCATGCTGACTGTTCCTGATCACTTTCCTCTCATGTAAGTGCTTCAGAATTGATTCTTTGAGGACCTGCTCCATGATTTTTCCGGGGACTGAAGTGAGGCTTACTGGCCTGTAGTTCCCAGGATCCTCCTTCTTCCCTTTTTTAAAGATTGGCACTACATTAGACTTTTTCCAGTCATCCGGGACTTCCCCCATTCGCCACGAGTTTTCAAAGATAATGGCCAATGGCTCTGCAATCACAGCCGCCAATTGCTTTAGCACTCTCGGATGCAACTCATCCGGCCCCATGGACTTGTGCACGTCCAGTTTTTCTAAATAGTCCCTAACCACCTCTTTCTCCACAGAGGACTGGCCATCTATTCCCCATGTTGTGATGCCCAGCACAGCAGTCTGGGATCTGACCTTGTTCGTGAAGACAGAGGCAAAAAAAGCATTGAGTACATTAGCTTTTTCCACATCCTCCGTCACTAGGTTGCCTCCCTCATTCAGCAAGGGGCCCACACTTTCCTTGGCTTTCTTCTTGTTGCCAACATACCTGAAGAAACCCTTCTTGTTACTCTTGACATCTCTCGCTAGCTGCAGCTCCAGGTGCGATTTGGCCCTCCTGATTTCATTCCTATATGCCCGAGCAATATTTTTATACTCTTCCCTGGTCATATGTCCAACCTTCCACTTCTTGTAAGCTTCTTTTTTATGCTTAAGATCTGCTAGGATTTCACCGTTAAGCCAAGCTGGTCGCCTGCCATATTTACTATTCTTTCGACACATCGGGATGGTTTGTCCCTGTAACCTCAGCAAAGATTCCTTGAAATACAGCCAGCTCTCCTGGACTCCTTTCCCCTTCATGTTAGTCCCCCAGGGGATCCTACCCATCCGTTCCCTGAGGGAGTTGAAGTCTGCTTTCCTGAAGTCCACGGTCCGTATCCTGCTGCTTACCTTTCTTCCCTGTGTCAGGATCCTGAACTCAACCAACTCATGGTCATTGCCTCCCAGATTCCCATCCACTTTTGCTTCCCCCACTAATTCTTCCCAATTTGTGAGCAGCAAGTCAAGAAAAGCTCCCCCCCTAGTTGGCTCCTCCAGCACTTGCACCAGGAAATTGTCCCCTACGCTTTCCAAAAACTTCCTGGATTGTCTATGCACCGCTGTACTGCTCTCCTAGCAGATATCAGGAAAATTAAAGTCACCCATGAGAACCAGGGCATGCGATCTAGTAGCTTCCGCAAGCTGCCGGAAGAAAGCCTCATCCACCTCATCCCCCTGGTCCGGTGGTCTATAGCAGACTCCCACCACTACATCACTCCTGTTGCTCACACTTCTAAACTTAATCCAGAGACACTCAGGTTTTTCTGCAGTATCGTACCGGAGCTCTGAGCAGTCATACTGCTCCCTTACATACAGTGCTACTCCCCCACCTTTTCTGCCCTGCCTGTCCTTCCTGAACAGTTTATAACCATCCAGTTTATAACTTCAGCCTTGGGGTGGCAGATCCAGAGCTGTGAGTCGGCGGGGGCCCGAGAGCTGTCAGCCACTGTAGGGAACATGGTCCCCAGAGTTGCCAGCCAAGGTGGTGGCAGGTGCTGAACTCAGGTGTAAGCCTGAACGCTACCACCTGGTGCCAGGCCCACAGTAGATATTTCTTTTCATGAACGCAACACAAGTGTGCCTTTTCATGACATCCCAATAATCAAGGATGGTGGCCTTAAATCTGTTGTTATCAGGACCAGTAATAGATTTGCTGGGGCCCAGGTCAGAATCTAAGGCGTAAGCCCACCGCCCAGGGCCAAAGTTTCAGCCCTGTTGCCTGGGGCTGAAGCCTGAGCTGCCTGACATTGCCTCTCACTGCCCCTTAAACATTCCTCCGTGCAGTCACAGTTTGAAAACCTCTGCTTTAGTGTGGTGTATTTCCACTTTTAAATGTTAAATTACTGTAATACCCGCATTACTAGATGCACAGTTTTCAGAGGAGCAGCCGTGTTCGTCTGTATCCGCAAAAAGAACAGGAGGACTTGTGGCACCTTAGAGACTAACCAATTTATTTGAGCATGAGCTTTCGTGAGCTACCGCTCACTTCATTGGATGCATTCAGTGGATATGATGTAACACAGATTTGCAGCGCCCCATCTTGATACCCCCTAATGCTGACCCTGGGGCTAATCCTGAGCAGCCATCAGGTTGAGCCCCCGGTTGCTGGCCTGGGCTGCTCTAGTCAGGATGGCGGTGAACAAGACAGAGGGACACTGCACTGCTACCACCATCTGCTCAAAGGTGGTAAGGAACACCTCAGGGTCATCACCAGTGCCCATCTTAAAGAGTTTACCAGGATCAAAGTGGGATTTGAAGTCTCACTGTCAGATTCCCCACTGCCCCTGGAGACTGGAGAAAGGACAGTGTTTGTTGCACCAGGCATTACTGCTGATCCGTGTCCTATTTCTGCAAGGACAGAGGCTCTGCTGGCCACCTGGCTTCTGTCTGGGAGCTGGGAAGCTCAAGAGTCGCCCCTTTCCCAGAGTTGGCCCCATCTGAATGGAGTTCCCTCCTTTTAACTCTTCCTCCAGTTCTGGCGTGATTTGTGCATGGGGTGGGGCAGGGCTCCTCCAGTCCAAAGCAGCTCCTCAACCCCTGCCATGCTGGTCCGGCGTTATCTGCCCCATCACACACACACTTTCAAAATCGGTTGCCATTTTTTCATCACCAAATGCCTGAACCACTGAGTGGACACCTTTTAACCCCATCCCCAAAAGCCTTTGGACATTACACTAGCTCAAGGGAGGCCTTGTAAGATGCAGCCAGTCTTGCAGTTTGTGCAGTTGCTAGTTTCATCAGTATGTTTCTCTGCTTTGAAGTTTATTTTCCAGCCCTTCACTAGAGCGACACGTGACTCTCTGGAGTGCTGCTTGTATTTTGCTGTGTGGATTGTGGGGTAATTCCAGCTGTTATTGTTCTCCTTCCACACAGCTATTGTAGGCACACCAGGTCCTGTCGTTGTCCATTACGACCAGTGAACGCATAACTTTCTTCCCACTTGCTGGTACTTGAACCTTTCATTTAGATCACGGTTGCACCACATTTGAGTGTGACAGGATTAAAATCCAGAAAGGACACGCCACAATAAACACAATGCAGAGCTCTGCTCACAATTACTGTGGAACTACACCCTGCTTTGACTTACCTTATGCTTCTCGGGGACGTGGAGTCCAGAGATTGGCAGGAGAGCTCTCTCCCATTGATTGAGCCTGTCTTCATCAGACCTGCAAAATCCATGCCGCTGCATCGACTACAGCAGGGTGCTCTTAGGGAGGAGACTCCGGCAGCGGCCTCGCAGCGGGCAGCCACCATGGGGAGCAGGGACTGCAGAGAGCTGAAAATCGTTTGCGGGCCGGACTGAATCATCCCATGGACCTATAGCTGGGGCCTGTCCCTTAGTGGCCAGCCTCCCAAAAAGGTCATAAAATCAAAGGGTTAGAAGGGACTGCAAGGGTCATCTAGTATAACCCCCTGCCAAGAAGTCCTTTTGCTGTGCTCTGTCCTCCTCCCTCAACTTCCAGCCATGTTCCAGGAACCATGCCCCCATTCTCTCCTCCAGCTGGGCTACCTCCATCGTCCTCTGCAGCTGCCTCTCCTCCCTCTGTCTCTCTCTGGAGCTCCAGCTGTTCCTCTGCCTTGGCCACACTGTTCTGCAGCATTTTGTCCTTTTCCTTCTCCCACACCAGTTGAGTGTCTGGTCTCCCAGGCTCCTGGTTCCTTTTCTCTGCCCAGCTGAGCTGTGTTAGTATCTAGAAGAAGTACGAGAGCTTACCATACAAAAATCATAAAAAGTTACTAACCAAAAGCCTTTTTATTTTCAGAATCTACATATTTGTTGCCCTATATATACTGAAACAAAAAAGAATTCTTTGTCCTTCAGTGAAACTAATGAGTGAAGGGTAAATGAACTCAATGGAAAGTGTGTAATCTTTTACCTTCCTTCTTACCTTTGTTGTCAGTGCAGTGGAGAGTTGTTCAGGCTTCTGATTTGTTACAGCTGCTGTTCTTGGAGCTCCAGTGTTAGCTCCCTGAGCAGAGGACGCAGCTTGCCAATTCAGCAGACTTCGATGTTACTCCTAAAGACAGACCAAAGGCTCGGTTCAGAGGCGAAGGTAGTTGGCCAGGTTTATTGTAGATGAACCCAAATGGAAACAGATTGCTGGCACTTAGTTTAAAAACCGGTCTATGACCTTTTTAAAGTTAAGGGTTGGGGGAAAGCGAACAGGTGCGGACAAGCATGTGGTTCGGAGATCCCTAAGGGGCGGATCTGTTAATAGAGCATCTCTATGTCCTAGAAAGTGCGAGAGGATGGAAAACGATAAAATACAGGCAGGATCTGATCAGAAACAGTCAAATAAAAAAGGAGTCCCATTCAATCACATGATGTAATAGCAGACAGCTAAAAGGAGACAAGTTTTTAAAGTGCTTATATACCAATGCTAGAAGTCTAAATAATAAAAGGGGTGAACTAGAGTGCCTAGTATTAAATGAAGATATTGATATAAGAGGCATCACAGAAACTTGGTGGAATGAGGATAATCAATGGGATACAGTAATACCAGGGTACAAAATATATGGGAAGGACAGAACAGGTCGTGCTGGTGGGGGAGTGACACTATATGTGAAAGAAATAAAGGAATCAAATGAAGTAAAAATCTGAAATGAATCAAACTGCACCATAGAATCTCTATGGATGGAAATTCCATGCTCTAATAATAAGACTATAGCGGTAGGGATCTATTACCGATCACCTGACCAGGATGGTGATAGTGACTGTGAAATGGTATTAAAATAAAAAAACTCAATAATAATGAGGGATTTCAATTATTTCCATATTGACTGGGGATATGTCACCTCAGGATGGGATGGAGAGATAAAGTTTCTTGACACCTCAAATGACTGCTTCTTGGAGCAGCTGGTCCTGGAACCCACAAGAGGAGAGGCAATTCTTGATTTAATCCTAATTGGAGCATCGGATCTGGTCCAAGAGGTGAATATAGCTGGACCGCTTGGCAGGGAAAACACTAGAGTGGCCCAACATGGTTGCATTTAATTTCAAAGGGGAACTACACAAAAATGAGGAGGTTAGTTAAACAGAAACTAAAGGGTACAGTGCCAAAAGTGAAATCTCTGCAAGGTGCATGGAAACTTTTTACAGACACCATAATAGAGGCTCAACTTGAATGTATACCCCAAATTAAAAAAAAAAAAAAAACATAGTAAAAGAACCAAAAAAGAGCCATCATGGCTAAACAACAAAGTAAAAGAAGCAGTGAGAGGTAAAAAGGCATCCTTTAAAAAGTGGAAGTAAAATCCTAGTGAGTACATCAGAAGCAGGAAGCCGGCTAAATAACCAGTGGGGCCACTGGACGATCGAGGTGCTAAAGGAGCACTCAAGAACAATAAGGCCATTGCGGAGAAACTAAATGAATTCTTTGCATCGGTATTCACAGCTGAGGATGTGAGGGAGATTCCCAACCCTGAGCCATTCTTTTCAGGTGACAGATCTGAGGAACTGTCCTAGATCGAACTATTGTCAGAGGAGGTTTTGGAACAAAATGATAAACTAAACAGCAATAAGTCAACAGGACCAGATAGTAGTTCTGCAATTTCACATTTGAGTTCCTTCGGAACTCCTGTGAGAATACCAACTGTAGTCTGTAACCTATCATTTAAATCAGCTTCTGTACCAGACGACTGGAGGATAGCTAATGTGACTCCAATTTTTAGAAAGGGCTCCAGAGTTGGTCCCGGCAATTACAGGCCTGCAAGCCTGCCTTCAGTACTGGGCAAACTTGTTGATACTATAGTAAAGAACAATATTGTCAGATGCACATAATTTAGATATAGATGTAGATGAGATATAGATGTAATATAGATATAGATGAACATAATTTGCTGGGGAAGAGTCAACATGGTTTTAGTAAAGGGAAATCATGCCTCACCAATCTACTAGAATTCTTTGAGGGGAGTCAACAAGGATGTGGACAAAGGGGATCCAGTGGATATAGGGTACTTAGATTTTCAGAAAGCCTTTGACCAGGTCCCTCACCAAAGGCTATTAAGCAAAGTAAGCTGCCATGGGATAAAAGGGAAGGTGCTCTCATGGACTGGTAACTGGTTAAAAGATAGGAAACAAAGGGTAGATATAACCTGCAGCCCCATCATCACACTGGGCTACGGCCAGCAAGTCTGCAGTCTCCGATACTTGTAAAAACTGCTTAATGTTGGGATAGATGGTGCCAGGATCCCCACGCTCAGAGCAATCAGCAAATCCTAGAAATCATTCCTTTATGTCCAAATTTTCTGGGTATCTCACACAGCCTGTCATTTCTTCTTGTTTAAAATTGTGTGCTTCATTAACAAGAACAGTACAAAACCCCTTCTCCTGAACTTTTGGAATGATTCTGCTTTTCACAATATCAGCAGGATTTTGTAAAAGCTTGTTTTGAGTTGAGTGGCATGTGAGATTGAAAGTACCACTCAGGTTTTATTTGTTTTGTTTTTGGTTGTTAGTTTTTTGCTGATATTTCATCACAGTGTGAAAACAAATTGCATAATTCCAGAAAGTTTCCACCGTTTGCTGATTCTTCTCTCTCCTCCTGCCCCCACAGTGTGATTCCTTGGCTAGCCAGGTAAAGCAGTACCCTGGTGATTCTTGCAGCGTACTCTGTTTTCATGTGACGCCAGCTTGTGAGAATTTGACGAGTGTACCACTATAGAGCCCACTTCTTTTGACTGTTTGAAAAAATGCCACCTTTCAGATCACTGCTTGTGAATGGCAGAGTGGAAAAATATAAGAAAAAAGCTATAGAAACATTCAGTCTCTTACTTAGTTTTCCAGGGGTTTGAGAGACCCTGCATTCACTTAAAGAAAAGGAGTACTTGTGGCACCTTAGAGACTAACCAATTTATTTGAGCATGAGCTTTCGTGAGCTACAGCTCACTTCATCAGATGCATACCGTGGAAACTGCAGCAGACTTTATACACACAGAGAATATGTGTTATTTATTTATTTATTTATGGACACAAATCAGATGTCAAGAATTATAACATTCATAAACCAGTCGGAGAACACTTCAATCTCTCTGGTCACGCAATCACAGACATGAAGGTCGCTATCTTAAAACAAAAAAACTTCAAATCCAGACTCCAGCGAGAAACTGCTGAATTGGAATTCATTTGCAAATTGGATACTATTAATTTAGGCTTAAATAGAGACTGGGAGTGGCTAAGTCATTATGCAAGGTAGCCTATTTCCTCTTGTTTTTTCCTACCCCCCCCCCCAGATGTTCTGGTTTAACTTGGATTTAAACTTGCAGAGTGGTCAGTTTGGATGAGCTATTACCAGCAGGAGAGTGAGTTTGTGTGTGTATGGGGGTGGGTTTTTGGAGGGGGGTGAGGGAGTGAGAGAACCTGGATTTGTGCAGGAAATGGCCTAACTTGATTATCATGCACATTGTGTAAAGAGTTGTCACTTTGGATGGGCTATCACCAGCAGGAGAGTGAATTTGTGTGGGGGGGTGGAGGGTGAGAAAACCTGGATTTGTGCTGGAAATGGCCTAACCTGAAGATTACTTTAGATAAGCTATTACCAGCAGGACAGTGGGGTGGGAGGAGGTATTGTTTCATATTCTCTGTGTATATATAAAGTCTGCTGCAGTTTCCACGGTATGCATCTGATGAAGTGAGCTGTAGCTCACGAAAGCTCATGCTCAAATAAATTGGTTAGTCTCTAAGGTGCCACAAGTACTCCTTTTCTTTTTGCGAATACAGACTAAGACGGCTGTTACTCTGAAACCTGCATTCACTGAAAACAGTCTGCAAGGAAAGCAGAAAACTGCATCTCCCTGCTTGCTGTACCCTAGAATTAAAAATGCCTTCTAATATTCCCCCCCTGCCAGCAACCTCCCCCTTACCCTCAGTTCCCCTATGAGAAAGCGGCTGCCTCTCCCTGCAGCTCCCAGCTATTTGGTGCATGTGCTGTTTATTTTCCCCCTTTTCGGTCCCTGGCTCCAGCAAGTGCTGCAGGTTGGGGAGGGGCATTCTGTACGCAAATCCTGCAAGTACCACACAGGGAGGTAGGAGAGGGCAGTAGCCAAACCCTTGCAGAAAACTGGGGGGTTATGTGACCCTGCATACACCCGTAGAACCTAGGCCAGGAAGGGACATTGAGAGCTCATCTAGTCCAGTCCCCTGCTCTCATCACAGGACTAAGTATTATCTAGACTATTCCTGACAGGTGTTTGTCTAACCTGCTTTTAAAAAAGCCCAATGATGGAGATTCCACAACCTCCCTAGGCAATTTATCTCAGAGCCTAATCACCCTGACAGTTAGGAAGTTTTTCCTAATGTCCAACCTAAACCTCCCTTGTGGCAATTTAAGCCCATTGCTTATTGTCCTGTCCTCAGAGGTTAAGGGGAATATTTTTTGTCTCTCTCCTCCTTGTAACAACCTTTCAGGTACTTGAAAACTGTTATCATGTGTCCCCCCCCCCGCAGTCTTCTCTTTTCCAGACTAAACCCAATTCTTTCAAACTTCCCTCATAGGTCATGTATTCTAGACCTTTAAATATTTTTGTTACTGTTCTCTGCACTTTCTCCAATTTGTCCACATCTTTTCTGAACTGTAGCACCCAGAACTGGACACAAGACTCCAGTTGAGGCTTGATCAGCACGGAGTAGAGCGGAAGAATTACTTCTCTTGTCTTGCTTTCAACACTCCTGCAAATACATCCCAGAACGATGTTCGCTTTTTTGGAAACAGTGTTACACTGTTGACTCATATTTAACTTGTGGTCCTCTATGACCCCCAGGTCCTTTCCCACAGTACTCCTTCCTAGGCAGACATTTCCCATTTTGTGTGTGTGCAACTGATTGTTCCTTCCTAAGTGGAGTACTTTGCATGGGTCCTTATTGAATTTCATTCTATTTGCTTCAAACCATTTCTCTAATTTGTCCAGATCATTTTGAATTTTAATCCCATCTTCCAAAGCACTTGCAGCCCCTCCCAGCTTGGTATCATCCGCAACCATTGTAAGTTTACTTTCTTTGCCACTGTCTAAATCACTGATGAAGATATTTAACAAAGCCAGACTTGTAACTGATCCCTGTGGGACCCCACCCATTATGACCTTCCAGCATGACTGTGAACCACTGATAACTACTCTCTGGGAATGGTTTTCCAACCAGTTATGCACCCACTTTATAGTAGCTGTATCTAGGTTACATTTTAGGGTGACCAGGTGTCCGGTTTTTGACTGGAACACCGGGCCGAAAAGGGACCCTGGGAGCTGCAATCAGCACTGCTGACTGGGCCGCTAAAGGTCTGCTCGGTGGTGCTGTGCAGCCAAGGCAAGCTACTCCCCACCTGTTCCAGCCCCGCCCCACGCTGTGCCCCTGAAGCGGCCAGCAGTTCCAGCTCCTACCCGCGTGGGCCATGGGGCTCCACATGTTGCCCCCGACCTGAGCACTGGCTCTGTTCTCCAATTGGCTGGGAACCAGCCAATGGGACCTGGGGGCAGGGGCAGTGCTTGCAGGTGAGAGCAGCAGGCGAAGCCTCCCCCCTGGAGCCGGACCTGCTGGTCGCTTCTGGCCCGGGGTGCAGCACAGAGCCAGGACAAGCAAGTAAGCCCGTGCCCCAATCCTGAGCCCCCCTCAACCTGGAGCCCCCTCCTGCACCCCAAACTCCTCATCCCTGCACAATCCCAGAACCCACACCCAGAGACTGTACCCCCTCCTGCACCCCAACCCCCTGCGCCCCAGACCCGCACCTCCAACCCAGAGAATTCACCCCTCCCACACCCCAATTCTGTGCCCCAGCCCAGAGCCCCCTCCCACACCCTGAACCCCTCACACCCACCCCATCCCAGGGCTCTCACCACCTCCTGCACCCCAACCCCCTGCCCCAGTCCACAGCCCCCTCCCACACTCCAAATCCCTCATCCCCAGCCGCACACCAGAGCCTGCCCCAGCCTGGAGCCCCCTCCCACACCCAGAACTCTTCATTCCTGGCCCCTCCCTGGAGCCTGAACCCCCATTTAGAGCCCTCACCTTCTCCTATACCTCAACCTCCTTCACCAGCCCAGTGAAAATGAGTGAGGGTGGGGGACAGTGAGCCACCAAGGGAGGGGGAATGTAGTGGGCAGGGCCTTGGGGAAGGTGAGGGCTCAGGTGTTCGGTTTTGTGCCAATAGAAAGTTGGCAACCCTATTACATTTCCCTAGTTTGTTTATGAGAAGGTCATGCAAGACAGTATCAGAAGCTTTACTAAAGACAAAATACACCACGTGTACCGCTTGCCCCCCTCCAAAAGGCTTGTTACCCTGTCAAAGAAAGCTACCAGGTTGGTTTGACATGATGGAGAGGGGTTTGGCCGGGGCTCGTCCCTCTCGGGGGCAGTGGGGAACCACACCACCTCCTTCTGTCCTCACAGTTGCTGGCGGGGAGTCAGTCTAGCCATGGGAGTTTCTCGCCATGGCGGTGGTAGGGGCAACACCAACAGTGATTCGTGCCCAGCCGGTGGTCGGCGGGTACCAATGAGTCAATGGCTCAGGCCCTCCGGCAGGGGTGGAGCAACCATCTATTATAGCCCCGGGTCAGGGCGGGGCAAGAAGGAGTCAGCAGGCCAGGCCCTCAAGCAGGCTGAGCAGAGGCAGGTAAATAGCAAGCCCAGGCTCTTGGCTCAGAAGGGCCTGGGAGAGGGAGACTGCCACCCACAGGTTGTGGGGGGCAGGCCCTCCCGCGCCACTGCATCCCAGCCCAGGGTCCTAGCCGCGGGAGAAGACCCACTGCTGCCTCATTGGGGATCCTGGCCACAACACACCGACATGGGCTCTGGCCGTGCTGCATCCAGGCTAGGGTCGGCTGCCCCCGGGCTACTTCCGAACTCCCCCTCTGGAGGTACCTGGGTCAAGACGGTATCCTCTGGGGAGTCAAGCACTATGGGGCCTCCGGGCAACTGGCGAGGGGCAGGCTGGGCAGCTCCTCCTGGCTCTGGTCAGCATCAGGCATTGGCAGGTCAGGCCAGTCCTCGGTTCTGCCGCAGGTTCTCCCAGCCGGGAGCTAGACCAGACGCATCTGGCCTCTCCGGCTGCTGCTCCATGAGTGAGCTCTGTGGCTGGGCTTTTATACTTCCAGTCCTGCGCCTGACCCTCTGAGGGGTGCGTTCGGGGCTCTCTGAGTTCGCCCACTCTGGTGTTCATAGGGGCTCATCCCTCTCCTGGGTGGTGGGGAACCCCCCCCCCCATTTTTACACATGAATTGTTTTTCACAAATCCATGCTGATTGTTATTTATCACCTTATGTTTGCCAATGGATTGCTTAATTATTTGCTCTATTATTTTTCCGGGTACTGATATTAAGCTGGCTCTCAGCTGGTTATTCCCCAGATTGTCCTTATTTCCCCCTTTATAGATCAGTGCTATATTTGCCATTTTCCAATCTTCTGGAATGTCTCCCGTCTTTCATGACTTTTCAAAGTTAATCGTTAATGACTCAGATATCTCCTCAGTCAGCTTCCTTAGTATTTTAGGGTGCATATCATCAGGCCCTTGTGACTTGAAGACATCTATCTTGTGTAAGTAATTTTTAACTTGTTCTTTCCCTATTTTAGCTTCTGATCCCAACTCATTTTCACTGGCATTCACCACAACCTTTTTGGTGAAAACTGAAACAAAGATGTCATTAAGCACTTCTGCCACTTCCACATTTTCTGTTATTGTTTCCCCCACCACCACCACATTGATTAATGGGCCTACCCTGTCCTTGATCTTCCTCTTGCTTCCAATGTAATTGTAAAATGTTTTCGTGTTGCCCTTTATGTCTCTATCTGGTTTGATTTTGTTTTGTGCCTTGGCTATTCTAATTTTGTCTCTACATGCTTGTATTATTTGTTTATATTCATCCTTTATAATTTGACCTAGTTTCCACTTTTTGTAGGACTCTTTTTCAATTTTTAGATCATTGAAGATGATCCTTAATAGGCAGCAGGTTTAAAACAAATAAAAGGAAGTCTTTCTTCACACAACATACAGTCAACCCATGGAACTCCTTGCCAGAGGATGTTACGAAGGCCAAGACTTTAACAAGATTTAAAAAAGAACTAGATAAATTCATGGAGGATAGGTCCATCAATAGTTATTTCCTGGGATGGTGTCTCTAGATTCTGTTTGCCAGAAGCTGGGAATGAGCAACCAGGGATGGATCAGTTCAGGGGTGGTCATAAGTTCAAGATCTTCAACCCCAAACTGCTAAACTTGGTTGCCCTGTTTCACAAACTCCAACATGAAATCTCAACACCTATTTTTGGTGTCTTTGACCACAGAAATGGCCAGTGTGTATTGTAAAAATTCCATCTGAAACAAAACTCCAAAATCATGTGTGCAAGTCAGTAAGTTGTGATTTAGTTGGGTAGGATTTGGGAATGATTTAGTTGGGGATGGTCTTGCTTTGAGCAGGGGGTTGGACTAGATAGCTTTTTGAGGTCTCTTCCAACCCTAATCTTCTAAGATTCTAAGTTATTTGACTCAAAGGCGATATCATAGTTTAACACAGCAGTCATGTTCTCAAAAACACACCGTTTCATAACTGTCAACAAGAAGCTCTCCTAGAATGTCCTCAATTCCTGCAGCAGCTTTCCTGTATTGCTACTTTCCCAGTGAAACATTTGGTTTATCTTCCAGGCTTCCTGAAGGATTGGACATAGAAAGATCAGGTAAATTTTGTTAACTGGATCACTGCATATTTGATAAAGAAGTTCAGCCTTGTAGTTTCTTTCTTTGACTTTGGCAATCTGAAAGCATAGCTTCTGTTTGTCTGAACAGATCCAGAAGCCTCTTCACACAGGGACTAATGGAAAGCCACTTTGTGTCAAAAAGCTGCAGTTTTCTTTTGGTGTTCTGGAAGTCATAGAAAGGCTGAGTAACAGGATGTGTGGGAGTGGGGAAGGATGGGTGATGCTGATAGAAAACAGGTGATGGTCAAAGAGAAGAAACTCAGCAACAGAGAGAACAGTGTTTGATCATGGAATGAAAAAACAATAGGTGTGAGGAAGTTCTCAGATTGTAAACTCCCACAACGTTGAGCTCAGCCAAAATGAAAAAGAGCATCCTTGACTGATGAGGATATATCCTTCCTCCTCTTGTCATGCAGGTTTAAAGTCAGTGGCCCCCAGTGATCACCTTCTGCAGGTGCATTTGCCCACTTGTCACAAAGCTCTTTGGTTTTGACCCTGTAAATGATAGGGTTGAGCGTGGGTGGTATGATGAAACAGAGGTTGGCCAAGATGATGTGAACATGCGGAGCAATGCCCTGACCAAACCGGTGTGTCAGAATGGAGAAGTGGATGGGAGTATATGATGTCAGCATGACACAGAACAGCTTCCAGGCCAGGGATACCCATTAGGATGAATAATGAAGTGTCAGAGGGGTGAAGTCGAAAGCTGCCATCAGTTGATTGATGCATCGATTGGGCTCAGAAAAAGTCAAGATGCTTGTGAAGGGAGAAAAGCAGAGTGAGGGAGGTTACAGGCTTTTTAACAAATACTATGGTTAATATTTTGTAGTTATTAAAAATCTGGAAAGTTGCCAACATTTGCAAATGACACCAGAGTACTTAGATCACAGTCAAGTCCAAAGGAGATGTCAGATGGAGCTAACCATGCCAGTGAATGGGCAGCATGATGGCAGATGAATTTCGATGTCAATAAACTGTGATGTGTATGCCCATTGGAGGGAAAAGCTTGAACTCCTCAAACACCTAATAAGGTTCTAATTTAACTGTATGAACTCTGGACAGAAATGAAGCAAAACACTGCAGTGCAGGAGCAATAGGGTTGACAATTATACACAAAATACGATTCCATGAGAGCAGTCAATGTTTCACCCTCCTCTGGATTCCTCTGTGTCATACTGGGCACCCTTCTGAAACAGTACATTACAGAACTAGAGGGGGATCAGGGAAGGGCAATGAGAATGATCAAGGCCCTGGGGAAACTCTCATATGAAGAGAGGTTGAAAATACTGATTTTTGCCTTAGAAAGAAGATGAACAAGAGGGGGCACGAGAAAAGTCTGTAAATTACTGACTGGCAGAGAATATATCGAGAATGTGTTTCCCCTGTCTCATAACACAAGATAAAGAGGACATTCAGTTAAACTGAAATGTAGCATATTCAAAACATGAAAAATGTGGAATTAGGCTGAAAAAACAATGAGGAGTCCAGTGGCACCTTAAAGACATTTATTTGGGCATAAACTTTCTTGGGCTATAACCCACTTTGTCAGATGCATGGAGTGGAAATTACAGTCGGCTGGTATAAATATACTAACACATTAAAATTTGGGAATTACTTTACCAAGTGGAGGACCAGTGCTAATGAGGCCAATTCAATCAAGGTGGATGTGGCCCACTCCCAACAGTTGACGAGAAGGTGTGAATATCAAAGAGTGGGGGAAATTACTTTTTGTAGTGAGCCAGCCATTCCCAGTCTCCGTTCCGACACAGTCTGACAATGTCACATTTGTAAATTAATCCCAGCTCTGCAGTTTCTCATTGAAGTCTGTTTTTGTTGAAGAGTGGCCACTTTTAAGTCTGTTACTGAGTGTCCAGGGAGATTGAATCATTTTAAATGTTACCATTGTTGATGTCTGAAAATATGAATTTCAGCATTGCTGCCCACCTGTCTGTGTACACCTTCTGCCTGCCCTATAACCCCCAGTGCTCCCCACCTCTCCATCTACATAACCCTGCCTCCCCACATACTCCAGCGCTTGCCTGATTGTCTGTGTACCCACTGCTTTCCCAAACAACACCCAGCACTGCCTGCCTCTCCATATACACCCCATGCCTAACTCTGCAAGGTCCAGAACTGCCCACCTGTACTTACAGACCCCCTGCCTTCCCCCACAACTCCCAGCACTGCCTGTCTGTCTATGTATACACCCTGACTGCTCCACAACTCCCAGGGCTGCTGCTTCTCTCTGTATGCTGCACTGTTTTCCCCCACAACCAACAGCGCTGCCCGCCTGTCCATGCACCCCCTGCCTCCCCACAAGCCCCAGCACTGCCCGCTTTTCCATGTACCACCTGCATGCCCCAACAACCCTCAGTGCTGCCCACTTGTCTGTGCACCTTCCCCCTGCCTGCCCCCACAGCCCCGAGCATCGCTTGCCTCTCCATGTGGGGCCTCCACACTTACAACTTCCAGCCCTGCCACACAGTGACACCCCTCACCCAGGACCAAAACCAGGTGCCAGACTAGACAGCGACAGCTCACAGAAATACCTTCTCAGACAAGGTTAAACTCAGTGTCTGCCTGCACCGGTGAAACCGGGGAGATCAGAATGAACAGCCTCTCTGGGGGTGAAGGGAACCCCAGCAGCTGCTCAGCCTATGCAGGGTGTTGGAGGTAGAAATTGAGAGAACAGGAAGGATTGACTCGGGAGTCAGGACCATTCACTCTATTATCACTGTTTATTGCATCAGAGTTGCTATGGATAGTACACTTCCTCTCCCGCCCACACACACACACTGTGCATTCCTGGACCTCCTCTGCTGAGATTTCCAACCCTGCATGGTTTCCTCTGTGCCAGAAACATGCTTTTCTTTTTACTGCTTTTTGGTGCTTCTTGTCCTCTCCAGAACCAGAGATGCAGGGGCACAGAGAAAGTAGAGCCCTCCTGCTCGCTGAAAAATTTACTATCCCTATTGTTCTGAAACTGTAAACCTGTGAGTTTGAGATTTCAACAATTCTCTTCTCAGTTTTTCTTCAGGCCAAACAAGCTCACCCATTCTTCGAGGCCACAGAACGACTCCAGTTGAAGTCACTGGAGGCTCATGGCCGGTGTAAATCAGGGCATTTATTTAAATCCCCACATGTGAATTTAGAGTGAATTCCTGTTGGGAGTTTGCCATTGAAATCAGTGAAAGCAGTTTCTCCTTTACTGTTTAACTTTCGGCTCTCAGATGTGAAAATCACGGTTTCAGGTCCTGCTCCAGAGACTGCTATTCTGTTATGGTTAGGGTCACGGTGCTCAAAGAGTCTGAAGGAAATCCCCAGTTTATGTGGCGTTCTGAGACCGGGTATGAAAGATGAGGATTTCAAACATGTGAGCCCTGATTTTGCTGTCAGGGAGGACAGTGTCAAATGGGAATGACCTACTGAGGGCAGAATGTGAGAGCAGAATCTGTCCAGTGTGTGACCCATTCTTTTTGTGAACCCTGTGATAACACAAATACCCACTGCAGAGGCTTTGCTGCATTTCCCAACAGGGCAGTGGAGTCGCTGAATTAGAAAACTTGAGCGAACCAGAGGAAAAAACAGACAGTCCCCAAAAGGCAGCGAATGAGACAGAGAGAAGGACTCAGGAAGGGTTCCGAGGTTCAAGTCAAGAACCGTCTGAGTAGAAATTCACCACCACGGCAAACTGAAGGTTTAGTACTGTCAGAAAGACCAAGGGATTTACCTGGTAAATTGGAACTACAAATGGACTAGAAATCATCTAGACAAATTCTTGTTTTTAAGATCAGTTCCTTGTCTCTGACTGAGCCCTGAGCACTAACTTTAATGCAGAAACAAGAAACTCACCAAAATCCTGATCAGCAGAGAGTGGAAATCTCTTTCCAGTGACAGGAAGGCAGAGCCCTGAGAATCGGTGTAGGAATTTCACATCTCCCACTCGGCATGCTGGACAGTATCCTTTGTGTCTCCTGTACTGTCCCTGAGGACTCTCTGGTTGGCCAGGTCTCCCGGAGAATTCCCTGAGCTCCATGAAGAACGGAACATAGGCCCTGAAAAAATTCATCCTGAAAGCCTCCCCAGGGAGTGAAGAAATGATCTGCAAACACCAGGAGCTCAGATTACCAGGGCAAACTGAATCTCGCAGACTGTTCATTTAAGCAATTGATGATGGCTTTCTTTTCTGTGTGTAGCCTCTACAAAGTCACTGCCACACTGTGAGATGACATGATCCTGAATTGATACAAGCTGAAGGGGCTGGAAAAGGCTTTCTTCTCCCAGGATTCTGGCATCAAGAGTATTTGCCAGTGTCCCTTTGTGAGATCTTAAATTGAATATATATCTGGCAGCTCCCAGTGTTCATCTACTCTTTGCAGCAGGTAAGTATTTCAATACTGTGTTGATCTTTCAGAAATCCATGGAGAAATGGGTTGTACTAACCTCTGTGAGAACTAATACAATGGGGCTTCTCCACTCACTGTGTGATTCCTTCACCACTCCGAAGTCCCGAATCACCTGGAATTCACTGAGATTCCCTGAGATTCCCAAATCTGTTGTCCAGGGGCCATTTTTATTTTATTATTTTATGTTATGTCTGGATCTTTTCTTCCGGCTACATTCCCTCCCCCACGCTTGCATCACAGATGCCTGAGTGACTAATTTGCATTCCAGAGGGTATGAGTCTTAGGGGATGTCACCTCCGGGGAGCAGTCTGGGAGCCGTGCAAACTGCTGTGCCCCTCTAATCACCCAACTGGGCTGGTCCATGTTCACACTGCTTTGCTGGTGATTCAGTGTCTCCAGGTCCTGTTATCACCCAGCATGACAGCAGAGGGTGACAACACACCCAAACGGAGCTACCTGAGGGCTTACCTAAGCCACCGAAGTGCAGACAATGGACATCAGCCGATTTCCCAACTCCTGAGGCTCCCAACCCCCAACGCAGTATAAACCCACATTTATACTGTCTTACATTGCACAGGGATTTGTACAATGGAGCTCATTAATAGAGTTTGCCCTCCCCTTTTTGTGGGAAGGATATGCAACAAGTCCATGTTAATCAAGCTGAGATTTTCTCCAGACACTCAAGGGCACACTGATTTAGATTTAAATAAAAAAGTGTAACTAAAAAACAATGGATTTTAACCAATTAAAAGTGATCCTAACCAGGTCAAAGCAGATTACCTAGCAAATAAAAAAAACAAACAAACTAAGCCTAAAATACAACATAGATTGGATATGAATTAGCAGTTTTTCATCCTAGCTGGTGATACAAGCAGTCCACCGGGTTTCCATACACAGGCTAGAAATGCTTTCAGCCTGGGACCAGCACTTCCCCCAGTTCAGTCTTTTTTTCTCGGGAGACAAGTGTCAGAGGGGTAGCCATGTTAGTCTTTCAGGTGCCACTGGACTCCTCGTTGTTTTTGTGGATACAGACAAACAGATTTATTTGGGCATAAGCTTTTGTGGGTAGAAAACTCCACTTCTTCAGATTTAATTGGGCATAAGCTCTTGTGGGTAAAAAATCCATTTCTTCAGATGCAACGTGCATCTGAAGAAGTGGGTTTTTTACCCACAAAAGTTTATGCCCAAATACATTTGTTAATCTTTAAGGTGCCACTGGACTCCTCATTGTCTTTCTCGGGTGTTTCCAGGAGTTCTCTTGCGTGGGGAGTGAGGAATCTAGATGATGTCACACCCAAACTTGTATATCTTTAACATATGGGGGAAATCCTTTGTTCCTCCCCCAAAAAATTCAACTTCTAGTTTCTGGAAAAAATACACCTATCCATAATGGAGTTCCATGTCATGTGCTCTGGTCACATGTCCTGCTGAGTGAAAGCAACCATTATCCACAGGCTATCTGAAGCAGCAATCAGAAGAGAGTCAAACCCAGGGAATTTGCCTGGGGGGAGTTACCACAGAGTTTTTTGCCATTCAGGTTTCTGTGAGCAGTAAATACAACATTTGAAGAGGCTTTTAGAAGGAAGACAATATGGATTGTGAGTGATCAGCTGTTGTGACCTGCAAAGGATGTGCCATGTTTGTCTTTCTCCCAGAGGATAGAAGCGACTTTGTCTGTATGAAGTGCAAGCTGATCTCCATATCGGAAGTGGAAGCCGGTCTCCATACTAGAGACCCAAGTATCAACCCTGCATTGCATCAGAGAAAATGAAGACTTTCTTCATTTGGTTCTGCAGGCACTGCATACTGAAGAATCAGAGAGGGCAGCGCAGAAGGGGGAAGAAAATTGGCAGCATGTGACATCCAGAAGAAGAAAAAGGAGAACCCATGTACCCGCAATGCCCATAGAGGTCAGAAACTGTTTTCAGGTTCTCTGCACAGGTACTCTGGCAGAGAATGGTTTGTACAGTAGAAAGAGAGTCTGAAACAAGACCTTGCACTAGAGGCCCAGTATCAGACCTTCACCCTGAGCAAGAGTTGTGGCTTAAAGCAAGCACCGCTCACAGGTGCAGCATAGCTCAGCCAGCCTCTCAGTCAGACTGTGTGTGGAAAAGTCCAGCCACTGACAGGAAAAGAGCTGAGGCTGAAAAATAAACACATCTAGGATAGAATCATAGACTCCTGTACGTAGCATTAGGAGCCCCTGGTACATGAAGCACTGAGACATCCTGACACCAGAGAGATAACTAGAACCTTCCAACCTCCAAGGTATCATTACGCAATGAACAGAGATATTTTGGTTATACCACCCCAGACATGGAGATGGGTAGGCTTCGGTGACATCACAGGGTGGTACATGACCTTGTCAGAGGGTGAGGAGCACAAGCGTCGGGGGGGGGCAGTACAATCCCTACTCCCAGTATGGTGTAAATAACAGTGAACTATAAAACAACTTGTTCGGCCCAGGGGATGCTGGCAGGTCCACCCAGTGTTCCAGCTGTTCCATTGTATCAGAGTGCTCATATTTGAAGGGTCCTCTAAGATATAGGATGCTTCTTATTGTGTTTCACTACAATAAACCAGTGCTTGGGTGCCTTCGTTGCTCAGTTAAACTGTGGTTGTGTCAATTTCTTCGATCACGGAGTGTTGTCTCAGTTACCTGCAGAAACTGAGACAGCATACAGGCAGGGGTACACACACAGCCCAACATCTGTCAGCACTCTCAACGAACATTAAGGACAGTTTGGAGGAGCCATCTGTGGGAAGGGATCAGCAGTAGACCCCATCGACTGGAAGGCATGGGATGCATTGTTGTAGGGATGTGGGTTCCATGACCACCACTCCCAAGAAGAGTTGACAGTTGGTGGTCATGGACTCCCTCCTAAATCCAAAACTGGATGCACTACTCCAGATGTGGCCTCACCAGTGCCCTATAGAGGGGAATAATCACTTCCCTCAATCTGCTGGCAATTCTCATACTAATGCAGACCAATATGCCATTAGCCTTCTTGGGAAAAAGGGCACACCACACATAGGATGGAAAAATCCCAGGCACTGCTACAGGCTGGAGACTGATTAGCTAAGCGGCAGTTCTGAAGAAAAGCACATGGGGATTACAGTGGACAAGAAGCTGGATATAAGTCAGCAGTCTGCAGCTCACCCCTGAGCTCAGAGTGTCAGCTGGCTGCTGTTAAGTGCTGAGGGCTGGAATGTCTTTGCTTTGGTAACGCTGTTCGGGCTGCTCAGTACTTCTGTCCTTGGGGCTCCTGTGTTATCAGTATTCACAGGTAAGGCAACCTGCTAATTCAGCAGACCTTGATGTTGTTCATTAAAAAAACCCACCAGAACGTTTCCGTGACAAAGGCACCCAACCAGCTTTATTACCCTTTAGACATATTCTTATCACTGTAGCTGTGAGCCAAATGAGGAAATGAGCTCATGAAATTCCTTTTCCCGGGTGTTAATTGTGTGGGGCTGAAGTTGCAGTTTACCAGACAGGGCTCATGTCTGACAAAGTACAAACACAGGATATGGGGTCCTATCTCTGTCTGGTGAGCTGCCGGCAGAAGGTGCATTACAGGAAACCGCAGAACAGCGAATTTAGAATCCTAGAATATTAGGGTTGGAAGAGACCTCAGGAGGTCATCTAGTCCAATCCCCTGCTCAAAGCAGGACCAACACCAACTAAATCATCCCAGCCAGGGCTTTGTCAAGTTAGGACTTAAAAACCTCTAAGGATGGAGATTTCACCACCTCCCTAGGTAACCCATTCCAGTGCTTCACCACCCTCCTAGTGAAATAGTGATTCCTAATATCCAACCTAAACCTCCCCCACTGCAGCTTGAGACCATTGCTCCTTGTTCTGTCATCTGCCACCACTGAGAACAGCCAAGCTCCATCCTCTTTGGAACCCCCCTTCAGGTAGCTGAAGGCTGCTCTCAAATCCCCCCTCACTCTTCTCTTCTGCAGACTAAATAACCCCTGTTCCCTCAGCCTTGCCTCATAAGTCATGTGCCCAGCCCCCTTATCATTTTTGTTGCCCTCCACTGGACTCTCTCCAATTTGTTTGCATCCCTTCTGTAGTGTGGGGCCCAAAACTGGACACAGTACTCCAGGTGTGGCCTCACCAGTGCCGAATAGGGGGGAATAATCACTTCACTCCTTCTGCTTGCAATGCTCCTACTAATACAACCCAGTATTAAGGTATAACATGTCCACTGTTTTCCCCTCATCCATAGAGCCAGTTATCTCATCATAGAATCGTAGAATCATAGAATATCAGGGTTGGAAGGGACCTCAGGAGGTCATCTAGTCCAACCCCCTGCTCAAAAGCAGGACCAATCTCCAACTAAATCATCCCAGCCAGGGCTTTCTCAAGCCTGACCTTAAAAACTTCTAAGGAAGGAGATTCCACCACCTCCCTAGGTAACCCATTCCAGTGTTTCACCACCCTTCTAGTGAAAAAGTTTTTCCTAATATCCAACCTAAACCTCCCCCACTGCAACTTGAGACCATTACTCCTTGTCCTGTCCTCTTCCACCACTGAGAATAGTCTAGAACCATCCTCTCTGGAACCACCTCTCAGGTAGTTGAAAGCAGCTATCAAATCCCCCCTCATTCTTCTCTTCTGCAGAATAAACAATCCCAGTTCCCTCAGCCTCTCCTCATAAGTCATGTGTTCCAGACCCCTAATCATTTTTGTTGCCCTTCGCTGGACTCTCTCCAATTTATCCACATCCTTCTTGTACTGTGGGGTCCAAAACTGGACACAGTACTCCAGATGAGGCCTCACCAATGTCGAATAGAGGGGGACGATCACATCCCTCGATCTGCTCGCTATGCCCCTACTTATACATCCCAAAATGCCATTGGCCTTCTTGGCAACAAGGGCACACTGCTGACTCATGTCCAGCTTCTCATCCACTGTCACCCCTAGGTCTTCTTTGCAGAACTGCTGCCTAGCCATTTGGTCCCTTGTCTGTAGCTGTGCATTGGGTTCTTCCATCCTAAGTGCAGGACCCTGCACTTATCCTTATTGAACCTCATCAGATTTCTTTTGGCCCAATCCTCCAATTTGTCTAGGTCCTTCTGTATCCTATCCCTGCCCTCCAGCGTATCTACCACTCCTCCCAGTTTAGTATCATCCGCAAATTTGCTGAGAGTGCAATCCACACCATCCTCCAGATCATTTATGAAGATATTGAACAAAACCAGCCCCAGGACCGACCCCTGGGGCACTCCACTTGACACCGGCTGCCAACTAGACATGGAGCCATTGATCACTACCCGTTGAGCCCGACAATCTAGCCAACTTTCTACCCACCTTATAGTGCATTCATCCAGCCCATACTTCTTTAACTTGCTGACAAGAATACTGTGGGAGACCGTGTCAAAAGCTTTGCTAAAGTCAAGATACAATACATCCACTGCTTTCCCTTCATCCACAGAACCAGTAATCTCATCATAGAAGGCGATTAGATTAGTCAGGCATGACCTTCCCTTGGTGAATCCATGCTGGCTGTTCCTGATCACTTTCCTCTCATGTAAGTGCTTCAGGATTGATTCTTTGAGGACCTGCTCCATGATTTTTCAGGGGTCTGAGGTGAGGCTGACTGGCCTGTAGTTCCCCAGATCCTCCTCCTTCCCTTTTTTAAAGATGGGCCCTACATTAGCCTTTTTCCAGTCATCCGAGACCTCCCCCGATCGCCATGAGTTTTCAAAGATAATGGCCAATGGCTCTGCAATCACAGCCGCCAATTCCTTTAGCACCACTGGATGCGGCACATCTGGCCCCCATGGACTTGTGCTCGTCCAGCTTTTCTAAATAGTCCCTAACCTCTTCTTTCTCCACAGAGGGCTGGTCACCTTCTCCCCATGCTGTGCTGCCCAGTGCAGCAGTCTGGGAGCTGACCTTGTTCGTGAAGACAGAAGCAAAGAAAGCATTGAGTACATTTGCGTTTTCCAAATCCTCTGACACGAGTTTGGGGTGTGGGAGGAGGTCAGGACTCTGGGCTGGGGGTGCAAGTTCTGGGCTGGTGCCAGGGATAAGGAGTTTGGGATGTCAGAGGGGGCTGCGGGTTTGGGAGGGCTCTGGGTTGGGGCATGGGTTTACCTGCCTGTCCTGGCTCCGTACTGCTCCCCGGGCTGCAAGCAGCCAACAGGTCCAGCTTCTGGGGGAGGCTCGGCCTGCTTCTCTCACCTGCAGGCACCACCCCCCAGGTCCCATTGGCTGGTTCCTGGCCAATTGGAGTGCAGAGCCAATGCTCAGGGAGGGGGCAGCACATGAAGCTCCCTGGCCCCCATAGGTAGAAGCCAGACCTGCTGGCTGCTACTGCGGTGCAGTGCAGGGTGGGGCTGGAAGAGGTAGGAATTAGTTTACCTTGGTTCTGCAGCACCACTGATGGGACATTTAATAATCCAGTTGCCAGTGCTGACCAGAGCCTCCAGGGTCCCTTTTCAACCAGGTATTCCAGTTGAAAACCAGAGCCCTGGTCACTCTTAAATGCAACCTAGGTGGAGCTACTGTAAGGTGGTTATATAACTGGTTGGAAAATCATTGAAAGAGAATAGTTATTAGTGGCTCACAGTCATTCTGGAAGGGCATAACAAGTGGGGTTCCTCAGGGATCAGTTGTAGGTCTGGCATAGAGAGTACACTTACAAAGTTTGTGGATGATACCAAGCTGGGAGGGGTTGCAAGTGCTTTGGAGGATAGGATGAAATTCAAAATGATCTGGACAAATTAGAAAAATGGTTTGAAATAAACAGGATGAAATTCAATAAGGACGCATGCAAATTGCTCTGCTTCTGAAGGAACAATTGGATGCAAACATACAGAACGGGAAATGACTGCCTATGAACGAGTACTGAGGAAAAGGATCTGGGGGTCATAGTGGACCACAAGCTAAATATGAGTCAACAGTGTAATGCTGTTGCAAAAAAAAGCAATCATCATTCTGAGATGTATTAGCAGGAGTGTTGAAAGCAAGGCATGAGAAGTAATTTTTCAACTCAACTCTGCACTGATCAGGCCTCATCTAGAGTATCGTGTCCAGTTCTGGGTGCCACATTTCAGGAAATATGTGGACAAATTGGAAAAAGTCCAGAAAGAGCAACAAAAATGATTAAAGGTCTAGAAAACATGACCTATGAGGGAAGAATGAAAGAATTGTTTTTTTTTTCAGTATGGAAAAGAGAAGACTAAGAGGCGACATGATAACAGTTTTCAAGTACATAAGAGATTGGTCCAAGGAAGAAAGGGAAAAATTGTTCTTAACCTCTGAGGATAGGACAAGAAGCAACAGGCTTAAATTGTAGCGAGGGAGGTTTAGGTTGGACATTAGGAAAAACTTCCTAACTGGTTAGGCACTGAAATAAATTGCCTAGGGAGGCTGTGGAATCTCCATCATTGGAGATTTTGAAAAGCAAGTTATCTTGACTTTAGCAAAGCCTTTGATGCAGTCTCCCACAGTATTCTTGGCAGCAAGTTAAAGAGGTATGGATTGGATGAATGGACTATAAGGTGGATAGAAACCTGGCTAGATTATCAGGCTCAAAGGGTAGTGATCAAAGGCTCGATGTCTAGTTGGCAGCCGGTATCAAGCGGAGTGCCCAAGGGGTCAGTCCTGGGGCCAGTTTTGTTCAACATCTTTATTAATGATCTGGATGATGGGATGGATTGCACCCTCTGCAAGATCACAGATGACACTAAGCTCGTGGGGGAGGTAGATATGCTGGAGGGTTGGGATGGGATGCAGAGTGGCCTAGAAGAATTGGAGGATTGGGCCAAAAGAAATCTGATGAGGTTCAACAAGGACAAGTGCAGAGTCCTGCACTTAGGACAGAAGAATCCCAAGCACCGCTACAGCTAGGGACTGAACGGCTTGGCAGCAGTTCTGCAGAAATGGACCTAGGGGTGACAGTGGACGAGAAGCTGAATATGAGTCAGCAGTGTGCCCTTGTTGCCAAGAAAGCCAATGGCATTTTGGGCTGTATAAATAGGAGCATTGCCAGCAGATCGAGGAACATGATCATTCCCCTCTATTCGTCAGTGGTGAGGCCAAATCTGCAGTACTGTGTCCAGTTTTGAGCCCCACACTACAAGAAGGATGTGGAAAAATGGGAAAGAGTCCAGCGGAGGGCAACAAAAATTATTAGGGGACTGGAGCACATGACTTACGAGGAGAGGCTGAGGGAACTGGGATTGTTTAGTCTGCGGAAGAGAAGAATGAGGGGGGATTTGATAGCTGCTTTCAACTACCTGAAAGGGGGGTTCCAAAGAGGATGGATCTAGACTGTTCTCTGTGGTGGCAGATGACAGAACGAGGAGTAATGGTCTCAAGTTGCAGTGGGGGAGGTTTAGGTTGGATATTAGGAAACACTATTTCACTAGGATGGTGGTAAAACACCGAGAATAGCTTTCTTGGGGTCCAGCTTAAAGGTTACCAAGCAAAACAAAAACACCTGGGTTTAGCAAAAAGGAATCCACAAGCCATAAAGAAATAAAAAGTGATAAACCTAATTGCATCTTCCTAGACATTTCCTTGTCTACTTACATATCTGTGGTTTTAAATGAGTATTTTCTAGGTATGATACTGATGATTTTTCATACCTGGCCTCAAGCATCTTACAGTGTAGCTGCTGTCTGTTTCTTTCTAGCGGAGAGAACAGTACTCAGACAAAGCGAGGGGGGTGGGGGATTCACAATTTAAAAAAAAAAAGTTCTGGCCTTCCCATTGGCTCTTTTGGCCAGGTGCCCACTCACTTCATAGCGGTGAGACTTTTTAACCCTTTACAGGCAAGGCAATCAGGGTACAGATGCTAAGGAGGATTCTGTAGCTAACTGAATGGTTGGGTGATCACAAAAGGGAGCTACCCTCCCCCCGTCATTTATCACAGGTGCTAACCTGTGTGGAGCCAGGTGTGTGCTCCCCTACCTACCAACACTGCCAGGGAGAAAGAGCAAGCCCTTTCCTGAGCAAGTATGGGGCTCTTAGGGGACAATAGTGCAGGCCCCACTGCAACCTAGATAGCCGGGAGGCTCCAAGTGCTCAGCTAGGACACATAGACCGTGTGGTCAGCTAGGACACATGGAACGTGCACCCCTCATCCTTCCCCCCACCAACCTCAGCCACCCATCCGAGAGATCTGATTGGGAGCTTCTTCCAGCCCAGCCCCACTCCAGGCATGACTGTATTGCAGTGGGCCCTCTGTCCTGGGAGAGTGGGGAGCCCTGTGCACCCCTGCTTCCATTGGAGGAGTTACCTGGATGAGTGTCTGCCAGCTCAAGCTGGCGCATGGGTTCACTCTTTCCAGTGCTGCATGTCTATTGTCTGCCTGCCTGCCTGCCTCCCTGCCTGCCTGCCTGCCTCTGTAAGCCCAGCTGGCTCTTGGTTCGCAGATCAGATCAGGTGGGAGGTATCAAACAGTGCCCCCTTTAGGACGTCACCCTGGGTCTTCACCTGGACTGTCCATAACACACATTGCGTTTGACTCCCAGTCTCACTGTGATCTCTTAGGACTGCACTGGGCAGCATAGCATGGGGAGGAGGTGGCCAGCCCTCTGTGAAGGAAGAAGTGGTTCGGGACTATTTAGAAAAACTGGACGTGCACAAGTCCATGGGGCCGGATGCGTTGCATCCGAGAGTGCTAAAGGAATTGGCGGATGTGATTGCAGAGCCATTAGCCATCATCTTTGAAAACTCATGGCGATCGAGGGAAGTCCCGGAAGACTGGAAAAAGGCTCATGTAGTGCCCATCTTTAAAAAAGGGAAGAATGATGATCCTGGGAACTACAGGCAGGTCAGCCTCACCTCAGTCCCCGGAAAAATCATGGAGCAGGTCCTCAAGGAATCAATTCTGAAGCACTTACATGAGAGGAAAGTGATCAGGAGCAGTCAGCATGGATTCACGAAGGGAAAGTCATGCCTGACTAATTTAATTGCCTTCTATGCCAAGATAACTGGTTCTGTGGATGAAGGGAAAGCAGTGGATGTGTTATTCCTCCACTTTAGCAAAGCTTTTGACACAGTCTCGCACAGAATTCTTGTCAGCAGGTTAAAGAAGTATGGGCTGGATGGATGCACTAGAAAGTGGGTAGAAAGTTGGCTAAATTGTCGGGCTCAACGGGTAGTGACAATGGCTCCATGTCTAGCTGGCAGCCGGTATCTAGTGGAGTGCCCCAGGGGTCGGTCCTGGGGCCGGTTTTATTCAATATCTTCATTAACGATCTGGAGGATGGTGTGGATTGCACCCTCAGCAAGTTTGCGGAAGACACTAAACTGGGAGGAGTGCTAGATACGCTGGAGGGTAGGGATAGGATACAGAGGCCCTAGACAAATTGGAGGATTGGGCCAAAAGAAATCTGATGAGGTTCAACAAGGAAAAGTGCAGAGTCCTGCACTTAGGATGGAAGAATCCCATGCACCGCTACAGACTAGGGACCAAATGGCTAGGCAGCAGTTCTGCAGAGAAGGACCTAGGGGTGACAGTGGATGAAAAGCTGGATATGAGTCAACAGTGTGCCTTTGTTGCCAAGAAGGGCAATGGCATTTTGGGGTGTATAAGTAGGGGCATTGCCAGCAGATCGAGGGACGTAATCTTTCCCCTCTATTCGACATTGGTGAGGCCTCATCTGGAGTACTGTGACCAGTTTTGGGCCCCACGCTACAAGAAGGAAGTGGAGAAATTGGAGAGCGTCCAGTGAAGGGCAACAGAAATTATTAGGGGTCTGGAACACATGACTTATGAGGAGAGGTTGAGGGAACTGGTTTTGTTTAGTCTACAGAAGAGAAGAGTGATGGGGGATTTGATAGCTGCTTCTAACTACCTGAAACGTGGATCCAAAGAGGATGGATCTAGACTATTCTCAGTGATAGCAGATGACAGGACAAGGAGTAATGGTCTCAAGTTGCAGTGGGGGAGGTTTAGGTTGGATATTAGGAAAAACTTTTTCACTAGGAGGGTGGTGAAACACTGGAATGGGTTACCTAGGGAGGTGGTGGAATCCCCTTCCTTAGAAGTTTTTAAGGTCAGACTTGACAAAGCCCTGGCTGGGATGATGTAGTTCGGGTTGGTCCTGCTCTGGGCAGGGGGTTGGACTAGATGGCCTCCAGCGGTCCCTTCCAACTCTGTTATTCTATGATTCTATGAAGGGCTAGGGGGCCCACACTCTGGGTCACTCTCTCTGCACCAGCACTTCCCTGACCTGCTGATCACTTCATGACATTCATTTATTAAACAGCAATGGTAAGAAAAATAAGGAACAAAGGGAAAATGTTCAGGGAAACTCTATGGGCATGGGAAACATCAAAACCACACATCTCTGGAATGCAAGAAAAGTTCATAGTCTGTTCCTCACACATCCCAGGCCTCTCTCCCAGCCCTGGATGCGCTGTGCTGATACCATGGGTAAAACACTTGCTCTGTGGGTGGCCACAGGCCCTAAAGGTCTAGGTGGCAGGCACCTTCCCCACAGCATCACCCTCCCCCTGCATCGGGTTCACAGCCCCCTCTCTGAATCCAGCCTTCAAAGCACTCCTGTCTAGCAACCTCTCCCTGTGCTGGGCCCTCTGCCCATGGCCCCACCTTGCTTCCCCCACCCACTCATCACCCTCGGCTTCTGTGTTACTTGTGCCAGGGCCGACACCCACTGTCCTGACTCTGGCCCCGCAGCTGCGTGCTGTAGCTCAGCCCTGATTCCCCAGAGGAGTAGCTGCTCTATGCTGCCCCAGCTCCTGCCTCAGGTCTGCTTCAGCCCCCGACCTCTGCCTCTGTGCTCCTCTGCTGCCTCTGGCATATCTCTGGGCTTGTGGTTGCCAGATTTCTACTGCATTAATGGCCCAAACTCACTTAAAAACTAACCCTAAAGAAGCCCAATCTATTTATTGAAACAAAGGGGTGGGTTTTTATTTTAACACAGTGGTCTATACATCAAGTAGCAAATGATTTTTTTTCTTTGATAGATAGTAGAGATCTGATTTTCAAAAAACAAACAACCAACTGTCATAAATATAAAGGGAAGGGTAAACCCCTTTGAAATCCCTCCTGGCCAGGGGAAAGCTCCTCTCACCTGTAAAGGGTTAAGAAGCTAAAGGTAACCTCACTGGCACCTGACCAAAATGACCAATGAGGAGACAAGATACTTTCAAAAGCTGGGAGGAGGGAGAGAAACAAAGGCTCTGTGTCTGTCTGTATGCTGGGTCTTGGCCAGGGATAGACCAGGAATGGAGTCTTAGAACTTTTAGTAAGTAATCTAGCTACGTATGTGTTAGATTATGATTTCTTTAAATGGCTGAGAAAAGAATTGTGCTGAATAGAATAACTATTTCTGTCTGTGTATCTTTTTTGTAACTTAAGGTTTTGCCTAGAGGGGTTCTCTATGTTTTTGAATCTATTTACCCTGTAAGATATCTACCATCCTGATTTTACAGGGGGGATTTCTTTATTTCTATTTACTTCTATTTTTTATTAAAAGTCTTCTTGTAAAAAACTGAATGCTTTTTCATTGTTCTCAGATCCAAGGGTTTGGGTCTGTGGTCACCTATGCAAATTGGTGAGGCTTTTTATCCAACATTTCCCAGGAAAGGGGGGGTGCAAGTGTTGGGAGGATTATTCATTGTTCTTAAGATCCAAGGGTCTGGGTCTGTAGTCACCTAGGCAAATTGGTGAGGCTGTTTACCAAACATCGTCTGTAATAACCGGCCAAGCCTAAGAAGGATTGAACCTGTTTCTTTGACTTTGGGACAGGCCACTTTTGGATAGCATCCACTTTGGCCTGTAGGGGGCTGATAGTTCCTTGACCCACCTGGTGTCCAAGGTAAGTCACTCTGTTTAGGCCTATTTGACACTTCTTAGCCTTAACAGGTAGTCCTGCCTCCCTTATGCGCTCAAGGACTTTTTGTAGATGTTCCAGGTGGTCTGCCCAGGAATCCGAAAATATGGCCACGTCGTCAAGGTAGGCGACTGCATATTCTCCTAATCCCGCTAGGAGACCATCTACAAGTCTTTGGAAAGTGGCGGGTGCATTTCGCTGCCCGAAAGGGAGTACATTAGATTCATACAGCCCGAGATGTGTGATGAAGGCTGACCTTTCCTTGGCAGATTCATCTAGCGGTACCTGCCAGTACCCCTTGGTTAAGTCCAAGGTAGAGATGAACTGGGCCCGTCCCAGTTTCTCTAATAGTTCATCTGTGCGGGGCATTGGATAGTTGTCTGGGCGAGTTACAGCATTTAGCTTACGGTAGTCCACGCAAAAACGTATTTCCCCATCTGGTTTGGGAACTAGAACCACTGGAGATGCCCATGCACTTTCAGAGGGGCGGATTACACCCATCTGTAACATATCCTGGATCTCCCGTTCTATAGCAGTTTTAGCTTGAGGAGACACCCGGTAAGGGTGGACCCTAATTGGGTGAGCATTACCTGTGTCAATGGAGTGGTATGCCCGTTCAGTCAGTCCTGGGGTGGCTGAGAACGTTGGCGCGTAGCTAGTGCACAGCTCCTGGATCTGCTGTCGCTGCATATGCCCAAGGGTCATGGAGAGGTTCACCTCTTCCACACCACCAGCACATTTCCCTTCGTAGTAGACACCTTCAGGCCACTCAGCGTCGTCTCCTCCCTGGGCTGTAAACTGACAAACCTTTAATTCTCTGGAATAAAAGGGCTTTAGAGAATTAATATGGTACACCTTAGGCTTTCGGTTGGAGGTGGGGAATGCTATGAGATAATTAACAGCTCCCAGGTGCTCCTGGACCGTGAATGGCCCTTCCCACGATGCTTCCATTTTATGGGCCTGGAGCGCCTTTAAGACCATGACCTGGTCTCCTACTTTGAAGGAACGCTCTCTGGCATGTTTATCATACCAGGCTTTTTGCTCTTTTTGAGCATCCTGTAAGTTTTCTCTAGCAAGGGCTAAAGAGGTTCGGAGGGTGTTTTGTAGGTTGGTTACAAAGTCCAGAATGTTAGTTCCTGGAGAAGGTGTAAATCCCTCCCATTGCTGCTTCACCAACTGCAATGGCCCCTTAACCTCACGGCCATATACAAGTTCAAATGGGGAAAACCCTAAACTGGGATGTGGTACAGCTCTGTAGGCAAAGAGCAACTGCTGCAACACTAGGTCCCAATCATTGGAGTGCTCATTTACGAATTTACGTATCATGGCCCCCAAAGTTCCATTAAACTTCTCCACCATGCCATTTGTTTGATGGTGGTAAGGAGTGGCAACCAAGTGATTTACCCCATGAGCTTTCCAAAGGTTTTTCATAGTTCCTGCCAGGAAATTAGTCCCTGCATCGGTGAGGATGTCGGAGGGCCAACCTACCCTGGCAAAAATGTCTGCTAGTGCCTGGCACACACTTTTAGCCCTGGTGTTGCTTAGAGCTACTGCTTCCGGCCATCGGGTGGCAAAATCCATGAAAGTCAGTATGTACTGCTTTCCTCTGGGTGTCTTTTTCGGAAAAGGACCCAGAATATCCACAGCTACTCGCTGAAATGGAACTTCAATGATGGGGAATGGCTGGAGAGGGGCTTTGACCTGGTCTTGGGGTTTTCCCACTCTTTGGCACACCTCACAAGACTGGACATAGGTAGAAACATCCTTGCCCATTCCCTCCCAGTGGAATGACCCCCCCAAATGGTCTTTGGTCCTGTTCACCCCAGCATGGCCACTAGGGTGATCATGGGCTAAGCTCAAGAGCTTGGCCCGGTATTTAGTTGGAACTACCAACTGTCTCTGAGGATGCCAGTCTTCCTGGTGTCCACCAGAAAGAGTTTCCTTGTATAAAAGTCCTCTTTCTACAACAAACCTGGATCGATTAGAAGAGCTGAGAGGCGGTGGGTTGCTCCGTGCCGCCGTCCAAGCTCTCTGGAGGCTTTCATCTGCTTCCTGTTCGGTGTGGAACTGTGCCCTTGATGCTGGGGACATCAGTTCCTCATTGGGTTGTGGACCTAGGCTTGGTCCCTCTGGAAGCGATATAGGGGATGGAGCTGTTTCTGTTGACTGTGAACCGCTCTCCGCTGGTGCACTATGTTGGGATTCAGGCTCCGGCTGAGCCTCTTGTGTAGGGTTATCGGCTGCTGCCAGTTCAGGTTCGGTGGGGCCCTCTGGTGTTGAGGTTGCAAGTACTGGATTCAGTGCTGGCACGGGGTCTGGTGTTGGTTGTTTGGCTGGTTCCGGTTCTGGGACTGGTTCCGTCTGGGTCTCTGGGACTGGATCCACTACTGCTGTTGCAGACATTGGCCTGGGGTCCGGGTCCATCACCTCTGACTAGGTCCTGATAGAAGTTTCCGGAACAGAGCTAGGCCTCACGGCTTGTTTAGCCCGGCTGCGGGTGACCATTCCCACCCTCTTGGCCTGCTTCACATGATTGGCCAAGTCTTCCCCCAACAGCATGGGGATGGGATAATCATCATAGACTGCAAAAGTCCACATTCCTGACCAGCCCTTGTACTGGACAGGCAACTTGGCTGTAGGCAAATTGAAAGAGTTGGACTTGAAGGGTTGAATCGTCACTTGGATCTCTGGGTTGATTAAATTGGGGTCCACTAAGGAAGCATGGATAGCTGACACTTGTGCTCCGGTGTCCCTCCACGCGGTGACCTTCTTCCCGCCCACACTCACAGTTTCCCTCCGCTCCAAGGGTATCTGGGAGGTATCTGGGCCTGTGGACCTCTGGTGTGATTCCGGTGCAATGAACTGTAATCTGTTGGGGTTCTTGGGGCAGTTGGCCTTCACATGCCCCAGCTCGTTACACTTAAAACATCGTCCAGCTGACGGGTCACTGGGGCGAGGAGGGTTGCTGGAGAACAGGGTGGTGGGACGATAAGGGGTCTGGAGGGTTCTTTGGGAGGTAGGTGGGGCTTTGGGCGGCCCCCGGTAATAGGGTGTGGTCTGGGGTGGTCCCTTCTGGTCTCCGCTCCAACTGCGACCAGTTTTCTTCTTCTCTGCCACCTCCACCCATCTGGCTCCAATCTCTCCTGCCTCAATTACAGTTTTGGGTTTCCCATCTAGGATGTATCTTTCTATTTCCTCAGGAACACCCTCTAAGAATTGTTCCATTTGCATTAGGAAGGGCAAATTTACTGGAGATTCAACACTTGCTCCTGATATCCAGGCATCCCAATGTTTCACAATGTGGTAGGCATGTCGGGTAAATGACACGTCTGGTTTCCACCTTAGGGCTCTGAACCTCCGACGAGATTGCTCGGGTGTTATCCCCATTCTGACTCTCGCCTTGGATTTAAACAGTTCATACTTGTTCATGTGTTCTTTAGGCATTTCAGCTGCCACCTCAGCTAAGGGTCCACTGAGCTGCGGCCTCAGCTCTACCATGTATTGGTCAGTAGAGATGTTGTACCCAAGGCAGGCCCTTTCGAAGTTTTCTAAGAAGGCCTCAGTATCATCACCTGCCTTGTAGGTGGGGAACTTTCTGGGATGGGAAGTGGTACCTGGAGAAGGATTGCTAGGGTTTGTTGGTATATTCTGCTGGGCCTTTATCCTCTCCACCTCCTCCACATGCTTCCTCTCTTTTTCCTTCTCCTCCTCCACATGCTTCCTTGCCTCCATTTCCCTCTTGTGGGCAGCCTCCTGTGCCTCCTTCTCCAGCCGCATGAGTTCTATCTGTCTTTCATGTTCCCTTTGTTTTTCCTCAGCCTGAAATTTGGCTAATTCCAGCTGTAGTCGAGCTGAGGATTTGGTCATTCTAACCTCTCTGTTTTTAACTAACTTTACACCCGAGGTTTAGAAATAAACAAACAAAACTTGGCTGTAAAATTTTGCTGTGCTGGAATAGAATACCTATTCTCTGATAGTGATTGTCAGCCTACAGAAAAAGACAATTCCCTTGTCTCTGCTCTGGGCCCAAATTAAAGCAAAAAACCTCCAACTACTTGGAAACCTGCTTACCCAGCCCAAAGAAAAAGCAAATGGGTAGAACACACACACCCTATTTACTTTTAGGAAGAAAAGAAAAAAAAACTCTGGGTTGGAAGACTGTGAATTTCCCTGCAGGAGTTAAGTACCCTGCCTCCAGGCAAAGAAAACCTGCAATTCACAAAGATAATCCCCTTTTGTCTCTGCTTGGCCACAGTTTCAGCTTTCAGTTTCAGCTGCTTTCCAAAGGAAAAAAAAATTTCCGTTTTAAAATCTGTATTTCTAGTTCAAAAAATCTCAACTGGATCTCAAAATGATTTCAGGTTAATCCCACCTCTGCCACCATGTCAAGGTTCCTCCCCCACTCTGAACTCTAGGGTACAGATGTGGGGACCTGCATGAAAAACCTCCTAAGCTTATCTTTACCAGCTTAGGTCAAAACTTCCCCAAGGTACAAAATATTCCACCCGTTGTCCTTGGACTGGCCGCTACCACCACCAAACTAATACTGGTTACTGGGGAAGAGCTGTTTGGACGCGTCCTTCCCCCCAAAATACTTCCCAAAACCTTGCACCCCACTTCCTGGACAAGGTTTGGTAAACAGCCTCACCAATTTGCCTAGGTGACTACAGACCCAGACCCTTGGATCTTAAGAACAATGAATAATCCTCCCAACACTTGCACCCCCCCTTTCCTGGGAAATGTTGGATAAAAAGCCTCACCAATTTGCATAGGTGACCACAGACCCAAACCCTTGGATCTGAGAACAATGAAAAAGCATTCAGTTTTTTTACAAGAAGACTTTTAATAAAAAATAGAAGTAAATAGAAATAAAGAAATCCCCCCTGTAAAATCAGGATGGTAGATATCTTACAGGGTAATTAGATTTAAAAACATAGAGAACCCCTCTAGGCAAAACCTTAAGTTACAAAAAAGATACACAGACAGAAATAGTTATTCTATTCAGCACAATTCTTTTCTCAGCCATTTAAAGAAATCATAATCTAACACATACGTAGCTAGATTACTTACTAAAAGTTCTAAGACTCCATTCCTGGTCTATCCCTGGCCAAGACCCAGCATACAGACAGACACAGAGCCTTTGTTTCTCTCCCTCCTCCCAGCTTTTGAAAGTATCTTGTCTCCTCATTGGTCATTTTGGTCAGGTGCCAGTGAGGTTACCTTTAGCTTCTTAACCCTTTACAGGTGAGAGGAGCTTTCCCCTGGCCAGGAGGGATTTCAAAGGGGTTTACCCTTCCCTTTATATTTATGACACCAACCAACCAAAAAACCCCACAAGCCCCAGCAGGAGTTCACTCACATTAGCAACAAAGTGAGATGAAAATCAAATTAACATTCAAAACCCTAGTACTGGTACTTGTCTCCCGACTGAGGGTGGGCAGATGTTTGAAACCAAAAATGGTGAATGACAGTGTTAAAAATAACCGAGATGTAGCCCAAAACTTATGTAGTGCAAAAACAACAATACGTACGAGAGTATAGTAATCGTAACAGTACGAGATTATTTATTTCTAATGTATTGAATCATGGTCGCCAATGTCCATATTTTGAGTTGAATTAGTTTGTTTCTGTTAGCCTCTAACAGGCAACATTTCATCTCTGCCGTCTTCCTCAGAAGTAGAATATTTCTCCTGCTAGTTATACATCAGTAGTGACACGTGCAATCATTTCTTTCATTGATGTAAACTCTTCACAACAGATTTTGTATCATTGCATCAATGCCCTGACATGAAGAATGTTTTTTAAAGTTCCTTTTGCATCTTGTTGTGAACTTTTCTTTTTATCTGGTTTGTAGCGAGGTTGAGGACTCAAAAGGAAAAGGAGTACTTGTGGCACCTTAGAAACCTGTCATTATGTTGAGGACTCAGCGGTGCCGTGCCTCCTGCTGGTCATCCTGGGAATTATCTCTCCAGTATATGGAGTGCCTCCTGCCAGTGGTTCGCCTGCCTCAGGCTCCCATATCCCTCCCAGACCCTGGTAGCACTTTACCTTGGGGTGCTGCCCCCTGGCACTGCCCCCACACTCTGGGTCTCCTTGCCCAGGGGAACCCCCAACCCTCTATTCCCACCTTGCCTCAGTGGCTATTGCCAGTCACCATCTAGCCCCCGCTCAATGGGGCAGACCGCAGTCTGTAAACCACCCATCACTGGCAAGGAGGGTTTGGGCCTGCTGCCTTTCCCTGCAGCGCTTTAGGCCTTGCAAAAGGCATGCAGCCTGGGGAGATGCCAGGCTGGAGCTTCCCAGCTCCTCTTGCCTTTCTCCAGCACTTCTCTACCTCTGGTACACTGCTCCCAGGCAGATAGGTCCTTCTCTCTCCACTGCTAGAGAAAGACTCCTCAGCTTCTGGCCCACAGCCCTCTTATTAGGTACAGCTGGGCCCTGATTGAGCTGGCCACACCTGTGGTCAGCTACTTACTCAGGTGTTCTAACTGCTTTTCCTCAGCCACAGCCGTCTCCAGGGCTGCTTTTATCCCCTTTTCTTCAGGAGTGGGGCAACCACCCCACTATGGAGTTCATCTGAGAAAACAATCTTTCTGCTTCCCCACTGCCAAAAGGTCGTGACAGCAAAGAAAGAGAAAACAAGCCAAGTTCACTAAAGTCTTTCTCCTCAGTGGCATCTGTGTGTTCAAGATCTTCAACTCAGAGCTGCATAACTCGCTTGTCCTGTTCCACAAACTCCATCATGAAATCTCAACACCTATTTTTGGTTTCTTTGACCACAGAAATGGCCAGTGTGTATTGTAAAAATTCCATCTGAAAAGCAACTCCAAAATCATCTGTGCAAGGTGGTGTGTTTTGATTTAGTTGGGTACGATTTGGGAATGGTTTAGTTGGGGTTGGTCTTGCTTTCAGCAGAGGGTTGCAGTAGATGGCCTTCTGAGGTCTCCTCCAACCCTAATATTCTATGATTCTATGATTCTAAGTTATTTGTCTCAAAGGCGATATCGTAGTTTAACACAGCAGTCCCGTTCTCAAAAACACAGTTTCAAAACTCTCAACAACAAACTCCAGTAGAATGTTCTCAATTCGTGCAGCAGATTATTGTATTAGCACTTCCCAAATTGAACAATTGGTTTATCATCCAGGCTTCCTGAAGGATTGGATATGGAAAAATTAGGTACATTTTGTGCACGTATGATAAAGAAGTTCAGCCTTGTAGTTTCTTTCTTTGACTTTGGCTATCAGAAAACATAGCTTCTGTTTGCCAGAACTGATCCAGAGCCCTGTTCACACAGGGACTAATGGAAAGCCACTGTGTGTAAGAAAGTTTCAGTATCTTTTAGTGGTCTGGAAGTCATGGAACGGCCGAGTAGCAGGGTATGTGGAGTGGGGGCTGATGGGTGGTGCTGAAAGGAATCAGGTGATGGTCAGAGAGAGGGAACTTAGCAATGGACAAAACAGTGCTTGATCATGGAGATATAAGATAGGTGTGAGGAAGTTCTCAGACTGTGAACTCCCACAATGTTGATCTCAACCAAACTGGAACATATTACCCTTCACTGATGAGGAGATATCCTTCCTCCTTTTGTCATGCAGGTTTAAAGTCAGTGGCACCTAGTGATCACATTCTGCAGGTGTATTTGCCCACTTTGTCACGAAGCTCTTTGGTTTTGACCCCGTAAATGATAGGGTTGAGCATGGGGGGGATGAAGAAATAGAAGTTGGCCAAGATGATGTGAACATGGGGAGCAATGTCCTGACCAAACCGCTGTGTCAGAGTGGAGAAGAGGGAGGGAGTATAAGACATCACCATCACACAGATGTGTGCTGTGCAGGTTTTGAGGGCTTTCAGGTGGGCTTTCTTGGAGGAGATTCTGAGTATGGCCCTGACAATCAGACCGTAGGATAAGGCAATAAGCGTCAGGTCTAACCCAATGACTACAAACGCTGTCACTGAGCTGTATGTCCTGTTGACTGTGATGTCCCCACACGACATCTTTGCCACAGTCATGTGCGTACAGTACGTGTGGGGGACAATGTGGCTGGCACAGAATGGCAGCTTCCTCAAGAACAGGGGCTCAGGCAGGATGAAGAGAACAGCTCTTGTCAAACCCACAAGCCCTATCTTAGCTATTCGTGAATTGGTAAGGATGGTGGCGTATCTCAGAGGATCACATATGGCAATGTAGCGATCAAAAGCCATTGTCACAAGAATGGCTGAGTGCATAACAGCAATCGCGTGAAGGAAGAACAACTGGGTGAGGCAGCCATCCATTGTAATTCCTTTCAAATTGAACCAAAATATAAGCAGTGCTTTAGGCACTACAGAGGTAGACATGCCAATGTCTGTGAGCGCCAGCATGCAGATCAGCAGGTACATCGGCTTGTGCAGGGTCTGCTCTTTGCCTACAACAAATAGAACCATGAAATTTCCCAACAGGCAGATAATGTAAAAGGTAAAAAAAGGGAGGGACATCCAGATGTGAGCATCTTCCAGGCCAGGGATGCCCGCTAGGATGAATATTGAAGAGTCAGAAGGGGTGAGGTTGAAAGCTGCCATGAGGTGGTTGATGCGTTGATCGGGCTCATAAAAGGTCAAGCTGCCTGTGAAGGGAGAAGAGCAGAATGAGAGGGGTTACCTTCTTTATAACAATTAGTATAGTAAATGTTTTATAGTTTATATATATTTTATAGTTATAAACGGGGTGAGCAGTGCATTGCCAACATTTACAGATGGCACCAGAATATTTAGATCATAGTCAAGTCCAGAGAAGGCCTCAGATAGCACTAACCAAACCAGGTGAATGGGTAATATGATGGCAGATGAACTTCGATGTCAGTAACTGCGATGTGTATTCCCATTGGAGGGAAAAGCTTGAACTCCTCAAATGCCTATCAAGGTTCTAATTTAACTGCATGAGCTCAGGACAGAGAACTGCGCGTCATGGTGCACATCTCTGTGAAATCCTCCTTACGCTTCAAATCCAGACAAAAACTGAGAAAAACATTGGGATCCAGGAACAGTGGAATGGGGAATCTTACGAAAAATGCAGTGCCATGAGATCAGTCAGTCAGTGTTTCACCCTCCTCTGGACTCCTCTGTGTAGTACTGGGCACCCTTCTCACATGGGATATTGTAGAACTAGAGGGGTTCAGGGAAGGGCAATGAGAATGACCAAGGGCTTGGGGGAACTCTCATATGGATCAAGGAGAGAGGTTGAAAAGACTGGGATTGTTATCTTACAAAGGAGTTGAATAAGAGGGGACATGAGAAAAGTCTATAAATTAATGACTGGTAGAGAGCAGATGGAGAATGTATTTCCCTGTCTCATAACATAATATCAAGAGGACATTCAATTAAACTGAAATGTGGCAAATTCAAATGAAGTAAAACGTGGAATTAGGCTGAGAAACTCATTTCCATAGGAGGTTGAATTTATGATGAGACTATCCAGTTTCAATCATTTCAGATAAATAAATATTTTGAAAAGCCTATATGGTCACGTGTTTCAGGGCACAAGCCAATCTCTAGCTGTTAGGAATTAGGAGACCCTCTCAGGATGGTCAGGTCATCTCTGCATCCACCTGCTGCTGGGTTTCTTACACCTTCTTCTGCAGCATTTAGGGCTGTCACTGTCAGAGGGTGGACACTGGATTAGATGGACCATAAATCTGATCCATGATGCAATTCCTATGTAGGAAAACAACCAACATTTCCCCATGGAAACAGACATTATCCTGCTGGGCTTTGACTTTGTTCTCAACAGAATGGGCACGATGGCCATAAGGGTCTTGGTATTTAAGGCCACAGGCCTCAGAGCTGTCCCATCCACAGCTCCTCCACCCTGCCCCCACTTCATGGGGACGCTTCAGGGTCAGGGTGGCATGGGGCTGGGCAGCAGTGCTACTGGCCTGGCCTGGCCAAGCCCAGCTTCTCTGCCCCACCCCCACATTAGGGGATGGGTAGGGGCCAGGGTGATGCAGGGCCAGGGGATGGCAGCAGCTCTACTGGCTCGGCCCTTCTCTGACCCACCAGCTCCTGGCATCACGCGGGATGGGAGACCGGAAGAGGGCTTAGGGGTTGGGGTGAAATGGGGTGGAGCAAGGACGGGAAGAGGCAGGGGTTTGGGGGAAGGAGTGGAGTGGGGTTGGGGTCTGGGGTGGATTTGGGGAGGGTTGTCCCGGGATTCGCAACCACGTAGAAACTGCCCTGACAGGCCTGCACTTCTGTTCCATCCTTTTTTTTTTTTTTTTTTTTGGTTAGAGACTTTCGTGCAGGAGCCCATCTTCATCTGAGACATCAGTGTGACACTCTATACCTCAGGGGAACACTCTGTAACCCCCATATTCCTCATGTATGTATAATTGTGATATTGCATATAAAGCATGCCATGTGAGATATCAGGGGAAAGGCTCTGATCTGCTGAAAGTCATTGTTCTAGCTAAATATGGATATCATTAGTGCAACTGACATTAGGAGATCAGGTTGCATGATTGTCACTAAATCATGCTGTAAGATGGTAATCAGCAGCTCCCTAGAGACAACAGCAAGGAAACGTTTCCAAAGCCTGGGCAGGTGTCGAACAACCATCAGCAGCCACTGTCCAGCAAGGGAGTTACAGTGCAATGACTCACCTGAATAAGGCCACACCAGGAGAATTGCTCAGCCTTGGTTTATGCAATGCCCACCAGATATGCTGGACTTGTGTTCTCCAAGTACATGAACTAAGGGTATAAAAAAGGACACAGGGGCCCCATGCTTGGTCTTTTCTCTTCTCCTCACCTATGTAGCTAGCAACAAGCATGCTCAGAAGATTGAAGACTCCAACAGAGGAGTCTGGGGGATGTTTCAAGGGTGAAAACACTATATTATTAACTGCAATATAAACTGTGTAATCTAGATGTTGTCCAGTCTGATAGGGTTGAGAGTTTAGACTGAGTACTTATGTATATATATATATATATATGGTAACTAACGTTTTTCCTATTGCTTATAATCACTTAAAATCTATCGTTTGTAGTCAATAAACTTGTTTTATTGTTTATCTTTACCAGGGAGCTTTCCTGAAGTGTTTGGTAAATCTGTTCAAGTTTGCAAAGGCTGGTGTATATCCACTTTCCATTGATGATGTGGTGAAACAATTAATAAATATGCACTGCTCGTCTTGAGCAGAGCAAGATGGCATATTCCTGAGATAAAAGGAAAAGGCATCAGCCAAATCCCCCCAGCTCCCAGCCTGTGCAATTCATAAGTGGCTCTGGAAGCATTCATGCAATCTAGCTAGGTGTGGAGCTCCACATTTGGTTTTGCTTCTGATAACAGCACCTGGAGGGGTTTCCTGCTCTTCACTCGCAAGGCATTGTGAGACACGGCCCAGGCTGGGGACTTAAGGGGGCACAGCCATCCCACAGTCCCAAGCTGCACTCCGGGGATCCCATCACAATAAGTTAGTTGTTAACTGAGAAGTATAAGCAGTGACATGTGTCAGGGACAGAGCTGCTTACCCTTCTCATGCCTGAATATTGGTAAAATATGCAGATGACACAAAAATTGGGTGACCGTAAATAATGAAGAGGACGGGTCACTGATTTGTTGGTCACTCTGGATTGGTTGGTAACCTGAGTCAAAGCAAACGATATGTGTTAAGCATTGCCAACTTTCAAACTGTATATAAGCACCCCAACTTTCACAATAAGCCAAAAATCAAGCTAATCCCATTTCAAAACAAGGCCAGAAGAAGCCAATCCCTAAAAGAACCACAACACTCTGTGACTAAATCCCTGGCATGCAGTGTGAGACTGTGGTGGGCAGCTGTGCACCTCTGAACCCTCTCCCCCACTTTCCCCTGCTTGCCCCCTCCTTCCCTCACCTTGCCAACATTCAAGTAACAACCAGAAAGAAATGGCAGCAAAGAAGACAACAGTTTGGAAAAAACAAATTGGTAAAAAAATATTAGTGACACTGTTACCCGGGTTTCTTTCAACCCAAAACTCTTGGTAGCGTTTACTCTTTACGAGGTGGTGTCAGGAAATAAATCAGGGGAGACACGGCCGTCTGACCGATCAATGGCTGTCACAAACAGGACGACACAAGAGTGCTTTCACTTAAAGCTAAATTTTACTTAGTCTCAAGCACTTACACACGTGCGCATCAGGTTAGTAAAACACCCCCAACCCTTGATAATTACCAAAGCTGAGTGTGGCTCTCAAGTGAAACAGCGGCAGGCTTCCGGTGGCCAAATCTTCTGTCTGCCAGTGGGGACTGCAAGATGTATACAGAGGGAGAGTCCAAAAAGAGTCCAGCTACCTCAAACTTTCCCCTCTTATTTATCCATTAGTGATAGAATGACATGTCCCTTAAGGAAAAAATTGTTAAGCAAGCAGTTCCAAGGGGCAAGCAAGAGGCTTTCTTCTAATTATTGATGAACCAGGTGTGGGTTTTCCAGAGTTTGCAGTCTTGAGGCCCCAATAGACATGCCTGGGACACATCCAGCTCTTCTAAAATGCATGAACCAGCAACTTCAGCACCATTTGTATCAGGGAGGACGCGGGGTTCAGCTGCCCTTTCTGTGGCACTCAAACCCCTCTCCCCTCCTGCCGAGGTCAAGCTGAGTTTGCTACATGGCCACTTTACGGCCTGCTTACTTGGATGCTTTTAGCAATAAGCCATAGTGATTTCAGGCACTTTAATGGTTTGCTGACATCTCCCCCTATAGTTCTCCTCCTTAAAGGTCATCTTTTACACAAGGGGGCCTTTACATGATCGCTGTCACACCTTTTCTGGATGCACCTGAATTGAGATCCAATGAAAGCTCAAGGCTCTCAGCTGAGACCGAGCAAATGATCTTCTTCTTGGTATCCCATACTTAGCACACCAGCACAGCAACTAACAAATGGTCATTTTAGCCTACTCTCTCATTTGAGGGAGGGGAGAAAAGTTCAATGTGTTTCCTTCCCAGGGATACAAGTGCCAGTGGCAGTAACCACTGACTCATCTGTTGGGGGACTTGAAATCGCCGGATTTTGTGCCAGGTCCAGCATGTCATTAGGCTGGTAACAAAAACCACTACTATTTGGTACCCCAAGATTACTATGATGGGGTGTAGAGCCAAATTCAGGATGCCTGTGCCAGTGGGGGACCATCCCAATAAGACTTCCCACTAGTGGTGTGACAGGTCCTGACCAATTCTTGCAAATACCCTTTTAATTTCATTGGCATTACGATGAAGAGTAACCATGACCCTGTGCCCTTCTTGTTTTGCAGTATATGGCTGGTTCTGTAAATCAGGGAGTACAAGCAATGTTTGTAAAGCAGTTAAATCCATTCCAAGGGGCACAGGCAATACAAGAGAACACAAAGTATACGACATGTTTAACTGACTATATTTAAATTCAGGTACATGAAATTCCAAATCACATCCCCTGATTGCTATAATATGACAGAAACATTTATAACATAACTTCATTTGTTTGCCAGTACCTCTATGTTAGTAGCATCCAGCACTCCCACTTCTAATCCAGTTCCACCCAAAGCAGTTCAATACGTTTATTGGGAGCCTTTTCTTTGGGCTACCCACCCCTCCCGGCTGCTCGGCAACTCCAATAACCTTCAGTCGTTCACATTGAGACAGTATTAGGGAAGGTGTTGCAATGGCTCTTCTTTCCTTACATCCAATGTAACACAACACCCAGGTGCATTCAGCTGGGCTTGCATGCTGGAAGTTGACTAAGAAGTACTAATTGGCAAGTCTTATTCTTTTAGTAACCAGTGTATTTACATACCCTTTTTTTCCCTTGGTAATTTCACTTTGTGCTTTAAAAACGTTGTATGTCCATCCTTTTATTCCCACCAACAGATAAGCCTTGTGTCTCATGCATATTTTGCTTTTAAATGTGCCTTTACCACCTAAGGATGTTTTCCTGTTAACAGACTGGCATTTCTGTAAATATAGTTAAAATGCTTGTTAATCCTTTTCTTCCTGATGCAGTATTTCCTTTTTTTGTAACACAATACACAACAATGCTAGCAACAAGACAACCACCACAAAACAAAACAGAAAACAGAAAACCCAATCTTCATCATGACAGTAGATCCATGGTATTCTGGGTTGCTCTTCAGCTGGTACCAGCTTTTCCTGATTTTCCGAAAGACAAAAAGAACATGTTTCTACCCCTTTTGGGATGGCAGGTTATTGCTTAAAATATCCCTTCCATTTACAAATATCCTTGCTGAGTGCAGGCAAATCAGAGGAATTACCTCCATGCTTTCCTTTGTTTTTCTCCTATAGGCAGACCAGGTTTCATTGGCTCTTACCTTTTAAGGGTTTAGGGGAAATTATCCCACTGTTCAGTTATTAAATTCATGAGGTCATGTACCTCAGTTTTCCTTCTTATACAGCAGACCAGGTTTGTAATGTTTTTCTGCTGTGCTAAGCTTTAAGTGTATTCACAGGTGATAGCTGAAAAGCGTTGTTACCATATGACCTTAAAGGTTTTTCCAAAAATCAGACTCACTATACATTGTTATAGGGGTACTTATTGATATTACATTTATCCCAGTGTTTAATATTAACATCAAATCTGTCAAAACTTCAGATTTTAGCACTGCATACACACACACAATATTTTTTTCCTACGTAGGGTTAACCTTTCCCTCTCTTATTTTTAGGTTTGACTTCGTTTTCCACCTTCCTCTACAGGGTCATAATTTGAGCCTTTTGTTTTCAGGTAGTTTGCATTAACACAGATGCTGTCTGGCTTGCTTTTGGATCCAAAGCCATCAGCAGCTCAGAGACCCTCTCTTAAAAGGGACACAATCAACTTCCACCCGAGTTTTGATTTCTTTTCACTTCCTGCTTCCAAAACACACAGTGATCTGAAAAAGAAAACACAACCTACTGTTTCAGAGTAGCAGCCGTGTTAGTCTGTATTCGCAAAGAGAAAAGGAGGACTTGTGGCACCTTAGAGACTAACCAATTTATTTGAGCATAAGCACAACCTACTGTGGCTCCCTTTAGAGACTGAATAGGATTTTAGTGAAGTAGTATGCTTTGTTTGCATTTCTTTTGCCCCTTCTCCAATATACACTGCACGTGTCCTGGGAAACATGCACCTTCCTTTCATAGTTTAACTTCTATAGCATTAGACTAGTCACATCAATTTTTACATAAGGTGTAATTGTTTCTTTTGTGCTCACAGAATTTTCATGTACCTTTATCAAAGTGACAGTCTGATTACTCAGAGCCACCTTAAGGCTCAGTGTTTCTAATGTTGCTTCTCTTTTTTGTGCACCTCACCCCTGCTGTCTCTCCAAAGAGGCATGTCTTTTTTTAATGTATTATTCTTTTACTACAGCTCTTATCTGCTCTTTTGTTACCGGAAATAAAGGATCACTGCTGTTTACTGTCTTAGACTCTGTCAGTTCAGTCCAAAAGCCCTTAGGCTGCCTGCATTCTCTCCACCAAATTTGTTACCCGCACAAAATTCTCTGTTACTCACACATTCAAGGGCACCCACCTTTTCCCAGTTCCTAGGGCACCAGGCAAAAAGCACCTAACTTTACCCCTCTGTGGGCTCCAGGCTCCATGGCCTCCAGGCCAATACCTATTCCCTGTGGACTCAGAGCAAAATCCCTTTCCCTGTGGACTCAGGGCTTTGTCCTTTGTGGGGTTATGGGGTCTTTTACCAGTGATAGAACCCTACTAGTAATATCCTACCTAACCTCTACTTCTTAAGAATCACCAAAAAGAGACGTCACACGCTACACGTACAGTGCTCATCACTCCCAGTAAGACAGATGGACTTTTCCTGATGGCCAGTCAGAATCAGGTCCATCTAGGGGACTCCAGTTTCTGCACGGTGTCATTGGCAGAGTGTTAAGGTCTGGCAGCTCTGATCTTTGGGGCTGTATCCTGGAGCTGGTTCCCTGTCTCTGGACATAATTTCTCCACTCAAGCAGACAATGAGCCTGAGTTCTGAGTCCCAGTAATGGAATTTATCTGTAAATTAACTTGCAAACTGCAACTCGGGAACTTGTAGGGAGCTACCCCACCCTGCCTTTTTTTACCTCCGATTGCAATGGACAAACTACAAACTGTTTGTACCATCCGTCTCCTTCCTCTCTACCAATCCTCGCTGGGGCTTCCAAATTCTGTTACCCAGGGTTCTTTCAACCGAAGCTCTTGGTAACTTTTACTCTGTGCGAGGTGGTGTCAGGAAATAAATCAGGGGAGACACGGCCGTCCGACTGATCAACGGCTGGCACAAACAGGACGACACAAGAGTGCTTTCATTTAAAGCTAAACTTGACTTAGTCTCAAGCACTTACACATGTTGGCAACAGGTTAGTAAAACACCCCCAACCCTTGATAATTACCAAAGCTGAGTGTGGCTCTCGAGTGAAACAGCGGCAGGCTTCCGGTGGCCAAATCTTCCATCTGCTGGTGGGGACTGCAAGATATATCCAGGGGGAGAGTCCAAAAAGAGTCCCCCACTACCTCAAACTTTCCTCCCTTCTTCATACATTAGTAATAGAATGACATATCCCTTAAGGAAGTCTTGTTAAGTAAGCAGTTTCAATGGTAAAGCAAACGTTCCTTCTGATTATTGATTAACCAGGTGTGGGTTTTTCCAGAGTTTACAGCCCTGAAGACCCAATAGATATTCCTGGGGCACATCCTGCTCTTCTAAAATGCATGTATCAGCCACTTCAACACAATTCCTATCAGGAAGGGTTTGGGGTCAAGCTGCCCTTTCTGTGGCACTCAAAACCCCCTCCCCTCCTGCCTTGGTCAGCTGAGTTTGCTACATGGCCACTTTAGGGCCTGCGGACTTGGCTGCTTTTAGCAATAAGCCACAGTGGTTTCAGGCACTTTACCGGTTTCCTGACATCTCCCCGTAAAAAATGGTAACTATAAATCGGGCGAATAAATTCCCTGATATTACTGATCCTAAAGTGTGACTGATGCTAAGTATGGCACAAGTTATTCCTATCAATCTTGCTCAGTGTCTGGCTATCAATATTAAATCCTGACACTGCAAAGCTACCGGTGTATCACAGAGCAATAAAACCAACAGGTCAGAGAAGCTGTTCCTGTTTCCTGCCCAGTGAAATTTACCAAAGGTGACAACCAGCAAAATGGATGAATGACATGAATGAACAATACTGTGCAGTAACTCATTACAGTAATAAATAAAGACATTTATATATACAGGCCACATCTGTAATGGCATTACTCCAAATTTCTGTTTTACTTCTCACACACATAGCACTGTGGAACACACTGTAATAATGCCAATCCCAGTATTTCAGAACACTCAACTTACGGCCAATAATAACACAGTGGTAACCATAATTGCCCTAATAGGAATTTGCCACAAGGGCCAAACCTCACCACCCAGACTGGAAACGGATTGTTGTTTAGATATAAATTGCTCTCATATACACACATACTTTCTATGCACACATACCCATAGGTATCATACAAATATACACACCATATCTATATTTCTCAGTGCCAGTTGTGTGTGCAGAGCTGGAACAGCACACAGCCAAACATCTAACCACAGTGACCAGGGTGAGGGTGCTCTTGGAATCAGGCCAGCCTGGGATGGGGAAGGAGGGAACAGACAGTGGGTCAGAATATGATGGGAGGTTGAACCAGCTGAGGAGCAAAGATCAATGATTCTTTCTGCTGGTGAAATGCCTGAAGTTACGTAAATAACATTCAATAAAAACAATTGGAAACCAAACTGAGTAAAGTTTGTGAAACCCAGGCTGCAGTTCTGTGGCTTGCAGGTGCAAAGAGGTCCTGAGGCGCACCCACAGGTACTCAGGGCCATGAAAGATCCCAGCGTTGCACTTGAATCAACAATCAAAATGAAAATAGTAATTTCAGCAGTGGTGCACACCTGTCTATGAACAACCTCTGCCTGCCCCACAACCCCCAGTGCTTCCCACCTCTCCGTCTACATACCCCTGCCCCCTCACATGCTCCAGCACTTGCCTGATTGTCCGTGCACCCTCTGCTTCCCCAACAACACCCAGAACTGCCTGACTGTCCATATACATCCCATGCCCAACTTTGCAAGGTCCAGAACTGCCCACCTGTCCTTGTAGACCCCCTGCCTTCCTCCACACCCCCCAGCACTGCCTATCTGTCTGTGTATACCCCCTGATTGCTCCACAACTCCCAGAGCTGCTGCTTCTCTGTGTTGACTATGCTATTTCCCCCACAACCAAAAACGCTGCCCGCCTGTCCATGCACCCTCTGCCTCCCCACAAGCCCCAGCACTGCCCACTTTTCCATGTACCACCTGCATGCCCCAACAACCAACAGTGCCGTCCGCTTGTCTGTGCACCTTCCCCCTGCCTGCCCCCACAGCCCCGAGCATTGCTTGCCTCTCCATGTGGGGCCTCCACACTCACGACTTCCAGTCCTCCCACACAGTGACACCCCTCACCCAGGACCAAAACCAGGTGCCAGACCCGACAGCGACAGCTCACAGAAATACCTTCTCAGACAAGGTTAAACTCAGTGTCTGCCTGCACCAGTGAAACAGGGGAGATCAGAATGAACAGCCTCTCTGGGGGCGAAGGGAACCCCAGCAGCTGCTCAGCCTATGCAGGGTGTTGGGAGTAGAAATTGAGAGAGTGGGAAGGATTGACTCTGGAGGCAGGATCATTCACTCTATTATCACTGTTTATTGCATCAGAGTTGCTATGGATAGTGCACTCCCCCTCCCGCCCACACACACACACTGTGCATTCCTGGACCTCCTGTGCTGAGATTTCCTCTCCAGAACCAGAGATGCAGGGGCACAGAGAAAGCAGAGCCCTCTTGCTCCATGAAAAATTTACTATCCTCATTGTTCTTAACCTTTAAACTTGTGAGTTTGAGATTTCAGCAATTTTCCCCTCAGTTTTCTCTAGGACAAACAAACTCACCCATTCTTAGAGGCCCCGGGACAACTCCAGTTGAAGTCTCTGGAGGCTCATGGCCGGTGTAAATCAGGGCATTTATTTAAGTCCCTACATGTGAATTTAGAGTGAATTCCTGCCCCTGTTGGGAGTTTTGCCATTGAAATCAGTGGAACCAGATTCACTTTTACTTTTTAATTTTCAGCTCTGAGATGTGAAAATCATGGCTTCAGGTCCTGCTCCAGAGACTGCTATTCTGTTAGGGTTAGGGTTAGGGACACATAAACTGGGGATTTCCTTCGAATATGTGGGCCCTGATTTTGCTCTTAGGGAGTCCAGTGTCAAATGGGAGTGACCGACTGAAGGCAGAATGTGACAGCAGAATCTGTCCAGTGTGTGACCCATTCTTGTTGTGAACCCTCTGGTAACACAGATACCCACTGCAGAGGCTTTGGCTGCACTTCCCAACAGGGCAGTGGAGTCACTGAATTTGAAAACTTGAGCGAACCAGAGGAAAAAACAGACATCCCCCCCCCCCCTCAAAAGGCAGCTAATGAGAAAGAATGAAGGACACAGGAAGGGTTCCAAGATTCAAGTCCAAGAATCATCTAGGCAGAAATTCATTAGCATGGCAACTTGAACTGTTTAGTATTGTCAGAAAGACCAAGGGATTTACCTGGTAAATTGGAACTACAAATGGACTAGAAATCATCTAGACAAATTCTTGTTTTTAAGATCAGTTCCTTGTCTCTGACTGAGGCCTGAGCACTAACTTTAATGCAGAAAGACGCAACTCACCAAAATCCTGGTCAGCAGAGAGAGGAAATCTTCTTACAGTGACAGGAAGGCAGAGCCCTGAGAATCGGTGTAGGAATTTCACATCTCCCACTCGGCATGCTGGACAGCATCATTTATGATTCTCCTGTACGGTCCCTGTGGACTCTCTGGTTGGCCAGGACTCCTGGAGAATTCCCTGAGCTCTCTGAAGAGCGGAAAATAGACCCTCGAAAGATTCATCCTGAAAGCCTCCCCAGGGAGTGAAGAAATGATTTGCAGATACCAGGAGCTCAGATTATCAGAGCAAACTGAATCTTGCAGACCGTTCAGCCTAGCAATTGAAGAGGGCTTTCTTTTCTGTGTGTAGCCTCTGAAATGGGGCTTCTCCACTCACTCTGTGATTCCTTCACCACTTGGAAGTCTAGAATCACCTGGAATTCATTTAGATTCCCAAATCTGTTGCCCAGGGGACATTTTTATTTTATTATTTTATTTTATATAGGCGTGCCCTGCTGGGGCGAGAACAAACTGGTAAAGGAACCAAACAACTGCTATGTCTGGATCTTTTCTTCTGGTTGCAGTCCCTCCCCTGTGCTTGCATCACAGATGCCTGGGGGCCTAATTTGCACTCCAGAGGGTCTGAGTGTTATGGGATGTCAGCTATGGGGAGCCATCTGGGAGCCGTGCAAACTGCTGTGCCCTTCGAATCACCCAACTGGGCTGGCCCTTGTTCACACTGCTTTGCTGGTGATACAGCCTCACCAGGCCATATTATTACCCATCATGACAGCCGAGGGACCACACACCCAAACTGAACTTCCTGAGGGTTTACCTAAGCCACCCAAAGCAAACAGAAGACATCAGCCAATTTGCTAACTCCTGAGGCTCACAACCCCCACGGGAGTATAAACCCACATTTATACTGTCTTGTACTGCACAGGGATCTGTACAATGTGAGCTCATTAGCAGAGTTTGCCCTCCCCTTGGTGTGGGAATAATATGCAACAAGTCTGTGTTAACCAAGCTGAGATTTTCTCCAGTCACTCAAAGGCACACTGATTTAGATAAACGAAAAAATAAGTGTAACTACAAAAATATGGATTTTAAGCGATTAAAAGTGGTTGTAAAGAGGTCAAAACAGATTACCTAGCACATAAAATACCCAGCAAACTCAGCCTAAAATACTTGATAGATTGGAGATGAGTTAGCACTTTTTCATCCACACAACAAAAACACTAACCCAGGAACCTATCCTTGCAACAAAGCCCGTTGCCAACTGTGTCGACATATCTATTCAGGGGACACCATCACAGGGCCTAATAACATCAGCCACATTATCAGAGGCTCGTTCACCTGCACATCTACCAATGTGATATACGACATCATGTGCCAGCAATGCCCTCTGCCATGTCCATTGGTCAAAATGGACAGTCTCTACGTAAAAGAATAAATGGACACAAATCAGATGTAAAGAATTATAACATTCATAAACCAGTCGGAGAACACTTCAATCTCTCTGGTCACTCGATTACAGACCTAAAAGTGGCAATTCTTCAACAAAAAAACTTCAGAAACAGACTCCAGTGAGAGACTGCTGAATTGTAATTAATTTGCAAACTGGATACAATTAACTTAGGCTTGAATAGAGACTGGGAGTGGATGTGTCATTACAAAAAGTAAAACTATTTCCGCTTGTTTATTCCCCCTCCTACTGTTCTTGTAAAGTGCTGGAAATGGCCCACCTTGATTATCACTACAAAAGTCCCCCTCCTCCCCCACTCTCCTGCTGTTAATAACTCACCTTTCTTGATCACTCTTGTTATTGTCTGTATGGTAACACCCACTGTTTCATGTTCTCTGTGTATATAAAATCTCCCCATTGTATTTTCCACTTTATGCATCCAATGAAGTGAGCTGTAGCTCACGAAAGCTTATGCTCTAATAAATTTGTTAGTCTCTAAGGTGCCACAAGTACTCCTTTTCTTTTCATCCTGGCGGGTGACACAATCAATCCATTGGGTTTCTATATACAGGCTAGAAATGCTTTCAGCCTGGTACCAGCACTTTTCTCACTTCAGTCTTTTTTTCTTGGTAACAAGTATCAGAGGGGTAGCCATGTTGGTCTGTATCCATAAAAAGAACGAGGAATCTGGTGGCAACTTAAAGACTAACAGATTTATTTGGGCATAAGTTTTCAGGGATAAAAAATCCACTTTTTCAGATGCAACTTGCCACAAAAGCTTATGGCCAAACACATCTATAAGTCTTTAATAAGGTGCCACTGGACTCCTTGTTGTCTTTCACGGGTGTTTCCAGGAGTTCTCTTCTGTGAGGAGTGACACCACTAGATGATCATAGAATATCAGGATTGGAAGGGACCTCAGGAGGTCATCTAGTCCAACCCCTGCTCAAAGCAGGACCAATCCCCAATTTTTGCCCCAGATCCCTAAATGGCCCCCTAACGGATTGAACTCACAACCCTGGGTTTAGCAGGCCAATGCTCAAACCACAGAGCTATCCCTCCCCCGAATGTCACATCCAACCTTATATAGCTTTAACATATGGGGGAAATTCTTTATTCCCACCCCAAAAAATTCCACTTCTGGTTTGTGGAAAAATAGAGCAACCCATAATGGAGTTTCATGCCATGTGCTCTGGTCACATTACCTTGGATGTCCTGCTGAGTTAAAGCAGCCATTATCCAAAGGCTATTTGAAGCGACAATCAGAGGAGAGGCAAACACAAGGAATTTGCCTGGGGGGAGTTACCACAGAGTTTTTTGCCTTTCAGATTTCTGTGAGCAGTAAATACAACATATGAAGAGGCTTTTAGAAGTAAAACAATATGGATAGTGAGCGACCAGCTGTTTTGACCTGCACAGGATGTGCCATGTTTTTCTTTCTCCCAGAGGACAGAAGTGACTTTGTCTGTAGGAAGTGCAAGCTGGTTAAAGGACTGGAGACCCAAGTATCAACCCTGCATTGCATCAGAGAAAATGAAGAGTTTCTCCATTTGGTTCTGCAGGCACAGCGTGCTGAAGAATCAGAGAGGGCAGCGTAGAAGTGGAAAGAAAATTGGCAGCATGTGACCTCCAGTAGAAGAAAGAGGAGAACCCATGTACCTCCAATGCACATAATGGTCAGAAACCATTTTCATGCTCTCTGCACAAGTACTATGGCAGAGAATGGTTCATATAGTAGAAAGAGAGTCTGAAACAAGACCTTGCACTAGAGGCCCAGAACTAGGCCTTCAACCTGAGCAAGTGTTGTGGCTAGAAGCAAGCACTGCTCACAGGTGCAGCACAGTGCAGCCAGCCTCTCAGTCAGACTCTGTGTGTGGAAAAGTGCAGCCAGTGGCAGGAAAAGAGTTGAGGTTGCAAAATAAACACATCTAGGAGAGAATCATAGACTCCTGTGCCTAGCATTAGGAGCCCCTGGTACATGAAGCACTGAGATATCCTGACACCAGAGAGATGGATAGGCTTAGGTGACATCACAGAGGGTGAGGAGCACAAGCGTCAGGGGGGTAGTACAAGCCCTACTCCCACTATGGTGTAAATAACAGTGTACAATAAAACAACTTGGAGTGCCCCAAGGGTCGGTCCTTGGGCCAGTTTTATTCAATATCTTCATAAATGATCTGGAGGATGGTGTGGATTGCACCCTCAGCAAGTTTGCAGATGACACTAAACTGGGAGGAGAGGTAGATACACTGGAGGGTAGGGATAGGATACAGAGGGACCTAGACAAATTAGAGGATTGGGCCAAAAGAAATCTGATGAGGTTCAACAAGGACAAGTGCAGAGTCCTGCACTTAGGACGGAAGAATCCCATGCACCGCTACAGACTAGGGACCGAATGGCTTGGCAGCAGTTCTGCAGAAAAAGACCTAGGGGTTACAGTGGATGAGAAGCTGGATATGAGTCAACAGTGTGCCCTTGTTGCCAAGAAGGCCAATGGGATTTTGGGCTGTATAAGTAGGGGCATTGCCAGCAGATCGAGGGACGTGATCTTTCCCCTCTATTCAAAATTGGTGAGGCCTCATCTGGAGTACTGTGTCCAGTTTTGGCCCCACACTAGAAGAACGATGTGGAAAAATTGGAAGAAGTCCAGCTAAGGGCAACAAAAATGATTAGGGGTCTGGAACACATGACTTATGAGGAGAGGCTGAGGGAACTGGGATTGTTTAATCTACAGAAGAGAAGAATGGGGGGGGATTTGATAGCTGCTTTCAACTACCTGAAAGGGGGTTCCAAAGAGGATGAATCTAGACTGTTCTCAGTGGTAGCAGATGACAGAACAAGGAGTAATGGTCTCAAGTTGCAGTGGGGGAAGTTTAGGTTGGATATTAGGAAAAACTTTTTTCACTAGGAGGGTGGTGAAACACTGGAATGTGTTACCTAGGGAGGTGGTGGAATCTCCTTCCTTAGAAGTTTTTAAGGTCAGGCTTGACAAAGCCCTGGCTGGGATGATTTAGTTGGCGATTGATCCTGCTTTGAGCAGGGGGTTGGACTAGATGACCTCCTGAGGTCCCTTCCAACCCTGATATTCTATGATTCTAACTTGTTTGGCCCAGGGGATGCTGGCAGGTCCACCCAGTGTTCCCGCCGTTCCATTGTATTGGAGTGCTTGTATTTGAAGGGTCCTCTAAGATATAGGATGATTCTCATTGTGCTTTACTACAATAAACTGGGGCTCAGGAGCATCTGATGAAGTGAGCTGTAGCTCACGAAAGCTCATGCTCAAATAAATTGGTTAGTCTCTAAGGTGCCACAAGTACTCCTTTTCTTTTTGCTTCCTATGGAATCTTACCAACCAGCTCCCTGAGTTTCCTAAAGTCTGCCTTCTTGAAATCCATTATCTTTATTTTGCTGTTTTCCCTCCTACCATTTCTTTGAATCATGAACTCTGCCATTTCATAATCACTTTCACCCAAGCTGCATTCCACTTTTAAATTCTCAAACAGGTTTTCCCTATTTGTCAAGATCAAATCTAGATCAAAATCTTTGTTTTAAAGCTGCTGCCTTAATAAGCATCAGGGGTAAAACAAATAAAAGGAACTGTTTCTTCACACAACACACAGTCAAACTCTGGAACTCCTTGCCAGAGGATGTTGTGAAGGCCAAGACTTTAACAAGGTTCAAAAAAGAACTAGATAAATTTTTCATGGAGGATAGCTATTAGCCAGGATGGGCAGGGATGGTGTCCCTAGCTTCTGTTTGCCAGAAGCTGGGAATGAGTGATAGGGGATGGATCACTTGACGATTAACTGCTCTGTTAATTTCCTCTGGGACACTGGCCACCGTCAGAAGTGGGCGAGATGGACCTTTGGTGGGACTTAGTATGGTCATTCTTACGTTCTTATGTAGAACAGTCTCTAACCTAGTAGCTTTGTCCACCTTCTGAAATATAAAAATGTCTCCAACACATTCCAAAAACTTGTTGGATGATCTGGGCCCTGCTGTGTTATTTTCCCAACAGATGTCTCAGTAGATGAAGTTCCTCATAACTATGCAGTCCTGTGCTTTGAATGATTTTGTTAGTTGTTTAAAAAAATCTTCATCCACCTCTTCTTCCTGGTTAGGTGGTCTGCAGTATACCTCTACCATGACATCAACCTTGATTTTACACCTTTTATCTTACCAGGAGAATTTCAGTAAGTCTGCCTCCTATCTCCATCTCAACCTCAGTCCAAGTGTGTACATTTTTTTACTATATAAGGCAACACCTCCTCCCTATTTTTACTCCCTGTCCTTCCAGAGCAAGCTGTACCCTGCGATACCAATATTCCAGTCATGCGTGTTATCCCACCAAGTCTCTCTGATGCCAACTGTCTCAGTGGTTCTCAAACTTTTGCACTGGTGTCCCATTTCACATGGCAAGCATCTAGGCAACCCCCACTTCTAAATTAGCACACTTTTTAATATATTTAACACCATTAAAATGCTGGAGGTGAAGCAGGATTTGTGGTGGAGGCTGACAGCTAACAGCGGGATTTCGGGTGGAGGCTGACCCCCATGTAAGAACCTCATGACCCCTGAGGGGAGCCGACTCTCATTTTGAGAACCCCTGAACTATGTAATAGTTGTTTTTTATTTATTAGCATTTCGAGTTCTTCCTGCTTATTTCCCATACTTCTCGCATTAGTATACAAACATGTATACTACTGATTTAATTCTCCCCCAAATTCTGTCATCTCTCCCTTATCCCTGTTATAACAGCCCATATCCCCCCAGATTCTGACGCTTCTGCCAGTTCTCTATTTTTTTGACTTACCATGTATCACCTCTCTACTGGGGAGGGATGGGAGCAGGCTGCAGCCCCCTTGGTTAGTATGGTGCTATCAAGGCTGATTCCCCACTCTGGGACTTCAAGTGCAGAAGGTGGGGGCCCACAAGGACTCTAAAAATTAATACTTGCCACTCCAGGCTTGTATTACACTGTCAAAGTTACAGCTTTTCTCAGACCTTGGATTGGTAGCTGCTGCCACCACCCAAGTGCAGAGCCCCCTTTGAGAGCCCAGGAAGGGGCACTTGGGAATTCCTTCCTGTGGGGTAACCTCAAGCCCTTTCATAACCACTCCAGGGAAGAGCTGAGAAAGGAAAAGAAAAAAGAAATCAGCTGTTGCCACCAGCTAACTAACAAGCATGTGTCAAACTCTCTTAAGACAGAGAAATCCAATCATGTTCTTAAAAAAGGTAAATTTTATTTAAAAAAGAAGAAAGAAAATACATCTGGAAACTCAGGTTGTTGCTAGATTTTAAAAGAGTAACTGCAGGAATTAAGCACGAAGAATAGCTTTCTCGGGATAGCTTAAAGGTTACCAAGCAAAACAAAAACACCTGGATTTAGCACAGAAAAATCCACAAGCCATAAAGAAATAAAAAGAGATAAACATAACTGCGTCTTCCTAGACATTTCCTTATCTACTGACATAGCTGGGATTTTAAATGAGTATTTTCTAGGTACGATACTGATAAATTTTCAAACCTGGCCTCAAGCTTCTTACAGTATAGCTGCTGCCTGAAAATCAAATTAACATTAAAAACCCTAGTACTGGTACTTGCCTCCCGATTGAGGGTTGGCAGATGTTTGAAACCAAAAACGGTGAATGACAGTGTTAAAAATAACCCAGATGTAGTTCAAAACATATGTAGTGCAAAAACAACAATAACAGTACTAGATTATTTATTTCTCATGCATTGAATCATGGTAGCCAATGTCCATATTTTGAGTTGAATTAGTTTGTTTCTGTTAGCCTCTAAAAGGTAATATTTCATCTCTGCTGTCGTCGTCAAAAGTAGACTATTTCTCCTGCTGGTTATACATCAGCAGTGACACGTGCAATGATTTATTTTATTGATGTAAACTCTTCACAACAGATTTTGTTTCATTGCATCTACGTCCTGACATGAAGAATGTTTTTTAAAGTTCCTCTTGCATCTTGTTGTGAACTTTTGTTTTTTTCCAGTTCATCTGAGAAAACAATCTTTCTGCTTCCCCACTGCCAAAAGGTCGTGACAGCAAAGAAAGAGAAAACAAGCCAAGTTCACTAAAGTCTTTCTCCTCAGTGACATCCGTGTATTCGAGATCTTCAACTCAGAGCTGCATAACTTGCTTGTCCTGTTCCACAAACTCCGTCATGAAATCTCAACACCTATTTTTGGTTTCTTTGACCACAGAAATGGCCAGTGTGTATTGTAAAAATTCCATCTGAAAAGCAACTCCAAAATCATCTGTGCAAGGTGGTGCGTTTTGATTTAGTTGGGTAAGATTTGGGAATGGTTTAGTTGGGGTTGGTCTTGCTTTCAGCAGAGGGTTGCAGTAGATGGCCTTCTGAGGTCTCTTCCAACCCTAATCTTCTATGATTCTAAGTTATTTGACTCAAAGGCGATATCGTAGTTTAACACAGCAGTCCCGTTCTCAAAAACAATTTCAAAACTCTCAACAACAAACTCCAGTAGAATGTTCTCAATTCGTGCAGCAGATTTTTGTATTAGCACTTCCAAAATTAAACATTTGGTTTATCATCCAGGCTTCCTGAAGGATTGGATATAGGGAAATTAGGTACATTTTGTGCACGTATGATAAAGAAGTTCAGCCTTGTAGTTTCTTTCTTTGACTTTGTCTATCTGAAACCATAGCTTCTGTTTGTCCAAACTGATCCAGAGCCCTGTTCACATAGGGACTAATGCAAAGCCACCTTGTGTCAGAAAGTTTCAGTATCTTTTATTGATCTGGAAGTCACAGAAAGGCTGCTTTGTAACCAGGCACTGCTAACAGGGAGTTTCAAGAGGGAGTTTTCCAGGTGAAGAAGGAGCAAATACGGACCCTTGGGGTAATTTCTTGATACTTTGTGTGTTTGTGTTTGGGGGTTACTTGCTTTGTGCTGAGCTTCTGTTTGTTTGTTTGTTTGTTTGTAAGGACCATGTGCTTTGGGCGGCAGTTGGAAGATGTGAGCTTCTAAAAGAGGTTTGAGATTTAGAAGACTCTGTTCATTGGCTGTGCCTTAGTCAGGGGGGCAGGACTATCTAGAAGGACAGGGTTTTATAAAGCATTGAGCAAGCGACCAGCGACCTTTGCAACCAGGGACCGCTAACAGGGAGTTTCGAGAGGGAGTTTGGAAGGGGAGTGGAAAGGGGGTGAGGTACACTTGCCATTCTTTAAATCCTTTAAACTAAACTATAATAAAAACTTCTTGATTTAAACAAAAACCCTATCATTAACCTAGGTAGCTGTAGGAGAAAATGCAGGCAGAAGACAGCAGCAGAGTGGGGGTTATCCTGTTTATTGCGCTCAGTGTAGCATATAGGATTACCTGCCCTGTGGGTGGGTGGCGTATGTGTGCATTCGGTGCAAGGAGCTCCTGGCTCTCAGAGACCATGTACGGGCTTTTGAGGCCAGGGTGGTGGAACTGGAGGAGCTAAGGGAGGCAGAGAGGTATGTTGATGAGGCTTTCCGGGACACTGTAGATTTGTCCCACCTCCGATCAGACAGCCCCTGAGCTGTTAAGAAGGATGAAAGGCCCAGAGAAGGAGAGCAGCCAACAGGAAGAGAGGGAAACCTTCCCATAGTTGGTATCCTCCTTCCAGATGATGTTGGGGTATAGTACTTGGGAGGAGCCGGTGGTCATGGTATATGTAGGTACCAATGATGTAGGAGAGACATCCTAGAGGCCAAATTTAGTCTGCTAGGAAAGAGATTGAAATCCAGGACCTCTACACTGGCATTCTCAGAAATACTACCAGTTCCACGCTCAGGGCCAGGCAGGCAGGCAGAGCTTCAGAGTCTCAATGCATTGATGAGACGATGGTGTAGAGAGGAGGGGTTTAGATTTATTAGGAACTGGGGGAACTTTTGGCATAGGGGATCCTATACAGGAAGGATGGGCTCCACCTAAACAGAAGCGGAGCCAGACTGCTGGCACTTCACATTAAAAGGGTTGCAGAGCAGTTTTAAACTAAGAGGCGGGGTGGGGGAAAGCCGATTGCTGCAGAGGCGCATGTGGATTGACAGAGACTTCTCTTAGAGGAGATTCTATTGATAGAGATTCTCTAGGTTTTAGTCAGGAGGAGAGAATGGAAGAGGATAAAGTATGGGCCAGAACAGACAAGAAACATTCACATAACAAATCTGACACATCAGAAAAGGGCAGACAAATAAGCAGTGACAAGTTTTTAAAGTGCTTGTACACAAATGCTAGAAGTCTAAATAATAAGATGGGTGAACTAAAGTGCCTCGTGTTAAAGGAGGATATTGATATAATAGGCATCACAGAAACCTGATGGAGTGAGGACAATCAATGGGACACAATCATTCCGGGGTATGAAATATATTGGAAAGACAGAACAGGTCGTGAGGGGTTGGGGGGAGGGGGGAGAGTGGCACTATATGTGAAAGAAAATGTAGAATCAAACAAAGTAAAAATCTTCAATGAATCCACATATTCCAAAGAATCTCTTTGGATAGTCATTCCAGGCTCTAATAAGAATATAACAGTAGGGATCTATTATTGACTACCTGACCAGGACAGTGATAGTGATGATGAAATGCGAAGGGAGATTAGAGAGGCTATCAAAATAAAAAACTCAATAATAGTGGGGGATTTCAATTATCCCCATATTGACTGGGTACATGTCACCAGGACCAGATGGCATCACCCAAGAGTTCTGAAAGAACTCAAATGTGAAATTGTGGAACTAGTAACTATGGTTTGTAACCTGTCCTTTAAATCAGCTACTGTACCCAATGACTGGAAGATAGCTAATGTAATGCCAATATTTAAGAAGGGCTCTAGAGGTGATCCTGGCAATTACAGACCGGTAAGTCTAATGTCAGCACCGGGCAAATTAGTTGAAACAAAAGTAAAGAATAAAATTGTCAGATACATACAGGAACATAAATTGTTGCACAAAAGTCAACATGGTTTCTGTAAACGGAGATCATGTCTTACTAATCTATTAGAGTTCTTTGAGGGAGTCAACAAACATGTGGACAAGGGGGATCCAGTGGACATAATGTAGTTAGATTTCCAGAAAGCCTTTGACAAGGTCCCTCAACAAAGGCTCTTACGTAAATTAAGTTGTCATGGGATAAGAGGGAAGATTGTTTCATGGATTGAGAACTGGTTAAAAGACAGGGAACAAAGCGTAGGAATAAATGGTAAATTTTCAGAATGGAGAGGGGTAACTAGTTGTGTTCCCAAGGGGGTCAGTCCTAGGACCAATCCTATTCCATTTATTCATAAATGATCTGGAGACATGGGTAAACAGCGAGGTGGGAAAGTTTGCATACGATACTGTCAAAGTTCCTTTCCCACTCTGAACTCTAGGGTACAGATGTGGGGACCTGCATGAAAACCCTCCTAAGCTTACTTTTACCAGCTTAAGTTAAAACTTCCCCAAGGTACAAACTACTTTACCCTTTGCCATTGGATTTCCACTGCCACCACCAAACTTTATCTGGGTTCCTGAAAAAAAAGGAGTTTGGAAACGTCTTTCCCCCCAAAATCCTCGCAACCCTTGCACCCCACTTCCTGGGGAAGGTTTGGTAAAAATCCTCACCAGTTTGCTTAGGTGACCACAGACCCAAACCCTTGGATCTGAGCACAATGAAAAAGCATTCAGTTTCTGAAAAGAAGGATTTTAATAGAAGAAGTAAGAAGTAAAAAAAGAATCACCTCTGTAAAATCAGGATGGTAAATACCTTACAGGGTAATTAGATTTGAAACATAGAGACTCCCTCTAGGCAAAACCTTAAGGTACAAAAAGACACACAGACAGGAATATCCATTCTATTCAGCACAACATAATCTCTCAGCCATTTAAAGAAATCATAATCTAACGCATATCTAGCTAGATTACTTAGTAAATTCTAAGACTCCATTCCTGTTCCGTCCTGGCAAAAGCATCCCACAGACAGACCCAGACCCTTTGTTTTTCTCCCTCCTCCCAGCTTTTGAAAGTATCTTGTCTCTTCATTGGTCATTTTGGTCAGGTGCCAGCGAGGTTACCTTTAGCTTCTTAACCCTTTACAGGTGAGAGGAGTTTTCCTCTGGCCAGGAGGGATTTTAAAGGGGTTTACCCTTCCCTTTATATTTATGACAGACACTAAACTGCTCAAGATAGTTAAGACCAAAGCAGATTGCGAAGAACTTCAAAAAGATCCCACAAAACTAACTGATTGGGCAACAACATGGCAAATTAAATTTAATGTGGATAAATGTAAAGTAATGCACATTGGGAAAAATAACCCCAACTATACATACAATATGATGGGGGCTAATTTCGCTACAACTATTCAGGACAAAGATCTTGGAGTCATTGTGGATAGTTCTCTGAAGATGTCCGTGCAGTGTGCAGTGGCAGTCAAAAAAGCAAACGGGATGTTAGGAATCATTAAAAAAGGAAAAGAGAAGAAGACAGATGCCCTTATATAAATGCATGGTATGCCCACATCTTGAATACTGCATACAGATGTGGTCCCCTTATCTCAAAAAAGATATACTGGCATTAGAAAAGGTTCAGTAAAGGGCAACTAAAATGATTAGGGGTTTGGAACGGGTCCCCTCTGAGGAGAGATTAAAGAGGCTAGGACTTTTCTGCTTGGAAAAGAGGAGACTAAGGGGGGATATGATAGAAGTCTATAAATTCATGAGTCGTGTGGAGAAAGTGAATAAGGAAAATGTATTTACTTGTTCCCATAATATAAGAATCAGTGGCCACCAAATGAAATTAATGGGCAGCAGATTTAAAACAAATAAAAGGAAGTTCTTCTTCACTCAGTGCACAATCAACCTGTGGAACTCCTTGCCTGTGGAGGTTGTGAAGACTAGGACTATAACAGGGTTTAAAAAAGAACTGGATAAATTCATGGAGGTTAAGTCCATTAATGGCTATTATCCAGGATAGGTAAAGAATGGTGTCCCTAGCCTCTGTCAGAAGCTGGAGAAGGATGACAGGAGAGAGATCACTAGATAATTACCTGTTACCTCTGGGGCACCTGGCATTGGCCACTGATGGTAAACAGGATACTGGACTGGATGGACCTTTGGTCAGACCTAAGAGTAGCAGGGAGTGTAGGGTGGGGGCTTATGGGTGATGCTGAAAGAAATCAGATAATGGTCAGAGAGAGGGAACTCAGAAATGGACAAAACCATGCTTGGTCATGGAGTTATAAGATCTTAGGTATGAGGAAGTTCTCAGACTGTGAACTCCCACAATGTTGAGCTCAGCCAATGTGGAATCAAATTGTCCTTGACTGATGAGGAGATATCCTTCTTCCTCTTGTCATGCAGGTTTAAAGTCAGTGGTACCCAGTGATCACTTTCTGCAGGTGTATTTGCCCACTTTGTCACGAAGCTCCTTGCTTTTGACCCCGTAAATGATAGGGTTGAGCATGGGGGGGGCGATGAAATATAGGTTAGCCAGGATAATGTGAACATTGGGAGCAATGCCCTGACCAAACTGCTGTGTCAGAATGGAGAAGAGGGAGGGAGTATAAGACGTCAGCATCACACAAATGTGGGCTGTGCAGGTTTTGAGGGCTTTCAGGTGGGCTTTCTTGGAGGAGATTCTGAGGACGGTCCTGATGATCAGACCATAGGATAAGGCAATGAGTGTCAGGTCTAACCCAATGACTACAAACGCTGTCACTGAGCTGTACGTCCTGTTGACTGTGATGTCCCCACACGACATCTTTGCCACAGTCATGTGTGTGCAGTATGTGTGGGGGATAATGTGGTTGGCACAGAATGGCAGCCTCCTCAAGAACAGGGGCTCAGGCAGAACGAAGATTACAGCTCTTGTCAAACCCACAAGCCCTAGCTTAGCTATTCGTGCATTGGTGAGGATGGTGGTGTATCTCAGAGGATCACATATGGCAACGTAGCGATCAAAGGCCATTGTCACAAGAATGGCTGAGTGCATAACAGCAATCACGTGAAGGAAGAACATCTGGGTGAGACAGCCATCCATTGTAATTACTTTCAAATTGAACCAAAATATAAGCAGTGCTTTAGGCACTACAGAGGTAGACATGCCAATGTCTGTGAGCGCCAGCATGCAGATCAGCAGGTACATCGGCTTGTGCAGGGTCTGCTCTTTGCCTACAACAAACAGAACCATGAAATTTCCCAACAGGGTGATAATGTAGAAGGTAAAGAAAGGGATGGACATCCAGGCGTTAGCAGCTTCCAGTCCAGGGATGCCTGCGAGAATGAATATTGAAGAGTCAGAAGGGGTGAGGTTGAAAGCTGCCATGAGGTGGTTGATACATTGATTGGGGTCATAAATGGTTAAGATGCCTGTGAAGGGAGAAAAGCAGAATAAGGGGGGTTACATGCTTTATAACAAATACTACAGTAAATATTTTATAGTTATTAACAATCTAAACAGGGTGTGAGCATTGCGTTGCCAACGTTTACAGATGGCACCAGAATATTCAGATAATAGTTAAGTCCAGAGTAGGTGTTAGATGGAGCTAACCAAGCCAGGTGAAGGGGTTATATGATGGCAGATGAACAATAACTGTGATATGTATTCCCATTGGAAGGAAAAGCTTGAATGCCTCAATTTCCTAACAACGTTCTAATTTAACTGCATGAGCTCAGGACAGAGAACTGGGGGTCATGGTGTACAGCTCTTTGAAATCCTACTTACACTGAAAACCCAGACAGAAACTGAGAAAAAAATTCAGATCCATGAACAGTGGGATGGGGAATCCTGCAGAAAATACAATGCAGTCAGATCAGTCAATGAATGTTTCACCCTCCTCTGTACTCCTCTGTGTAGTACTGAGCATCCTTCTCACATGGGATATTGCAGAACCAGTGGGGATTTAGGGAATGTCAAAGAGAATGATCAAGGACTTTGGGAAACTGTCACATGGATCAAGGAGAGAGGTTGAAAAGACTGGGTCTTACAAAGGAGATGAATAAGAGGGGACATGAGAAAAGTTTATAAATTACTGATAGTAAAGAGTACATAACACAATATCAAGAGGACATTCAATTAAACTGAAATGGGGCAAATTCAAAACATCTAAAAAGTAGAATTAGCCTGAGAAACTCATTTCCACACAAGGTTGCATTTTTGAGGAGACTATCCAGTTACAGTCATTTCAGCTACATAAATATTTTGTAAAGCCTATATGGTCACGTGTTTCAGTGCACAAGCCAATCTCTAGCTGTTAGGAATTAGGTGACCCCCATCAGGATGGTCAGGTCATCCATTTATCCACCTGCTGCTGGGTTTCCTCACCTTCTTCTGCAGCATCTAGGGCTGTCGCTGTCAGAGGGTGGACACTGGATTAGACGGATCATAAGTCTGATCTACAATGCAATTCCTATGTTGGAAAAGAGCCAACTTTTCTCCGTGAAAACAGACATTATGCTGCTGGGCTTTGACTTTGTTCTCAACAGAATGGCATGACGGCCACAAGGGTCTTGGTAGTTAAGCCTACAGGCCTCAGGGTCATCCCGTCCACAGGATAGGTTGGGGCAGTCACCCCGGGCCCCACACTTTGGGTGGCCCTGCTCCTCCACCCTGCCCCCACTGGGCAGCAGTGCTACCAGCCTGGTCTGGCCAATGCCGACTTGTCTGCCCCACCCCCATTTTAAGGGATGGGTAGGGGCCAGGGCAGTGCAGGGCCAGGGTATGGCAGAAGCTCTACTGGCCTGCCCCTCCTCTGGCTGACCGGTTCCTGGCATCGCTTGGGGAGTAGAGGGGGTGGGGGCTTAGGGGCGGGGTGGAAAGGGGGTGGAGCAAGGACTGGAAGAGGCAGGGGTTTCGAGAAGGGTTGGAGTGGGGTCGGGGCCTGGGGTGTTGTGGAGTGTGTGTGGGGGGTGTCCCTAGAAGGCCTGCACCTCTGTTCCTTCCTTCTTTTTTTTTTCTTTTGGTGAAAGACTTTCGTGCAGGAACCCATCTTTGTCTGAGAGATCAGTGTGACACTCTATAACTCAGGGGAGCACTCTGTAACCCCCATATTCCTCATGTGTATATAATTGTGATCTTGCATATAAAGCAGGTCATGTGAGATATCAGGGGAAAGGCTCTGATCTGCTGAAAGTCTTTGTTCTAGCTAAATATGGATATCATTAGTGCAACTGAAGTTAGGAGATTAGGTTGTATGATTGTCACTAAAACATGCTGTAAGTTGGGAATCAGCAGCCCCAGAGACAACAGCAAGGAAACGTTTCCAAAGCCTGGTCAGGTGTCGAACAACCATCAACAGCCATTGTCCTGCAAGGGAGTTACACTGCGATGACTCACCTGAATAAGGTCACACCAGGAGAATTTCTCAACCTTGGCTTACGCAATGCCCACCAGATATGCTGGACCTGTGTTCTCCAAGCACATGAACTAAGGTGTCATAAATATAAAGGGAGGGGTAAACCCCTTTGAAATCCCTCCTGGCCAGGGGAAAGCTCCTCTCACCTGTAAAGGGTTAAGAAGCTAAAGGTAACCTCGCTGGCACCTGACCAAAATGACCAATGAGGAGACAAGATACTTTCAAAAGCTGGGAGGAGGGAGAGAAACAAAGGCTCTGTGTCTGTCTGTAGTCTTCTTGGCAGGGGATAGACCAGGAATGGAGTCTTAGAACTTTTAGTAAGTAATCTAGCTAGGTATGCGTTAGATTATGATTTCTTTAAATGGCTGAGAAAAGAATTGTGCTGAATAGAATAACTATTTCTGTCTGTGTATCTTTTTTGTAACTTAAGGTTTTGCCTAGAGGGGTTCTCTATGTTTTTGAATCTAATTACCCTGTAAGATATCTACCATCCTGATTTTACAGGGGGGATTTCTTTATTTCTATTTACTTCTATTTTTATTAAAAGTCTTCTTGTAAGAAAACTGAATGCTTTTCATTGTTCTCAGATCCAAGGGTTTGGGTCTGTGGTCACCTATGCAAATTGGTGAGGCTTTTTATCCAACATTTCCCAGGAAAGGGGGGGTGCAAGTGTTGGGAGGATTGTTCATTGTTCTTAAGATCCAAGGGTCTGGGTCTGTAGTCACCTAGGCAAATTGGTGAGGCTTTTTACCAAACCTTGTCCAGGAAGTAAGGTGGAAGGTTTTGGGAAGTATTTTGGGGGGAAGGACGCGTCCAAACAGCTCTTCCCCAGTAACCAGTATTAGTTTGGTGGTGGTAGCGGCCAGTCCAAGGACAACAGGTGGAATATTTTGTACCTTGGGGAAGTTTTGACCTAAGCTGGTAAAGATAAGCTTAGGAGGTTTTTCATGCAGGTCCCCACATCTGTACCCTAGAGTTCAGAGTGGGGGAGGAACCTTGACATAAGGGTATCAAAAAGAACACAGGGGCCCCATGCTTGGCCTTTTCTCTTCTCCCCCATCACTTAAAATCTATCTTTTATAGTCAATAAACTTGTTTTATTGTTTATATTTACCAGTGAGTTTTCCTGAAGTGTTTGGTAAATCCGTTCAAGTTTTTAAAGGCTGGTGTATATCCACTTTGCATTGATGATGTGGTGAACCCAGGGCCGGCCCACAACATTTTGGCATCTGAGGCAGGGAGCTCAAATTACACCCCCATGCCTCCTCATTTGGGCCAAAATGTTGAAACTCTGAATCCTAGTGGCACCTCCCCACATTCTGGCACCTGAGGCAGCCACCTCAGTTCGACTCAGTTTAAGGCCAGCCCAGCATGAACAGATCAATAAACTTGCACTGCTCATCTTGAGCAGAGCAAGATGGTATATTCCTGAGGTACTCTGCTGGGGAAATTTGGCTGGTGCCGTTCCCTGTGTAATTTGTAAGTGGCTCTGGAAGCATGCATGCAATCCAGCAAGGTGTGGAGCTCCACATTTGGTTGTGCTGTGTGATAACAGCTCCTGGAGGGGTTTCCTGCTCTTCACTCACAAGGCATTGTGAGATACGGCCCAGGCTGGAGACTTAAGGGGGCACAGCCATCCCACAGTCTCAGACTGCACCCCGGGGATCCCACCACAAGAAGTTGTTAACTGAGAAGTGTAAGCAGTGACATGTGTCAGCAACACAGCTGCTTACCCTTCTCGTGCCTGAATATTGGTAAAACTTGCAGATGACTGAAAAATTGGGTGATAGTAAATAATGAAGAGGACAGGTCACTGATTGGTTGGTCACTCTGGGCTGGTTGGTAACCTGCGTCAAAGCAAACAATATGTGTTAAGCATTGCCAGCTTTCACACTGTATATAAGCACCCCAACTTTCACAATAAGCCAAAAATCAAGCTAATCTCATTTCAAAACAAGGCCAAAAGAAGCCAATCCCTAAAAGAACGACAACACTCTGTGACTAAATCCCTGGCATGCAGTGTGGGACTGTTGTTGGCCAATGTGCACCTCTGAACCCTCTCCCCTCCTTGCCCCTGCTTGCCCCCTCCTTCCCTCACCTTGCCAACACTCAGGTAACAATCAAGAAAGAAATGGCAACCAAGAATACAATGGTTTTGGGGGAAAAAATAATAAAAAAATTAGTTAGACGGTAACTATAAATTGGGAGAATATATTCGAATAAATAGCAATTATGACGTGATTGGAATAACAGAGACTTGGTGGGATAACTCACATGACTGGAGTACTGTCATGGATGGTTCTAAACTGTTCAGGAAGGACAGGCAGGGCAGAAAAGGTGGGGGAGTAGCACTGTATGTAAGGGAGCAGTTTGACTGCTCAGAGCTCCAGTATGAAACTTTAGAAAAACCTGAGTGTTTCTGGATTAAGTTTAGAAGTGTGAGCAACAAGAGTGATGTAGTGGTGAGAGTCTGCTATAGACCACCGGACCAGGGGGATGAGGTGGATGAGGCTTTCTTCCGGCAGCTCGCAGAAGCTACTAGATCGCACACCCTGGTTCTCAAGGGTGACTTTAATTTTCCTGATATCTGCTGGGAGAGCACTACAGCGGTGCATAGACAATCCAGGAAGTTTTTGGAAAGCGTAGGGGACAATTTCCTGGTGCAAGTGCTAGAGGAGCCAACTAGGGGGGGAGCTTTTCTTGACCTGCTGCTCACAAACCGGGAAGAATTAGTAGGGGAAGCAAAAGTGGATGGGAATCTGGGAGGCAGTGACCATGAGTTGGTTGAGTTCAGGATCGTGACACAGGGAAGAAAGGTAAGCAACACGATACAGACCCTGGACTTCAGGAAAGCAGACTTCGACTCCCTCAGGGAACGGATGGGTAGGATCCCCTGGGGGACTAACATTTAGGGGAAAGGAGTCCAGGAGAGCTGGCTGTATTTCAAGGAATCCCTGTTGAGGTTACAGGGACAAACCATCCCGATGTGTCGAAAGAATAGTAAATATGGCAGGCGACCGGCTTGGCTTAACGGTGAAATCCTAGTGGATCTTAAACATAAAAAAGAAGCTTACAAGAAGTGGAAGGTTGGACATATGACCAGGGAAGAGTATAAAAATATTGCTCGGGCATGTAGGAATGAAATCAGGAGGGCCAAATCGCACCTGGAGCTGCAGCTAGCGAGAGATGTCAAGAGTAACAAGAAGGGTTTCTTCAGGTATGTTGGCAACAAGAAGAAAGCCAAAGAAAGTGTGGGCCCCTTAATGAATGAGGAAGGCAACCTAGTGACAGAGGATGTGGAAAAAGTTAATATGCTCAATGCTTTTTTTGCCTCTGTCTTCACGAACAAGATCAGCTTCCAGAGTGCTGTGCCGGGCATCACAACATGGGGAATAGATGGCCAGCCCGCTGTGGAGAAAGAGGTGGTTAGGGACTATTTAGAAAAGCTGGACGTGCACAAGTCCATGGGGCCGGACGAGTTGCATCCGAGAGTGCTAAAGGAATTGGCGGCTGTGATTGCAGAGCCATTGGCCATTATCTTTGAAAACTCGTGGAGAACGGGGGAAGTCCCGGATGACTGGAAAAAGGCTAATGTAGTTGCAATCTCTAAAGAAGGGAAGAAGGAGGATCCTGGTAACTACAGGCCAGTCAGCCTCACCTCAGTCCCTGGAAAAATCATGGAGCAGGTCCTCAAAGAATCAATCCTGAAGCACTTACATGAGAGGAAAGTGATCAGGAACAGTCAGCATGGATTCACCAAGGGAAGGTCATGCCTGACTAATCTAATCGCCTTCTATGATGAGATTACTGGTTCTGTGGATAAAGGAAAAGCAGTGGATATATTGTATCTTGACTTTAGCAAAGCTTTTGACACGGTCTCCCACAGTATTCTTGTCAGCAAGTTAAAGAAGTATGGGCTGGATGAATGCACTATAAGGTGGGTAGAAAGTTGGCTAGATTGTCGGGCTCAACGGGTAGTGATCAATGGCTCCATGTCTAGTTGGCAGCCGGTGTCAGGTGGAGTGCCCCAGGGGTCAGTCCTGGGGCCGGTTTTGTTCAATATTTTCATAAATGATCTGGAGGATGGTGTGGATTGCACTCTCAGCAAATTTGTGGATAATACTAAACTGGGAGGAGTGGTAGATACGCTGGAGGGCAGGGATAGGATACAGAGGGACCTAGACAAATTGGAGGATTGGGCCAAAAGAAATCTGATGAGGTTCAACAAGGACAAGTGCAGAGTCCTGCACTTAGGACGGAAGAACCCAATGCAGAGCTACAGACTAGGGACCGAATGGCTAGGCAGCAGTTCTGTGGAAAAGGACCTAGGGGTGACAGTGGACGAGAAGCTGGATATGAGTCAGCAGTGTGCCCTTGTTGCCAAGAAGGCCAATGGCATTTTGGGATGTATAAGTAGGGGCATAGAGAGCAGATCGAGGGACATGATCGTCCCCCTCTATCCGACATTGGTGAGGCCTCATCTGGAGTACTGTGTCCAGTTTTGGGCCCCACACTACAAGAAAGATGTGGATAAATTGGAAAGAGTCCAGCAAAGGGCAACAAAAATGATTAGGGGTCTGGAACACATGACTTATGAGGAGAGGCTGAGGGAACTGGGATTGTTTAGTCTGCAGAAGAGAAGAATGAGGGCGGATTTGATAACTGCTTTCAACTACCTGAGAGGTGGTTCTAGAGAGGATGGTTCTAAACTATTCTCAGTGGTAGAGGAGGACAGGACAAGGAGTAATGGTCTTAAGTTGCAGTGGGGGAGGTTTAGGTTGGATATTAGAAAAAACTTTTTCACTAGTAGGGTGGTGAAACACTGGAGTGCGTTACCTAGGGAGGTGGTAGAATCTCCTTCGTTAGAAGTTTTTAAGGTCAGGCTTGACAAAGCCCTGGCTGGGATGATTTAACTGGGGATTGGTCCTGCTTTGAGCAGGGGGTTGGACTAGATGACTAGATTCCAACCCTGATATTCTATGATTCTATGATTCTATGATTTCCTGTTAGGATGAGTGTTATTGACCCCAAAGTGTGACTGATACTAAGTAAGGCACCTGTTATTCAAAACAATCTTGTTCAGTGTCTGGCTATCAATATTAAATCCTGATGCATCAAAGCTGCTGGTGCATCACAGAGCAACACAATCAATGGATCAGAGAAGCCGTTCCTGTTTCCTGCCCAGTGAAATTTACCAAAAGGTGACAATCTCTAACACGAATGAACAGTACTGTGCAGTAACTCATTACAGTAATAAATAAAGACATTTATATATACAGGCCACATCTGTAATGGCATTACTCCAAATTTCTGTTTTACTTCTCACACACATAGCACTGTGGAACACACTGTAATAATGCCAATCCCAGTATTTCAGAACACTCAAGCTACTGCCAATAATAATACAGTGGTAACCGTAATTGCCCTAATAGAAATTTGCCACAAGGGACAAACCTCACCACCCAGACTGGAAAATGATCATTGTTTGCATATAAAGTGCTTTCATATATATACATGCTTTCTGTGCACACATACCCATAAGTAACATACAAATATATACCCCATATCTATATTATCCATACATATTAATTATCTAAAATTGCCCCCAAAATTCAATCATAAACCTACATTTCTCAGTCATGATCCCAGGCCAAACATTCCCAGGTCTACTATAAGGGACTAAAAATAATTGGAAAATAAAATCTGTCCGTCGGTCGTATGAGGGAATGTGCAGATTATGGGACAGATGGGGCATAAATGTGCGGATGGGAAAGTAAGATGGCCACATAACACTGTTTATCCCACTGGGTCATCCTCAGTCCATGCATTATGCTTTTCCAGGATGATGGGTGAACATCCTCTCCATAAAAAGACAAAAAGTAGGGGAATGTAATAGGAAAAGAGCCTGAGACATAAGACCTTATATCAGAGGCCTGGTATGAGGCTTGAGGCCTGAGCTAAAGTAGACAAAGCTTTACTTATATAAAGCAAAGACAAACTGTGAGGAAGAGGTAGGACCTGCTCAGAGAATCTGACAAGAACAGGGGCTGATATTGCAGAAATACTCCTTCCTAAGGAGTGCTGGGCACAGACAGTTCACACAAACACATCCCAATATCAAGTGGTACCAGAACATTCCAATATCAAGGATGGTAAAAAAACATTCACCAAGGATAACAGGAACACACTGACCCCTCTGAAAAGATCAGGTCAGAATGAAAAGATGTAAATCAGATGTTTTTATCGAACCAGCATGTACAATAAGATGGGTCATATCTAGCCCATCAGAGGACAGTAACTAATTATGTCAGAGGGACAGTACATAACCTGTTTGTGTTGGAATATAAAGATGTATCTCAGAAGCAGTGTCTTTGTCTAGTCTAGGGAAAAACAAAAAGTCTCGCTGTTCACTGAGCTGTTCGATTGTTATGGGCATACATGTGTTAGTCGTCTGCTAGAGTCTGCAGCATTCTAGTACTGAGCTTTATCGACAATAAACCTCTCTTGGTCATTGGGGAGTTCACTCCAGGTGAACTGTGCCAACTGTGTGTGCCGAGTTGGGACAGCACACAGAGAGAATACACACACACAGCCAGTCATCTAACCACAGTGACCAGGATGATGTTGGAATTGGGCCAGCCTGGGATAGGGAAGGAGGGAACAGACAGTGGGTCAGAATATGATGGGACGTTGAACCATCTGAGGAGCAAAGAAAAATGATTCTTTCCACTGGTGAAATGCCTGAAGTTGCGTAAATAACATTCAATAACAACAATTGGAAACCAAACTGAGCAAAGGTTGTGACACCCAGGCTGCAGTTCTGTGGCTTACAGGGGCAAAGAGACCCTGAGACCCGCCCACAGGTACTTGGTGCCAGGAAAGGTCCCTAGTGTTGGACTTGGACCAACAATCAAACTGAAAATATGAATTTCAGCATTGCTGCCCACCTGTCTGTGTACACCCTCTGCCTTCCCCACAACCCCAGTGCTCTCCACCTCTCCATCTACATACCCCTGCCTCCCCACATACTCCAGCGCTTGCCCGATTGTCTGTGTACCCACTGCTTGCCCCAACAACTCCCAGCACTGCCTGCCTGTCCATATACACCCTATGCCTACCTCTGCAAAGTCCAGCACTGCCCACCTGTCCATGTACACCCCCTGCCAACCCACACACCCCTGCACTGCCTGCCTGTGTATACCCGCTTACTCCTCTACAACTCCAGAGCTGCTGCTTCTCTGTGAACACTGCTCTGTTTGTCCCCACAACCAACAGCGCTGCCCGCCTGTCATGCACCCCCTACCTCCCCACAAGCCCCAGCACTGCCCGCTTTTCCATGTACTACCTGCATACCCCAACAACATTCAGTACTGCCTGCTTGTGTGTGTACCTGCCCCCTGCGTGCCCCCACAGCCCCAAGCATTGTCCGCCTGTCCATGTGTGTCCTCCACACCCACAACTTCCAGCCCTGCCACACAGTGACACCCCTCACCCAGGTCCAAAACCAGGTGCCAGACCCGACAGCAACAGCTCTGTCAAGGTTCCTCCCCCACTCTGAACTCTAGGGTACAGATGTGGGGACCTGCATGAAAAACCTCCTAAGCTTATCTTTACCAGCTTAGGTCAAAACTTCCCCAAGGTACAAAGTATTCCACCCGTGGTCCTTGGAATGGCCGCTACCACCACCAAACTAATACTGGTTACTGGGGAAGAGCTGTTTGGACGCGTCTTTCCCCCCAAAATACTTCCCAAAACCCTGCACCCCACTTCCTGGACAAGGTTTGGTAAAAAGCCTCACCAATTTGCATAGGTGACCACAGACCCAAACCCTTGGATCTGAGAACAATGAAAAAACATTCAGTTTTTTACAAGAAGACTTTTAATAGAAAATAGAAGTAAATAGAAATGAAGAAATCCCCCCTGTAAAATCAGGATGGTAGATATCTTACAGGGTAATTAAATTCAAAAACATAGAGAACCCCTCTAGGCAAAACCTTAAGTTACAAAAAAGATACACAGACAGAAATAGTTATTCTATTCAGCACAATTCTTTTCTCAGCCATTTAAAGAAATCATAATCTAACACATACCTAGCTAGATTACTTACTAAAAGTTCTAAGACTCCATTCCTGTTCTGTCCCTGGCAAAAGCAGCATACAGACAGACACAGACCCTTTGTTTCTCTCCCTCCTCCCAGCTTTTGAAAGTATCTTGTCCCCTCATTGGTCATTTTGGTCAGGTGCCAGCGAGGTTACCTTTAGCTTCTTAACCCTTTACAGGTGAGAGGAGCTTTCCCCTGGCCAGGAGGGATTTCAAAGGGGTTTACCCTTCCCTTTATATTTATGACAAGCTCACAGAAATACCTTTTCAGATAAGGTTAAACTCTATGTCTGCCTGCACCATTGAAACAAGGGAGATTAGAATGAACAGCCTTTCCGGGGGCGAAGGGAACCCCAGCAGCTGCTCAGCCTATGCAGGGTGTTGGGGGTAGAAATTCAGAGAGCTGGAAGGATTGACTCTGGAGGCAGGACCATTTACTCTAGTATCACTGTTTATTGCAACAGAGTTGCTCCCCCTCCCACCCACACACACACTGTGCATTCCTGGACCTCCTCTGCTGAGATTTCCAACCCTGCCAGATTTCCTCCATGCCAGAAAAATGCTTTTTGTTTTACTGCTTTTTGGTGCTTCTCATCCTCTCCAGAGCCAGAGATGCGGGGGCACAGAGAAAGTAGACCCCTTCCTGAAAAACTTACTATCCTCATTGTTCTTAACCTTTAAACCTGTGAGTTTGAGATTTCAGCAATTCTCCTCTCATTTCTTCTTTAGGCCAAACAAGCTCACCCGTTCTTTGAGGCCACGGGACTACTCCAGTTGAAATTACTGGAGGCTCATGGCCGGTGTAAATCAGGCCATTTATTTAAGTCCCTGCATGTGGATTTAGAGTGAATTCCTGCCCCTGTTGGGAGTTTTGCCATTGAAATCACTGGGACCAGATTCACACTTACAGTTTAACTTTTGGCTCTGAGAAGTGAAAATCACGGCTTCGGGTCCTGCTCCATAGACTGCTATTCTGTTAGTGTTAGGGTTAGGGTCACGGTGCTCAAAGAGTCTGAAGGAAATCCCCAGTTTATGTGGCGTTTGGAGACCGGGTATGAAAGATAGGATTTCAAACATGTGGGCTGTGATTTTCTCTCAGGGAGGCCAGTGTTAGTCTGGAGTGATTCAATGAAGGCAGAATGTGAGAGCAGAATCTGTCCAGTGTGTGACCCATTCTTGTTGTGAACCCTCTGGTAACACAGATATCCACTGCAGAGGCTTTGGCTGCTCTTCCCAACAGGGCAGTGGAGTCGCTGAACTGGAATACTTGAGCGAACCAGAGGAAAAATCAGACAGCCCACCAAAAGGCAGCTAATGAGAAAGAATGAAGGACACAGGAAGGGTTCCAAGGTTCAAGTCAAGAACCGTCTCAGTAGAAATTCACCACCATGGCAACCTGAAGGTTTAATATTGTCAGAAAGACCAAGGAATTTACCTGGTAAATTGGAACTACAAATGGACTAGAATTCATTTGAGACAAATTCTTGTTTTTAAGATCAGTTTCTTGTCTCTGACTGAGCCCTGAGCACTAACTTTAATGCAGAAACACACAACTCACCAAAATCCTGATCAGCAGAGAGAGGAAATCTTCTTACAGTGACAGGAAGGCAGAGCCCTAAGAAATGGTGTAGAAATTTCACATCTCCCACTCAGCATGCTGAACAGCATCCTTTACGATTCTCCTATACAGTCCCTGAGGACTCTCTGGTTGGCCAGAACTCCTGGAGAATTCCCTGAGCTCTCTAAAGAGCGGAAAATAGACCCTGGAAAAATTCATCCTGAGAGCCTCCTCAGGGAATGAAAAAATGATTTGCAGATACCAGGAGCTCAGATTATCAGGGCAAACTGAATCTCGCAAACTGTTCATCTTAACAATTGGTGATGGCTTTCTTTTCTGTGTGTAGCCTCTGAAAAGTCACTGCCACACTGTGAGATCACATGATCCTGAATTGATGCAAGCTGAAGGGCCTGAAAAAGGCTTTCTTTTCCCAGGATTCTGGTATCAAAGGTATTTGCCAGTGTCCCTTTTTGATATCTAAAATTGAATATATATCCGGCATCTCCCAGTGTTCCTCTACTCTTTGCAGCAAGGAAGTATTTCAATACTGTGTTGATCTTTCAGAAATCCATGCAGAAATGGGTTGTGCTAACCTCTGTCAGAACTGGTACAATGGGCCTTCTCCGCTCGCTCTGTGATTCCTTCACCACTCCGAAGTTCCAAATCACCTGGAATTCACTGAGATTCCGAGATCTGTTGCCCAGGGGTCATTTTTATTTTATTCTTTTTTTTTTGGTAGGTGTGTTCTGCTGAGGTGAGAACACAGTGGTAAAGGAATCAAACAACTGTTATGTCTGAATCTTTTCTTTGGGCTATAGTCCCTCCTCCATGCCTGGATCACAGATGCCTGGGGGCCTTATTTTCACTTCCAAGGGTATGAGTGTTAGGGGATGTCACCTTTGGGGAGCAGTCTTGGAGCCATGCAAACTGCTGTGCCCCTCTAATCAGCTCATATAGCTTTAAGATATGGAGGGAATCCTTTGTTTCAAAAAACAGTTCCCCGTCTAGTTTGTGGAAAAATACAGGTACCCATAATGGACTTTGTCAGGGTTCCCTCCTCACTCTGAACTCTGGGGTACAGATGTTGGGACCAGCATGAAAGACCCCCTAAGCTTATTTCTACTAGCTTAGGTTAAAAACTTACCCAAGGCACAAATCCTTCCTTGTCCTTGGATGGTACTGCTGCCACCACCAAGTGACCTAGACAAAGATTCAGGAAAAGGACCACTTGGAGTTCCTATTTCCCCAAAATATCCCCCCAAGCCCCTTCAGCCCCTTTCCTGGGGAGGCTTGAGAATCATGTACCAACCAAATAGGTAAACAAGGTGAGCACAGATCAGACCTTTGGGTTTTTAGGACACTAAAAACCGATCAGATTCTTAAAAACAGAACTTTATTATAAAGAAAAAAGTAAAAGAAGCACCTCTGTAAAATGAGGATGGAAGGTAATTTTACAGGGTAATAAGATTTAAAACACAGAGGATCCCCCTCTCGGCAAAATTTAAAGTTACCAAAAAAAAAAAAAAAAACGAAAACCCAGGAATAAACCTCCCTCTTAGCATAGGAAAAATTCACAAAGCAAAACAAAAGATAAGCTAACGCATTTCCTTGCTATTACTTACAATTTTTGTACACTTGGATGCTTACTTCAGGTAAAGTTTTAGGAGATGTTTTTTCCTACCCTGGTCCCTCTCTGTCCAAGAGAGAACAGCAAAGGGAGCACAAAACGAAACCTCCCCCCACAGATTTGAAAGAATCTTCTTCCCTTATTGGTCCTTTTCATCAAGTGGAGGAGTTTCCAGAGAATTTTTTGTCTTTCAGGTTTCTGTGAGCAGCAAATACAACATTTGAAGATGCTTTTAGATGGAAGACAATATGGATTGTGAGTGATCAGCTGTTGTGACCTGCACAGGATGTGCCATGTTTGTCTTTCTCCCAGAGGATAGAAGTGACTTTGTCTATATGAAGTGCAAGCTGGTCTCCATATTGGAAGAGAAGGTTAAAAGACTAGAGACCCAAGTATCAACCCTGCATTGCAACAGACAAAATGAAGATGTTCTTCATTTGGTTCTGCAGGCCCAGCGTGCTGAAGAATCAGAGAGGTCAGCATAGAAGTGGAAAGAAAATTGGCAGCATGTGACCTCCAGTAGAAGAAAGAGGAGAACTCATGTACCCCCAATGCCCATAGAGGTCAGAAACCGTTTTCAGGCTTTCTGCACAGGTACTATGGCAGAGAATGGTTTGTACAGTAGAAAGAGAGTCTGAAACAAGACCTTGTACTAGAGGCCCAGAACTAGGCCTTCAACCTGAGCAAGAGCTGTGGCTAGAAGCAAACACTTCTCACAGGTGCAGCATAGCGCAGCCAGCCTCGCGGTCAGACTGTGTGTGTGGAAAAGTCCAGCCACTGGCAGGAAAAGAGTTGAGGCTGAAAAAATAAACACATCTAGGATAGAATCATGGACTCCTGTACGTAGAATTAGGAGCTCCTGGGACATGAAGCGCTGAGACATCCTGACACCAGAGCAATAACTAGAACCTTCCAACCTCCAAGGTATCATGACACGATGAACAGAGATGTTTTGGCTATACCACCCCAGACATGGAGATGGGTAAGCTTAGGTTACATCACAGGGTTGTACATGACCTCGTCAAGAGGTGATGAGCATGAGCATCGGGGGACAGTAAAACCCCAACTCCAAGTATGGTATAAATAACAGTGTACAATAAAACAACTTGTTTGGCCCAGGGGATGCTGGCAGATCGACCAGTGTTCCAGCCATTCCATTGTATTGGAGTGGTCTTATTTGAAGGGTCCTCTAAGATATAGGATGCTTCTCATTGTGCTTCATGACAATAAACCGGGGCTCGGGAGCCTTCACTGCTCATCTAATCTGTGGTTGTGTCAATATCTTTGATCACAGAGTGTTGTCTCAGTTACCTGCAGAAACTGAGACATCATACACACAAGGGTATGCACACAGCCGAACAACATTGGTCAGTACTATCAAAGAACACTGATGACAGTTTGGACGAGCCATCAGGGATCAGAAGGAGACCCCATTGACTGGAAGGCATGGGATGCATTGTTCCAGGGATGCGGGTTCCGCAACCATCACTCCCAAGAAGAGGCAACAGTTGGCGGTGGTCATAGATTCCCTCCTAAACCCAAAAATGGATGCAATACTGTGGATGTGGCCTCACCAATGCACTGTAGAGGGGAATAATCACTTCACTCGATCTGCTGGCAATTCTCATACTAATGGAGCCCAATATGCCATTAGCCTTCTTGGCAACTAGGGCACACCACAGTTAGGACGGAAAAATCCTAGGTACTGATACAGCTGGGGACTGACTGGCTAAGCGACAGTTCTGAAGAAAAGAACCTGAGGATTACAGTAGACAAGAAGCTGCATATAGTTATTGTGGATATAATTGTATGTTACATATGGGTATATTATGCATAGAGAGTATGTGTATATATGATAGCAATTTACTGTTATTGGCATTATTACAGTGTGTTCCACAGTGCTATGTGTATGAGAAGTAAAACAGAAATTTGGAGTAATGACATGACAAATGAGGCCTTTATATATATAAATGTCTTTATTTATAAACATAATGAGTTACTGCACTCATCATGAGTACTGTTCATTCATGTTACAGGTTTCCCATACTGCTGGTTGTCACCCTTTGGTTAATACAACTTCTCTTATCCATTGGTTGTATTGCTCTATGATGCACCTGTAGCTTTGCGGCATCAGGATTTAATATTGATAGCCAGACACTGAACAAGATTGTTTTGAATAACAGGTGCCTTACTTAGTATCAGTCACACTTCGGGGTCAGTAACACTGGGTCAGTAACAGGGAATTTATTCACCCGATTTATATTTACCGTCTAACTAATTTTTTTTTTTACCAATTTTATTTCTAAACCTTTATGTTCTTTGTTGCCATTTCTTTCTTGATTCTTACCTGGGTGTTGGCAAGGTGAGGGAAGGAGGGGGCAAGCAGGGGAAAGTGGGGGAAAGGTTTCAGAGGTGCACAGCTGCCCACCACAGTCCCACACTGCATGCCAGGGATCTTGTCACAGAGTATTGTGGTTCTTTTAGGGATTGGCTTCTTCTGGCCTTGGTTTGAAACGGGATTAGCTTGATTTTTTCTTATTGTGAAAGTTGGGGTGCTTATATACAGCGTGAAAGTTGGCAATGCTTAACACATATTGTTTGCTTTGACTCATGTTATGAACCAATCCAGAGTGACCAACCAATCAGTGACCTGTCCTCTTCACTATTTATGATCACCCAATTTTTAGGACATCTGCAAATTTTACCAATATTCAGGCATGAGAAAGGTAAGTAGCTGTGTTGCTGACACGTGTCGCTGCTTAAACTTCTCAGTTAACAACAAACTTATTGTGGTGGGATCCACAGGGTACAGCCTGAGACTGTGGGATGGCTGTGCCCCCTTAAGTCTCCAGCCTTTGCTATTGAATATCAGGAAACCCCTCCAGGAGCTGTTATCACACAGCACAACCAAATGTGAAGGTTCACACCTCGCTGGATTGCATAAATGCTTTCAGAGCCACTTACAAATTACACAGGGAAAGGCACCAGCCAAATCCCTCCAGCACAGTACCTCAGGAATATACCATCTTGCACTGCTCAAGATGAGCAGTGAAAGTTTATTGATCTGTTCATGCAGGGCTGGCCTTATCATGAGGCGAACTGAGGCGGCCACCTCAGGTGCCAGATTGTGTGGGGGTGCCACTAGGATGCAGAGTTTTAAAGTTTTGGCTCAAATGAGGCAGCATGGGGGCATCATTTGAGCTCCCTGCCTCAGGTGCCAAAATGTCGTGGGCTGGCCCTGGGTTCACCACATCATCAATGCAAGGTGTATATACACCACCCTTTGCAAACTTGAACAAATTTACCAAACACTTCAGGAAAACTCACTGGTAAAGATAAACAATAAAACAAGTTTATTGACTACAAATGATAGATTTTAAGTGATTATAAGCAACAGGAAAAACATTACTTAGTTACCATATATATATATATACATAAGCATGCAGTCTAAACTCTCAATGCCATGAGCCTGGACAACATCTAGGTTACAGAGTTTATATTTCAGTTCATAGTATAGTGTTTTCACCCTTGAAACATCCCCCAGACTCCTCTGTTGGAGTCTTCAGTCTTCTGAGAATCCTTGTTACTTGCAGCATAGTTGGGGGAGAAGAGAAAAGGCCAAGCATGAGGCCCCGTGTTTTTTTAAACCCTTAGTTCATATGAGGTTGAGAAATTCTCCTGGTGTGGCCTTATTCAGGTGAGCCATTGCAGTGTAACTCCCTTGCAGGACAATGGCTGTTGATAGTTGTTCAACACCCTCACAGGCTTTGGAAACGTTGCCTTGCTGTTGTCTCTGGGGAGCTGCTGATTCCCAACTTACAGCATGATTTAGTGACAATCATACAACCTGATCTCCTAACATCAGTTGCACTAATGATATCCATATTTAGCTAGAACAAAGACTTTCAGCAGATCAGAGCCTTTCCCCTGATATCTCACATGATCTACTTTAGATGCAAGATCACAATTATATACACATGAGGAATATGGGGGTTACAGAGTGCTCCCCTGAGGTATAGAGTGTCACACTGATATCTCAGACAAAGATGGGTTCCTGCACGAAAGTCTCTCACCAAAAAAAAAAAAAAAAGGATAGAACAGAAGTGCAGGCTTGTCGGGGCAGTTCCTTCAGGGTTGCGGAGCCTGGGAGAAGCCCCCACCCCACTCCACCCCTTCCCCCAAACCCCTGCCACTTCCCGTCCTTGCTCTGGCCCTGTTCCAGCCCTGCCAGTTAGCCCTCATCCGCTCTCCTCCCCCGAGCGATGCCCAGAGCCGGTGGGCCAAAGCAGGGCCGGGCCAGTAGCAGTGCTGTTATCCCCTGGCCCTGCACCGCCCTGGCCCCTAACTGTCCCCTAAAGCATGGGTGGGGCAGACAAGCCGTGGTTGGCCAGGCCAGGCTGGTAGCACTGCTGCCCAGTGCCATGCCGCCATGACTCCGACGCGTCATGTGGGGGCAGGGTAGAGGAGCAGAGCCACCCAAAGTGTGGGGCCCGGGGTGACTGCCCCAACCTATCCTATGGACGGGATGGCTCTGAGGCCTGTAGCCTTAAATACCAAGACCCTTGTGGCCGTCATGCCCATGATGTTGAGCACAAAGTGAAAGCCCAGTAGCATAATGTCTGTTTCCATGAGGAAAAGTTGGCTCTTTTCCAATGTAGGAATTGTACTGTGGATCAGACTTATCGTCCATTTGGTCCAGTGTCCTCCCTCTCACAGTGACAGCCCTAAATGCTGCAGAAGAAGGTGTAAGAAACCCAGCAGCAGGTGGATGCAGGTATGACCTGACCATCCTGAGGGGGTCACCTAATTCCTAACAGCTAGAGATTGGCTTGTGCCCTGAAACACATGACCATATACATATAGGTTTTCCAAAATATTTATTTAGCTAAATGATTGTAACAGGATAGTCTCCTCGTAAATGCAACCTTGTGGGCAAATGAGTTTCTCAGTCTAATTTCAAATGTTAGGTGTTTTGAATTTTTCCCATTTCAGTTTAATTGAATGTCCTCTTGATATTGTGTTATGTACTCTCTACTATCAATAATTTATAGACTTTTCTCATGTCCCCTCTTATTCATCTCCTTTCTAAGATTACAATCCCAGTCTTTTCAACCTCTGTCCATATGAGAGTTTCCCCAAGTCCTTGATCATTCTCACTGCCATTCCCTGAATCCCTACTGGTTCTGCAATATCCCATGTGAGAAGGGTGCCCAGTACTACACAGAGAAGTCCAGAGGAGGGTGAAACGCTGACTGACTGTTCTCATGGCACTGTATTTTGTGTAGGATTCCCCATCCAACTCTTCCTGGATCCCAATGTTTTTCTCAGTTTCTCTCTTGGTTTGCAGTGTAAGTAGGATTTCACAGAGCTGTACACCATGACGCCCAGTTCTCTGTCCTGAGCTCATGCAGTTAAACTAGACCCTTGTTAGGAAATTGAGGCATTCAAGTTTTTCCTTCCAATGGGAATACACATCGCAGTTATTAACATCGAGTTCATCTGCCATCATATTACCCAATGACTTGGCTTGCTTAGTGCCATCTGAGGCCTTCTCTGGACTTGACTATGATCTAAATATTCTGGTGCCATCTGCAAATGTTGGCAATGCACTGATCACCCCCTGCTTAGATTGTTAATAACTAGAAAATATTTACTGTAGTATTTGTTATAAAGAATGTAACCCCTCCTTACTCGGCTTTTCTCCCTTCACAGGCACCTTGACCTTTTATGAGCCCAATCAATGTATCAACCACCTCATGGCAGCTTTCAACCTCACCCTTTCTGACTCTTCAATATTCATTCTCGCAGGCATGCCTGGACTGGAAGCTGCTAATGCCTGGATGTCCATCCCTTTCTTTACTTTCTACTTTATCACCCTGTTGGGAAATTTCATGGTTCTGTTTGTTGTAGGCAAAGAGCAGACCCTGCACAAGCTGATGTACCTGCTGATCTGCATACTGGCACTCACAGACATTGGCATGTAGTGCCTAAAGCACTGCTTATATTTTGGTTCAGTTTGAAAGGAATTACAATGGATGGTTGTCTCACCCAAATGTTCTTCCTTCACACGATTGCTGTTATGCACTCAGACATTCTTGTGACAATGGCCTTTAATTGCTAGATTGCCATATGTGATCTTCTGAGATACACCACCATCCTCACCAATGCACAAATAGCTAAGCTAGAGCTTGTGGGTTTGACAAGAGCTGTAATCTTCGTTCAACCCAAGCCCCTATTCTTGAGGCGGCTGCCATTCTATGCCAACCACATTATCCCCCACACGTACTGCACGCACATGACTGTGGCAAAGATGTCATGTGGGGACATCACAGTCAACAGGACGTACAGCTCAGTGACAGCATTTGTAGTCATCTGGTTAGACCTGACACTCATTGCCTTATCCTATGGTCTGATCATCAGGATCATCCTCAGAATCTCCTCCAAGAAAGCCCACATGAAAGCCCTCAAAACCTGCACAGCCCACATCTGTGCGATGCTGACATTTATACTCACTCCCTCTTCTCCATTCTGACACAGCAGTTTGGTCAGGGCATTGCTCCCCACATTCACATCATCCTGGCCAACCTGTATTTCATCGTCCCTCCCATGCTCAACCCTAACATTTACGGGGTCAAAAGCAAGGAGCTTCATGACAAAGTCGGCAAATACACCTGCAGAAAGTGATCACTGGGTACCACTGACTTTAAACCTGCATGACAAGAGGAGGAAGGATATCTCCTCATCAGTCAAAGATAATCTGATTCCACGTTGGCTGAGCTCAACATTGTGGGAGTTCACAGTCTGAGAACTTTCTCATACCTAAGGTCTTATAACTCCATGACCAAGCAATGTTTTGGCAATTGCTGAGTTCCCACTCTCTGACCATCGCCTGATTTCTTTCAGCTTCACCCATCAGCCCCCACCCTACACACCCTGCTACTCTTGGGTCTGACCAAAGGTCCATCCAGCCCAGTATCCTATTTACCGACAGTGGCCAATGCCCGGTGCCCAAGAGGAAGTAAACCTAACAGGTAATGATCAAGTGATCTCTCTCCTGCCATCCATCACCACACTCTGACAAACAGAGGCTAGGGACACCATTCCTTACCTATCCTGTATAATAGCCATTAATAGAGTTAACCTCCATGAATTTATCCGGTTCTCTTTTAAACCCTGTTATAGTCCTAGTCTTCACAACCTCCTCAGGCAAGGAGTTCCACAGGTTGATTGTGCGCTGAGTGAAGAAGAACTTCCTTTTATTTGTTTTAAACCTGCTGCCCATTAATTTAATTTGGTGGCCCCTAATTCTTATATAATGGGAACAAGTACATACAATTTCCTTATTCACTTTCTCCACACAACTCATGATTTTATAGACCTCTATCATATCCCCCTTAGTCTCCTCTTTTCCAAGCTGAAAAGTCCTAGCCTCTTTAATTTCTCCTCATATGGGACCCGTTCCAAACCCCTAATCATTTTTGTTGCCCTTTTCTGAACCTTCTCTAATGCCAGTATAACTTTTTTGAGATGAGGGGACCACATTTGTATGCAGTATTCAAGATGTGGGCATACCATGGATTTATCTAAGGGCAATAAGATATTATCTGTCTTATTCTCTGTCCCTTTTTTAATAATTCCTAACATCTAATTTGCTTTTTTGACTGCTGGTGCAGACTGCGTGCACGTCTTCAGAGAACTATCCGCAATGACTCCAAGATCTTTCTCCTGATTAGTTGTAAATAAATTAGCCCCCATCATATTGTAAGTATAGTTGGGGTTATTTTTTCCAATGTGCATTACTTTACATTTATCCACATTAAATTTCATTTGCCATTTTGTTGCCCAATCAGTTAGTTTTGTGAGATCTTTTTGAAGTTCTTCACAGTCTGCTTTGGTCTTAACTGTCTTGAGCAGTTTAGCATCATCTGCAAACTTTGCCACCTCACTGTTTACCCATGTCTCCAGATCATTTATGAATAAGCTGAATAGGATTGGTCCCAGGACTAACCCCTGGGGAACACAACTAGTTACCCCTCTCCATTCTGAAAATTTACCATTTATTCCTACCCTTTGTTCCCTGTCTTTTAACCCGTTCTCAATCCATGAAACAATCTTCCCTCTTATCCCATGACAACTTAATTTATGTAAGAGCCTTCGGTGATGGACCTTGTCAAAGGCTTTCTGAAAATCTAAGTACACTATGTCCACTGGATCCCCCTTGTCCACACGTTTGTTGACCCCTTCACAGAACTCTAATAGATTAGTAAGATGTGATTTCCCTTTACAGAAACCATGTTTACTTTTGCCCAACAATTTATGTTCTTCTATGTGTCTGACAATTTTATTCTTTACTTTTGTTTCAACTAATTTGCCCGGTGCTGACATTAGACTTACCTGTCTGTAATTGCCAGGATCACCTCTAGAGCCCTACTTAAATATTGGCGTTACATTAGCTGTCTTCCTGTCATTGGGTACAGTAGCTGATTTAAAGGACAGGTTACAAACCATAGTTAATAGTTCCACAATTTCACATTGGAGTTCTTTCGGAACTCTTGGGTGATGCCATCTGGTCCCGGTGACTTGTTACTGTTAAGTTTCTCAATTAATTCCAAAACCTCCTCTAGTGTCACTTCAATCTGTGACAATTCCTCAGATTTGTCAGCTACAAAAGACCGCTCAGGTTTGAGAATCTCCCTAACACCCTCAGCCATGAAGACTGAAGCAAAGAATTCATTTAATTTCTCCATGAAGACTTTATTGTCTTTAAGTGCTCCTTTTGAATCTTGATTGTCCAGGGGCTCCACTGGTTGTTTAGCAGGCTTCCTGCTTCTGATGTACTTAAAAAACGTTTTGTTATTACCTTTTGAGTTTTTGGCTAGCTGTGCTTCAAACTCCATTTTCGCTTTTCTTATTACATTTTTACGTTTCATTTGTCAGTTGTTTATGCTCCTTTCTATTTACCTCACTAGGATTTGACTTCCACTTTTTAAAAGATGACTTTTTATCTCTCACTGCTTCTTTACGGTGGCTCTTTTTTAGTTCTTTTACGGTGTTTTTTTAAATTTGGGGTACACATTTAAGTTGAGCCTCTATTATGGTGTCTTTGAAAAGTGTCCATGCAGCTTGCAGGGATTTTACTCTAGTCACTGTACCTTTTAATTTCTGTTTAACTAACCTCCTTATTTTTGCAGTTCCCCTTTCTGAACTTAAATGCCACATTGTTGGGCTGTTGACGTGTTCTTCCCACCACGGGAATCATAAAAGTTATTATATTATGGTCATTCTTTCCAAGCGGTCCTGTTACAGTTACCTCTTGGACCAGATCCTGTGCTCCAATCAGGACTTGATCGAGATTTGGTTCTCCCCTTGTGGGTTCCTGTACCAGCAGCTCAAAGAAGCAGACATTTAAAGTATCGAGACATTTTGTCTTTACATTTCTTCCTGAGGTGACATGTTCCCAGTCAATATGGGGATAATTGAAATCCCCCACTATTGTAGAGTTTTTTTTTATTTTGATAGCCTCTCTAGTCACCTTCAGCAGTTCATTGTCACTATCACTGTCCTGGTCAGGTGGTCGATAAGAATATAACAATAGGGATCTATTATTAGAGCTTGGAATTACTATCCATAGAGATTCTATGGAACATGTGGATTCATTGAAGATTTTTATTTCATTTGATTCTACATTTTCTTTCACATATAGTGCCACTCCTTCTCCCCTTCCCCGCGCCCCCCCACCCGCCCCCCAGCATGACCTGTTCTGTCCTTCCAATATATTTTGTACCCCGGAATGATTGTGTCCTGTTGATTGTCCTCACTCCACCAGGTTTCTGTGATGCCTATTATATCAATATTCTCCTTTAACACGAGGTACTCTAATTCCTCCATCTTATTATTTAGACTTCTGGCATTTGTGTACAAGCACTTTAAAAACTTGTCACTGCTTATTTGTCTGTACTTTTCTGATGTGTCAGATTCTTTATGTGAATGTTTCTTGTCTGATCTGGCCCATACTTTATCCCCCTCCATCCTACCCTTCCCTACTTCATTGGTACCTACATGTACCATGACCACCAGCTCCTTCCAAGCACTACACATAAGTCTATCTAGATGCATTGAGAGATCCGCAACCTTCGCACCAGGCAGGCAAGTCACCATATGGTTCTCCCAGTTATCACAAACCCAGCTATCTAAGAGACTAACAAATTTATTTGAGCATAAACTTTCGTGAGCTACAGCTCACTTCATTGGATTCATTCAGTGGAAAATACAGTGGGGAGATTTATATACACAGAGAACATGAAACCATTGGTGTTACCATACACACTGTAAAAAGAGTGATCATTTAAGGTGAGCTATTGCCAGCAGGAGAGAAAAAAAAAAAACTTCTGTAGTGATAATCAAGATGGGCCATTTCCAGCAGTTGACAAGAACGACTGAGGAACAAACAGTGGGGGGTGGAGGGGGGATAAACATGGGGAAATAGTTTTACTTTGTGTAATGACCCATCCACTCCCAGTCTCAATTCAAGCCTAAGTTAATTGTATCCAGTTTGCAAATTAATTCCAATTCAGCAGTCTCTGGTTGGAGTCTTGCAACAAAGCCTGTTGCCAACTGTGTCCACATATCTATTCAGGGGACACCATCACAACCACATCAGCCACACTATCAGAGGCTCGTTCACCTGCACATCTACCAGTGTGATATATGCCATCATGTGCCAGCAATGCCCCTCTGCCATGTACATTGGGCAAACTGGACAGTCTCTACGTAAAAGAATCAATGGACACAAATCAGATGTCAAGAATTATAACATTCAAAAACCAGTTGGAGAACACTTCAATCTCTTTGGTCATTCGATTACAGACCTAAAAGTTGCAATTCTTCAACAAAAAAACCTTCAAAAACAGACTCCAGCGAGAGACTGCTGAATTGTAATTAATTTGCAAATTGTTTCTCAGACATTTTTCTCAATTGCTGGAAATGGCCCACCTAAATTTGTTAGTCTCTAAGGTGCCACAAGTACTCCTTTTCTTTTTGTGGATACAGACTAACACAGCTGCTACTCTAAAACCAGCTATAGAATCATAGAATCATAGAATATCAGGGTTGGAAGGGACCTCGGGAGGTCACCTAGTCCAATCCCCTGCTCAAAGCAGGACCAATCCCCAATTAAATCATCCCATCAAGCCTGACCTAAAAAACTTCTAATGAAGGAGATTCTACCACCTCCCTAGGTAATGCAGTCCAGTGTTTCACCACCCTCCTAGTGAAAAAGTTTTTCCTAATATCCAACCTAAACCTCCCCCACTGCAACTTGAGACCATTACTCCTTGTCCTGTCCTCTTCTACTACTGAGAATAGTCTAGAACCATCCTCTCTGAAACCACCCCTCAGGTAGTTGAAAGCAGCTATCAAATCCCCCCTCATTCTTCTCTTCTGCAGACTAAACAATCCCAGTTCCCTCAGCCTCTCCTCATAAATCATGTGTTCCAGACCCCTAATAATTTTTGTTGCCCTTCGCTGGACTCTCTCCAATTTATCCACATCCTTCTTGTAGTGTGGGGCCCAAAACTGGACACAGTACTCCAGATGAGGCCTCACCAATGTCGAATAGAGGGGGACGATCATGTCCCTCGATCTGCTCGCTATGCCCCTACTTATACATCCCAAAATGCCATTGGCCTTCTTGGCAACAAAGGCACACTGCTGACTCATAGCCAGCTTCTCGTCCACTGTCACCCCTACGTCCTTTTCCGCAGAACTGCTGCCTAGCCATTCAGTCCCTAGTCTATAGCTGTGCATTGGGTTCTTCCGTCCTAAGTGCAGGACCCTACACTTATCCTTATTGCACCTCATCAAATTTCTTTTGGCCCAATACTCCAATTTGTCTAGGTCCCTCTGTATCCTATCCCTCCCCTCCAGCGTATCTACCACTCCTCCCAGTTTAGTATCATCCTCAAATTTGCTGAGAGTGCAATCCACACCATCCTCCAGATCATTTATGAAGATATTGAACAAAACCGGCCCCAGGACCGACCCCTGGGGCACTCCAATTGACACCGGCTGCCAACTAGACATGGAGCCATTGATCACTACCCGTTGAGCCCAACAATCTAGCCAACTTTCTACCCACCTTACAGTGCATTCATCCAGCCCATACTTCCTTAACTTGCTAACAAGAATACTGTGGGAGACCGTGTCAAAAGCTTTGCTAAAGTCAAGATACAGTACATCCACTGCTTTCCCTTCATCCACAGAACCAGTAATCTCATCATAAAAGGCGATTAGATTAGTCAGGCATGACCTTCCCTTGGTGAATCCATGCTGACTGTTCCTGATCACTTTTCTCTCATGTAAGTGCTTCAGGATTGATTCTTTGAGGACCTGCTCCATGATTTTTCCGGGGACTGAGGTGAGGCTGACTGGCCTGTAGTTCCCAGGATCATCCTTCTTCCCTTTTTTAAAGATTGCAACTACATTAGCCTTTTTCCAGTCATCCGGGACTTCCCCCGTTCTCCACGAGTTTTCAAAGATAATGGCCAATGGCTCTGCAATCACAGCCGCCAATTCCTTTAGCACTCTCGGATGCAACTCGTCTGGCCCCATGGACTTGTGCACATCCAGCTTTTCTAAATAGTCCCTAACCACCTCTTTCTCCACAGAGGGCTGGCCATCTACTCCCCATGCTGTGATGCCAGCGCAGCACTCTGGGAGCTGACCTTGTTCGTGAAGACAGAGGCAAAAAAAGCATTGAGTACATTAGCTTTTTCCACATCCTCCGTCACTAGGTTGCCTCCCTCATTCAGTAAGGGGCCCACACTTTCCTTGGCTTTCTTCTTGTTGCCAACATACCTGAAGAAACCCTTCTTGTTACTCTTGACATCTCTTGCTAGCTGCAGCTCCAGGTGCGATTAGGCCCTCCTGATTTCATTCCTACATGCCCGAGCAATATTTTTATACTCTTCCCTGGTCATATGTCCAACCTTCCACTTCTTGTAAGCTTCTTTTTTATGTTTAAGATCTGCTAGGATTTCACTGTTAAGCCAAGCCGGTCGCCTGCCATATTTACTATTCTTTCGACACATCGGGATGGTTTGTCCCTGTAACCTCAACAGGGATTCCGTGAAATACAGCCAGCTCTCCTGGACTCCTTTCCCCTTCATGTTAGTTCCCCAGAGGATCCTACCCATCTGTTCCCTGAGGGAGTTGAAGTCTGCTTTCCTGAAGTCCAGGGTCCATATCCTGCTGCTTACCTTTCTTCCCTGTGTCAGGATCCTGAACTCAATCAACTCATGGTCACTACCTCCCAGATTCCCCTCCACTTTTGCTTTCCCAACTAATTCTACCCGGTTTGTGAGCAGCAGGTCAAGAAAAGCTCCCCCCCCCCCAGTTGGCTCCTCTAGCACTTGCACCAGGAAATTGTCCCCTAGCTTTCCAAAATCTTCCTGGATTGTCTATGCACCGCTGTAGTGCTCTCCTAGCAGATATCAGGAAAATTAAAGTCACCCATGAGAACCAGGGCATGCGATCTAGTAGCTTCCGCAACCTGCCGGAAGAAAGCCTCATCCACCTCATCCCCCTGGTCCGGTGGTCTATAGCAGACTCCCACCACTACATCACTCTTGTTGCTCACACTTCTAAACTTAATCCAGAGACACTCAGGTTTTTCTGCAGTTTCATACCCGAGCTCTGAGCAGTCATACTGCTCCCTTACATACAGTGCTACTCCCCCACCTTTTCTGCCCTGCCTGTCCTTCCTGAACAGTTTAGAACCATCCATGACAGCACTCCAGTCATGTGAGCTATCCCACCAAGTCTCTGTTATTCCAATCACGTCATAATGCCTTGACATCACCAGGACCTCCAGTTCTCCCTGCTTGTTTCCAAGGCTTTGTGCATTCGTATATAAGCACTTGAGATAACCTTCTGATCACCCCTCATTCTCAGTATAAGGCAGGAGCCCTCCCCTCACAGACATTCCTGCCTGTGCTTCCTCCCGGTATCCTGCTTGCCCACTTACCTCAGGGCTTTGGTCTCCTTCTCCCGGTGAACCTAGTTTAAAGCCCTCCTCACTAGGTTAGCCAGCCTGCTCGCAAAGATGCTCTTCCCTCTCTTCATAAGGTGGAGCCCGTCTCTGCCCAGCACTCCTCCTTCATGGAAGACCATCCCATGGTCAAAGAATCCAAAGCCTTCTCTCCGACACCACCTGTGTAGCCATTCGTTGACTTCCACGATTCGACGGTCCCTACCCAGGCCTTTTCATTCCACGGGGAGGATGGACAAGAACACTATCTATGTTTCTAATGATTGAATCTCCCATTATTAACACCTGCCTTTTCCACATTACTGGAGTTCCCTCCGCTGGAGAGGTAACCTCAATGTGAGAGGATACCCCAACATCATCTAGAAGGAGGGTCCCAACTATGGGAAGATTTCCCTCTGTTCTCATTGACTGTTCTCCTTCTCTGGGCCTTTCATCCTCCTTAACAGCGCAGGGGCTGTCTGACCAGACGTGAGACAAATCTACAGTGTCCCGGAAAGCCTCAGGAACATACCTCTCTGCCTCCCTTAGCTCCTCCAGTTCCTCCACCCTGGCCTCCAAAGACCATATGTGGTCTCTGAGGGCCAGGAGCTCCTTGCACCAAATGGACAGATATGCCACCCGCCCACAGTGCAGGTAATCATACAAGCTACACTGAGCGCAACTGGGTAGCTCCCCTCTGCTTCTGGGCCTCTGCCTGCATTTTCTCCTACAGCTACCTAGGTTAATGATAGGGTTTTTGTTTCAATCAAGAAATTTTAAAAAAATGGCATGTGTACCTCACCCGCTTTCCACTCCCCTTCCAAACTCCCTCTTAAAACTCCCTGTTAGCGGTCCCTGGTCACAAAGCTCCCTGGTCACTTGCTCACTACTTTATAAAGCCCTGGCCTTCTTGATAGTCCCTCCCCCTGACTAAGGCTCAGACAATGAACAGAGATATCTAGATTACATACCTTGTTTAGAAGCTCAAAGCTTCCAACTGCCGCCCACAGAACACAGTCCTTCAAACAAACAAACAAACAAACAAACAAACAAACAAACAGAAGCTCAGCACACAGCAAGTAACCCCCAAACACAAACACACACTACAGACATCCACTTACCCCAAGGGTCCCATATGTGCACCTCCTTCCCCTGGAGAACTCCCTCTTGAAACTCCCTGTTAGTGTTCCCTGGTTGCAAAGCAGCCTTCCCCTGACTTCCAGACCACTAAAAGATACTGAAACTTTCTGACACAAGGTGGCTTTCCATTAGTCCCTGTGTGAACAGGGTTCTGGATCAGTTTTGGTAAACAGAAGCCAAAGTCAAAAAAAGAAACTACAGGGCTGAACTTCTTTATCATACGTGCACAAAATGTACCTGATTTTTCTATATCTAATCTTTTAGGAAGCCTGGATGATAAACCAAATGTTTCATTTGGAAAGTGCTAATACAAGAATCTGCTGCAGGAATTGAGAACATTCTACTGGAGTTTGTTGTTGAGAGTTTTGAAACTGTTTTTCACAACGGGACTGTTGTGTTAAACAGTGATATCGCCTTTGAGACAAATAACTTAGAATCATAGAATCATAGAAGATTAGGGTTGGAAGAGACCTCAGAATGCCATCTATGCAACCCCCTGCTCAAAGCAAGACCAAGCCCAATAAACCATTCCCAAAATCATCCCAAACTAAATCAAAACGTAGCGTCTTGCACGGATGATTTTGGAGTTGCTTTTAAGATGGAATTTTTATAATACACACTGGCCATTTCTGTGGTCAAAGACACCAAAAATAGGTGTTGAGATTTGATGTTGGAGTTTGTGAAACAGGACAACCAAGTTTAGCAGTTTTGGGTTGAAGATCTCGAACACACTGATGCCACTGAGGAGAAAGACTTTAGCGAACTTGGCTTGTTTTCTCTTTCTTTGCTGTCACGACCTTTTAGCAGTGGGGAAGCAGAAAGACTGTTTTCTCAGATGAACTGGATAAAAACAAAAGTTCACAACAAGATGCAAAAGGAACTTTAAAAAACATTCTTCATGTCAGGGCGTAGATGCAATGATACAAAATCTGTTGTGAAGAGTTTACATCAATGAAAGAAATGATTGCACGTGTCACTACTGATGTATAACCAGCAGCAGAAATATTCTACTTCTGACGAAGACGGCAGAGATGAAATGTTGCCTTTTAGAGGCTAACAGAAACAAACTAATTCAACTCAAAATATGGACATTGGCGACCATGATTCAATGTCTTAGAAATAAATAATCTCGTACTGTTATTGTTGTTTTTGCAATACGTACGTTTTGAGCTACATCTCGGTTATTTTTAACACTGTCATTCACCATTTTTGGTTTCAAACATCTGCCCACCCTCAGTCGGGAGACAAGTACCAGTACTAGGGTTTTGAATGTTAATTTGATTTTCATCTCACTTTGTTGCTAATGTGAGTGAACTCCTGCTGGGGCTTGTGGGGATTTTTGGTTGTTTGTTTGTTTTTTGAAAATCAGATCTCTACTATCTATCAAAGAAAAAATTCATTTGCTACTTGATGTATAGACCACTGTGTTAATATAAAAACCCACCCCTTTGTTTCAATAAATAGATTGGGCTTCTTTAGGGTTAGTTTTTAAGTGAGTTTGGGCCATTAATGCAGTAGAAATCTGGCAACCACAAGCCCAGAGATATGCCAGAGGCAGCAGAGGAGCACAGAGGCAGAGGTCGGGGGCTGAAGCAGACCAGAGGCAGGAGCTGGGGCAGCATAGAGCAGCTACTCCTCTGGAGAATCAGGGCTGAGCTACAGCACGCAGCTGCGGGGCCAGAGTCAGGACAGTGGGTGTCGGCCCTGGCACAAGTAACACAGCAGCCGAGGATGATGAGTGGGTGGAGGAAGCAAGGTGGGGCCATGGGCAGAGGGCCCAGCACAGGGAGAGGTTGCTAGACAGGAGTGCTTTGAAGGCTGGACTCAGAGAGGGGGCTGTGAACCCGATGCAGGGGGAGGGTGATGCTGTGGGGAAGGTGCCTGCCACCTAGACCTTTAGGGCCTGTGGCCACCCACAGAGCAAGTGTTTTACCCATGGTATCAGCACAGCGCATCCAGGGCTGGGAGAGAGGCCTGGGATGTGTGAGGAACAGACTATGAACTTTTCTTGCATCCCAGAGATGTGTGGTTTTGGTGTTTCCCTTGCCCATAGAGTGAGATCCTTGTTTCCCTGAACATTTTCCATTTGTTCCTTATTTTTCTTACCATTGCTGTTTAATAAATGAATGTCATGAAGTGATCAGCAGGTCAGGGAAGTGCTGGTGCAGAGAGAGTGCCCCAGAGTGTGGGCCCCCTAGCCCTTCATAGAATCATAGAATCTCATGGTTGGAAGGGACCTCAGGAGGTCATCTAGTCCAACCCCCTGCCCAGAGCAGGACCAACCTCAATTAAATCATCCCAGCCAGGGCTTTGTCAAGCCTGTCCTTAAAAACTTCTAAGGAAGGGGATTCCACCACCTCTCTAGGTATCACATTCCAGTGCTTCACCACCGTCCTAGTGAAAAAGTTTTTTCCTAATATCCAACCTAAACCTCCCCCACTGCAACTTGAGACCTTGTCCTGCAACTACTCCTTGTCCTGTCATCTGCTATCACTGAGAATAGTCTAGATCCATCCTCCTTGGATCCACCTTTCAGGTAGTTAAAAGCAGCTATCAAATCCCCCCTCATTCTTCTCTTCTGTAGACTAAACAATCCCAGTTCCCTCAGCCTCTCCTCATAAGTCATGTGTTCCAGACCCCTAATCATTTCTGTTGCCCTTCGCTGGACTCTTTCCAATTTCTCCACTTCCTTCTTGTAGTGTGAGGCCCAAAACTAGACACAGTACTCCAGATGAGGCCTCACCAATTTCGAATAGAGGGGAATGATCATGTCCCTCAATCTGCTGGCTATGACCCTACTTATACACCCCAAAATGTCATTGGCCTTCTTGGCAACAAGGCACACTGTTGACTCATATCCAGCTTTTCGTCCACTGTCACCCCTAGGTCCTTCTCTGCAGAACCGCTGCCTAGCCATTTGGTCCCTAGTCTGTAGTCGTTCATTGGATTCTTCCGTCCTAAGTACAAGACTCTGCACTTGTCCTTGTTGAACCTCATCAGATTTCTTTTGGCCCAATCCTCCAATTTGTCTAGGGCCCTCTATATTCTATCCCTACCCTCCAGCGTATCTACCACTCCTCCCAGTTTAGTGTCTTTCGCAAACTTGCTGAGGGTGCAATCCACACCATCCTCCAGATCATTAATGAAGATATTGAATAAAACCGGGCCCAGGACCGACCCTTGGGGCACTCCGCTAGATACCGGCTGCCAACTAGACATGGAGCCATTGATCACTACCCGTTGAGCCCGACAATCTAGACAACTTTCTACCCACCTTCTAGTGCATCCATCCAGCCCATACTTCTTTAACTTCCTGACTAGAATACTGTGGGAGACCGTGTCAAAAGCTTTGCTAAAGTCGAGGAATAACACATCCACTGCTTTCCCTTCATCCACAGAAGCATTTATCTCGGCATAGAAGGCCATTAAATTAGTCAGGCATGACTTTCACCTTTGTGAATCCATGCTGACTGTTCCTGATCACTTTCCTCTCATCTAAGTGCTTCAGAATTGATTCCTTGAGGACCTGCTCCATGATTTTTCCAGGGACTGAGGTAAGGCTGACCTGCCTGTAGTTACCAGGATCATTCTTCTTCCCTTTTTTAAAGATGGGCACTACATTAGCCTTTTTCCAGTCTTCCGGGACTTCCCCCGATCGCCATGAGTTTTCAAAGATAATGGCTAATGGCTCTGAAATCACATCCGCCAATTCCTTTAGCACTCTCAGATGCAATGCATCCGGCCCCATGGACTTGTGTACGTCCAGTTTTTCTAAATAGTCCCGAACCACTTCTTCCTTCACAGAGGGCTGGCCACCTCCTCCCCATGCTGTGCTGCCCAGTGCAGTCCTAAAAGATCACAGTGAGACTGGGGGTCAAACGCAATGTGTGTCATGGACAGTCCAGGTGAAGACCCAGGGTGACGTCCTAAAGGGGGCACTGTTTGATACCTCCCACCTGATCTGATCTGCCAACCAAGAGCCAGCTGGGCTTACAGAGGCAGGCAGGCAGGCAGGCAGACAATAGACATGCAGCACTGGAAAGAGTGAACCCATGCGCCAGCTTGAGCAGGCAGACACTCATCCAGATAACTCCTCCAATGGAAGCAGGGGTGCACAGGGCTCCCCACTCTTCCAGGACAGAGGGCCCACTGCATTACAGTCATGCCTGGAGTGGGGCTGGGCTGGAAGAGGCTCCCAATCAGATCTCTCAGACGGGTGGCTGAGGTTGGTGGGGGGAAGGATGAGGGGTGCACGTTCCAGCAGGTCTATGTGTCCTAGCTGAGCACTTGGAGCCTCCCGGCTATCTAAGTTGCAGTGGGGGTGGGCCTGCACTATTGTCCCCTAAGAGCCCCATACTTGCTCAGGAAAGGGCTTGCTCTTTCTCCCTGGCAGTGTTGGTAGGTAGGGGAGCACACACCTGGCTCCACACAGGTTAGCACCTGTGATAAATGACGGGGGGAGGGTAGCTCCCTTTTATGATCACCCAACCATTCAGTTAGCTACAGAATCCTCCTTAGCAGCTGTACCCTGATTGCCTTGCCTGTAAAGGGTTAAAAAGTCTCACCGCTATGAAGTGAGTGGGCACCTGGCCAAAAGAGCCAATGGGAAGGCCAGAACTTTTTTTTAAAATTGTGAATCCCCCCTCCCCTCGCTTTGTCTGATTATCGTTCTCTCGGCTAGAGAGAAAGAGGCAGCAGCTACACTGTAAGAGACTTGAGGCCAGGTATGAAAAATCGTCAGTATCATACCTAGAAAATACTCATTTAAAACCTCAGATATGTAAGTAGATACGGAAATGTCTAGGAAGATGCAATTAGGTTTATCACTTTTTATTTCTTTATGGCTTGTGGACTCCTCTGTGCTAACCCTAGGTGCTTTTGTTTTGCTTGGTAACCTTTAAGCTGGACCCCAGAAAAGCTATTCTTGGTGCTTAATTCCTGCAGTTACTCTTTTAAAATCTAGCAACAACCTGAGTTTCCAGATGTATTTTCTTTCTTCTTTTTTAAATAAAATTTACCTTTTTAAAGAACATGATTGGATTTCTGTGTCTTAAGAGGGTTGTGCCCATGCTTGTTAGTTAGCTGGTGGCAACAGCAATTTTCTTTTTTCTTTTCCTTTCTCAGCTCTTCCCTGGATGGGTCATGAAGAGGCTTGAGGGTACCCCACAGGAAGGAATTCCCAAGTGCCCCTTCCTGGGCTCTCAAAAGGGGCTCTGCACTTGGGTGGTGGCAGCAGCTACCAATCCAAGGTCTGAAAAAAGCTGTAACCTTGACAGTGTAATACAAGCCTGGAGTGGCAAATACTAATTTGTAGAGTCCTTGCGGGCCCCCACCTTCTGCACTTGAAGTGCCAGAGTGGGGAATCAGTCTTGACAGCACCATACAAACCGAGGGAGCTGCAGTCTGCTCCCATCCCTCCCCAGCAGAGGTGGTAAGTCAAAAAAATGGCAAACTGGCAGAAGGATCAGAATCTGTGGGGACCATGGGCTGTTATAACAGGGATAAGGGAGAGGCAAGACAGAATTAGGGGGAGAATTCCAGTACAAAAGTTTGAGAACCACTGAGACACTTGGCATCAGAGAGACTTGGTGGGATAATACACATGACTGGAATATTGGTATCACAGGGTACAGCCTGCTCAGGAAGGACAAGCAGGGAAAATAGTGAGGAGGTGTTGCTTTATATAGTAAGAAAAATGTACATACTTGGACTGAGGTTGAGATGGAGATAGGAGGCAGACTTGCTGAATGTCTCCAGGTAAGATAAAAGGTGTAAAGTCAAGGTTGATGTCATGGTAGGGGGTCTACTGCAGACCACCTAACCAGGAAGAAGAGGTGGATGAAGATTTTTTTAAACAACTAACAAAACCATCCAAAGCACAGACTGCGTAGTTATGGGGAACTTCATCTACTGCGACATCTGTTGGGAAAATAACATAGCAGGGCCCAGATCATCCAACAAGTTTCTTGGAATATGTTGGAGACATTTTTATATTTCAGAAGGTGGACAAAGCTACTAGGTTAGAGACTGTTCTGCATAAGAACTTAAGTAAGAATGGCCATACTGAGTCCCACCAAAGGTCCATCTAGCCCACTATCCTGTCTTCTGACAGTGGCCAGTGCCCCAGAGGAAATGAACAGAACAAGTAATCATCAAGTGATCCAAAATATTTTACAGAAGTACCCAAAGCACCCTTCGTTAAATGTCAGAAAACATGGGTGAAGTGGGGAGGGTAGAAAACAGTGGACTGAGAAGAAGGAGGAGAAGAAGAGAATCTTTCACCCACACAACTGCCTCTCGGGCCACCTCCCAGAGGACCTTTATTTTCTTAACCAATGCCTGAACTTCCACCCCCTTCTTTTTTAACGGAGGGTGTGTTTGATCTCAGGACCGTATCCACCCAGCGCTAAACCACAGGCCAGTCCCAAGGCTTTTCTCATGTCTGTTGCCTTTTTGAAGGTGTCCTGTCCCCATGGACATGGACCGCGTTCTGCTAACCATTTACCAAAGAGGGTAGGGTACTCAGCCATCCCCCATCCCTTTGGGTCCCCTAAAATCTCATTGGGATGGACCCTCATACCTGGAATGGGCCCTGATTCTCCCATGTCCTTTTATCCAAAAGGACACTTACCCCAGGGATTCCAAAATCCCCACCACCAGTTCCTGACTACATCTAAATGGTTCATTGAACTTACAATGGTCCATGGTGAACAGCAGTGATCAACCTCTGCTCTGTCTCTGAATCCTGTTTGTGATGCCAAATGGTGGGGCATCCCTTGTCTTCAGACACGACCAATGGCCACACAGGAAGATGAGGAGATTGGAGCCTTCAGTTATGGCTTGGTTTATTGTAACAGGAGCTCAAGTACACCCTGCAGAAGCATAGCTGTACCACTCATTCACCCCCCGGCACACATCCCTGGAAGTGAACCCTGAGGTTTGTTTGCATTTCCCCTTTATTGTAAGCATTAGCCCTCCCCCTACCCAGATGAGCAGTTCTTCTCTTGGTCCAGGCCCAATAATTATCCTCTATTACCTTAAATTCTCCACCCCGTTTATGTTGACCTCTGCCATGAACTTTTGCTTCCTTAGGGGGGTTGTTTATGAGCACTTGGTTATATTCTATAAGTGGAACACCTGCAAGCTCTCTGTTTTGAGGTTTCCTGTCATGCACCATCTGCCAGCAGCTCATCAGACAGAGATAGGCCCCCATACCCTGTGTTTGCACTTTGTCAGACATGAGACCTGTCTGGTAAACTGTAACATCAGCCCCCCACAATTACCACCCGGAAAAAGGAATTTCATAAGCTCATTTCCGCATTTGGCTCACAGCGAGGGTTCCAGGACTATGCCTATACTGTAATAAAGCTGGTTGGGTGCCTTTGTCACGGAAACGTTCTGGTGTTGTTGTTTTTTTTATGAATAGCATTGAGGTCTGCTGAATTAGCAGGTTGCCTTACCTGTGAATACTGATAACAGTGGAGCTCCAAGGCCAGAAGCACTGAGCAGCCTGAACCGTGTTACCGAGGCAACGACATTCCAGCCTTCAGCACGTAACAACAGCCGGCTGACACTCTGAGCCCAGGGGTGAGTTGCACACTCCTGACTTATATCCAGCTTCTTGTCCACTGTAATCCCCAGGTCCTTTTCTTCAGAACTGCCGCTTAGCTAATCAGTCCCCAGCCTGTAGCAGTGCCTGGGATTTTTCCGTCCTCAGTGCGGTATGCCCTTGTTGCCAAGAAGGCTAATGGCATATTGGGCTGCATTAGAATGAGAATTGCCAGCAGATTGAGGGAAGAGATTATTCCACTCTATAGGGCACTGGTGAGGCCACATCTGCAGTATTACTCCCAGTTTTGGGGTTAGGAGGGAATTCATGACCACCACCAACTGTTGCCTCTTCTTGGGAGTGATGGTCGTGGAACCCGCATCCCTGGAACAATGCATCCCATGCCTTCCAGTCGATGGGGTCTCCTTCTGATCCCTTCACACAGACGGCTCCTCCAAACTGTCACCAGTGTTTTTTGATAGCACTGACCAATGTTGTTTGGCTGTGTGCATACCCTTGTGTGTGTGATGTTTCAGTTTCTGCATGTAACTGAGACAACACTGTGATCAAAGATATTAACACAACCACGGATTAGATAAGCAACGAAGGCACCCGAGCCCCAGTTTATTATAGTGAAGCACAACGAGGAGCATCCTATATCTTAGAGGACCCTTCAAATATGAGCACTCCAATACAATGGAATGGCGGGAACACTGAGTGGACCTGTCAGCATCCCCTGGGCTGAACAAGCTGTTTTATTGTACTCTGTTATTTACACCATACTGGGAGTAGGGTTTGTACTGCCCCCCTGACGCTTGTGCTCCTCACCCTCTGACAAGGTCATGTACCACCCTGTGATGTCACCGAAGCCTACCCATCTCCATGTCTGGGGTGGTATAACCAAAATATTTCTGTTCATTGTGTCATGATACCTTGGAGGTCAGAAGGTTCTAGTTATCTCTCTGGTGTCAGGATTTCTCAGTGCTTCATGTCCCAGGGGCTCCTAATGCTAGGCACAGGAGTCTATGATTCTATCCTAGATGTGTTTATTTTGCAACCTCAGCTCTTTTCCTGCCAGTGGCTGGACTTTTCCACACACACAGTCTGACCGAGAGGTTGGCTGAGCTATGCTGCACCTGTGAGCAGTGCTTGCTTCTAGCCACAACTCTTGCTCAGGTTGAAGACTTAGCTCTGGGCCTCTAGTGCAAGGTCTTGTTTCAGACTCTCTTTCTACTGGACAAACCGTTCTTTAACATAGTACCCGTACAGAAAGCCTGAAAACAGTTTCTGACCTCTATGGGCATTGGGGGTACATGAGTTCTCCTCTTTCTTCTTCTGGAGGTCACATGTTGCCAATTTTCTTCCCGCTTCTGTGCTGCCCTCTATGATTCTTCAGCACGCTGGGCCTGCAGAACCAAATGAAGAATGTCTTTATTTTGTCTGTTGCAATGCAGGGTTGATACTTGGGTCTCTAGTACTTTAACCTTCTCTTCCGATATGGAGACCAGCTTGCACTTCAGACAGACAAAGTCGCTTCTATCCTCTGGGAGAAAGACAAACATGGCACATCCTTTGCAGGTCACAACAGCTGATCATTCACTATCCATATTGTCTTCCTTCTAAAATCCTCTTCATATGTTGTATTTACTGCTCACAGAAATCTGAAAGGCAAAAAACTCTGTGGCAACTCCCCCCAGGCAAATTCCTTGTGTTTGCCTCTCCTCTGATTGTCGCTTCAGATAGCCTTTGGATAATGGCTGCTTTAACTCAGCAGGGCATCCAAAGTCATGTGACCAGACCACATGACAAGGAACTCCATTATGGGTACCTGTATTTTTGCCATAAACTAGACAGGGAACTGTTTTTTGGAACAAAGAATTTCCTCCTTATGTTTAATGTATATAAGGTTGAGTGTGACATCATCTAGTGGCCTCACTCCCCACACAAGAGAACTCCTGGAAACACCAGAGAAAGACAATGAGGAGTCTGGTGGCACCTTAAAGACTAACAGATGCATTTGGGCATAAGCTTTTGTGGCAAGTTGTATCTGAAGAAGTGGAGTTTTTTTTATCCACTAAAGCTTATGCCCAAATAAATCTGTTAGTCTTTAAGGTGCCACCAAACTCCTCATTGTTTTTGTGGATACAGACTAACATAGCTACCCCTCTGATACTTGTCACCCGACAAAAAAAGACTGAAATGGGGGAAGTGCTGGTCCAAGGCTTAAACCATTTCTAGCCTGTGTATGGAAACCGGGTGGACTGCTTGTACCATCAGCCAGGATGAAAAACTGCTAATTCATATCCAATCTATCAAGTATTTTAGGCTTAGTTTGCGGTGTTTTTTATTTGCTAGATATCTGTTTTGACCTCATTATAATCAGTTTTACTCGCTTAAAATCCATATTTTTGTAGTTACACTTATTTTTTCGTTTATCTAAATCAGTGTGCCCTTTAGTGTCTGGAGAAAATCTCAGCTTGATTAACACAGACTTATTGCATATTCTTCCCCCATCAAGGGGAGGGCAAACTCTATTAATGAGCTCACATCATACAGATCCCTGTGCAGTGCAAGACAGTATAAATGTGTGTTTATATTCCAGTGGGGGTTGTGAGTCTCATGAGTTGGGAAATTGGCTGATGTCCATTGTCTGCACTTGGGTGGCTTAGGTAAGACTCAGGAAGCTCAGTTTGGGTGTGTGGTCCCTCTGCTGTCATGCTGGGTAATAATAGGGCCTGGAGAGGCTGTATCACCAGCAAAGCAGTGTGAACAAGGGCCAACCCAGTTGGGTGATTCGAGGAGCACAATAGTTTGCACGGCTCCCAGATGGCTCCCCATAGCTGACATCCCATAACACTCAGACTCTCTGGAGTGCAAAGTAGGCCCCCAGGCATCTGTGATGCAAGCACAGGGGAGGGACTGCAACCAGAAGAAAAGATCCAGACATAGCAGTTGTTTGGTTCCTTTACCAGTTTGTTCTCGCCCCAGCAGGGCACGCCTATATAAAATAAAATAATAAAATAAAAATGTCCCCTGGGCAACAGATTTGGGAATCTAAATGAATTCTAGGTGATTCTGGACTTCCAAGTGGTGAAGGAATCACAGAGTGAGTGGAGAAGCCCCATTTCAGAGGCTACACACAGAAAAGAAAGCCATCTTCAATTGCTAGGCTGAACGGTCTGCAAGATTCAGTTTGCTCTGATAATCTGAGCTCCTGGTGTCTGTATATCATTTCTTCACTCCCTCGAGAGGCTTTCAGGATAATTTTTTCCAGGGTCTATTTTCCGCTCTTTAGAGAGCTCAGGGAATTCGCCGGGACTCCTGGCCTACCAGAGAGTCCTCAGGGACTGTACAGGAGAATCATAAAGGATGCTGTCCAGCATGCCGAGTGGGAGATGTGAAATTCCTACACTGATTCTCAGGGCTCTACCTTCCTGTAACTGGAAGGAGATTTCCTCTCTCTGTTGACCAGGATTTTGGTGAGTTGCTTGTTTCTGCATTAAAGTTAGTGCTCAGGGCTCAGTCAGAGACAAGGAACTGATTTGAAAAACAAGAATTTGTCTAAATGATTTCTAGTCCATTTGTAGTTTCAATTTACGAGGTAAATCCTTTGGTCTTTCTGACAATACAGAACAGTTCAAGCTGCCGTGCTGGTGAAGTTCTGCCCAGATGGTTCTTGACTTGAACCTTGGAACCCTTCCGGTATCCTTCTATCTGTCTCATTAGCACCCTGGTCTCTGTGGTTAGATGTTTGGCTGTGTGCTGTCCCAGCTCTGCGCACACAACTGGCACTGAGGAATGTAGGTTTATGATTGAGCTTTGGGGGCAATTTTAGAGAATTAATATGTCTGGATAATATAGATATGGTGTGTATATTTGTATGATACATATGGGTATGTGTGCATAGAAAGTAGGTGTATATATGAGAGCAATTTATATCTAAACAACAATCCGTTTCCAGTCTGGGTGGTGAGGTTTGTCCCTTGTGGCAAATTCCTATTAGGGCAAATACGGTTACCACTGTGTTATTATTGGCAGTAGCTTGAGTGTTCTGAAATACTGGGACTGACATTACAGTGTGTTCCACAGTGCTATGTGTGTGAGAAGTAAAACAGAAATTTGGAGTAATGCTATTACAGATGTGGCCTGTATATATAAATGTCCCTATTTATAAACGTAATGAGTTACTGCACAGTACTGTTCATTCATGTCAGAGGTTACCCATACTGCTGGTTGTCACCCTTTGGTAAATTTCACTGGGCAGGAAACAGGAACGGCTTCTCTGACCAGTTGGTTGTGTTGCTCTGTGGTACACCGGTAGCTTTGCGGCGTCAGGATTTAATGGTGATAGCCAGACACTGAGCAAGATCGTTTTGAATAACAGGTGCCTTACTTAGTATCAGTCACACTCTGGGATTAGTAATATTACATCCTATCAGCAAATTTATTCACCCGATTTATAGTTACCATGTTGTACAGGGAGATGTCAGCAAACCAGAAAAGTGCCTGAAACCACTATGGCTTATTGTGAAAAGCAGCCAAGTCAGCAGGCCGTAAAGTGGCCATGTGGCAAACTCAGCTGACCAAGGCAGGAGGGGAGGGGGTTTTGAGTGCCACAGAAAGGGCAGCTTGACCCCCCATTCCTTCCTGATAAGAATTGTGTTGAAGTTGCTGATACATGCATTTTAGATGAGCTAGATGTGCCACAAGAATGTCAATTGGGCCTCAAGGCTGCAAACTCTGGAAAAACCCACACCTGGTTAATCAATAATCAGAGGAAAGCCTCTTGCTTGACCATTGGAACTGCTTGCTTAACAAGTGCTGTTGCTCTGGGTGTACCCATACACACAGTGTGTGGGTTCAAGGGCTGCTACACAGAAATAACTCACAAGCTGAGAAGTATGCACATTATATTATGAGACTGGGGAACTCTGGGATATGTTAGGATGTAGATAAATACAGCTGCCATGTGCAGGAGCCACAGGCAGATGCCTGAAACAATGTGCCATTGTGAGACAGATGTAAAACCCAGTGTGCTCTGGGATATTTTGCTAGCCAGCTCTGTTAGCCATTAATGACATGAGTTTTATGAGATTTTATGGGGTCAGGTCATTATTTTTCTCATCTAAAATGTTCAGCCATGCAGTGCCTCACATAGATTCCAAGATCAGAAGGGACTATTGTGATCATATAATCTGTATAACACAGGCCTGAGAATTTTCCCGAAATTATTCCTAGAGCAGATTTCTTAGAGAAACATCCAACCTTGATTTAAAAATTCTCAGTGAGAGAGAATCCTCCAGGAACCTTGGTAGATAGTACCAATAGCTAATTACTCTCTCTGTCTCTTCAACGCTTAGCTGGGCAGTCGGCCATAGCAATCGTTCAGCATTTGGTCAGTTCTGGCACAACCGCAAAGGTTTGATGGGCTGACAGTCCAACATCAGAACAGACTTGATTACTCTCACTGTTAAATGTATGCTTTGGGTAGAGTCAGAATTTGTTTAGCTTCAACTTAGAATCATAGAATAATACAAATATAGGACCAGGAGGGACCTTGAGAGGTCATCAAATGGAGTCCCCTGCACTCACAGCAGTACCAAGTACCATTGGATTCAGCCATTGGATCATTTTACTCCTGTGTATGCTAGGCTGAAAAACGTATGATTAATATTTGTTCCTCATGTAGGTACTTACAGACTGTTACCAAGTCACCCCTTAACCAACCTTGTTAAACTGTTACACTGAACAGATTGAGCTCTTTGAGTCTACAACTGTAAGGTCGGTTTTCTGATCTTTTAATAATACTTCTGATTCTTCTATGAACCTTCTTCAGTGTATCAACATCCATCTTTAATCGTGGACACCCGAACTGGACACAGGATTCCAGCAGCAGTCGCAATAGTACCAAAGACAGAGGTAAAATAGCGTCTATGTCTCTTTGAGATTGCCCTGGTTATCATCCCCGGGTAACATGGCCTGTTTTTGCCACGGGGTAACACTGGGAGCTCAAGTTTAGCTTATTATCTCTTCACAACCCCAAATCTTTTTCAGAGTCATTGAGCATCCCATGATAGTCCACCATCATGTAAGCATCACCTACTTTCTTTGTTCCTAGATGTAGATATCTACATTGCTCTATTAGAAGACATATCATTTGCTTCAACCAGTTTAGCAACTAATACAGATTGCTCTGAATCAGTGACCTGTCATCTTCATTGTATTTTCTATATGATTCCCCATCCCACTCCTCCTGCATCCCAATTTTTTTCCTTAGTTTCTCTTGGTGTTTGCACTGGGAGAAGGGTTTCTCAGTGATACATACCATGATCCATAGGTCACTGTCCTGAGTTCATACAGTGAAATTAGAAACTTGTAAGGTGTTTAAGGATTTCAAGCTTTTCTCTCCAATAGGCATGCAAGTTGCAGTTATGAACATTGAAGTTAATCTGCTATCATGTTACTGATTCACCTGGCTTGTTTTTTTCCCTGTGAGGACTTCTCTGGACTTGCCTATGACCTAAATAATTTGGTACCATTTGCAAATTTTGCCACCTCACTGATCACCTCCCTTTCTATATTCTTAATCACTATAAGATATTTACCGTATTATTTTTTATAAAGTGTATAACCCCCCTCACTGTGCTTTTCTTCCTTCACAGGCATCTTGAGCATTTCTTAGACGATCAGGACATCAATCACCCCATGGCTGTTTTCAACCTCACCCCCGCTGACCCTTCAACATTCACTCTAAGCGGTATTCCTGGCCTAGAAACTGCCCACATTTGGATTTCCATCCCTTTCTCTACATTCTACACTATCAGCCTGCTGGGAAATTGCATGGTCCTGTTTGTTGTAGGCACAGAGCAGACCCTATACAAACCGATGTACCAGCTGCTCTGCATGCTGGCACTCACAGACATCAGCATGTCTACATCTGTTGTGCCGAAGGCACTGTGTATATTTTGGTTCAACTTGAAAGGCATTACTGTGGGTGGCTGCCTCACCCAGATGTTCTTTCTTCATGCAGCTTCTGTTATGCAGTCAGCCGTCCTCGTGACAATGGCCTTCGATCGCTACGTTGCTATATGTGACCCTCTGAGATATGCCACCATCCTCAACAATGCACAAATAGCTAAACTGGGGCTTCTGGGTTTGATAAGAGCTGTTCTCTTCATTCTGCCCATGCCCCTGCTCCTGAGCAGGCAGCCATTCTGTGCCAACCACATTATCCCCCACACGTACTGCGACCACATAGCTGTGGCAAAGATGTTTTGTGGGGACATCACAGTCAATAGGTTGTACGGCTTGGTGATAGCACTTGTAGTCGTCGTGTTAGACCTGATGCTCATTGCCCTGTCCTATGGTCTGATCATAAGGACCGTGTTCAGAATCTCCTCCAAGAAAGCCCACCAGAAAGCCCTCAACACCTGCACAGCTCACATCTGTGTCATGCTGATGTCTTATACTCCCTGCCTTTTCTCCACTCTGACACATAGGTTTGGTCAGGGCATCGCTCCCCACATTCACATCATCTTGGCCAACCTCTATTTCTTCATCCCCCCCATGCTCAATCCAATCATTTATGGGGTCAAAACTAAAGAGCTTTGTGACAAAGTGGGCAAATACACCTTCAGAATGTGCTCACCTGGGGCCACTGACTTTAAACCTGCATGATAAGAGAAGGAAGGATATTTCCTCAGTAATCAAGGGTGCTCTGTCCCAGTTTGGCTCAGCTCAGCATTGTAGAAGTTCACAGTCTGAGAAGTTCCTCACACCTAACATATTATCACTCCATCACCAAGCATGGCTCTCTCCAAACTTCCCTCTTTCTGACCATCACCTCATCTCTTTCAGTGTCACCAGCAAGACTCTATCCCCACACACCCTGTCACTCAGACATTTGATGAGTTTCAGACCACCAAAAGATACTGCAGCTTTCTGAAGCAAGGTGACTTTCCATTAGTCCCTCTGTGAACAGGGTTCTTGATCAGTTTGACAAACTAAAACTGCACTTTCTGATAGCCAAAACAAAGAAATCATCTACAATGCTGAACTTCTTTGTCATATGTACAGTGATCTGGTGAGCAAAATTTACCTGATGTTTCTCCTTCCAATACTTCAGGATGCCTGAGGATATTCCAAATGTTTGAAATGGAAAGTGTTAATACAGGAAAGCAGCTGTAGAAATTAGGAATGCTCTACTAGAGCTTATTGGTGAGAGTTGTTAAAGTGTGTGTTTTTGAGAACTGGACTGTGTTACCCTGGATTTGAGGGATGTGTAACCCAGAATGTGATCAAGATAATGGCAACCCTATGATGTGTATTCAGCCACTATTCATTAATAAAATAGGACACCACATAGTTAAGGGTTAATTGGAAAGCAGGCTTTTAGATGCAAGTTCAAAACCTAGCTGGAAGCTTCTGCTAATCAGAATGGGAGGAGTGGACAGACAAGTAAATAAGTGAGAACAGAAGAACATAAATGGATGAAAACCTTGAGTCTAGATGCCTCTGATATTAGAAGTTTATTTAAAATTAGGAAAAGTGATGATCCTGGAGGGGTCACTGACCTATGGGTTTTTTTTTTAGAGGTTATAAAAGATTATCAAATACAGTGTACTTTGGAGCAGTCCTCTGAAGCCATCTTGAGAGTCTTTTTTCCTGACACGCTGTCTCCCCAGTGGGTGAGCAAATGGCCACTGTGAATCTGTTGTTAATTATTCAATACCGTACCAGATGTTAGGTAAATATCTGGGATCTTCTAAACCTATTGCTTATGTCTTTGTGTGCTTAAATCAAATACACTGCAGTGTTAGACAAAGGCATACTCACTTGCATTTAATCCTTGATCAGACAGAATTGCTGTGTTCCAGTTGATTTATTCCTGACACCGCCTGGAGTGAAATAGTAAAATTTAAAGTTAATCTCCTGCTGGGGGTTTTGAAAACCTCTGGTAACAGATTTTGGTGAGCCAGCCAGGAGGGGAATGGAAAGATTAATGCAAGTGGTTTGTTTGTTTGTTTGTTTGTTTGTTTGTTTCAATAGGTCAAGTGGGCAGTGGATCACGGTAGCAAACTGTAATTCTCCATGACATAGTGTGTGAGTTGATTCACTGTCAAATTTTGTTGTTTATTTATGGGCTTGGGCTGAAAAACCTTGTTGAATAAAACATATGTCAGAAGGATAGGGAACACCTGGAGAGAAAGAAAGCTAGAATTAGATTTGGATAAAAACTTGGCAGATTTCATTCATGTGCATGATAATGAAACCTGGGAGCTTCACCGATCCCCGAAGCATTCCTGCAGCTCTGTAAGCATACTGCAACGATGCTGGCAGATAAGCAGATAAAAGTGTTCAAGACAGAAATAGAGAAAGCTGTGAAAGAGAAAGCAATGTGCAGACTGAGGGCAGCTCAGATAGTGGTGATTCAGAAGCAGGTGTGTGACAGTCAAAGATGGAATAACACATTGAAACAGTAAGTGTCAGGATTGAAACAATAGAAAACTGAGGGTGAATGTGCTGTTAGAGCCTTACCAAAATAATTCCAGGATAAGACCCAGGCAGATCTCGGAGAATGTAAGAGTCAAAGTTGTGTGCTCAAACCCATGTGGGAAGAGCAGAGGGAAATAGTGGTTCCAATTTGTGGGCATCATAGCCTTAGAAAGTGGAGTGAGTCAGCATCATATCTCTACTCCTATCCTTCTCATTATGAGAATGGGGGGGTGATTCCCATTAGCTTCCTTTTCTCTTTACTCTTCTGGGCAGTCCCTGTATGGTCCCTGTGATGTTGCACTCTATATGTTTATGGAAATATGCTTAAGAGTATAAATATGAAATAACTGGAATATGCTTTATGCTAGATATGCCATGTAAGATATCTTTGCAAAGGTTATGATCTACTGAATATATTCATCCTATTTGTATGCATGTGTCATTTTTATATCTGAAGTTATTAGTGTTGGCTCTATGCTTGTATTTAAAGTGTTTGCTGTAGGAACCACATAAGGAAGGTTTGGCCAACATGTTGTGAAATGATTATTAAAGTAATTGGGAGTGCTTAACTAACAATGGACTTTGGGAGATGCCAATCCACTTCTGAGCTTTCCTGGGAACATTCCAACTAACATGGAAACAATGGCATTGGCCTGCAAAAAGCTGAATCATTCATGGACACGTGACTTGCCCAGGTGGTTACAAACTCCATCTTGTTGCTGCAATTTTGCACAGAAGAACAAAGGGGTTTCCGCCCACAAGAGAGAGAACATAGAAGGCCCTGGAAGCCTCTACATTTTGTCTTCAGCTGGCTCAAGAGATGGCCTCTCTACCCCAAAGAGATGCCTGAAAGAAACTGAAAAAAAAGGACTGTAACTACGGGGGTGTGGGTGATTGCTGGACCCAGGCCATAACCTACAATGTTGGTCTGAAAAGGATTGGGCCCAGACTAGAAAGGAGTCTAGTCTGTGAAAGAAACTTATTGGAACATTTCTGAGGGTGAGATTTATCTGTATTCAGTTTCTTAATATATTAGGCTTAGACTTTCGTGTTTTGTTTTATTTTGCTTGGTAACTTTGTTCTGTCTGTTATTACTTGGAACTACTTAAATTCTACTTTTTATAGTTAATAAAATCACTTTTGTTTATTAATTACCCCAGAGTAAGTTATTAATACCTGGGGGAGCAAACATCTGTGCATATCTCTGTATCAGTGTTATAGAGGGTGGACAATTTATGAGTATTATTTGGGGTTTAGGCTCCCAGAAAGACTGAGTACTGGGTGCTGGGAAGGTCCCTGTTAACTGAGAAGCCCCTGGGCTAAGTGAACCCTAGATTCTGTGAACTGCAGGGGGGCATGGCCCAACCTCTTGGTCAGTGCTGGAGCCAACTGGTGTGTCTAGCTCAGCAAGGTATGATGGGATAACATGATTTTGTCAATTAATTGATCTTTAAATATTCATGGTAAATAGGCCCAATGGCCTGTGATGCAACGTTAGATGGGGTGGGATCTGAGTTACTACAGAGAATTCTTTCCTGGGTATCTGGCTAGTGAATCTTGCCCATATGCTCAGGGTTTAGCTGATCGCCATATTTGGGGCCGGGAAGGAATTTTCCTCCAGGGCAGATTGGAAGAGGCCCTGGAGGTTTTTCACCTTCTTCTGTAGCATGGGACACGGGTCACTTGCTGGAGGATTCTCTGCTCCTTGAAGTCTTTAAACCACGATTTGAGGACTTTAATAGCTCAGACATAGGTGAAAGGTTTTTCGAAGAAGTGGGTGGGTGAGATTCTGTGGCCTGCGTTGTGCGGGAGGTCAGACTAGATGATCATAATGGTTCCTTCTGACCTTAATATCTATGAATCTATGAATCTATAAGACGGGAGTGCAGGGAAGCATTCTCTGGCGGGGGGTTTGTTCTTAGTGGTATCCCAGCACATCTAATGACAGTCTTGAGGGAGTATCTGTGACCCAACCCATCACCGCCCCTTGCTTGAAATTCTGGAAGAGTTGCAGAAACCCATAGCCCCCATGGTAGTTGATATTGGTCCCCCAGGGAATAACCCAGGAGGGGAAGAATGGGTAGAGGTCAGGCTCTTCACCCCTGACCAGACTAGAGCCTCAGGAAAACTGGTTGAGCCATTAACCCAGAGCACAGCCTTGTAATGGCTGGTCTCACTCTGGCATATGTGGCAGCAATTCCCACTCACCTCTTGGTGCCAGAATACGAGCTCAGGGTAGGGGTTTCTAGATACTTTGGCCCCGAGGGGCCTACTTCTAGATTCATAGTTGTTCTCTGTAATTTCCTCTGCTTAGGTTTTCCTTTCAGCCTAAGTCATGCTTTTCTCATTTCCCATCTTTGCTTCTTCTCCCCCTCTCCACTTTTTCTCTCTCTTTGCTTTTTCTCTTGCCCCCGCTCTCTCTCCCTTCTCTTTCTCCCGCCCACCCCCTCCATTGAAAGTATTTATTGTCTTTGAGGATATAGTTGCCAGGCAATTATAGATTAGTACCTAGGAAGCACTTTTGAGAAAATCAGTAAATTTCCAAATGAAGGATCTGGCCCAAAGATTGTAAAGTTTGTGTCTGCATGAAACAATCTTGTTTAAAGCTATGGCCTCTCCTAAATAAAATGTTGAAGGAGAGCAAAAATGAAAAAGGGAAAGTGAATGAAGTCAGGCGCTTCAAGGGTCAAGTCAAAGCTCTTGACCCCTTGTAGGTGAAAATTTAGAGATATCCCCTAAGGCTTGTCCACCCTGGAATTTTTGTTCAGGCTGACTGAGCATGCAGGAAAACTCCCGAGTGCACCAATACCACAGCCATTTGCCTCCTGTAGGGAGGCCGGACAGCCGCAAATATGGCACCTTTTTATGGCACACTGATGGGTGAAGGAGGTTCATGTTTTATGTGAAGTTTGAGGGAGGGGCTTTTGGACAGAATTATTTGTTAGATACAAGTGCCACTTATTCTTTGATGAGTACTCAGAATAAGAACCTGTTAGACCCTCTGGCTGTAGTTAAGACTTTACAGGGCTTTAATGAGACAAAGAAAGGACAATGCTTTCTGGCACATCCTGGGAGCCAGTGGAGATTTTAGCAAGCACCAGATAGCAGCCCTTAAGGTATCTGAATGTTGCCAATTGCAGAAACACTGGAAGGCGTGGGCCAAGAATAAAACAGAATGTGGCAAAATGGAGGCAGAGACCCTAGTTACAGGCCCCGATACCCCACCCCAGAAACGGAACAGGTATCCAAGGGAGACAGAAGCCGCCTGAAAGAAACAATCCATGGGCTTTTAAAGCCAAGAGATTTTACTGAAACAGTTAAGCCCCAATAATGTTGTTCTCTGGCTGTTCCTTAACAGTGACATCAAGACCTGGAGGCTGGTAGTTAATTTCCCCCCTTGGATTGGGGGACACCACCAATGGCATCCACTGTGTGTGTGTTGGGGAGCAGTGCTTTTCCAGTTTTTGCTTTAGCCAATGCATACTTTGCTATCCTTTTACATTGGGACAGCGATTAAAATTTTGCTTTTACCTTTCAAAGGAAGCAGTTGTGTTTTGCCAGGATGCTGCTGTAATCAAGATGTGGGAGGAGATGCCTGAGAAAGAGACAGTGTGATTTTCTTATGTGTGTAATGTCAATGGACCTGGGTCATCAGCGAGTGGGATTGAACCTGGGATCTTTGGGGCTAAAGACATGATCCTCTACCGCATGAGCTAAAAGCCAGCTGGCCCCCAACTCAGGCTGTAGAGCAGCCAAACTTCACTCTCTCTCTCGTGGTCTCAGTGCCTCAGGGTCACATGTGGATAACATCCTGATTTGTAATGAGACCAGAGAAGAGAATTTGGAAGTATTGGATAGACTGTTACAAAAGATTCAGGAAACCGGGTTTAAAGTAGCCCAAAGAAAGCCCCAGGTGGATTCAATTATTCTGTTTTAGCCTTTGCTCTGTTTCAACTCACATTTGAAAGGAATTGAAATGACGATGTGACATTTCATGACACAAGGGAAGCTGAGACACGTGCTACTAATCATTCGACCCCTCAGGTGCAAGGGATGGTTTTGGAGTCAAGTCAAAGAGCTTGCAGCAGAAGCAAAAAACCTTGTCAGTGGATTCCAAGGAGAGCAGCCAGCGCGGCTTCAGAATTTCGCCATTTTCAAGCTTTCTGTATAAAAATATCATAGAAAATGGTGATTCTGCTTCTCCAGAGGAAAATTCATGTCCTTTTACTTTTGGTGGCCCGTTGGTCACCCTGAATTTTGGGTGTTAGATTGGGCCATGAAGCAGAATCAGAAATGGCATTGCCAAGGCATGTAATGGGAATCATTTCATCTGTATGGCTAGTGGCATCAGCATTATTCTGGTCTAGATAAAGAATTTCTGTTTTATTTAGGTCTCTCTGGTTCTCTTGCAATGATTCTTGAATGTTGAATTGTGGATCACCTATACATTTCTCCTCTGATGTCTCTTCTATGTCCATCTCAGGATTACTGCATGGGTTGCTCTTAACAGATTTCAAGCACTTTTTCATTGCATCTTCACCTTTCTTCACTTGCACTCATTACTTTGGCTTTTCATTTCCTGTTCTGCACACCTGACATCTCTGCTTTAGGTCCCAGTGACATTTTCTTTTCTTCCAAGATTCCTGAAATACCAAAAACCCCAGGTTTCAGAGTAGCAGCCGTGTTAGTCTGTACTCGCAAAAAGATGCATCTGATGAAGTGAGCTGTAGCTCATGGAAGCTTATGCTCAAATAAAGTTGTTAGTCTCTAAGGTGCCACAAGTACTCCTGTTTTTTTTTTTTTTTTTTTTGCAAAAAACCCAGACAACCACCCAATTATAGGACATTTGTCACAGGTTTGCATTCTAGCAGCTTTAAATCTTGAACTCTTTGAATCTCAGCTTCTACTGTCATAGAAAACATATCTGACCTCCCCCCATAATTTCCCATAATTGTGAAAATTAAAAAAGATAAAATACGAAAAAGCTTACAAATAAAGCCTTGCTATTGCCCATCAGTTATAAAAAATAAAAGGAATTCTCCAAGCCTATTTATAAGCCACTAGAGCAGCAGGGTTGAAGTGTGGTAGGGTGGGGGAAGGGAGGGGAGTGTTATCTCCCACTAGAGTTGTCTCCCAGTTTAAGTGCCTGAAACCTGTAAGTCGCAATCCCACGTTATTTGAGCATAAGCTTTCGTGAACTACAGCTCACTTCATCGGATGCATCTTTTTGTGAATACAGACTAACATCCATTGAAGTGAGCTGTAGCTCATGGAAGCTTATGCTCAAATAAATTGGTTAGTCTCTAAGGTGCAACAAGTCCTCCTTTTCTTTTTGCGAATACAGACTAAGACGGCTGCTACTCTGAATCCCACATTGTTCTCACACTAACAGCAGGAACCCCAGTGACTTCCAGAAAACAAAGGAGGTTTGCAGGATATGGGATTAAGTCAGAGATGGGAGTAAAGGAAGGAGTTTATTTATTCTTGATGCAGTATAGAAATGTGTACAGCACTTTCCCCAATAGCATAGCCAAGGCCTTGCCCCAAGGAAGGTCAGTATTCTGTGAAGTACAGCTGGTGGGAACAGAAACAGTTACAAACAGAAAGCCGGAGGGTGGGGACAGGGAATCAGGGATTGAAAGAAATGGAGATGGGTTTCAAGGTGGTCACAGCAGGCAGGCACCATCTACTTAATGGTTAATTTGGCATTAAAAGTCCAAAGCCACTGTGCTGGGAACATCCCTGGTGCAGGGGTCAGCAGGCTCCTCCCCTACCCACTGTGGCCCCCATTCCTATTCGGGGGGGGGGGGAGGCACATGGGGAAGCTGATCTCACACCCATTTACCTCCTGTCCATCTGCCTGCCTGACATTGGGGAGGCAGCCCCAGGGCCAAGCGAGTGAAGCTTCTGAGCCAGGGGAGCAGAGAGGACCCAAATCTGCTGATAGTTGATGTGTGTGTGCAAATTTAATGGTCCCCTCCCCCAATAACTCAAGTCACACACACCCCCTCCCCAGGCAGCCTTATCCTTACCCTCAGTTCCCCATGGGAAAGCAGCTGTTTCTCCTATACCTCTCCCTTCAGAGCTAAAGCAGCAGCTTCTCCCTACATATCCCAGCCATTTGGTCCCTGTGCTGTTTGTTTGGCTCTCCTGGTCCCCAGCTCCAGCACGTGCCGTGCAGGGACCAAAGCACTTGGCAGGCAAACCCTGGGAGAAAACGGTGTGTCCCCACGTGTCCCTCGTCTGCAGGGGGAGGCTGGGAGCAGGCTGAAGTGCCCCCGGGTTAGCATGGTGCTCACCTGTGGGGAGCCAAGTGTTCAATCCCCTCCCTGGCAGGAGGGCCGGGGGAAAAAGCAAGCCCTTTCCTGGACAGGTCTGGGACTCTTAGGGGACAGAGCCACTTGTGTAACTAAGACAAAGTCTATTGGTGCACATAAAAAAATTAATCTGGGGTGGGGCCAGGGATGAGGAGTTTAGGGTTCAGGCAGGCTGCCCCAGGGCTGGGGCCAGAGGACTCACCCGAGGCCTCTCACTGCTAGCAGCAGCTAGCTCTGGGGGAAGGGGCCCTCTCTCCCCTCCAGCATCAGGGAGGTCTGGGGCCATGGAAAGAGGCCCAGGGTAGCCCTGAAAGCCCCAACTCCCTCCCTTCCCCAGTTCCTGCCCACCCTCTACCTCTCTCCTATCCAGGTCCCTGCTGTGTGGCCCTTTGGAGCTGCAGCACAGCTAATCACAGCCTGCTGTGCGGCCGCTCAGCTTAGAGGGACCTTAGGCAGGGAGCTGCACTTAGGGTCGCTGGGAGCTGCCACGGGCTCTCGGGCCTTGCAGTGAGGAGCACTGGGCTAGGGTGTCCCGACTGTGGGCGCTGTCTCCACACGAGCCCTTCCCCTCACCTGCTGATCAAACCACGTACAATGTATTAAACAGCAACTCTACGAAAAATAAGGAACAAATGGGAAAGGTTCAAGGAAAGAAGGGACCCGCCCTATGCGCATGGGAAACACTGCAAACAGCCGTCTCAGGGATGTAAAGAAAGTTCACAGTCTGTTCACACTCTGAAAGTTCACATGTCTCAGGCCTCCTGGCTGTGCTGTGGTGATACCATGGGTCAGGCACCTGCTCTACCAGTGGCCACATGCCCTCAGGTTCTAGCTGGCAGGAGCCTTCTCCCCAGCATCTGCCCTCCCATCAGATCCACATCTCCCTTTCTGTGTCCAGCCTTCAAGGCCCGGCTGGCTAGCAACATCTCCCTGCGCTGGGCCCTCTGTCCATGGATCCACCTTGCTCTTCCTAGCTTAGGGATTGGCAAACTATGGCCTAGGGGCCACATCCGGCACTTCAGGTGTCTTAATCTGGCCCTCAAGTTCCCACCGGGGAGTGGGGTTTGGGGCTAGCCCCACTCCAGCTGGGGTGCGGAGCTGGAGGCTTGACCTGCTCCACATGTGCAGTGGCTCAGCATTGCTCCTGGAAACTGCAGCATGTCCCCCCCTCTGGCTCCTACATGTAGGGGCAGCCAGGGAGTTCCACACACTGACCCCACCCTAAGCGCCAACGGCGCAGCACCCATTGTCTAGGAACTGTGGCCAATGGGTGCTGCATGGGCGGCACCTGGGGACTGGGCAGCATGCAGAGGTGCCTGGCCGTGCCTCCACCTAGGAGACGGAGAGGGACATGCCACTGCTTCCAGGAGCTGCTTGAGGTAAGCACCACCAGAAGCCTGCACCCCTGACCTCCTCCCGTGCCCCAAACGCCACCCCAACCCTGATCCCCCTCCCGCCCTCCAAAGCCCACCCCCAGCCGCAGCCCTCACTCCCTCCCGCACCCCATGAGCATTCATGTCTCTCCATACAATTTCCATACCCAGGTGTGGCCCTTGGGCCAAAAAGTTTGCCCACTCCTGTCCTAGCTGCTCATAATGCTCTGCTGCCATATTACTAGTGGCAGATTTGGTGTCCACTGTCCTGGCTCCCGGTCCTGGTCTGCTCCAGCTGCATCTCCCCAGCTCTGCCTCAGCAACGCTGCTCTGCCACAAGCCCAGCTCTCGCTCTTCTGGCTCCGTTCTGCTTCCCTGGCTCCAGCCCAGCTCTGGCTCTGCTGGGCTGCTTCTCTGACCCCTGCCTGCGTTGCCAGATTTCTACTGCATTAATAGCCCCAAAGCCACATACATACTAACCTAAAAGTAGCCCAATCTATTAAACAAAGGTTTATTATTATTATTATTATTATTATTATTATTATTATTATTATTATTATTTATTAACACATTGATCTATACATCAAGTAACAAATGAAAGGAAAAAATTCCAAACTGTCAGGGTGGTTAGGCACTGGAATACATTGCCTGGGGAGGTTGTGGAATCTCCATGATTAGAGATTTTTAATAGCAGGTTGGACAAACACTTGTCTGGGATGTTATAGATGGAGCTGGTCCTGCCATGAGTGCAGGGGACTGGACTTGATGGCATCTCGAGGGCCCTTCCAGTTCCATGCATCTATTAACTCAAAAGGAAACACATCTCATTCAATTACAAATGACATGGATGAGGCTAAACAAGCTATTGTCCAATGATTAGGTGCAGGGAGATCAGGCTGTAAATGTCCCCTGGGAAGAAGTTGGATTAAAGGGATGGATTACTGTACATGGTATTGCAAGAAGAATTATTTTAGGATATATACAATGTAAGATTAACAAATTAAAAGAAAGAGAGCAATTGCCCATACAGGCAACAGATATTGATCCTGGTAAATATGTATCCAAAATGTCTATGCTGCAGATATATCAGGAGGTAGAACACCATTATGAAATCCTGCCTCCATCCTGAGAGGTGGAAATTAATGTGGAACATGGAATCATGGCACTGGAAGGGACCTCAAGAGGTCATCTTGTCCATTCCCCTGCACTCATGGCATGTCGGCACACATCCGCTATCCACCCTTTCATCTATGTGATGGGGGTTTTATGCAATCACCCTATCGAAGGGGGGATTTGTAGCCCATAAGGCCAGTTTGCTAGATTGCTAGATTGCAGAATATGTTTTCTTTATTGGTTTTATTAATTATATTATTTTCTTGCTTTTGTTTATGTTGAATTGCAGTATATATTATGCATAATAGTTATTCATCGTAGTTGGCTGTAATGCAAGGAACCTACAGGCATGTATCATGCATGATTAGCTAGAGAAAGTCAGAATGACAAGCCCAGTATCCTGTCCTCTGACAGTGGCCAATGGCAGGTGCCCCAAAGGGAATGAACAGAACAGGGAATCATCAAGTGGTCCATGCCCTGGCATCCAATCCCAGCTTCTGGCAAATGGAGGCTGGGGACACCATCCCTGCCCATCCTGGCTAATAGCTAGTGATGGACCTATCTTCCATGAATATGTGTCATATCTTCCATGAATATATGTCATAATATGTTAGCCTATAGAGTAAGTGTACCCAAAGAATTATCTGGGTGAGGAAATAAGTTTTGGATATGGTAGATTGGGCCCTAATTAAGGCAGTGCCAGGACCCTATCAGAGGGTGAATAGCCATGCAGGAGAGCTACTCTTTTTATCTCCTATCAAACTATCAGCTCCTCTTTGCAGTATAGCTTAGCTATTTAACACTCGAACCTAATCCCAACCAACTTGGGAAGCCTGGACCATCATATTCATTCTGCATGCCAGAGATGAGGCTGGTGCTCTGTTTCTGACGTCCAGGTATTCCGGGAAGGGTAGGGGTATACTAGTTTAAGTAGTCTTTTAGAATAGAGATGTTACCACCAGTGCTCATATAACTGTATTACTTCTTTGTGACTCTATGTTTTATATCATTTATTATTCTTTCATTCATTTTAATAAAGACCTTAATATTCTGGTATTGTCCTCAGTATAAGTGTCCTTGCCACATGCAACCTGAGGGTCTACTCATGTCATTGAATTCTCTGAGTTTTCTAATCCTGTTGCCTGAATTGGGAAAAGAACCAAATATCTTCTGATCAGATAATTGGGGAGCCATAATTAAAGTAGCCAATAAATTCAAGTCAACAATATACACCCTAACACAAAGAATGTTTGCTAAAAGTTCTTCTTGCATCTTGTTGTGCAGTTTTGTTTTTATCAAGTTCATTTGAGAAAACAGTCTTTCAACTGTAGCACTGCTAAAAGGTAGGGACACCAATGAAAGAAGAACTGAGCAAAATTCACTAAAGTTTTTATCCTCAGCAGCATCCATGTGTTTGAGAACTTCAACCCCAAACTGCTCTACTTGGTTGTCCTGAGTATGAGGCCAGTGAACCAGAAGCAAATCTCTGGTAGGCTTTCTTGGTTGAGACTCTGAGGATGGCCCTGATGACGAGACCATAGGACAGGGCAATGAGCATCAGGTCTAACTCGATAACTGTAACTGCTATCACCAAGCCATACATCTTGTTGACTGTGATGTCCCCGGTGGATATCTTCACCACAGCTATGTGCTCGCAGTACGTGTGGGCGATAATGCGATTGGTACAGAATGGCTGCCTCTTCAGGAACAGGGGCAGGGGCAGAATGAAGAGAACAGCTCTTATCAAACCCACTAGCCCGAGCTTAGCTATTCGTGCATTGGTGAGGATGGTGGCGTATCTCAGAGGGTTACATATGGCAATGTAGCGATCGAAGTCCATTGTCACAAGGATGAGTGCATAACAGAAACCACATGAAGGAAGAACATCTGGGTGAGACAGCCATCCACAGTAATGCCTTTCAGATTGAATCAAAATAAACACAGTGCCTTCGGTATGACAGAGCTAGACATGCTGATGTCTGTGAGCGCCAGCATGCAGAGCAGCAGGTACATTGGCTTGTGCAGGGTCTGCTCTGTCCCTACAACAAACAGAGCCATGAAATTTCCCAACAGGCTAATAATGTAGAACATAGACAAAGGGATGGACATCAGGATATGGGCAGCTTCCAGGCCAGAGATGCCCATAAGGATGAATGTTGAAGGGTCAGAGGGGGTGAGGTTGAAAGATGCCATGAGGTGAGGCTGATGCATTGATTGGGCTTAGAAATGTTCAAGGTGTCTGCAAAGGGAGAGAAGCACAGCCATGGAGTAACACAGTTTATAACAAATAGTACAGTAAATATTTTATAGTTATTACCAATCTAGAAAGGGGGCTGAGCAGTGAGGTGGCAACATTTATAGATGGCACCAGATTATTTAGGTCATAGTCAAGGCCAGAGAAATCCTCAGAGGGAGCTAACCAAGCCAGGTGAATGGGCAACATGATGGCAGGTGAATTTTGATGTTAATAACTGCAACGTGTACGCCAATTTGAGGGGAAAATGTAAACCCCTCAAACACCTCACAAGATCCTAATTTAACTGTCTGAACTCAGGACAGGGACCTGGGCGTCATGGTACACAGCTCTGTGAAACCCTGCTCACAGTGCAAGCATGCACAGAAACTAAGCAAAACATTGGGATCCAAGGAATCATGGAATCATAGGACAGGAAGGGACCTCTCGAGATCATCAAGTGCAGTCCTCTGTACTCACGGCAGGACCAATCACCATCTAGACCATCCCTGACAGGAGTTTGTCTACCCTGCTCTTAAAAATCTCCAGTGATAGAGATTCCACAACCTCCCTAGACAATTTATTCCAGTGCCTAACCACCCTGACAGTTAGGAAGTTTTTCCTAATGTCCAAACCAAACCTCCTTTTCTGCAATTTAAGCTCATTGCTTCTTGTCCTATCTTCAGAGGTTAAGAAAAAGCAGTTTTTCTTCCTTCTGCTTTTAACAACCTTTTAGGTACTTGAAAACGGTTATCACGTCCCCTCTCAGTCTTCCCTTTTCCAGACTAAACAGACCCAATTCTTTCAATCTTCTCGCATAGGTCATGTTTTCCAGACCCCTAATCATCCTTGTTGCTCTTCTATGGAATCTCTCAAATTTGTCCATCTCTTTCCTGAAATGTGGTGCCCAGAAGTGGACTCAATACTCCAGTTGAGGCCTAATCAGCATGGAGTAGAGTGGAAGAATTACTTCTCGTGTCTTGCTTACAACACTCCTACTAATATATCCCAGAGTGATGTTTGCTTTTTTGGCAACAGTGTTACACTTTTGACTCATATTTAGCTTGTGGTCCACTATGACCCCCAGATCCCTTTCCTCGGTACTCCTTCATAGGCAGTCATTTCCCGTTCTGTATGTTTGCATACGATTGTTCCTTCAGAAACGGAGCAATTTGCATGTGTCCTTATTGAATTTCATCCTATTTCTTTCAAACCATTTTTCTAATTTGTCCAGATCATTTGGAATTTTCATGCTATCCTCCAAAGCACTTGCAACCTCTCCCAGCTTGGTATCATCTGCAAACTTTATAAGTGTACTCTCTATGACATGATATAAATCATTGATGAAGATATTGAACAGAATTGGATCCAGAACTGATCCTGTGTAACCCCAGCCCTTATGCCCTTCCAGCCTGACTGTGACCCATTGATAACTACGTTCTGGGAACAGTTATCCAGCAAGTTATGCACCCACTTTATAGTAGCTCCATCAAGGTTGTATGTTCCTAGTTTGTTTATGAGAAGGTCGTGTGAGACAGTGTCTACTGATTTACCGAAGTCGAGACAAACCATTTCTTCCATTTCTCCCCTATCTACAAGGCTCATTACCCTGTCGAAGAAGGCTATCAGGTTGGTTTGACATGATTTGTTCTTTACAAATCCATGCTGACTATTGCTTATCACCTTATTATCTTCTAGATGTTTGCAAATGGATTCCTTAATTATTTGCTACACGACCTTTCCAGGTACAAAAGTTAAGCTGACCGGTCTGTAATTTCCTGGGTTGTCCTTATTTCCCTTTTTATAAATGGGCACTAAATGTGCTCTTTTCTTGTTTTCTGTGTGGGATGGGGGCTCATATTGTAAATACAATGCCATGAGATCAGTCAGTCAATGTTTCACCCTCCTCTGTACTCCCCTGTCTAGTCCTGGGCACCCTCCTCACAGAGGGTATTGCAGAACTACAGGGGTTCAGGGAAGGGCAAAGAGAATGATCAAGAGCCTAGGGAAACTCTCAAACTGAGAGAGATTAATAAGACTGGGATTGTTGCCTTATAAAAGAGTTGAATAAGAGGGGACATGAGAAAAGTCTATAAAATATTGACTCGTACAGAGTACATTGAGAATGTGTTCCCCCATCTTATAACACAAGATCAAGAAGACATTCAATTAAACTGAAATGTGGCCAATTCAAAACTGATAATAAATACTACTCTCTTCACTCAATGCCTAATTAGACTGAGGGACCCATTGTCACAAGAGGTAGTTGAGGCCATGAGCTAAGCAAGAATCAGGAAGGGTTTGGACATTTACATGGAGAGTGGGACTATCCAGTTACAATAGTTACAGCCAAATCAATATTTTGGAAAGCCTATACACCCATGTTTTTCAGGGCACAAGCCAATCTCTAGCTGTTAGGCATTCGGGTGACACTCTCCCGATGGTCAGGTCATCCCCCCATCCACCCACTGCAGGGTTTCTTTCACCTTCTTCTGCAGCACCTGTGGCTGTCACTGTCAGAGAGAGGAAACTGAATTGGATGGACCATAGGTCTGATCTATGATGCAAGGCCCACTTTGGAAAGGAGCCAGCTTTTCCCCATGGAAAGAGACATTATCATGCTGGGCTATGACTTTTTGATCAATAGAGTTGGCATGAAGGGCACAGGCATCTTGAAATTTATTGCTACAGGCCTGCACCTCTGTTACTTCCCGTGTTTCTTTGGGTGAGCCACTTTCTTGCAGGTACCCAGCTTTGCCTGAGACATAAGTGTGATACTGAATATATCAGGAGTACCCTGTAACCCCCATATTTCTCATTGATAGATAATCATGATATTGCATATATAGCTGGCCATGTGAGGTATCAGGGAAAGATTATGATTTGCTGAAAGTCATTGTTCTATCTAAATATGTAAGCATTAGTGCATATGAAGTTATGAGAGTGCATTTGATGGTTGTCACTTAATCATGCTGTGAGCTGGGAATCAGCAGCTCCACAGAGAGAACAACAAGAAAAAGTAAACAAAGCCTGGGCAGGTGTCAAACAATCATCAACATCCATTGTCCAGCAAGTGAGCTACAATGCAATGACTGGCTTGCACAAGGTCATATCACAGGAATTACTCAACCTTGCCTGGCAACACAACAGTGCCCAGCAGACATGCCTGGACTTGTGTTCTCCAGGGACTAAGGCTATAGAACAGAACACAATGGCCCCACATTTGACCTTTTCTCCTTTCCCCATGTAGCCTATAGGGCTAACCTGCTTGCTTGCCTATAAAGATATATTTTCCTATAGATTTCTTATTTCCTTATGGTTTTGATTATTTGTTTTATTATAAAAAGTTATAACAGCTTTATAGTAAAGTAGTTTGGCTGTAACATAAAGGACTTAAAGGCCACATCCTGTATGTTGCACTAAGGCAAAGTTATCATATACATGTCTGGGACCATTCACGCAGGTAGTAAAGTTGGCTCACCTATGTTCAGGACTTGTCACCTAGATAGATGGTGTTGAGCTAAAGCATAAGATCCACATATGATGTGTTAAAGCAAGGTAGCATAGGGACTTTCCTAAATTCATACCCTTTTAAACTTAACAGGTACACCACAACTTGGAAAAAAACAAAATAACCAGGTCAGACCAGAATGAAATGACTGGTTAGGACAGAAATAACAAAGGTGATACCTAATCACAAAGGGGGCATGGTAATGACTTGACGCATATGATAATAAGTTGAGGTCAGTGATATACTGACCTATAGGAAATAGACACTGCGGCATTAGTAAGGTGAGGGAATACAAATGACGAAAAAGGGAAAAATCCCCTATTGAATATGCATCAAACATAACATATCCACTTTCTATTGATGAAGTGCTGAACTAATTAATAAACTTGCCCTGCTCATCTTGAGCGGTGCAAGACGGTATATTCCTGAGATACAGGGCTGGGAGCTGGGGGGATTTGGCTGGTGCCTTTCTCTGTGTGATTCATGAGTGGCTTTGGGAGCATTCATGCAATCTAGCTGGGTGTGGGGCTCCACATGTGCTTGTGCTGAGTGATAACAACGCCTGGAGGAGTTTGCTGTTTGTCACTAGCAAAGCATTGTGAGAGACGGCCCAGGCTGGAGAGTTAAGGGGACACTGCCGTCCCACCTTTCCAGACTGCGCCCTTAGGATCCTGTCACAATTAGTTACAGTTGTTAACTAAGAAGTATAAGCAGAGACAATTGTCAGCAACTCAGCTGCCAACCCTTCTCCTGCCTCAATATTGATATAAAGTTTGCAGATGACACAAAAATTGGGTGATGGTAAATAATGAGGAGGACAGGTCGCTGATTCAGAGCAATCTGGATTGGTTGATAAACTGGTCGAAGAAAACTATGTGTGTTCTAATATAGCTGTGTAGATAGATCCATCTAGGTACAAAGAATGTAGGCAAAGCTGACATGCTGGGAGACTATAGTGGGAAGCACAATGACTCTGAATAAGATTTGGGGGCCTGAAGGAATAATTAGCTAAACATGAGTTCCCAGTGTGACCCTGCAGCCAAAAACCCAATGTGATCTTGGGATGATAACCAGGGGAATCTCAAGGACAGGTGGAGAAGTTATTTTACCTCTTTATTTCGCTCTGGTGCGACTGCTGCTGGAAGCCTGTGTCCAGTTCTGGTGTCCAGGATTAAAGATGGATGTTGATACATTCAAGAGGGTTCAGAGAAGAGTCACAAGAATTATTAAAATATCAAAAAACCTGCCTTATAGGGATAGACTTAAGGAGCTCAATCTATTTGGCTTAACAAAGGTGGCTAAGGGGTGACTTGACAATAGTCTCTAAGTACCTACATGGGGAACAACTAGTTAACTACACGCTTTTCAGTCTGGCATACACGGATGTAGCATGATACAATTCTGACTGGAAATAAGGCATACATTTTTAGAACGGTGAGAGTAATTAAACATTGGAACAATTTACCAAGGGTCATGGCAGATTCTCCATCACTGAGAAGTTTTAAACTAAGGATGGATATTTCTCTAAAAGATCTGCCCTAGGAATAATTTTAGGGAAATTCTCCAGCCTGTGCTCTACAGAAAGTCAGACTAGATGATCACAATGATCCCTTCTGGCCTTGGAATCTAAAAACATGTCCCCAGGAGTCAGCTGGAGGCATTTTGCTTTCAGGGTTGTGCCTGAGATTACTGAAGTCATTTTTCTGTTCATGACCATGGTAAATGTAGCCCTATGGCAACAAAGTCTCATGTGAGGGTGGCAACTTGAAAACGTTACATTACGTGTGTTTTTCATGAAGCTGAGGAATCCCATGAGGCTCTGCATGGATGAACATTTTAGGTGAGAAAAATAATGACTTGAGCCCATAAAATCTCCACACTGAGGAATGTACAACCGTTGCTGTGAATAGCTAAGAGCTAACAAACGATTGCAGAGAGTCCTGGGTTTATTGTGTGTGTCCCACTGTTTCAGGCAACAGCCACTGGCTCCTGCACATGGCAGCTGTATTGATCTCGGCCCTCACATGTGTCAGTGTTGCCTGCTTCCATTATATAATGTGGCTACTTCTCAGCTTGTGCGTTGTTCCTGTGTAGCTGTCCGCCAAGCTGCACAGTGTGTAGGGGTGTAACAAGAGCAGCACCACGGGTGCCTTTGCATTCGTCTCTGTGTGAGATTACTGTACAGTGAGACACAGTCACCGATTACGCCCGGTCAAGGGAGCAGGTGTGCCAGGAGGCAGCTCACTTCCTGCAGAGGAGGAGCTGTGGGATGCGTGGGGTGGTTCGGAGGTTGTGGGAGCCAGGGATGACTGGGGAGCATGGAGAAGACACTGGTGACTGTAGTGGGAAGAGAGACTACCATATATGGACAATGAAGTTGGCGATCAGATAGAAATCATTGCCAGTTAAGTAAAACTTGGCTACTATGTAAAAGCAACTGGGTTATTGCTGGGTTACTGTATTATTGTTGTACTGTATTATTGATGTACATCTTTTACAATGTGCATAACATTGCAAAACTATTTAACCAACACACTGGTAAAAATCAAGAAACGAATGGCAACAACGAACACAAAGGCTTGGGAAAAACAAATTAGTAAAAAAATTAAGTTCCACAGTAACTGCAAATTGGGTCAACAAATTCCCCGATAGTACCAGTCACACTTGGACTTGTGGCACCTTGGAGACTAACAAATTTATTTGAGCATGAGCCTTCGTGAGCTACAGCTCACTTCATCGGATGCATTCAGTGGAAAATACAGTGGGGAGATTTATATACACAGAGAACATGAAACAATGTGTGTTACCATACACACTGTAAGGAGAGTGATCAGGTAAGGTGAGCTAATACCAGCAGGAGAGTGAGAGGGAAAAATGCTTTTGTAGTGATAATCAAGGTGGGCCATTTCCAGCAGTTGACAAGAACGTCTGACGGTGGCCCACCTTGATTATCAAAACAAAAGGTTCCCCTCTCCCCACTCACCTGCTGGTAATAGCTGGTAATAAAGAATGTCTGACGTTCTTGTCAACTGCTGAAAATGGCCCACCTTGATTATCACTACAAAAGGTTTTTTCCCCCCTGCTCTCCTACTGGTAATAGCTCACCTTACCTGATCACTCTCCTTACAGTGTGCATGGTAACACCCATTGTTTCATGTTCTCTGTGTATATAAATCTCCCCACTGTATTTTCCACGGCATGCATCCGATGAAGTGAGCTGTAACTCACGAAAGCTCATGCTCAAATAAATTGGTTAGTCTCTAAGGTGCCACAAGTACTCCTGTTCTTTTTGTGGATACAGACTAACATGGCTGCAACTCTGAAACTACATCCGAAGTAAGGCACATGTTATTCAAAACAATCTTGTTCAGTGTCTGGCTACCAATATTAAATCCTGACCCCTCTCCCGCCCTGAAATATTTTTGTATCCTGACTGTTCTGAAATTTTAAGCCTGGGAGTTTGAGATCTGAGCAACTCCCCTGTCAGTTCTTCTTTGTTACAAATGTGCTTACACCACCTTAGATGCCACGGGATGACTCCAGTTTCAGTCACCGGAGGCTCATGGTTGGTGAACACAGGCCATTTATTTAAGTCCCTAGTTGTGGAGTTAGGGTGAAATGCTGGTGAAGTTAGGAGTTTTGCCACTGATCTCAGTGGGACCAAGATTTCACCTAACAGGGCAGTGAAGTTGCTGAACTGGAAAACTGAAGAGAACCAGAAAACCAGACAGCCCCAAAAAAGGAAGCTACTGAGACAGATAGAAGAACACAGGAAGAGACAAGGAAGTGACCTTAAAAACAAATATTTGTCTTAATTATTTCCAATACCTTTGTAGTTCCAATTTTCTCAGGTAAATCCCTTGGCGTTTCTGACAATACTAAAAAGTTCAAGTTGCCGTGCTGGTGAATTCCTGCCTAGCTGGTTTTTGACTTGTACCTGGAACCCTTCCTGAGCCCTTAGCTCTAACTTTATTGCAGAAACAGGCAACTCACCGCAATCCCACTCAACGGAGGGACTCAGCGAGTGACAGAGAGGAGGGCCATGGAGGAAGGGGTGGAAGACAGGAAGAACTTAGTGCCCGCGTGCTTGGCTCATCAACTCCCCCCCCCCGGCGGCTCGCCTACTCACCCCCTGTGTGCCGCACAGTGAGCAACCCATTTCTGCATCAATTTCTGATGCACAGAATAGATGAACACATAGAAGAGTTTCAGCTGCCAAATATATATCCACTTTAGACCTCACAAAGGGATACGGGCAAATGCCTTTGATGGCAGAATCCTGGGAGAAGAAAGCTTTTCACCTCCTTTGGCTCTCGTCAATTCAGGATCACGTCGTTTGGCCTACATGGAGTGGCATTGATTTTTCAGAGACTAATGGATGGGACATTACAATTGCATGGGCGGTATGCAGCGTGTACGCTGATAGAATTTATTAAAAATAGGTCTTGGTCCCGTATCTTCTGGCAGCATTGCCACCCAGTGCAGTTGGCAGTACATTACACTCAGGATCCCTTAACAATCTGAGCCCTGATTATTGGCCAATTATTCTCCACTCCCGGGGGAGGCTCTCAAGCTGAAGTTCTCCAGGGTCTATTTTCTGCTCTTTCCACTGCTCAGAGAGCCTAGGGAATTGTCCGGGAGTCCTGGCCAAACGGAGAGTCTGCAGGGACTGTTCAGTTGAATCATAAAGGTCGCTGACTGGCACGTTGTGTGTCAGGCATGTGAGATTCGTACATTCATTAGCAACCCCTGTTGAACAGGATTTTGGTAAGTTGCTTGTTTCTGAATTAAAGTTATTGTTAAGGGCTCAGGAAAAGTTCCAGGTTCAAGTCAGGGACCATCTCTGCAGGAATTCACCTTCACGGTGACATTGAATGTTTAGTAGTATCAAAAACGTCAGTGGATTTATATGGTAAAATTGGAACTACGGATGTATTGGCAAAAGTTTAGACAAATATTTGTTTTTAAGGACAGTTCCTTGTGTCTTACTGTGTCCTTCTGTCTGTCACAGGAGCTTAATTCTTTTTTTTTTTTTTTTTTGTTTTTAGTTTATGTGGATTATCCTCCGATTCGCTCCAGTTTTCAAATCCATTAACTTCACTGCCCTATTGGGAACTCCCGAGAAAGTCTCTGCAGTGGGTTTCTGTGTTACCAGAGCGTTCACAGCAAGAATGGGTCACATACTGGCCAAATTCTGCCCCCACTGGGGTCACTCCTATGGGGAGAAAAAACTGGCCTTTGGGGAGAACAAAACCCTAACAAAACAGCTCTCTCTGTAGGAGGACCCAAAGCTGTGATTTTCACGGCTGGGAGCCAAAAGTTAATCACTAACTGTGGCAATCTTGATCTCATTGAGATCAATGGCAAAACTCCCAACACAGCCTGGAGTTCACTCTAAATCCACCTGTAGTGACTTAAAAAAATGGCGTGATTTACACTAGCCATGAGCCCCCAGTGGTTTCAACTGGAGTCATCCTGTGGTCTCTAAGGACACGTGAGCTCATTTGGACCAAAGAAAAACTGACAACAGAGTTCCTGAAATCTCAAACTCAGAGGAGTACAGGTTGAGATCAATCAGGATAACAATTTCTTTAGGGCAGGACTTGAGTCTGACTTCTCTGTGCCCCAAAAGGCAGTAAAAATAAAAGCATGTTTGGTAAGTTGCTTGTTTCTGCATTAAAGTTATTGTTAAGGGCTCAGGAAAAGTTCCAGGTTCAAGTCAGGGACCATCTGGGCAGGAATTCACCTACGCAGTTACTTGAAATGTTTATTCGTGTCCTGAAATCTCACTCAGAGGTTTAGAGGTTCAAATCAATCAGGACAACAATTTCTTTAGGGCAGGAGAGGGGCCTGCTCTCTCTGTGCCCCTGCATCTCTGGTTCGAGAAGCCCAAAAGGCAGTAAAAATAAAAGCATGTTTCTGCCTTAGAGGAAACCAGGTGGTGCGAGAAATCTAACCCTGGGGTGGTCCAGGAATGCACAGTGTGTTGAGAGGAGTGGGGATGTGCAGTATCCAGACTGGGAATGAACATCCTGCTTAATGCACAGAGCAAAGAAGCATCACAAGTTCTCCTAGGATCGGTGGGGGTCTCAGACTGCAACATAATGTAAACCACATTGTGCCAGCTTGTATCTGACACCATCCCCCATCTCAACCGCCCCTTCCCCATGAGCAGCCCCACTACAGCCTTGTGGTAACATCAGCAATTGCCAAGATGGAAAAGTAGCCACAGGAAGGGGTGTCTGGTTTTCTAAGGGGCTGCAATATGTTAAAGCTTTATGTCATTGTCATAAATATAAAGGGAAGGGTAACCACCTTTCTGTATACAGTGCTATAAAATCCCTCCTGGCCAGAGGCAAAATCCTTTCACCTGTAAAGGGTTAAGAAGCTAAGAAACCTCGCTGGCACCTGACCCAAAATGACCAATGAGGAGACAAGATACTTTCAAATCTGGAGGGGAGGAAACAAAGGGTGTGTGTGTGTGTGTGTGTGAGAGAGAGAGAGAGAGAGAGAGAGAGAGAGAGAGAGAGAGAGATGCTTTTGCCAGGAACAGAAAAGGAAGGGAATCTTAGAACTTAGTATGTAATTTAGTTAGATATGCGTTAGATTTCTGTGTTGATTAAATGGCTGGTAAGCTGTGCTGAATGGAATGTATAATCCTGTTTTTATGTCTTTTTGTAACTTAAGGTTTTGCCTAGAGGGATTCTCTATGTTTTGAATCTGATTACCCTGTAAGGTATTTACCATCCTGATTTTACAGAGGTGATTCTTTTACTTTTCTTTAATTAAAATTCTTCTGTTAAGAACCTGATTGTTTTTTCATTGTTCTTAAGATCCAAGGGTTTGGATCTGTGTTCACCTATAGAAATTGGTGAGGATTTTTATCAAGCCTTCCCCAGGAAAGGGGGTGTAGGGTTTGGGGGGATATTTTGGGGGGAAGACATTTCCAAGTGGGCTCTTTCCCTGTTCTTTGTTTAAAACACTTGGTGGTGGCAGCATAAGGTCCAAGGACAAAAGGTAAAAGTTTGTACCTTGGGGAAGTTTTAACCTAAGCTGGTAAGAATAAGCTTAGGGGGTCTTTCATGCAGGTCCCCACATCTCTACCCCAGAGTTCAGAATGGGGAAGGAACCTTGACAGTCATTCTGAAGAAGAGTTGCTGAGACTGGTTATTTTTAATCTCCACATCCGCTCACCCTGCCACCAGATCTATCCCTCTCTCCTTTCATGCACAGGCTGAGCTGCTGCTGGGGTTCCCTTCGCCCCCAGAAGGCAGTTTAGGCTGATCTCCCCCTTTTCCCCGTGCAGGCAGACACTGACTTTAACCTCGTCTGAGGAGATATTTCTGTGAGCTGCCTCTGTGGGGTCTTGCTCCTGTTTTTGGTTTTGGGTGAGGGGCAGCACTGTGTGACAGGGCTGGAAGTTGTGCGGGGTTGGAGACCTACATGGACGAGTAGCCAGCACTCAGAGTTATGGAGGAAGGAAGCGGGTTGTAAATGGGCAAGTGGGCAGTGCTGAGGGTAGGGCAGGCAAGCAGGGTGTGTACACAGAGAACAGGGAAGCACTGAGGGTTGTGGGGACAGGCAGTGGGTACACAGGGACAGACAAGTGGAGCTGAGTGTGTTGGGGACAGGGAGCGGTATATTCCTGCCAGGTATGCAGTGCTGCAGAAATTAAAATTTTCTTTGTAATTGTTGGTCTAAGGTCAGCGCTGGGAACTTTCCTGGCCCTGGGTGCATTTGTGCTGGTCTATGAGTCTCCTTGCCCTGGCAAGCCACAGAACTGCAGCCTGGGTGTCACAACGTTTACTTAATTTTATTTCCAATTGTTGTTGTTGTGTACCTTCAGACATTTCACCTGTAGAAAGAACAGTTGACCTTTGTGTGACACTGCACCCCTATTTCTCATTGTGATGTTATTATGATATGATTATAGCATATTTCTGATACATTTCATGTCAGATGTGTTATGTAAGATGTCATTGGAAAAGTTATGATCTTTTGAATATGATTATCCTGTTTTTATGCATGTATGATTTGTGTACCTGAAGTCATGAATATTGACTATGTATCAATATGTAGGAGGGAGGGATAGCTCAGTAGTTTGAGCATTGGCCTGCTAAACCCAGAGCTGTGAGTTCAATCCTTCAGGGGGTCATTTAGGGATCTGGGGCAAAAATTGGGGATTGGTCCAGCTTTGAGCAGGGGGTTGGACTAGATGACCTCCTGAGATCCCTTTCAACCCTGCTATTCTATAATCTGTTTTTCAATTGTAGTTACACATCAGTAATGCCCACTAGACAAGATGCCTTCAATCTAGGTAGCTGGTTGGGAAGGGCCTCTCCACTCAAGAGCACGGGAAAGATGTGAGGAAATAAGCCTGACTGAGGGAAGTGCTGGACTCCGGCCAAAGGGATTTGTAACCTGTGTATGGAAACCTGAGAAACCCAAGGTGTAATTCATAAACTTGTTTGATGTTTTAATTGAAACCCAGGATGCCGTTAAGTGAAGTGTGTGAGGTGCGGGGGAATATCAGCTTGGTTGCCAAAAGCGTGCACTGTGTCCCCACATTGAGGGAGGGGCAAACCAGGAAAGAAATTCATACTGGTTGGAGTTTGGACCAGTTCAGTCCGGTACAGCTCTGGGGTCATGGGCTAGGGAGCTGGGGGTTATTTTGGCTGTAATCTCTCTATCGTTGGCTCACGCAGAGGCTGGTCAGAGCCTGCCTGTACCTGCAGCCAGGTGTGTCCCTGCCTGTGGGAACGCTGGTGGAGGCAACACTGGGAGCGGGTCTTTAGCGGGTCACAACAGCCCATTGAGAGAGGAAGCTCAGGCTGAGGAGTCAAAGGACTCGGTGGAACCCCAGCTCCAGGTGCCACCTGGGACAAACCCGTCAGTTTGCTCCTCACCTTTCTCAATCTCCCATTATACTCTGTGCTCCCCTCTCCATACTCTCCTTCCCCATCCCAGGCTGCCCCGATTCCAACAGCACGCTGGTCGCTAGTGTCTGCTCCATGCTCCCCAATAATCCCTAGATCTGACCATCTCAGAGCCACCCCACGCTCTCCACAGCTCTTCCTCTGCAGGGGGTGAGGTGCCTCCTGTCACATTTGCTCCCTTGGCTGAGGGGTAATCAGTGAATGTGTCTCGCCAGTGAGATACATCACACACAAGGGGCAAATGCCAAGGCAGGCACCAGTAGAGCCTGTGATGGTTGGGGGCAATGCAGGTGTCTCAGAGTTGGTTCTGGATACAACTAAAACCCATTAAGGGAATGGTCCTAGATTTGGGTCTTCTGGGAAGAATGACACTGTGACTGGGTTGCATCCAGTTAGTGTCATGACAAAATCCCAGAGACCAAACAATTCTGGTGCTTTTATTTTGCCTGTTGCTGGGGTGGTGCTGGGAAAGGGTATACCAGGTCTGCGTGATCAGATTGATCAGCTAGGGCACAAAGAAAGCACGAAGGTGATTTGACTATGTTGCCCATTGACAATGTGGAAACCTCCCCCCCTCCTTGGACGTTCTTGCTAAAACTTGGATTTGTGCTGGAAATGGTCCACCTTGATTATCATACACATTGTAAGGAGAGTGATCACTTTAGATAAGCTATTACCAGCAGGAGAGTGGGGTGGGAGGAGGTATTTTTTCATGCTTTGTGTGTATAAAAAGATCTTCTACACTTTCCACAGTATGCATCCGATGAAGTGAGCTGTAGCTCACAAAAGCTTAAGCTCAAATAAATTGGTTAGTCTCTAAGGTGCCACAAGTACTCCTTTTCTTTCATCTAAAGTGATCACTTCTGTCTGTGTCTCAGATTGAGAGGGAAGACTGGGTAGCTAAGTCTGCAGAGCAGAAGAGCTGTGTAGTTAATCTCTCGAGAATGCAGGCCAGGGATGGCAGGTACACTCTCACCTCTAGACATTTTGCCTATGACTTGTAGTCTCTCAGTGAATTGAACATCTGTTTCCATGTGGAAACAGAGGTTGGTAATGGAAGGACAACAGAATCTTGCATCTAATATGCTAGTAAAAATGGATGGTATCTCTTTAAGACAGAGTCCAGCCTTGGAATTGGTAAGAGTTAAGGATCTGAACACGGGTAAAGGGGCTTCTGTCTGGTTGGATGCAAATTACCTGGCTGACAGGAAGAAGAAAGACTGGCTAATAGCTGTTAGCACAGAGGGCACACCCAATCAGTCAGTGGATTCTGTTAAGCAAGAGAAATCAGGATTTGATCCTTCAGGACAAGGAGGAAAGAGAGAACTTAATTTTGCAAAGAGAGGACACAGGTTAACCCTAAAACCCCAAAATCCCAACAGTATTGGGCCAAAGGTGTAGCATGAGAAAAATGATTTTAGATGGACACTTGCAATGGATTTGTTGTTATTGCCAGTGGTGATTTTTGGAAGTAATGTGTTGCTAATACCAAGAATTGTAAAACTATACAATGTGCCTAAAATAAAAATATAAAATAATTACCATACTATTTGTTATAAACTGTGTAATCCCCCTCGTTGTGCTTCTCTCCCTTCACAGGCACATGGAGCATTTCTGAGCGTGATCGACGCACCGGCCACCTCATGGCAAATTTCAGCTTCTCCCCCTCTGACTCTTCAATATTCATCCTAACCGGCGTCCCTGGCCTGGAAGCTGACCACATCTGGATTTCCATCCCTTTCTCTGCGTTCTACATTATGGGCCTGTTGGGAAATTTCACAGTTCTGTTTGTGGTAGGCAAAGAGCAGACCCTGCACAAGCCGATGTACCTGCTGCTCTGCATGCTGGCGCTCTCAGACATCACCACATCTACCTCCTTTGTGCCAAAGGCACTGTGCATTTTTTGGTTCAATTTGAAAAGCATTACTGTGAAGAGCTGCCTCACCCAGATGTTCTTCTTTTACGCATTTTCTACTATGCACTCAACTGTCCTAGTGACAATGGCCTTTGATCGCTATGTTGCCATATGTAACCCTCTGAGATACGCCACCATCCTCACCAACGCACGAATAGCTAAGCTAGGGCTAGTGTGTTTGACAAGAGCTGTTCTCTTCATTCTGCCTATGCCCCTGCTCCTGAGCGGGCAGCCATTCTGTGCCAACCGCATTATCCCCCATACGTACTGTGACCACATAACTGTGGCAAAGGTGTCATGTGGGGACATCACAGCCAGCAGAGTGTACGGCTTGCTGATGGCGTTTGTAATCATTGGGTTCGACCTGACGCTCATTGGCCTGTCCTACGGTTTGATCATCAGGACGCTCCTCAGAATCTCTTCCAAGGAAGCCAACCAGAAAGCCCTCAACACCTGCACAGCCCATATCTGTGCACTACTGATGTCTTATCCTCTTGGACTCCTCTCCAGTCTGTCACACAGGTTTGGTCAGGGCATCACTCCGCACATTCACATCCTCTTGTCCAACCTCCATTATCTCATTCCCCCCATGCTCAACCCTATCATTTATGGGATCAACACCAAGGATCTTCGTGACAAAGTGGTCAAATACATCTGCAGAACGTACTCACCTCACGGTACTGACTTTAAACCCGCATGACAAGAGAGGGTTTTGGAACTGCCCTATGTTACCCTGGATTTTGAGGGATGTTTACCTCAGAATGTTCTCAAGCTAATCGCAGCCATGTGATGTGCACTGGCCACAATGAATTAACAATATAGAACACCACATAGTTAAGGGTTAATTAGAAAACAGGTTTTTAGATGCAAGGTCAAAATCTGGCAGGCAGTTTCTGCTAATTGCAATGGGAGGAGTGGACAGACAAGTCAATACATGAGAAAGAGAGAAGATAAATGGATGAAAACCTTGAATCTAAACACCTCTGATATTCAAAGTTTATTGAAAGTTGGAAAAAGTGGTGATCCAGTAGGGGTCACTATGACCTCTATGCTTTGTAGACATTATAAAAGATTAGCTAATTATATTGCACTTTGGAGCAGTCCTCAGAAACCATCTTGAGAGACCTTTTTCCTGATACCCTTTCTCCCCAATGGGTGACCAACTGCCCACTGCGAACCTGCTGTTTATTATTCAGTTCCTTTCCAGGTGTTAGGTAAATATCTGGGATATTCTAGACCTATTGGTTATGTCTGTGTGTGCCTCGATCTAATAAACTGCAGTGTTAGACAAGAGCATACTGACAAGCCCTGCTAGTAAGGATGCGCTTAGCCGACACAATGAACATAGTGGGGACATGTAAAACAGAATTGCTTAAATCAGAGGCTGAGGATCGACTTAAATAACATTGGCCTAATCCTGTAGTGCAGACATACCCTTAATCACTTATGGCATTTGCGTGCCTCTGCTTTTTGGTTAACATCTGGATCCTACACTTGTTCCAGCTGTGGGACTCCTCCTGCCGCTGTGCCTGCTGATACTGAAACAACTTAGCAAAGGGAGCTTGAACACAGGAGGCCAGGAGGCCAGGGACCACTTTGAAATGTGGTTCTCTATTACACAGAGATGCCACAGGGAATAGAAGCTTTGGGGGATGAGGGATTAGGGGGAGGGACTCATAGAGCAGTGGGTGGGGGGTGGAGCAGAGGAGGGACTCAGCATGTGGGAGGTTGGGGGGCCACAGGGAAGGTGAGTGGTAGAGAGGAGGGACTCAGTGAGTGGCAGACAGGGGGTTCAGAGGAGGAGGGGATGGAGGAGAGGAGGGAGTCAGGACTCAGCAAAGGCCATGGTAACCAGGTGTTGCAAGGACAGGAAGAATGGAGCATAGGTGAAGTCATGGAAGAAAAGAGGGGAGGGGCATGAGGGGCAGAGACCAGGTGGGGCATGAGCCACCACAGCCCAGGTGTCCACACTTTCAAATGTGGCAAGTGGGTCAGTAGCACAGTGGAGATTTAGCCTCCCTTGGTGTACTATATCCGCTGCCTATGTAAGGTGGCCATTCTTGGCCACTTCCTACCACCTCCCTGCGAAAGTCCCAAGGTCTCCGTCTGTGGTAAGGTACCGTGAAGGGTGCCTGCTCACCCTAAGAGACACCTTGTGGTGGCCCATACAGCAGCAAGGTGTTTCTCTCTTTTTTTTTTTTTGAGCGACAACTGCCTCTTCCTATGGTGTGGCCCAGCCTCCTAGGGCCAGCTCAGTACAAAGGCTCTGCCCTGCTGGGGTAGTCCAAATAGCAAATGAGAGGGATCAGTGAAGCCCAGTATTCCTATGAGAGAAGAAAGCTTCCTTCTCAGGCTGAATCGTAGAAGGTTGAATTGAATCGTAGAAGATTAGGGTTGAAAGAGACCTCAGGAGGTCACCTAGTCCAACCCCTGCTCAAAGCAGAACGAACCCCTGTGACCTTATTAATTTAACCTGTGACCGTAGAGATCGTTGGTGCAACCAATGATATTTATTAGAAGAAACACTGTACAAATGTTGTCTATGGAAAGGTTCTGATTTGCTTATTATGATTATACTATCTGTATAGGTGAATCGGTTTTTTTAGTTGAAGTTATGAATATTGGCTATGTACTTGCATATCAATGTGTTCGATTCTGAAGTAGCCTTAGTAAAGCATTTGGTCAACTTCTTGAGAAAGGAATGTGCACATTCAGTGCCCAGCCAAGAAACACTTCATTGACAATGGACCTTGGAAGACTCCAGTCCACATAAGAAGTCTTCCTGAGAACCTTGAAAATGGCATGTGAGCATTGGCTGCCTCCTGTAAAGAACTGAATTGTGCATGGGCATGTGGCTTGCCCATGTGACTCCAAACTCCATTTTGCTGTAATTTTCCACAGTAAGAACAAAGAGGTGTCCTTACACCCGGAAAAGACTAGAAAATGCAGCTGCCTCATCTCCATCTTGTCTTCAGTCCTGCTTCTTGCCTAAAACTGGCACTCTGAGCAAAGGACTGAATGACCCGTCGTGGCTGTTGATGTTCTCTAGAGACTTTATTAAAACCTGCAGTTTATTCCATCTCTGCTACAAGCCAGAACCAAGAACTTTGCTATCACTGTATGTAATTGATTCCATTGAACCAATTCTGGCTCTCATCTATATCTTTTTCATTTTATGAATAAACCTTTAGATTTTAGATGCTAAAGGATTGGCAACAGCGTGATTGGCGGGTAAGATCTGATTTGTGTATTGACCTGGGTCTGGGGCTTGGTCCCTTGGGATCAGGAGAACCCTTTTTTCTTTTGCTGGGGTATTGGTTTTCATAACCCTTCATCCCCATAACGAGTGGCCCTGGTGGTGATACTGGGAAACTTGATTGTCCAAGGGAATTGCTTGTATGACTTATGGTTAGCCAGTGGGGTAAAACCAAATTCTTCTCTGTTTGGCTGGTTTGGTTTGCCTTGGTGTGCAAAGGAACCCCAGGCCTGGGCTGTAACTGCCCTGCTTTAAGCAATTTGTCCAGGATTAACACTCTCAGCTGGGTCCCACAAAGCCAGCATCGTTACAGTGGTGTAGTCGTGCTAGGATCCACGTCAATTAAGCCAGGTCAATTAAGCTTTGGGTCAGAACTGCACGCTATCCAAATTTGAATTTTGGTCGTGAGAGTTTGGTTGGTTAAAGAGCAGTTGCAATGGCTTAGCAAAAAGCATATAAGTTCCTTGACAAAAAAACCCTGGAAGATTTGTGCTCAGAAAATGGGATAAGCTGTAAAAAGAAAGCTACAAACCAAGAACGGAGAGATCTGATAATGTTAAGTGCCTGTGCCTGTGAGTTCAGTACAAGGTGACCCCATAAATTGTGCCAATGCTCTGTATGGGAGTGGTAAGGGCAAATTCATAGAGTGTGTAAAAGTCAATGGTAAAAGCTGTTTAGGGCAAATTATAGCTTCTAACGTCACTCTTGTTAAAGCAGATCTTGTAAAGAGCAAGATTACTTCCCAAATCAGAGTGTGACTGTTGTAGTCCTCTATGAGCTTACTGTAAGCATGTCTTTAGCCAGAATCCACCTTGAATGGAATGGTACTAAGCATGAAGTTATAACTGGTGTAAGGACCTTTCTGCCTAAGGATCTTTTGATTGGGGAAAATATTAAAGCTTTGTTCAGTCCAGGTAGCCAGTCACAGGAGAGGAATTATCTTGAACCTGTGTCTATTATGGACATTGATTTGCCTGGGGAGGGTTTCTCCAAATGTTTGTCTGAGGAAAAGAACAGTTTGTCTGAGAATGAAATTTCTAAATGTCTGTCTAATGTCTCGGAAGTAAACCTGGAAGTAGATCAAGCACAGAAAGAACTCGTTGGTCAGGAAAATGTTTCTCAGGAGCAGATTAAAGTGGATGGTCAGGCTAAAGCCTTCCTAGCTGAGGAAGTTTTCAAAATGCCAAAACCTTTGTCAAAATCTCCCAGGGCATGACGGACAGAGGCCATAACAGGGACCCGAAGCAGTGCCATGTGAAACTTAAGGAGCTGAGGCAAGCCTACCAGAAAACCAGAAAGGTGAACGGCCGCTCCGGGTCAGAGCCCCAAACATGGCGCTTCTATGATGAGCTGCATGCCATTTTAGGGGGTTAATCATAGAATCATAGTATCATAGGATATCAGCGTTGGAAGGGACCTCAGGAGGTCATCTAGTCCAACCCCCTGCTCAAAGCAGGACCAATCCCCAATTAAATCATCACAGCCAGGGCTTTGTCAAGCCTGACCTTAAAAACTTCTAAGGAAGGAGATTCTACCACCTCCCTAGGTAACGCATTCCAGTGTTTCACCATCCTCCTAATGAAAAAGTTTTTCCTAATATCCAACCTAAACCTCCCCCACTGCAACTTGAGACCATTACTCCTTGTCCTGTCCTCTTCTACCACCGAGAATAGTCTAGAACCATCCTCTCTGGAACCACCTCTCAGGTAGTTGAAAGCAGCTATCAAATCCCCCCTCATTCTTCTCTTCTGCAGATAAAACAATCCCAGTTCCCTCAGCCTCTCCTCATAAGTCATGTGTTCCAGACCCCTGATCATTTTTGTTGCCCTTTGCTGGACTCTCTCCAGCCACCACTACCCCAGCCGTTTTGTTTGACTCCTTCAATGGAGGTGGAGGCAACACGGAAGCAAGTTTTGGGGATGAAGAAGAAGATGATGATGATGAGCTTTTAGCTAGCTCACAGCAAGCAAGTGGAGAAACCGATTTTCCTGACATCCAGGAACTGTTTCTCACCGTGGACCTGGAGCCAGTACCCCCTGAACACACCCAAGGCTGCCTCCTGGACCCGGCAGGTGGAGAAGGGACCTCCGGTGAGTGTACCTTTTAAAATACTATACATGGTTTAAAAGCAAATATGTGAAAGGATTAATTTTCCCTGGCATTCGCAGCTCTCCTGGATGCACTCCCAAAGCCTTTGAAAAAGGTTTCTGGGGAGGGCAGCCCTGTTGCGTCCTTCATGGTAGGACACTTTACCACTCCAGGCCAGTAACACATACTCGGGAATCATTGTACAACAAAGCATTGCAGAGTATGTTCGCTGGCGTTCAAACAACATCCTTTCTTTATCTCTCTGTGTTATCCTCAGGAGAGTGAGATATCATTTATGGTCACCTTGTTGAAATAGGGTGCTTTTCTTCAGGGGACACTCAGAGGAGCCCGTTCCTGCTGGGCTCTTTGCCTGTGGCTGAACAGAAATGTTCCCCGCTGTTAGACATGGGGAGGGGGGAGGGTTGACGGGTAGCCACGCGGTGGGGGGAGACAAAATGCGACCTTGTAACGAAAGCACATGTGCTATGTATGTAATGTTAACAGCAAGGTTTACCCTGAAAGAGTGTAGCCACTGCTTTATAAAATGTGTCTTTTTAAATATCGCTGTCCCTTTTTTTTTCTCCACCAGCTGCATGTGTTTCAAAGATCACAGGATCTTCTCTTTCCCAGAGGCTAGTGAAGATGAGAAAGAAAAAAAAATGCACTCGTGATGAAATGTTCTCTGAGCTCATGTTGTCCTCCCACACTGACAGAGCACAGACGAATGTGTGAAGGCAAATAATGTCAGAGTGCAGGAAAGCACAAAATGACCGGGAGGAGAGGTGGCGGGCTTAAGAGAGTAAGTGGCGGGCTGAAGAGAGTAAGTGGCGGACTGAAGACTGGGCTGAAGCTCAAATATGGCGGCAGCGTGATGAGAGGAGGCAGGATTCAATGCTGAGGCTGCTGGAGGATCAAACCAGTATGCTCCAGTGTATGGTTGAGCTGCAGCAAAGGCAGCTGGAGCACAGACTGCCACTACAGCCCCTGTGTAATCAACCGCCCTCCTCCCCAAGTTCCATAGCCTCCACACCCAGACGCCCAAGAACGCGGTGGGGGGCCTCTGGCCAACCAGCCACTCCGCCACAAAGGATTGCCCAAAAAACAGAAGGCTGGCATTCAATAAATTTTAAAGTTGTAAACTTTTAAAGTGCTGTATGGCATTTTCCTTCCCTCCTCCACCACCCGTCCTGGGCTACCTTGGTAGTCATCCCTCTATTTGTGTAATGAATGAATAAAGAATGCATGAATGTGAAGAAACAATGACTTTATTGCGTCTGCAAGCGGTGATGGAAGGGAGGAGGGGAGGGTGGTTAGCTTACAGGGAAGTAGAGTGAACCAAGGGGGAGGGGGTTTCATCAAGGAGAAACAAAGAGAACTTTCACACCTTAGCCTTGCCAGTAATGTAACTGGTTTTCAAAGCTTCTCTGATGCGTACCGTGCCCTCCTGTGCTCTTCTAACCGCCCTGGTGTCTGGCTGCGCTTAACCAGCAGCCAGGTGATTTGCCTCAACCTCCCATCCCACCATAAACGTCTCCCCCTTACTCTCACAGATATTGTGGAGCGCACAGCCAGCAGTAATAACAGTGGGAATATTGGTTTCGCTGAGGTCTAAGCGAGTCAGTAAACTGCGCCAGCGCGCCTTTAAACGTCCAAATGCACATTCTACCACCATTCTGCACTTGCTCAGCCTGTAGTTGAACAGCTCCTGACTACTGTCCAGGCTGCCTGTGTACAGCTTCATGATCCATGGCATTAAGGGGTAGGCTGGGTCCCCAAGGATAACTATAGGCATTTCAACATCCCCAACAGTTATTTTCTGGTCTGGGAATAAAGTCCCTTCCTGCAGCTTTTGAAACAGACCAGAGTTCCTGAAGATGCAAGCGCCATGTACCTTTCCCTGCCATCCCACATTGATGTTGGTGAAACATCCCTTGTGATCCACCAGAGCTTGCAGCACTATTGAAAAGTACCCCTTGCGGTTTATGTACTCGCTGGCTTGGTGCTCCGGTGCAAAGACAGGGATATGGGTTCTGTCTATGGCCCCACCACAGTGAGGGAATCCCATTGCAGCAAAGCCATCCACTATGACCTGCACATTTCCCAGGGTCACTACCCTTGATATCAGCAGATCTTTGATTGCGTGGGCTACTTGCATCACAGCAGCCCCAACAGTAGATTTGCCCACTCCAAACTGATTCCCAACTGACTGGTAGCTGTCTGGCATTGCAAGCTTCCACAGGGCTATCGCCACTCGCTTCTCAACTGTGAGGGCTGCTCTCATCTTGGTATTCATGTGCTTCAGGGCAGAGGAAAGCAAGTCACAAAGTTCCATGAAAGTTCCTTTACGCATGCGAAAGTTTCGCAGCCACTGGGAATCGTCCCAGACCTGCAACACTATGCGGTCCCACCAGTCTGTGCTTGTTTCCCGAGCCCAGAATCGGCGTTCCACGGCATGCACCTGCCCCATTAGCACCATGATGCATGCATTGGTGTCCATGTCCTGATCACTCACGTGACTGCGCTGATGTCGCCTCCTCGCCCGGTATTGCTTTGCCAGGTTCTGGTGCTGCATATACTGCTGGAGAATGCGTGTGGTCTTTAATGTGCTCCTAATTGCCAAAGTAAGCTGAGCGGCCTCCATGCTTGCCTTGGTATGGCATCCACACAGAAAAAAGGCGCAGAACGATTGTCTGCCGTTGCTCTGACGGAGGGAGGGGCGACTGATGACACGGCTTACAGGGTTGGCTTCAGGGAGCTAAGATAACAAAGGGGGTGGCTTTACATCAAAGAGTATTTCAGGCAGGACTTCACGGAGGGTTCCAGTAAGAAATGGTGCACCTAAGTTATTGTTCTTATTGGAACAAGGAAGTTAGTCTGGCCTCTGATTGATACATGGCTAGATTTACCTCGCTGCACCTTCTCTGTGAGTGACTGCAGTGTGACCTAGAGGAATGAGTCCCCAAGATGGGGGAGGGGAGGGGAAGCAAATGAGTACAAAACAAATCTGGTCTATTTCTTGTTTTGATCCACTCCATCTATCTTTTACATCTTGGCTGGCAGCAGATGGTGCAGAAGGACTGCATGCCATCCACATCTCAGGGCTGCTCGGCAGAAGATGGTACAATATGACTGCTAGCTATTGTTAGAGAGCTTATTCCTTCACTCTCCCACTTCCCTGGTCCTTCTTGCATGAACAGAGAGCAACAATACCCAAAGTCCGAAGGTGCAAACAATTTGATGTTTATTGGGGTGAACTTCCAGCAAGCTTAAATACAAGTTCCTTTTTCCTTATTTTCAAATCCCAATTTACTTCCTGTTTGCCCCTAATTTATATAGTAATATTCTCAGCTATACCTTAACCAATCATTCTACTGAAATTTAACTAACCAATCCTAACATATTGTAACATGATTAGCTAACCAATTATATCCCACCACAATAATTAGATTACACCCAGCAAAATTAATTATACAGCAGACAGAAACAATCACAGAACCAGACAGAGATTATACAGACAAACAATAGCAAAGTGGAAACTATAATGACAAGACAATACAGAAGTGAGGGTTTCACATCCCAGCTATTGATAAGTGAGTTCTTGCCAGACAGGATGCTATCAAACGAAGTTTCCTTTTACATTTTCTAGGCACTTCCCTTTCTCTGGAGGTGATGGGAATACAATCCTGTCCCGATAGTGCCTGACAGACCAATAGCACCTTCTTTCAATGTGACAAGTTTGGAATGTGAGGAGGTGACCGGTCGCTTCCTAGCTTATGGCTGCCTCTGCTGCTCAGCCAAAGGCCTGAGCCTAAGCACAGGGCCACAAACTGTCACAGTAAGAGAAGGAGCTTACACTGGCCGACAGTGATTTTGATTCTTTCTTTTATACCTCTAGAACTAGCCAAGTGATAAGAATACACCTAAATTCTTAAAGTACAGGCCTTTGCAGACAGGCCTGAATATCTATATCCTAACAGCTATCCTCATCTCTTGCCTGCCCGGCAGAAGATGATGCAATAGGACTGCTAGCAATCCATATCGCCGGCCTGCTCACCATAAGATGGTTCAATAGGACTGACTATTGAAGAGTGATCAAGTCACTCCAAATTTAGTCCCTGCGCCCATGTCTGCCCAGGCGCTCCTGGCCGACGTGGCCAGGAACACCTCTGACATGACGATGACGGCTACCAGTCCTATTGCACCGTCTGCTGCCACAAGGCAATGGGTTGCTGCTACTGTTTAGCAATGCAGTACCGTGTCTGCCAGCACCCAGGAGACATACGGTGACAGTGAGCTGAGCGGGCTCCATGCTTGCCGTGGTATGGCGTCTGCACAGGTAACTCAGGAAAAAAGATGCGAAACGATTGTCTGCCCTTGCTTTCACGGAGGAAGGGAGGGAACGGGGGCCTGACGATATGTACCCAGAACCACCCACGACAATGTTTTAGCCCCATCAGGCATTGGGATCTCAACCCAGGATTCCAATGGGCAGCGGAGACTGCGGGAACTGTGGGATAGCTATCCATAGTGCAACGCTCCGGAAGTCGACGCTAGCCTCGGTCCTGTGGAAGCACTCCGCCGAGTAAATGCACTTAATGCACTTAGAGCATTTTCTGTGGGGACACACACACTGGAATATATGAAACCGATTTCTAAAAAAACGACTTCTATAAATTCAACCTAATTTCGTAGTGAGCAGACCAGACTAGAGCCTCAGGAAAACTGGTTGAGCCATTAACCCAGAGCACAGCCTTGTAATGACTGGTCTCACTCTGGCATATGTGGCAGCAATTCCCACTCACCTCTTGGTGCCAGAATAGGAGCTCGGGGTAGGGGTTTCCAGATGCTTTGGCCCCCAGGGGCCTACTTCTAGATTCATGGTTTTTCTCTCTACTTTTCTCTGCTTAGGTTTTCCTTACAGCTGAAGTCATGCTTTTCTCATTTCTCCTCTTTGCTTCTTCTCCCCCTCTCCACTTTTTCTCTCTCTTTGCTTTTTCTCTTGCCTCCGCTCTCTCTCCCTTCTCTTTCTCCTGCCACCCCACCCCCCATTGAAAGTATTTATTGTCTTTGAGGATATAGTTGCCAGGCAATTATAGATTAGTACCTAGGAAGCACTTTTGAGAAAATCAGTAAATTTCCAAATGAAGGATCTGGCCCAAAGATTGAAAAGTTCGTGTCTGCATGAAACAATCTTGTTTAAAGCTATGGCCTCTCCTAAATAAAATGTTGAAGGAGCGCAAAAGTGAAAAAAGGAAAGTGAATGAAGTCAGGCGCTTCAAGGGTCAAGTCAAAGCTCTTGACCCCTTGTAGGTGAACATTTAGAGATATCCCCTAAGGCTTGTCCACCCTGGAATTTTTGTTCAGGCTGACTGAGCATGCAGGAAAACCCCCGAGTGCACCAATACCACAGCCATTTGCCTCCTGTAGGGAGGCCGGACAGCCGCAAACATGGCACCTTTTTATGGCACACTGATGGGTGAAGGAGGTTCATGTTTTATGTGAAGTTTGAGGGAGGGGCTTTTGGACAGAATTTGTTGTTAGATACAAGTGCCACTTATTCTTTGATGAGTACTCAGAATAAGAACCTGTTAGACCCTCTGGCTGTAGTTAAGACTTTCCAGGGGTTTAATGAGACAAAGAATGTTGTTCCCTTCCGCAGAAATATTTTGTATTAAGTGTGAAAGAGGGGAAATAAAGACCAATTTGGCTGAATGAATTCGGGAGGAGAAGGGATTTTGGGAACTGATGTCTTAAGAGAATTAAGAGTGTTAGTTGATTTTGCTAATCAGGTTCGAAGGAAAATGCCTTCTGGCACATCCTGGGAGCCAGTGGAAATTTTAGCAAGCACCAGATAGCAGCCCTTAAGGTATCTGAATGTTGCCAATTGCAGAAACACTGGAAGGCGTGGGCCAAGAATAAAACAGAATGTGGCAAAATGGAGGCAGAGACCCTAGTTACAGGCCCCGATACCCCACCCCAGAAGCGGTACAGATATCCAAGGGAGACAGAAGCCGCCTGAAAGAAACAATCCATGGGCTTTTAAAGCCAAGAGATTTTACTGAAACAGTTAAGCCCCAATAATGTTGTTCTCTGGCTGTTCCTTAACAGTGACATCAAGACCTGGAGGCTGGTAGTTAATTTCCCCCCTTGGATTGGGGGACACCACCAATGGCATCCACTGTGTGTGTGTTGGGGAGCAGTGCTTTTCCAGTTTTTGATTTAGCCAATGCGTACTTTGCTATCCTTTTACATTGGGACAGCGATTAAAAATTTGCTTTTACCTTTCAAAGGAAGCAGTTGTGTTTTGCCAGGATGCTGCTGTAATCAAGATGTGGGAGGAGATGCCTGAGAAAGAGACAGTGTGATTTATTTATGTGTGTGTAATGTTAATGGACCTGGGTCATCAGCGAATGGGATTGAACCTGGGGCCTTTGGGGCTAAAGCCATGATCCTCTACCGCATGAGCTAAAAGCCAGCTGGCCCCCAACTCAGGCGGTAGAGCAGCCAAACTTCACTCTCCCTCTCGTGGTCTCAGTGCCTCAGGGTCACATGTGGAGAACATCCTGATAACACCTCATGGCAGTCCCTAGTCTGCCATGAGGTGAGGTTGATGCATTGATTGGGCTTAGAAATGTTCAAGGTGTCTGCAAAGGGAGAGAAGCACAGCCATGGAGTAACACAGTTTATAACAAATAGTACAGTAAATATTTTATAGTTATTACCAATCTAGAAAGGGGGATGAGCAGTGAGGTGGCAACATTTAGAGATGGCACCAGATTATATAGGTCATAGTCAAGGCCAGAGAAGTCCTCAGAGGGAGCTAACCAAACCAGGTGAATGGGAACAAGATGGCAGGTGAATTTTGATGTTAATAACTGCAACGTGTACGCCAATTTGAGGGGAAAACGTAAATCCCTCAAACACCTCACAAGATCCTAATTTAACTGTCTGAACTCAGGACAGGGACCTGGGCGTCATGGTACATAGCTCTGTGAAACCCTGCTCACAGTGCAAGCATGCACAGAAACTAAGCAAAACATTGGGATCCAAGGAATCATGGAATCATAGGACAGGAAGGGACCTCTCGAGGTCCTCAAGTGCAGGCCTCTGCACTCACGGCAGGACCAGTCACCAACTAGACCATCCCTGACAGGAGTTTGTCTACCTTGCTCTTAAAAATCTCCAGTGATAGAGATTCCACAACCTCCCTAGACAATTTATTCCAGTGCCTAACCACCCTGACAGTTAGGAAGTTTTTCCTAATATCCAAACCAAATCTCCCTTGCTGCAATTTAAGCTCATTGCTTCTTGTCCTATCTTCAGAGGTTAAGAAAAAACAGTTTTTCTTCCTTCTCCTTATAACAACCTTTTAGGTACTTGAAAATGGTTATTGTGTCTCCTCTCAGTCTTCCCTTTTCCAGACTAAACAGACCCAATTCTTTCAATCTTCTCGCATAGGTCATGTTTTCCAGACCCCTAATCATCCTTTTTGCTCTTCTATGGAATCTCTCAAATTTGTCCATCTCTTTCCTGAAATGTGGTGCCCAGAAGTGGACTCAATACTCCAGTTGAGGCCTAATCAGCATGGAGTAGAGTGGAAGAATTACTTCTCGTGTCTTGCTTACAACACTCCTACTAATATATCCCAGAATGATGTTTGCTTTTTTAGCAACAGCGTTATGCACCCACTTTATAATAGCTCCATCAAGGTTGTATTTTCCTAGTTTGTTTATGAGAAGGTCGTATGAGACAGTGTCTAATGATTTACTGAAGTCGAGACAAACCATTTCTTCCATTTTCCCCCTATCTACAAGGCTCCTTACCCTGTCGAAGAAGGCTATCAGGTTGGTTTGAAATGATTTGTTCTTTACAAATCCATGCTGACTATTGCTTATCACCTTACTATCTTCTAGATGTTTGCAAATGGATTCCTTAATTATTTGCTACACTATCTTTCCGGGTACAAAAGTTAAGCTGACCGGTCTGTAATTTCCTGGGTTGTCATAGAATCATAGAATCATAGAATATCAGGGTTGGAAGGGACCTCAGGAGGTCATCTAGTCCAACCCCCTGCTCAAAAGCAGGACCCATACCCAATTAAATCATCCCAGCCAGGGCTTTGTCAAGCCTGACCTTAAAAACTGCTTAGGAAGGAGATTGTCCTTATTTCCCTTTTTCTAAATGGGCACTAAATGTGCCCTTTTCTTGTTTTCTGTGTGGGATGGGGACTCATATTGTAAATACAATGCCATGAGATCAGTCAGTCAATGTTTCACCCTCCTCTGGACTCCCCTGTCTAGTCCTGGGCACCCTTCTCACAGAGGGTATTGCAGAACTACAGGGGTTCAGTGTACGGCAAAGAGAATGATCAAGAGCCTAGGGAAACTCTCAAACTGAGAGAGATTAATAAGACTGGGATTGTTGCCTTATAAAGGAGTTGAATAAGAGGGGACATGAGAAAAGTCTATGAAACACTGACTCGTACAGAGTGTTAGGGCGCTTATTCCTTCACCCACTTACTTCCCTGGTCCTTCTTGCATGAACAGAGAGCAACAATACCCAAAGTCCAAAGGTGCAAACAATTCAATGTTTATTGGGGTGAACTTCCAGCAAGCATGATTCCAGTTTCCTTCCTTACTGTCCCCCTTCCCAGCTCTGACACTACAGAGCCTTACACCTGTGTCCCTGTTCCCATTCCTGCCCTTGGCCAAACAGGATTCCAACTTCCTTACTCCCATTCCCTGTTCCCATTTCCCCCTTTAGCAAAACATGATTCCAATTTCCCCACTCCCATTCCCTTTTCCCATTTCCCCTTTCAGCAAAACATGATTCTAATTTTCTTACCCCCATTCCCTGTTCCCATCTCCCCCATCCACACCCACCCTCTCCCACCCACACCCACTCACTTCCTCATTGACTACAGATTATATAATGAAACTTGACTTCTGCTTAGCTATACCTTAACAACAAAATTAATTATACAGCAGACAGCAACAATCACAGAACCAGACAGAGATTATACAGACAAACAATAGCAAAGTGGGAACTACAATGACAAAACAATACAGAAATGAGGATTTCACATCCCAGCTATTGATAAGTGAATTCTTGCCAGACAGGATGCTATCAAACTAAGTTTCCTTTTATATTTTCTAGGCACTTCCCTTTCTCTGGAGGTGATAGGCATACACTCCTGTCCTGATAGTGCCTAACAGCCCAATAGCACCTTATTTCAACGTGACTAGTTTGGAATGTGAGGAGGTGACCGGTCGCTTCCTAGCTTATGGCTGCCTCTGCTGCTTAGCAAAAGGCCTTAGCCTAAGAACAGAGCCTCAGACTGTGACAGTAAGAGAAGGCCCTTACACCGGCAGAGAGTGATTTTGATTCTTTCTTTTTTGCCTCTATATCTAGCCAAGTGATAAGAATACACCTAAATACTTAGAGTATAGGCCTTTACAGACAGACCTGAATATCTATATCCTAACACAGAGTACATTGAGAATGTGTTCCCCCATCTTATAACACAAGATCAAGAAGACATTCAATTAAACTGAAATGTGGCCAATTCAAAACTGATAATAAATACTACTCTCTTCACTCAATGCCTAATTAGACTGAGGGACTCATTGTCACAAGAGGTAGTTGAGGCCATGAGCTAAGCAAGAATCAGGAAGGGTTTGGACATTTACATGGAGAGTGGGACTATCCAGTTACAATAGTTACAGCCAAATCAATATTTTGGAAAGCCTATACACCCATGTTTTTCAGGGCACAAGCCAATCTCTAGCTGTTAGGCATTCGGGTGACACTCTCCCGATGGTCAGGTCATCCCCCATCCACCCACTGCAGGCTTTCTTTCACCTTCTTCTGCAGCACCTGTGGCTGTCACTGTCAGAGAGAGGAAACTGGATTGGATGGACCATAGGTCTGATCTATGATGCAAGGCCCACTTTGGAAAGGAGCCAGCTTTTCCCCATGGAAAGAGACATTGTCATGCTGGGCTATGACTTTTTGCTCAACAGAATCAGCATGAAGGGCACAGGCATCTTGGTATTTATCGCTACAGGCCTGCACCTCTGTTACTTCCCGTGTTTTCTTTGAGTGAGCCACTTTCTTGCACGTACTCAGCTTTGTCTGAGAAATAAGTGTGATACTGAATATATCAGGAGTGCCCTGTAACCCCCATATTTCTCATTGATAGATAATCATGATATTGCGTATATAGCAGGCCATGTGAGGTATCAGGGAAAGATTATGATTTGCTGAAAGTCATTGTTCTATCTAAATATGTAAGCATTAGTGCATATGAAGTTATGAGAGTGCATTTGATGGTTGTCACTTAATCATGCTGTGAGCTGGGAATCAGCAGCTCCACAGAGAGAACAGCAAGAAAAAGTAAACAAAGCCTGGGCAGGTGTCAAACAATCATCAACATCCATTGTCCAGCAAGTGAGCTACAATGCAATGACTGGCTTGCACAAGGTCATATCACAGGAATTACTCAGCCTTGCCTGGCAACACAACAGTGCCCAGCAGACATGCCTGGACTTGTGTTCTCCAGGGACTAAGGCTATAGAACAGAACACAATGGCCCCACATTTGACCTTTTCTCCTTTCCCCATGTAGCCTATAGGGCTAACCTGCTTGCTTGCCTATAAAGATATATTTTCCTATAGATTTCTTATTTCCTTATGGTTTTGATTATTTGTTTTATTATAAAAAGTTATAACAGCTTTATAGTAAAGTAGTTTGGCTGTAACATAAAGGACTTAAAGGCCACATCCTGTATGTTGCACTAAGGCAAAGTTATCATATACATGTCTGGGACCATTCACCCAGGTAGTAAAGTTGGCTCACCTATGTTCAGGACTTGTCACCTAGATAGATGGTGTTGAGCTAAAGCATAAGATCCACATATGATGTGTTAAAGCAAGGTAGCATAGGGACTTTCCTAAATTCATACCCTTTTAATCTTAACAGGTACACCACAACTTGGAAAAAAACAAAATAACCAGGTCAGACCAGAATGAAATGACTGGTTAGGACAGAAATAACAAAGGTGATACCTAATCACAAAGGGGGCATGGTAATGACTTGACGCATATGATAATAAGTTGAGGTCAGTGATATACTGACCTATAGGAAATAGACACTGCGGCATTAGTAAGGTGAGGGAATACAAATGACGAAAAAGGGAAAAATCCCCTATTGAATATGCATCAAACATAACATATCCACTTTCTATTGATGAAGTGCTGAACTAATTAATAAACTTGCCCTGCTCATCTTGAGCGGTGCAAGACGGTATATTCCTGAGATACAGGGCTGGGAGCTGGGGGGATTTGGCTGGTGCCTTTCTCTGTGTGATTCATGAGTGGCTTTGGGAGCATTCATGCAATCTAGCTGGGTGTGGGGCTCCACATGTGCTTGTGCTGAGTGATAACAACGCCTGGAGGAGTTTGCTGTTTGTCACTAGCAAAGCATTGTGAGAGACGGCCCAGGCTGGAGAGTTAAGGGGACACTGCCGTCCCACCTTTCCAGACTGCGCCCTTAGGATCCTGTCACAATTAGTTACAGTTGTTAACTAAGAAGTATAAGCAGAGACAATTGTCAGCAACTCAGCTGCCAACCCTTCTCCTGCCTCAATATTGATATAAAGTTTGCAGATGACACAAAAATTGGGTGATGGTAAATAATGAGGAGGACAGGTCGCTGATTCAGAGCAATCTGGATTGGTTGATAAACTGGTCGAAGAAAACTATGTGTGTTCTAATATAGCTGTGTAGATAGATCCATCTAGGTACAAAGAATGTAGGCAAAGCTGACATGCTGGGAGACTATAGTGGGAAGCACAATGACTCTGAATAAGATTTGGGGGCCTGAAGGAATAATTAGCTAAACATGAGTTCCCAGTGTGACCCTGCAGCCAAAAACCCAATGTGATCTTGGGATGATAACCAGGGGAATCTCAAGGACAGGTGGAGAAGTTATTTTACCTCTTTATTTCGCTCTGGTGCGACTGCTGCTGGAAGCCTGTGTCCAGTTCTGGTGTCCAGGATTAAAGATGGATGTTGATACATTCAAGAGGGTTCAGAGAAGAGTCACAAGAATTATTAAAATATCAAAAAACCTGCCTTATAGGGATAGACTTAAGGAGCTCAATCTATTTGGCTTAACAAAGGTGGCTAAGGGGTGACTTGACAATAGTCTCTAAGTACCTACATGGGGAACAACTAGTTAACTACACGCTTTTCAGTCTGGCATACACGGATGTAGCATGATACAATTCTGACTGGAAATAAGGCATACATTTTTAAAAGGGTAAGAGTAATTAAACATTGGAACAATTTACCAAGGGTCATGGCAGATTCTCCATCACTGAGAAGTTTTAAACTAAGGATGGATATTTCTCTGAAAGATCTGCCCTAGGAATAATTTTAGGGAAATTCTCCAACCTGTGCTCTACAGAAAGTCAGACTAGATGATCACAATGATCCCTTCTGGCCTTGGAATCTAAAAACATGTCCCCAGGAGTCAGCTGGAGGCATTTTGCTTTCAGGGTTGTGCCTGAGCTTACTGAAGTCATTTTTCTGTTCATGGCCATGGTAAATGTAGCCCTATGGCGACAAAGTCTCATGTGAGGGTGGCAACTTGAAAACGTTACATTACGTGTGTATTTCATGAAGCTGAGGAATCCCATGAGGCACTGCATGGATGAACATTTTAGATGAGAAAAATAATGACTTGAGCCCATGAAATCTCCACACTGAGGAATGCACAACCGTTCCTGTGAATGGCTAAGAGCTAACAAATGATTGCAGAGAGTCCTGGATTTATTGTCTGTGTCCCACTGTTTCAGGCAGCTGCCACTGGCTCCTGCACATGGCAGCTGTATTGATCTCGGCTCTCACATGTGTCAGGGTTGCCTGCTTCCATTATATAATGTGGCTACTTCTCAGCTTGTGCCTTGTTCCTGTGTAGCTGTCTGCCAAGCTGCACACAGTGTGTAGGGGTGTAACAAGAGCAGCACCACGGGTGCCTTTGCATTAATCTCTGTGTGAGATTACTGTACAGTGAGACACAGTCACCGATTACCCCCGGGCAAGGAAGCAGGTGTGCCAGGAGGCAGCTCACTTCCTGCAGAGGAGGAGCTGTTGGGTGCGTGGGGTGGTTCGGAGGTTGTGGGAGCCAGGGATGACTGGGGAGCATGGAGAAGACACTGGCGACTGTAGTGGGAAGAGAGCCTACCATATATGGACAATGAAGTTGGCGATCAGTTAGAAACCATTGCCAGTTAAGTTAAACTTGGCTACTATGTAAAACCAACTGGGTTATTGCTGGGTTTCTGTATTATTGTTGTACTGTATTATTGATGTACATCTTTTACAATGTGCATAACATTGCCAAACTATTTAACCAACACACTGGTAAAAATCAAGAAACGAATGTCAACAACGAAGACTAAGGCTTGGGAAAAAACAAATTGGTAAAAAAATTAAGTTCCACAGTAACTGCAAATTGGGTCAACAAATTCCCCGATAGTACCAGTCACACTTGGACTTGTGGCACCTTGGAGACTAACAAATTTATTTGAGCATAAGATTTCATGAGCTACAGCTCACTTCATCGGATGCATTCAGTGGAAAATACAGTGGGGAGATTTATATACACAGAGAACATGAAACAATGGGTGTTACCATACACACTGTAAGGAGAGTGATCAGGTAAGGTGAGCTATTACCAGTAGGAGAACAGGGGGGGAAAATCCTTTTGTAGTGATTATCAAGGTGGGCCACCATCAGATGTTCTTGTCAACTGCTGGAAATGGACTCTGAGAAAACATGACCTCTGAGGGAAGGTTAAAAAAATTGGGCTTTTTTAATCTGGAAAAGAGAAGACTGAGCTTTCAAGTATGTAAAAGGTTGTTATAAGGAGAAGGAAGAAAAACTGTTTTTTCTTAACCTCTGATGATAGGAGAAGAAGCCATGGGCTTAAACTGCAACAAGGGAGGTTTAGGTTGGCCATTAGGAAAAACTTCCTAACTGTCCGGGTGGTGAAGCACTGGAATAAATTGCCCAGTGAGGTTGTGGAATCTCCATCATTGGAGATTTTTAAGAGCAGGTTAGACAAACACCTGTCAGGAATGGTCTAGATAATACTTAGTCCTGCCACGAGTGCAGGGAACTGGACTCGATGACCTCTCAAGTTTCCTTGTGGTTGTGTTATTCTGTGATTCTCTCATATTGCAGTGCAATTGTAAGCAAGCTGTCTTTGTCCCCCTGTTACTCAGGCTTCTTTCAACCCAGAGCTCTTGGTAACTTCTACTCTATGTGAGGTGGTGTCAGGAAATAAACCAGAGGAGACACAGCCGTCCAACTGATAGGTGGCCGGCACAAACAGGATGACACAAGAGCACTTTCACTTAAAGATACATTTTACTTAGTCTCAAGCACTGACACACGTCTGCAACAGGGTCGTAAAACACCCCCAACCCTTGATAATGACCAAAGCTGAGTGTGGCTCTCGAGTGTCACAGCAGCAGCCCTTCTACCAGTGGGGAGCACAAGATGCATCCAGAGGGAGAGTCCTATCCCAAAGAGTCCTCAAACTTTTCCACCTTATTTATATATTAGTAACAGAATGACATGTCCCTTAAGGAAAACTTGTTAAGCAAGCAGTTCCAATGCTCAAGCAAGAGGCTTCCTTCTGATTATTGATTAGCCCGGTGTGGGTTTTTCCAGAGTTTACAGCCTTGAGACCCTGTTAGACACATTCCTGAGGGCACATCCTGCTTTTCTAAAATGCGTGTATCGGCAACTTCCACCATGTCAAGGTGACACACGATTGTCACCAGCATCTGCAAAATGCTCCACCTATGGCTTCCACCAGGGCTGCTTGCATTGGATCCTATTGTTGCACCTGGAGGAACCTGCTTCGGCTGAGAAAATACTGCAGGATAAGGTGCCAGGGATTTGTAATGCCCACAACAACAGTGTACAGCTGAGCGAGGTCCATGCTTGCTGTGCTGTGGCATCTGTGCAGGTAAGCCAGGCTTTGGAAAAAAGGCGTGAAAAAGCCTTGGTTTGTTTGTTATTGATTTCAGGGAGGGAGGGAGATAAGTGCATTGTGGGAGGCTAATGCCATGTTTCTATAACCACTAGCGCAAATGTTCTGGTCACATGAGGCATTGCAAGCCCAACCCAAAATTCCTCTTGGCTCCATGCACGGTGGGATATTTCTCCACAGTGCAGCGCTCCGTGCATCGATGCAAGCCCTGGCAGTGAAGATGCACTCAGCCTGCACAATGCGCATAGTGGGGACATGGAAAATTGACTTATTAAATCAGAGGCTCTATGCTAATTTAAATAAAATTGGCTTACATTTGTAATGTAGACACACCCTTCATCGCCTACGGCATTTGCACGTCTCTGCTCTTTGGTTGATGTTTGGCTCCTATACCTGGCCCCGTTGTCGGACTCCTCCTGCTGCTGTACCTGGTGATGCTGGACTAGCTCTGCCAAGGGGGCTGGAACACAGGGGGCCAGGAGCTCAGGGTCCACTTTCAAAAATATGCTCTGTTTTTTGCTGGTGAGTCGCATATGGTAGCAGCCTTGGGGGATGAGGGTGTAGGAGAGGAGGGACTCAGAGAGTGGCAGAGAGGAGGGCCATGGAGGAAGGGGTGGAAGACAGGAAGAACTTACTGCCCGCGTGCTTGGCTCATCATCCCCCCCCTCCTCCGGCTCGTCTACTCACCCCCCGTGTGCCGCATAGTGAGCAACCCATTTCTGCATCAATTTCTGATGCACAGAATAGATGAACACTTAGAAGAGTTTCAGCTGCCAAATATATATCCACTTTAGACCTCACAAAGGGATACGGGCAAATGCCTTTGATGGCAGAATCCTGGGAGAAGAAAGCTTTTCACCTCCTTTGGCTCTCGTCAATTCAGGATCACGTCGTTTGGCCTACATGGAGTGGCATTGATTTTTCAGAGACTAATGGATGGGGCATTACAATTGAACGGGCGGTATGCAGCGTGTACGCTGATACAATTTATTAAAAATAGGTCTTGGTCCCGTATCTTCTGGCAGCATTGCCACCCACAGTGCAGTTGGCAGTACATTACACTCAGGATCCCTTAACGATCTGAGCCCTGATTATCGGCCAATTATTCTCCACTCCCGGGGGAGGCTCTCAAGCTGAAGTTCTCCAGGGTCTATTTTCTGCTCTTTCCATTGCTCACAGAGCCTAGGGAATTGTCCGGGAGTCCTGGCCAGCCAGAGAGTCTGCAGGGACTGTTCAGTTCAATCATAAAGGTCGCTGATTGGCACGTTGAGTGTCAGGCATGTGAGATTTGTACATTCATTAGCAACCCCTGTTGAACAGGATTTTGGTAAGTTGCTTGTTTCTGAATTAAAGTTATTGTTAAGGGCTCAGGAAAAGTTCCAGGTTCAAGTCAGGGACCATCTGGGCAGGAATTCACCAGGTGGTGTGAGAAATCTAACCCTGGGGTGGTCCAGGAATGCACAGTGTGTGGAGAGGAGTGGGGATGTGCAGTATCCAGACTGGGAATGAACATCATGCTTAATGCACAGAGCAAAGAAGCATCACAAGTTCTCCTAGGATCGGTGGGGGTCTCAGACTGCAACATAATGTAAACCACATTGTGCCAGCTTGTATCTGACACCATCCCCCATCTCAACCGCCCCTTCCCCATGAGCAGCCCCACTACAGCCTTGTGGTAACATCAGCAATTGCCAAGATGGAAAAGCAGCCACAGGAAGGGGTGTCTGGTTTTCTAAGGGGCTGCAATATGTTAAAGCTTTATGTCATTGTCATAAATATAAAGGGAAGGGTAACCACCTTTCTGTATACAGTGCTATAAAATCCCTCCTGGCCAGAGGCAAAATCCTTTCACCTGTAAAGGGTTAAGAAGCTAAGGAACCTCGCTGGCACCTGACCCAAAATGACCAATGAGGAAACAAGATACTTTCAAATCTGGAGGGGAGGAAACAAAGGGGGTGTGTGTGTGTGTGTGTGTGTGTGAGAGAGAGAGAGAGAGAGAGAGAGAGAGAGAGAGAGATGCTTTTGCCGGGAACAGAAAAGGAAGGGAATCTTAGAACTTAGTATGTAATTTAGTTAGATATGCGTTAGATTTCTGTGTTGATTAAATGGGTGGTAAGTTGTGCTGAATGGAATGTATATTCCTGTTTTTATGTCTTTTTGTAACTTAAGGTTTTGCCTAGAGGGATTCTCTATGTTTTGAATCTGATTACCCTGTAAAGTATTTACCATCCTGATTTTACAGAGGTGATTCTTTTACTTTTCTTTAATTAAAATTCTTTTCTTAAGAACCTGATTGCTTTTTCATTGTTCTTAAGATCCAAGGGTTTGGATCTGTGTTCACCTATACAAAGTGGTGAGGATTTTTATCAAGCCTTCCCCAGGAAAGGGGATGTAGAGTTTGGGGGGATATTTTGGGGGGAAGATGTTTCCAAGTGGGCTCTTTCCCTGTTCTTTGTTTAAAACACTTGGTGGTGGCAGCATAAGGTCCAAGGACAAAAGGTAAAAGTTTGTACCTTGGGGAAGATTTAACCTAAGCTGGTAAGAATAAGCTTAGGGGGTCTTTCATGCAGGTCCCCACATCTCTACCCTAGAGTTCAGAATGGGGAAGAAAATTTGACAGTCATTCTGAGGAAGAGTTACTGAGCCTGGTTATTTTTAATCTCCACGTCCGCTCTCCCTCCCACTGGATTTGTCCCTCTCTCCTTTCATGCACAGGCTGAGCTGCTGCTGGGGTTCCCTTCACCCCAGAAAGGCAGTTTAGGCTGATCTCCCCCTTTTCCCCATGCAGGCAGACACTAACTTTAACCTCGTCTGAGGAGATATTTCTGTGAGCTGCCTCTGTGGGGTCTTGCTCCTGTTTTTGGTTTTGGGTGAGGGGCAGCACTGTGTGCCAGGGCTGGAAGTTGTGCGGGGTTGGAGACCTACATGGACGAGTAGCCAGCACTCAGAGTTATGGAGGAAGGAAGCGGGTTGTAAATGGGCAAGTGGGCAGTGCTGAGGGTAGAGCAGGCAAGCAGGGTGTGTACACAGAGAATAGGGAAGCACTGAGGGTTGTGGGGACAGGCAGCGGGTACACAGGGACAGACAAGTGGAGCTGAGTGTGTTGGGGACAGGGAGCGGTATATTCCTGCCAGGTGGGCAGTGCTGTAGAAATTAAAATTTTCTTTGTAATTGTTGGTCTAAGGTCAGCGCTGGGAACTTTCCTGCCCCTGGGTGCATTTGTGCTGGTCTATGGGTCTCCTTGCCCTGGCAGCCACTGAACTGCAACCTGGGTGTCACAACATTTACTCAGTTTTATTTCCAATCGTTGTTGTTGTTGTGTAACTTCAGGCATTTCACCCGTAGAAAGAACAATTAACCTTTGTGTGACACTGCACCCCTATTTCTCATTGTGATATTATTATGATATGATTATAGCATATTTCTGATACATTTCATGTCAGATGTGTTATGTAAGATGTCATTGGAAAAGTTATGATGTTCTGAATATGATTATCCTGTTTGTATGCATGTATCATTTGTGTACCTGAAGTCATGCATATTGACTATGTATTAATATGTAGGAGGGAGGAATAGCTCAGTGGTTTGAGCATTGGCCTGCTAAACCCAGGGTTATGAGTTCAGTCCTTCAAGGGGCCATTTAGGGATCATAGAATCATAGAATATCAGGTTTGGAAGGGACCCCTGAAGGTCATCTAGTCCAACCCCCTGCTCGAAGCAGGACCAATTCCCAGTTAAATCATCCCAGCCAGGGCTTTGTCAAGCCTGACCTTAAAAACCTCTAAGGAAGGAGATTCTACCACCTCCCTAGGTAACGCATTCCAGTGTTTCACCACCCTCTTAGTGAAAAAGTTTTTCCTAATATCCAATCTAAACCTCCCCCACTGCAACTTGAGATCTGGGGCAAAAATTGGGTATTGGTCCAGCTTTGAGCAGGTGGTCGGACTAGATGACCTCCTGAGGTCCCTTTCGACCCTGGTATTCTATGACCTGTTTTTCAATTGTAGTTACACATCAGTAATGCCCACGAGGCAAGATGCCTTCAATCTCGGTAGCTGGTTGGGAAGGGCCTCTCCACTCAAGAGGACGGGAAAGATGTGAGGAAATAAGCCTGACTGAGGGAAGTGCTGGACCCCGGCCAAAGGGATTTGTAACCTGTGTATGGAAACCTGAGAAACCCAAGGTGTAATTCATAAACTTGTTTGATGTTTTAATCGAAACCCAGGATGCCGTTAAGTGAAGTGTGTGAGGTGCGGGGGAATATCAGCTTGGTTGCCAAAAGCGTGCACTGTGTCCCCACATTGAGGGAGGGGAAACCAGGAAAGAAATTCATACTGGTTGGAGTTTGGACCAGTTCAGTCCGGTGCAGCTCTGGGGTCATGGGCTAGGGAGCTGGGGGTTATTTTGGCTGTAATCTCTCTATCGTTGGCTCACGCAGAGGCTGGTCAGAGCCTGCCTGTACCTGCAGCCAGGTGTGTCCCTGCCTGTGGGAACGCTGGTGGAGGCAACACTGGGAGCGGGTCTTTAGCGGGTCACAACAGCCCATTGAGAGAGGAAGCTCAGGCTGAGGAGTCAGAGGACTCGGTGGAACCCCAGCTCCAGGTGCCACCTGGGACAAACACGTCAGTTTGCTCCTCACCTTTTTCAATCTCCCATTATTCTCTGTGCCCCCCTCTCCATACTCTCCTTCCCCATCCCAGGCTGCCCCGATTCCAACAGCACACTGGTCGCTAGTATCTGCTCCATGCTCCCCAATAATCCCTAGATCTGACCATCTCAGAGCCACCCCACGCTCTCCACAGCTCTTCCTCTGCAGGGGGTGAGGTGCCTCCTGTCACACCCGCTCCCTTGGCTGAGGGGTAATCAGTGAATGTGTCTCGCCAGTGAGATATATCACACACAAGGGGCAAATGCCAAGGCAGACACCAGTACAGCCTGTGACGGTTGCGGGTAATGCACGTGTCTCAGAGTTGGTTCTGGATACAACTAAAGCCCATTAAGGGAATGGTCCTAATTTGGGTCTTCTGGGAAGAATGACACTGTGACTGGGTTGCATCCAGTTAGTGTCATGACAAAATCCCAGAGACCAAACAATTCTGGTGCTTTTATTTTGCCTGTTGCTGGGGTGTTGCTGGGAAAGCGTATACCAGGTCTGTGTGATCAGATTGATCAGCTAGGGCACAAAGAGAGCATGAAGATGATTTGACTATGTTGCCCATTGACAATGTGGAAACTTGTAACCAGGAGGAAATGATTCCTAAGCCTATTGAGCCTGATAACTTGCATGTTGCTGGTGACGGTCAGGAAAGTTGCAGTGGGAAAGAAAGTACCTCTAACATTTCATCTAGTGAGGCTATGAGCTTGCCTGAAAGGAGACTGTGTAAAAATTGCCCCGATGGGCCAGAAAGTCTGTTGTTGCTGAGGAACATGGTCCTTTAAAGCAAGCCCTAGGTGAAGAGGGTGTGGGCAGAATTTCTGTGAGGGGTGAATTGTTGCTTAGAGAAGCTCCTAGGAAAAGGTAAAGGTAATCTGTGCAAGCAGTTTGCTGTAGCTGAAGGGTGTGGAAGTGATTTAATCAAGGAAGTTTCAGTTCCTGATAGCCAGAAATGTTCTGCTAAGAATCAATTCATTAACTTTCCTTTGAAAAGATCCAGTATGGATAGTTATATGAAAAGGCTTCAGATAAAAAGAAAATTGTTAGGGAATTGCTGGCACATGATGGCATATATCACATTGGTGTATGTGCAGGTGAACGAGCCTCTGATAGTGTGGCTGATGTGATTAGGCCCTGTGATGGTGTCCCCTGAATAGATATATGGGCACAGTTGGCAACGGGCTTTGTTGCAAGGATAGGTTCCTGGGTTAGGGGTTCTGTTGTGTGGTATGTGGTTGCTGGTGAATATTTGCTTCAGGTTGGGGGGCTGTATGTAGGCAAGGACTGGCCTCTCTCCCATCATGTGCCAGCAATGCCCCTCTGCCATGTACATTGGCCAAACTGGACAGTCTCTATGTAAAAGAATAAATGGACACAAATCAGATGTCAGGATTTATAACATTCATAAACCAGTCAGAGAACACTTCAATCTCTCTGGTCACGCGATTACAGACAGGAAAGTTGCGATATTACAACAGAAAAACTCCAGACTCCAGCGAGAGACTGCTGAATTGGAATTCATTTGCAAATTGGATACAATTAACTTAGGCTTGAATAGAGACTGGGAGTGGCTAAGTCATTATGAAAGGTAACCTATTTCCCCTTGTTTTTTCCTACCCCCACACCTCCCCAACGTTCTTGTTAAATCCTGGATTTGTGCTGCAAATGGCCCATCTTTATTATCATACACATTGTAAGGAGAGTGATCACTTTAGATAAGCTATTACCAGCAGGAGAGTGGGGTGGGAGGAGGTTTTTTGTCATGCTTTGTGTGTATAAAAAGATCTTCTACACTTTCCACAGTATGCATCCGATGAAGTGAGCTGTAGCTCACGAAAGCTTAAGCTCAAATAAATTGGTTAGTCTCTAAGGTGCCACAAGTCCTCCTTTTCTTTTATCTAAAGTGATCACTCTGAACAGTCTGTGTCTCAGGTTGAGAGGGAAGACTGGGTAGCTAAGTCTGCAGAGCAGAAGAGCTGTGTAGTTAATCTCTCAAGAATGCAGGCCAGGGATGGCAGGTACACTCTCACCTCTAGACATTTTGCCTATAACTTGTAGTCTCTCAGTGAATTTAACATCTGTTTCCATGTGGAAACAGAGGTTGGTAATGGAAGAACAACAGAATCTTGTATCTAATATGTTAGGAAAATGGATGGTATCTCTTTAAGACAGAGTCCAGCCTTGGAATTGGTAAGAGTTAAGGATCTGAACACTGGTAAAGGGGCTTCTGTGTGTGGCTGGATGCAAATTACCTGGCTGACAGGAAGAAGAAAGACTGGCTAATAGCTGTTAGCACAGAGGGCACACCCAATCAGTCAGTGGATTCTGTTAAGCAAGAGAAATCAGGATTTAATCCTTCAGGACAAGGAGGAAAGAGAGAACTTAATTTTGGAAAGAGAGGACACAGGTTAACCCTAAAACCCCAAAATCCCAATAGTATTGGGCCAAAGGTGTGGCATGACAAAAATGATTGTAGATGGACACTTGCAATGGATTTGTTGTTATTACCAGTGGTGATTTTTGGAAGTAATGTGTTGCTAATACCAAGAATTGTAAAACTATACAATGTGCCTAAAATAAAAATATAAAATAATTACCATACTATTTGTTATAAACTGTGTAATCCCCCTCGCTGTGCTTCTCTCCCTTCACAGGCACATGGAGCATTTCTGAGCCTGATCGATGCACCGGCCACCTCATGGCAAATTTCAGCTTCTCCCCCTCTGACTCTTCAATATTCATCCTAACCGGCGTCCCTGGCCTGGAAGCTGACCACATCTGGATTTTCATCCCTTTCTCTGCGTTCTACATTATGGGCCTGTTGGGAAATTTCACAGTTCTGTTTGTGGTAGGCAAAGAGCAGACCCTGCACAAGCCGATGTACCTGCTGCTCTGTATGCTGGCGCTCTCAGACATCACCACATCTACCTCCTTTGTGCCAAAGGCACTGTGTATTTTTTGGTTCAATTTGAAAAGCATTACTGTGAAGAGCTGCCTCACCCAGATGTTCTTCTTTTACGCATTTTCTACTATGCACTCAGCTGTCCTAGTGACAATGGCCTTTGATCGCTATGTTGCCATATGTAACCCTCTGAGATACGCCACCATCCTCACCAACGCACGAATAGCTAAGCTAGGGCTAGTGTGTTTCACAAGAGCTGTTCTCTTCATTCTGCCTATGCCCCTGCTCCTGAGCAGGCAGCCATTCTGTGCCAACCGCATTATCCCCCATACGTACTGTGACCACATAGCTGTGGCAAAGGTGTCATGTGGGGACAACACAGCCAGCAGAGTGTACGGCTTGCTGATGGCGTTTGTAATCGTTGGGTTCGACCTGACGCTAATTGGCCTGTCCTACGGTCTGATCATCAGGACGCTCCTCAGAATCTCTTCCAAGGAAGCCAACCAGAAAGCCCTCAAGACCTGCACAGCCCATATCTGTGCGCTACTGATGTCTTATCCTCTTGGACTCTTCTCCAGTCTGTCACACAGGTTTGGTCAGGGCATCACTCCGCACGTTCACATCCTCTTGTCCAACCTCCATTACCTCATTCCCCCCATGCTCAACCCTATCATTTATGGGATCAACACCAAGGATCTTCGTGACAAAGTGGTCAAATACATCTGCAGAATGTACTCACCTCACGGTACTTACTTTAAACCCGCATAACAAGAGAGGGTTTTGGAACTGCCCTATGTTACCCTGGATTTTGAGGGATGTTTACCTAAGAATGTTCTCAAGCTAATCGCAGCCATGTGATGTGCACTGGCCACAATGAATTAACAATATAGAACACCACATAGTTAAGGGTTAATTAGAAAACAGGTTTTTAGATGAAAGGTCATAATCTGGCAGGCAGTTTCTGCTAATTGCAATGGGAGGGTGGACAGACAAGTAAATACATGAGAAAGAGAGAAGATAAATCGGAGGCTGAGGATCGACTTAAATAACATTGGCCTAATCCTGTAGTGCAGACATACCCTTAATCACTTATGGCATTTGCATGCCTCTGCTTTTTGGTTGAGATCTGGATCCTACACTTGGTCCAGCTGTGGGACTCCTCCTGCCACTGTGCCTGCTGATACTGGAACAACTTAGCAAAGGGAGCTTGAACACAGGAGGCCAGGAGGCCAGGGACCACTTTGAAATGTGGTTCTCTATTACACAGAGATGCCACAGGGAATAGAAGCTTTGGGGGATGAGGGATTATGGGGAGGGACTCAGAGAGCAGTGGGTGGGGGGTGGAGCAGAGGAGGGACTCAGCATGTGGGAGGTGGGGGGCCACAGGGAAGGTGAGTGGATGAGAAGAGGGACTCACTGTGTGGCAGACAGGGGGTTCAGAGGAGGAGGGGATGGGGGAGAGGAGGAAGTCAGGACTCAGCAAAGGCCATGGTAACCAGGTGTTGCAAGGACAGGAAGAATGGAGCATAGGTGAAGTCATGGAAGAAAAGAGGGGAGGGGCATGAGGGGCAGAGACAAGGTGGGGCATGAGCCACCACAGCCCAGGTGTCCACACTTTCAAATGTGGCAAGTGGGTCAGCAGCACAGTGGAGATTTAGCCTCCCTTGGCGTATTATACCCGCTGCCTATGTAAGGTGGCCATTCTTGGCCACTTCCTACCACCTCCCTGCGAAAGTCCCAAGGTCTCCGTCTGTGGTAAGGTACCGTGAAGGGTGCCTGCTCACCCTAAGAGACACCTTGTGGTGGCCCATACAGCAGCAAGGTGTTTCTCTCTTCTTTTTTTTTTTTGAGCGACAACTGCCTCTTCCTATGGTGTGGCCCAGCCTCCTAGGGCCAGCTCAGTCCTAAGGCTCTGCCCTGCTGGGGTAGTCCAAATAGCAAATGAGAGGGATCAGTGAAGCCTAGTATTCCTATGAGAGAAGAAAGCTTCCTTCTCAGGCTGTCCCTTCTACAGGCCATTCCCACCCTCAGTAAGTGATCTTTGGGCTTTTGTTCATTGAATCGTAGAACTTAGGGTTGAAAGAGACCTCAGGAGGTCACCTAGTCCAACCCATGCTCAAAGCAGAACGAACCCCTGTGACCTTATTAATTTAATCTGTGACCGTATAGATCGTTGGTGCAACCACTGATATTTATTAGAAGAAATACTGTACAAATGTTGTCTATGGAAAGGTTCTGATTTGCTTATTATGATTATACTATCTATATAGGTGAATCGGTTTTTTTAGTTGAAGTTATGAATATTGGCTATGTACTTGCATATCAATGTGTTCTGATTCTGAAGTAGCCTCAGTAAAGCATTTGGTCAACTTCTTGAGAAAGCAATGTGCACATTCAGTGCCCAGCCAAGAAACACTTCACTGACAATGGACCTTGGAAGACTCCAGTCCACATAAGAAGTCTTCCTGAGAACGCTGAAAATGGCATGTGAGCATTGGCTGCCTCCTGTAAAGAACTGAATTGTGCATGGGCATGTGGCTTGCCCATGTGACTCCAAACTCCATTTTGCTGTAATTTTCCACAGTAAGAAGAAAGAGGTGTCCTTAAACCCGGAAAAGACTAGAAAATGCAGCTGCCTCATCTCCATCTTGTCTTCAGTCCTGCTTGTTGCCTAAAACTGGCACTCTGAGCAAAGGACTGAATGACCCGTCCTGGCTGTTGATGTTCTCTAGAGACTTTATTAAAACCTGCAGTTTATTCCATCTCTGCTACGAGCCTGAACCAAGAACCTTGCCATCGCTGTATGTAATTGATTCCATTGAACCAATTCTGGCTCTCATCTATATCTTTTTCATTTTATGAATAAACCTTTAGATTTTAGATGCTAAAGGATTGGCAAGAGCGTGATTGGTGGGTAAGATCTGATTTGTGTATTGACCTGGGTCTGGGGCTTGGTCCCTTGGGATCAGGAGAACCCTTTTTTCCTTTGCTGGGGTGTTGGTTTTCATAACCGTTCGTCCAAATAACGAGTGGCCCTGGTGGTGATACTGGGAAACTTGATTGTCCAAGGGAATTGCTTGTATGACTTATGGTTAGCCAGTGGGGTAAAACCAAATTCTTCTCTGTTTGGCTGGTTTGGTTTGCCTTGGTGTGCAAAGGAACCCCAGGCCTGGGCTGTAACTGCCCTGCTTTAAGCAATTTGTCCAGGATTAACACTCTCAGCTGGGTCCCACAAAGCCAGCACCATTACAGTGGTGTAGTTGTGCTAGGATCCACGTCTATTAAGCCAGGTCAATTAAGCTTTGGGTCAGAACTGCACGCTATCCAAATTTGAATTTTGGTCGTGAGAGTTTGGTTGGTTAAAGAGCAGTTGCAATGGCTTAGCAAAAAGCATATAAGTTCCTTGACAAAAAAACCCTGGAAGATTTGTGCTCAGAAAATGGGATAAGCTGTAAAAAGAAAGCTACAAACCAAGAACGGAGAGATCTGACAATGTTAAGTGCCTGTGCCTGTGAGTTCAATACAAGGTGACCCCATAAATTGTGCCAATGCTCTGCATGGGAGTGGTAAGGGCAAATTCATAGAGTGTGTAAAAGTCAATGGTAAAAGCTGTTTAGGGCAAATTATAGCTTCTAACGTCACTCTTGTTAAAGCAGATCTTGTAAAGAGCAAGATTACTTCCCAAATAAGAGTGTGAATGTTGTAGTCCTCTATGAGCTTACTGTAAGCATGTCTTTAGCCAGAATCCACCTTGAATGGAATGGTACTAAGCATGAAGTTATAACTGGTGTAAGGACCTTTCTTCCTAAGGATCTTTTGATTGGGGAAAATATTAAAGCTTTGTTCAGTCCAGGTAGCCAGTCACAGGAAAGGAATTATCTTGAACCTGTGTCTATTATGGACATTGATTTGCCTGGGGAGGGTTTCTCCAAATGTTTGTGTGAGGAAAAGAACAGTTTGTCTGAGAATGAAATTTCTAAATGTCTGTCTAATGTCTCGGAAGTAAACCTGGAAGTAGATCAAGCACAGAAAGAACTCGTTGGTCAGGAACATGTTTCTCAGGAGCAGATTAAAGTGGATGGTCAGGCTAAAGCCTTCCTAGCTGAGGAAGAAAAGGGTAGATTTTTGTTGGGTAATGGATTTTTGGCTAGTACAGATTATAACAGTGAACCTAAAAAGGGTAACTGTGATTTGCTGGAAGTAGCTCAGTGTAGTGAGGAGAGCAGCAGTTTATCTGTTAGGAGTGGCCATGTGCCTGGTAAGAAAAGTTTGGATGAGCCAAGCAGCCTTGTGAGCTGATGCTTTGTCTAATCAGCAGTTTGGGAAGGCGAGGAGAGTGGAAGATGAGTGTCCCTGGACCTTACCTGTTACCTGTGTGGAGAATTGTGACAGTGAAGGAAATGTGCCTGTGTCTGTCAGGGGTATTGACTTGCCTATGGAGGGAGCTACCCCGGTCTCCAAGCAGTTGTCTGAGACAAGGGGAATGAGATCCCGAGCTGTGTGTCTGGTAAAGGAGAATGTGTCTCCAGCTCTTCTTTGTCTGTGAAGCAGACGGAAGATGCCTTTCAATCTGGGATGGTTGAGAATAGTGCAGTTGTTTCAGAGTTGGTTCTGAATTCAACTGAAGCCCAGGAAGGAAATGGTCCTAAGTTTGTGTCTCCTAGGGAGAGTGGCATTGTAACTAGGTTGCATCCAATTAGTGTGCTACCAAAATCCCAGAAACCAGACAATTCTGGTGCTTGTATTTTGCCTTTTGCTAATGTGTGGCTGGAAAAGGGTGTATCAGCTCTGATTGATCAGGGTGATATCCTAAACAGGGCACAAAAAGAGCATAAAGGTAATTTGATTGTGTTACCTACTGACAGTTTGAAAATTTGTAGCAAGAAGGAAAAGCTTGTAGGTGGCAAAGGCATGGAGAATGTTTCTGACCTTTTGACTATGAAATCTAGCAGTTTGCCTGAAAGGAGATTGTGTCGGGATCCACCTGATAAGTCCAAGGTGATCCTCGATGTCAGTGAGACCCAGAAAGAGTATATTGCTGCTCAGGAAAGTTTTCCTTCAGAGGAAGCTCCAGGTGAAGAGGGTAAGGGCATAATTTCTGTGAGGGATGAATTGTGGCTTAGAGAAGCTCCTAGGGAAAGGAATCCTCTTGGTAATCTGTTCAAGCAGTTTGCTGCAACTGAAGGGCATGAAAGTGATTTAATCAAGAAAGTTTTAGTTCCTAACAGCCAGAAATTTTCTGTTGTGAATGGATCCACTGACTTTCCTTTTGAAAGATCCAGTGTGGATAGCTTTGAGAGGGTCTCAGATGGAGTAAAAGCTGTTAGGAAATTTGTTTAGCCCTATGACCAAATGGTTGTGTTTGGCCAGCTTGTTGGGAAGACAATGGTGTTGGAACAGGAATGTCTCCATGCTCATTCTGTAAGTGAGCACACTGCACTTCAGGGTCTGAGGACAGATTTGGTTTCTGGTGTTTCAGAGCGGAACTATTTTATGGCTGACTGCTTAAGGATGCAGGGAAGAGCAAGCAAACTCTCACCCTCAGACTCTTTGGATTTGTGTGGTAACTCTTTAAGACAGAGTCCAGCCTTGTATCATAGATTGATAGAAGTGTAGGACTGGAAGGGACCTTGAGAGGTCATCTGCAAGTGTTATCAATATTGTCTCTGTTCCTATTGTGACATTCCACCCCATAATTCTTTATGGAAATATGCTTATGTATTTATATATGACAAAACTGGAATATGTTTTATGTTACATATGCCATGTAACATATCTCTGCAAAGGTTATGATCTACTGAATATATTCATCCTAATTTGTATGCATGTGTCATATTTGTATTTGAAATACAAATATTTCAAATATTGGCTGTGTACTTGTTGAGTTTAAGTAGCCTTAGTAAAGCATTTGGTCAGCTTCTTGAGAAAGGAATGTGCAAATTAAGTGCCCAATCAAGAAACACTTAACTGCCAATGGATCTTCAAATACTCCAATCCACATAAGAAGTCTTCCTGGAGACATTCAAGATAGCAGGTGGGCAATGACTGCCCATCTTGAAGGTGGATTTTGCATAGGAGAGAGGAGGGGTCTCAACCCACAAGAGAATCTATTAAAGCCCCTGGAAGATCCCTCCATTTTGTCTTCAGCTGGCTCAAGAGATAGCCTGTCCACCCCCAAAGGATACCTTAAAGAAACTGGAACAAAGGACAGTAACCATGGGGTGAGTGATTGCTGGATCCAGCCTAGGAGGTGGCCAGTCTGTAAAAGAAGCCTACTGGAACATCACTGAGGGTGAGATTTCCTCTGTAATCACTTTCTTACTGTATTAGGTTTAGACTTTCATGTTTTATTTTGCTTGGTAATTTACTTTGTTCTCTCTGCTATTACTTGGAACCACTTAAATCCTACTTTTTGTAGTTAATAAAATCACTTTTTACTTATTAATTAACCCAGAGTATGTATTAATACCTGGGGGGCAAACAGCTGTGTATATCTCTCTATCAGGGTTATAGAGGGCAAACAATTTATGAGTTTACCCTATATAAGCTTTATACAGGGTAAAATGGATTTATTTGGGGTTTGGACCACGTTGGGAGCTGGGCATCTAAGTGTTGGAGACAGGAACACTTCTTAAGCTGTTTTCAGTTAAGGCTGCAGCTGTTGCGGGACGTGGTTTAGACCTGGTTCTGGGTTTGTAATAGGCTAACATGTCTTGGTCAAACTGGCAAGGTTCTGGAATCCCAAGCTGGCAGGGAAAATGGGTTAGAAGTAGTCTCAGCAGATCAGTTGGCAGTTCCCAAGTGGTTTTCTGTGTTCCAACCCGTCACACCTGTATCCAGCTCATTAAAAAACATCAGCCCCAGAACAGATCCCTGTGAAACCCAACTTGAGACCTCCTTCCAATCTGACAGCATTCCATTAATAGTTACTCTTTGTTTGTGATTGTTTGAACCAATCATCTATCTTCTTAATGGTAGTTCTACTGAGCCTGCATTTCTCCAGCTTACTTATCGGAATGTCACGTGGGGATATGTCAATATACCTGGACTTTAGCATGGCTTTTATGTCCATTGCTTTTCCCCCCATCCACCAGTATGGTTTGGTATGATTTGTTTTTGCTCTGGCTTCCTATCATCTGTTACAAGCTCACTTTCTCCACTGAGTAGCAGACCCTTATCCTCTCTGATTTTTCTTTATAGTCTGATATTTGTAGAACCCCTTCTTGTGCTCTCTAACATTTCTTGCCAGCTATAACTCATTCTTTGCTTTGGCTTTCCTGATTTTGTACCTACACACACGTGCTATTGCCATATATACTTCCTTTGTGACATGCCCCTCCTTTCATTTCCTGTATGTATTCCTTTTGGGTTTTAACTAGCTAGAAAGTTCCTTGTGTGGACACATTTGAGTGGCTCTTCTTATCTTTCCACTGCATCTGAATAGCTTGATTTTGAGCCTTTAGAATTATATCTTTTTTGGAACTGCCAGCCCCCTTCTACTCCTTTTCTTTCTAATTTGTCTTTCAGTGGAACCTTGCCTACTATTTCTCTGAGTTAGCTGAAATCTGCCTCTTTGAAGTCCAGTGTCTGTGTTTTGTTCGCATGTCCTCCTTTCCTTAGAATCTTGAATTCTATCAGCTCATGTTCACTTCCCCAAGTTCCCCACCACTTTCACTTTGCAGCTAAATAATGTTGGTCAAAGCCAGAACCACAATCTATGACCCCCCTACATGTTTTCTTAACTTTCTGATTCAGAAAGTTGTCACTGTTGTGGGGCAAGTACAGCCCATTCACCTTTGGCGCAGGGCAAGAATGTTATGGCCCCATGACTAAGACTTTCTGACTAACCTTTGCCTCACAGCGATAGGGCCCAGTGATCCAAGTCAGTGTGGCTGTGCTTGCCTTTTGGGTGATGTGCCCTAATGGTCCGGGGCAATAAGCTGCTGTTGCCCTCAGGGCAGATTGGGTTAGTGGGCACAGTCAATAGGGCCACCTTTGCCTCCGGGGCAACCTAGCTCTTGGTCAGCAGGTCAGGTCACATGGGAGGTATCAAACTGCACCCCTTTCAGTATGTCGCCCTGGGCCATTGCTGAAGTGCCCATGTCAAAGGCCGGCCCTGTGTTTGACCCCCAATCTCATCATGATTACTCAGGACAGTGGCTATGGTGCTCGGCACTTTCTCCGCACCAGTCACTTCCCTGACCCACTGATCATTGATTACAGTCAAACCACCTACAATTGATTAAATGGCAAGTGCAAGAAAAATAAGGAACAAACAGAAAGAAATATGGGAAACACGGAACCTTCCCTATGGGCATGTAAACCACCACAAACAGCTGTCTCTGGGGTGTGAGAAAAGTTCAGTCTGTTCCCCACATACCCCAGGCCTCCCCTCAGACTTGGGCTGTGGTGTGGTGATACCATGGGTGAGAGACCTGCTATGACAGTGGCCACACTCCCTCAGGCTCTAAGTGGCAGGACCCTTCTGCCCAGCATCTTCCTTCCCATCGGGTTCATGTCCCCCATTCTGAGTCCAGCCTTCAAAGTCCTCCTGTCTCGCAGTGTCTCCCTGTGCTGGCCCCTCTCCCCATGGCCCCACCTTGCTCTCCACAGCCACTCATCATGCTTGGCTGCCATGTTACTTGTGGCATGGCTGCATCCACTCCCCTGGCTATGGCCTTGCTGCACCCTGCTGTAGCTCAGCCCTGGTTCCCCATCAGGGCCGGATTAACCTTTTGTAGGCCTGGCGCCAAACATATTTGATTTGATTGGGACTTCCACTCAGCCCCTAGAGAACAAACTGGGCTAGCATCAATATATCAAAAATACTTTTGAATTTAGTGTACTTGTGTGGGCGGGTGGGTGTTGTTTGTTAGTTTTTTCTTTTTTGTTTAAAAGCTCATGACCTGCTTGGGGCCCTGAAAACAAGTGCTTAATTGGCACATTTATGAGCCATATTAGGCCCAAATGTAGCCTTCAGTGGAATTTCATCTGCATCTCCCCCCGCCCCCCTTCCACCCAAAGTTATGTTTCGTTTTTTGAAAGCTGAATTTTCTACTTTGGTACAATAATGTTTAAAAAACTTTTTTTTCCAAAAATTAGTTTCTTTAGCCTATTTCTCCCTTTGCGTCACCTCTCTCATAACTTCAAGTGAACCAGTAAAGTTACCGGGGTGGGGTTTGGGGAGGAATTTGCTGCTGACTGTTTTTTGCAGGGAGAAAGGGCCACTAAGACACACGCGCGCACACACTTTTCCATCCCAATCCAGCCTCAAGCCCCTACCCCGACCTTCACCCCGGGTTCTTCCCCTCTCCTGCCCCTCCTTCTGTCCCCCAGCCCCACAGTTAACTCCCACCTTCACACAGGGGTCCTCCTCAATTACCCTGCTATTGCCCAGCCCCCACTTTCAAGCCCAGAGCCGTCACCTCCCTCCCTTCGACTGCCTGCTCCATGCAGAGCCAACCCCACCTTCAACCCAGACTCTCCCCTCCCTCCCTCTGCCCCATACACAAAGCCAACCTTCACACCCTGCTTCTCCTAAGCTCTGACCCCCATAAAGTCACTGCTAGCTTGCCCCATTGCACCTGGACTTGCCCTACAACTGCCCCTTCCCTCCAAAGTGTTCTCTAACCGCTCCTCTCCCAGAGTAGGAGGGAGTTTCTGGGCATTCCCACTGGCAGTGGGGAGCAGCAACCATCCCCACTGTCACCACCTGCCCCTCCGCTGCTCCAACGTTTGGCTCCAGTCTGCTCAGCCCCCCCACAGCTCTGCCTCAGTGGTGCTGCTCTGCCTCCAGCCCAACTTTCACTCCATACTGCAGCTTCCAGATTTGTACAGCCTTAATAGCCCCAAATCACTTAAAAACTAATCCCAAAGTAGCCCAACCTATCTATTGAGACAAAGCTGTTTTTTTTTTAAACACATTGGTCTCTACATCAAGTAACAGATGAAAGTTTTTGTTAGATACCTAAGTACAAACTGGATTTAAAAAAACAAATAATACAAGTCCCAGCAGGAGTTCATCCACATTAAAAACAAAGCGAGATGAAAATCAAATCACATTCAAAACCCCAATGTTGGTACTTGTATCCCGATTGAGAATTGGCAGATATTTCAAACTAAAAATAGCAAATGTTAAAAATAGCCCCAAAGTAGCCCAAAATGTATGTAGTGCAAAAACAAAAAAATATATTTATTTCTAATGCATTGAATCATGGTACTCAATGTCCATATTTTGAGTTGAATTAGTTTGTTACTGTTAGTTGCTAAAAGGCAATATTTCATCCTTGCTGTGTTCGTCAGAAGGAGAATGCTTCTGCTGCTAGTCATATGTCAGCAATGACCAGTGCGATCATTTCTTTCATTGGCGTAAACTATTCTCAACAAATTCTGTGTTGTTGCATATACGCCCTAACTCAAAGCATGTTTTCTGAAAGTTCCTCTTCCAGCCTTTTGCGCAGTTTTGTTTCAATCAAGTTCAGCTGAGATAGCAGTCTTTCAACTTCAGCATTGCTAGAAGGTAGTGACAGCAAAAACAGAGCAAATGAGCCAAGTTCACCAGAGACTTTGTCCTCAGCAGCATTTATGTATTTGAGAACCTCAGTCCAAAACTGCTCAACTTGGTTGTCCTGAGTATGAGGCCAATGAACCACTGGCAAAACTCTCCACTGCTGCTCCAACTTTCCAGTGTCTCCACAAAACAAAGGCAAAAATGAGATCAGCCAATCAACATTGTGCAGGGCTGAGCAGAGTAGAAGGACTTAGTACTGCAAGTGATTCAATCACCAGGATGTTTGGTGGCCATCCCTGTTTCACGACAAACCCCAACATGAAATTTTGACACCAAGTTTTGATGCCTTAGAAGGCGGGAACGGTTAGTGTGTGTTTTGAAAGTCCAAGCTGAAAAGCGACAACCAAATGAACTGTTAAAAGTGGTAAGTTTTTGACCCAAAGGTGACGTTGTAGTTAAACACAGTGGTCCAGTTCTCAAAAACACAAAGTTTCATAGCTCTCACCAACAAGCTCTAGTAGAATGTCCTCAATTCCTGCAGAAGCTTTCCTGTATTAGTTTCCCCTCCAGGCCTCCTGAAGGATTAGACGTAGAAAAATCAGGTAAATTTTATTCACAAGATTGCTGCACATATGATAATAAAACATTGCTTCCATTCATCCAAACTGATCCAGGCCCTATTCATACAGTGACTAATGGAAAGCCACCATGAGTCAGAAAGCTGCAGTATATTCTGGTGGTCTGGAAGTCATGGAAAGGCCAACAGACAGGGTGTGGGGGGGTTTTGGGCTGACAGGTGACGCTGAAAGGGGTCAGGGAATGATCAGAGAGAGGGAATTCAGCAACCGAAAGAACAGTGCTTCGTCATAGAGTGATAAGACCTTAGGTGTGAGGATGTTCTCACACTGTGAACTATCAATTTGCTGAGCTTAGCCAAATTGAGACAGAGCACCCTTGTTTAACGAGGAGATCTCCTTTCCCACTCTTGTCACACAGGTTTAAAATCAGTGGCCCCAGGTGATTACATTCTGCAGATGTATTTGCCCACTTTGTCACAAATCTCTTTGGTTTTAGCTCCATAAATGATAGGGTTGAGCATGGGGGGGATGACAAAATAGAGGTTGGCCAAGATGATGTGAACCTGCGGAGCGATGCCCTGACCAAACCGGTGTGTTAGAATGGAGAAGAGGGAGGGAGTATAAGACGTCAGCATCACACAGATGTGGGCTGTGCAGGTGTTGAGGGCTTTCTGGTGGGCTTTCTTGGAAGAGATTCTAAGGACAGCCCTGATGATCAGACAGTAGGAGAGGGCAATGAGTGTCAGGTCTAAACCGATGACTACAAATCCTATAATTAAGCCATACATCCTATTGACTGCAATGTCCCCACATGATATATTTGCCACAGCTATGTGCTCACAGTACGTGTGGGAGATAATGTGGTTTGCACAAAATGGCAGCCTGCTCAGGAGCAGGGCCAGGGGCAAAATGAAGAGAACAGCTCTTATCAAACCCACTAGCCCTAGCTTAGCTATTTGTGCGTTGGTGACAATGTTGGCATATCTCAGAGGGTTACATATGGCAACATAGCGATCAAAGGCCATTGTCACGAGGACGGCTGAGTGCATAGCAGAAGCTGCATGAAGGAAGAACATCTGGGTGAGGCAGCCACGCACAGTGATGCGTTTCAAATTGAACCAAAATATACATAATGCCTTTGGCACCATGGAGGTAGACATGCCGATATCTGTGAGCGCCAGCATGCAGAGCAGCAGGTACATCGGCTTGTGCAGGGTCTTCTCTTTGCCTACAACAAACAGAATGGTGACATTTCCCAACAGGCTGATAATGTAGAATATAAAGAAAGGGATGGAAATCCAGATGTGGTCAGCTTCCAGGCCAGGGATGCCCAATAGGATGAATGTTGAAGTGCCAGAAAGGGTGAGGTTGAAAGTTGCCATGAGATGATTGACGTGCTGATCAGGCTCGGAAATGCTCCAGGTGCCTGTGAAGGGAGAGAAGCACAGTGAGGGGGGTTACATGCTTTATAACAAGTACTACACTAAATATTTTATAGGTATTACCAATCTAGAAAGGGGGGTGAGCAGTGAGGTGACAAGATTTGCAGATGACAAAAGATTATTTCGGTCATAGTCAAGTCCAGAGAAGTCCTCTCAGGGAGCTAACTAACCAGGTAAATGGGCAGCATGATGGCAGATGAACTTTAATGTGAATAACTGCAACATGTACGCCCATTGGAAGAAAAGCTTGAATTCCTCACACACCTTACAAAGTTCTAATTTAACTGTATGAACGCAGGACAGGGTCCTGGGGTCATGGTACACAGCTCTGTGAAACCCTAATCACAGAATTTATTAGTCTCTAAGGAGCCACAAGTACACCTTTCCTTTTTGCGAATACAGACTAACACGTAAACCGTGGTAAACATATATCACTTAAACCGTGGTAAACACAGCCGCTACTCTGAAACCTAATCACAGAATGAGCATGGACAGAAACTAAGCAAAACATTGGGGTACAGGAGGAATGAAATGGGGAATTGTACAGAAAATACACTGCCATGAGATTAATATTTCACCCTCCCGTGGACTCCTCTGTGTACTCCAGGGCATGCTTCTCACACAGGAAACTTTAGGATACAGGGGTTCAGGCAAGGGCAACGAGAATGATCAAGGGCTGGGGAATCTCTCATATGGAGAGAGATTGCAAAGACTGGGACTGTTACCTTACAAAGGAGATGAATAAGAGGGGATATGAGAGAAGTCTGTAAAATACTGACTGGTAGAAAGTACATGGAGAATTTGTTCCCCCTGTCTTATAACACAAAATCAAGAGGACATTCAAATAAACTGAAAAATGGCAAATTCAAAACAGATAAATCAAGAATGCTTTCTTCACTAAATGACTCATTGGACTGAGGAACTCATTTCCACAAGAGGTAGTTGAGGCCATAAACTAAGTAATAATCAGGAAGGGTTTGGACATTTACATGGATTGTGACATTATCCAGTTAGAATACTTACAGCTAAATAAATATTTTGGAAAGCCTATACACCCACGTGTTTCAGGGCCTGAGATAGTCTTTAGCTGTGAGGTATTAGGGTGGCAGCCTCATGACGGACAGGTCACCCCCCACCCCCATCCACCCACTGCTGGGTTTCTTCTACCTTCTTCTCCAGCACCTGGGGCTGTTACTGTCAGGGAGAGGACACTGGACTAGATGGACCATAGGTCTGATCCACAATGCAATTCCTGTGTTCGAAAGGAGCCAAGTTTCCACCATGGAAACAGGCATTATCATGCTGAGCTATGACTGTGCTCAACAGAATGGGCACAAAGGACACAAGAGTCTTGGTATTTAGGGCTACAGGCCTGCACCTCTGTTACTTCCCTTGTGTCTTTTGTTGGCACAGTTTCATGTTGGCACCCAGCTTTGTGTGAGACATAAGTTACAGGTGTAAACCGACAACTGTAAGCAGAAACGTGTCAGCAAATCAGGTGCTTACCCTTCTCATGCCTGAATATTGATGAAGTTTGTAGATGACTCAAAAATTTGGGGATGGTAGATAATGAAGAGGACAGTTCCATGATTCAAAGCTACTGGATTGGTTGGTAAACTGGGTCGAAGCAAACAATATGTTTTCTAATATAAACATGTAGATAGATACATACATCTAGGAACACGTAGATGATGCTTACATGATGGGGGTCTCTCATGGGAAGTGCAGTGACTCTGAACAGGATTTGGGGGTATGAAGGAATAATTTGCTAAACATGAGCCCCCAGTGTGACCATGCAGCCAAAAAGAGCCAGTGTGTTCCTGGGATGATAACCAGGGGAAGCTCAAGGAGAGGTAGAGAATTTATTTTACCTCTGTATTTGCACTGGTGCGACTGCTTCTGGAATCCTGTGTCCAGTTCTGGTGCCTAAAATTAAACATGGATGTTGATACACTGAAGAGGCCAAGTATTATTAGAAGGTTAGGAAACCTGCCTTATAGCAATGGATTGTCATCAAGTCACCCCTGAACCATCTTTGGTAAACTAAATAGACTAAAAAATCTCAGTCTGCTAAGTACCTACACAGGGAACAAATATTTACTAATAGGCTTTTCAGCCTAGCATACAGAGGTGTAACATGATCCAATGGCTGGAAGTTGAAGTTAAAGAAATTCTGCCTGGAAATAAGTTGTACATTTTTAAATGGTGAGCATAATTAACCACTGGTACAATTCACCAAGGGTCTTGGAGGATTTTTCATCACTGAGAAAGTTTAAATCAAGGTTGGATATTTCTCTAAAATATTTGCTCTAGGAATAATTTTGGGGAAATCCTCAGGCCTGTGTTATACAGACCGGATAATCACAATCCCCTCTGGCCTGGGAATCTATTAACATGTCCCCAGGAGTTGCCTGGAGGCATTTTGCCTGCAAGCTTGTGCCTGAGATTAAGGAAGGCATTTATTATTTTCATGGTGATGGCACCTGGGAAATCTACATTAGATGTGTATTTCATGAGGAAGAGAGATCTTTTGAGGCACTGCATGGATGAATGTTTTAGGAGAGAAAAATAATGACTTGACCACATGAAATCCTTGCTATTAATGACTAACAGAGGTGGCTAACAAATGGGCCCAGAGCATCCTGGGTTTAATGTCTGTGTTCCAGTTGCCCACTGCTTCTGGCAGCTGACAGTTGCTCCTGAAAATGAGTGGTGTTTACATAGGCCCTGATATGTCCCAGAGTTGCCCACTCTTGTTATACAATGTGCATACTTCTCAGCTTGTGCATTGTTCCTGTGCAGCAGTCCCCGAAGCCATGCACATTGTGTATGAATGCACCAAGATCAGCAGCAGACGTGCCCTGGCATTTGCCACTCCCTGTGTGGGATTTCTCACTGGTGAGACACAGTCACTGGTCTCCCTCCAGACAATGGAGAAGGTGTCACAGGAGGCACCTCACCCACTGCAGAGGAAGAGCTGTGTGTGGTATGGGGCAACCTGGAATGTGTAGGAGCCAGGGACGGCTGGGGAGCATGGAGGAGACACTGGTGACCAGCATGCTGTTGGAATCAGGGCAACCTGGAATGGGGAAGGAGAATGCGGACACGGGGTCAAAATATGATGGGAAATTGAAACAACTAAGGAGCAAAGAACAATGTTTCCTTTCACCAGTGAAATGCCAACCATCACGAAGAAAAATTGAATTTCAGCATCTCTACTCACTTGTCCATGAACTCCCCACTCTCTGTCTCCACAATCACCAGTGTTGACCGCTTCTCTGTGTACATCCACCTGCCTGCCCCCAACAACCTCCAGTACTTCTCTGTGTACATCCACCTGCCTGCCTCCACAACCTAAAGTGCTGACTGCCTGCTCAGTCTGTCCCCCACCCTCCCAACTTCTAGCCCGGCCACACCGTGATACCCCTCACCCAGGACCAAAGCCAGGTGACAGACCCCACAGTGACCGATCACAGCAATATCTCCTCAGACGAGGTTAAACTCAGTGTGGGCCTGTGCTGGGGAAAAGGAGGAGATCACCCTGAATTGCCTTTCTGGGGGCTAAAGGAACCCCAGCAGCAGCTCAGCCTGTGCAGGGAAGGAGAGGGACAGACCTGGTGGGAGGGAGAGAGGACGTTGAGACTGAACGGAGCCAGCTTGAGTAAATTTTCCTCAAATTGACATAAAGCTTGAATGTATTGCAGCCCATTACAAACCCAGACACACCTTCCTGAGGCTGCTTTTCCATGTTGTTAATTGCTGATGGTGCCACAAGACTGTAGTAGTTAAATCTGTTGTGTTTCTGATAACATTAAACAGTTCAAGTACCATGCTGGTGAATTCCTGCCCAGATAGTTCTTGGTTTGGGCCCTGGAACCCTTTCTAATCCCTCAGCAATAACTTTCATTAAGAAATGGGAACTCACCAAAATCCACCCAGCATAGAGAAGAAATCTCCTTACGGTGACAGGAAGGCAGAGCCCTGAGAATGAGTGGATGAATCTCATTTGTCTGACAGTTGCTGTGCTGGGCAGCGACCTTTATCATTCTCCTGTATATTCCCTGCAGATTCTCAGGTTGGCCAGGGCTCCTGGATAATTCCCTCTGCTCTGTGAGCAGTGAGAAGAGAAGAAAATAGACCCTGGAGAACTTCAGCCTGAAAGCCTTTCCCAGGAGCAAAGAAATTATTCGCCTATAACAGGCGCTCATATTTTTAGGGCAAACTGAGTGTTGCAGACTCTTCATCATAGCAATTGGTGATGGCTTTCTTTTCTGTGTGTAATGTACTGCCATCTGCACTATGTGTGGGAATGCTGCCGCAAGATATGGGACCTCTGGAAAGTCACTGCCACTCTGTTGAGGGCAAATGATGTGATACTGAATTGATGTGAGCCAAAGTGTGTGGGAAAGGCTTTCTTCTCCCAGCATTCTGGCATCAAAGGTATTTGCCATTATCTAAAGTTGAATGTATCTCTCTCAGCTCCCAACTCTTCTAATAATTCATCTGCTCTCTGCATCAGGTGTTGATCTTTCAGAAATCGATGCAGACACAGGTTCTGTTATCCTGCGTCCGCACTAGTACCATGGGACTTCTCCACTCAGTGTGCAATTCTTTCACTACTCCCAGGACCAAATGATGTGGAAGTCATCTTACAGGTCGTCCCACATTTTATGAAGGAACTGCCATGGAGTTTCCTGGATTTGTTGCCTGGGGGTTATTTGAGTATGGTGGAAATTTAGGTAGGTGTGCCCTGAAAACACAGTGGTAAAGGAATCAAACAACTGCTAAATCTGGATCTTTCGTTTGGGCTACAGTCCTTTCCCCGTTCTTGTGAAACAGGTGCCTGTGGACCTAATTTGGACTCTGGAGGGTATGAGTGTGATGGGTTGTCACCCCTGGGGTACAGTCTGGGAGCTGTGGGAATTGCTGCATCCCTCTAACTACCCAACTGGACTGTCCCTGCTCACGCTGCTTTTCTGGAGATACAGACAGCCTTACCAGGCCCTGTTATCACCCAGCATGACAGCAGATGGTGATACAAACCCAAATGGAGCTACTTGAGGGCCTACCCAAGACACCCAAAAACGAACAGCAGACACCAGCCAATTTCCCAGCTCCCCAGGTTTGCCCTCCCACACAGGAAAGTAATCCCCAAATTATACTGTCTTGCACTGCACAGGGATCTGTCCAATATAAGCTCATTAATAGAGTTTGCCCTTCCCTCAATGTTGGTAGGATATGCAACAAAGCAGTGCTAACCAAGCTGAGATTTTCTCTAGCTCAAAGGCACACTTCACTCAAAGGCACACTGGTTTAGATAAAGCCACCCTCCCCCCCTGCCCCCCCCCCCCAAAAAAAACTATTTAACTACAAAAAGATATATTTTAAGTGGTTATAAGTGTTAGCAAACAGATCAAAGCAGAATACCTAGCAAATAAACAAAATTGTAAACTAAGCATAAGATACTAGATAGACTGGATAAGAATGAACAATTTCTCACCCTAGCTTGTGATACAAGCTGTTCACCAGGTTTCCTTACACAGGCTAGAAATCCTTTTAGCCTGGGACCAGCTTTTCCCCCAGTTCAGTCTTTGTTCCTCAGGCATTTCCAGGAGCTCTCTTGTGTGGGGTATGAGTAAGACAAATAGATGATGTCACACCCGAATTTATATAACATTAAGATGTGGTGGAAATCTTTTGTTCCAAAAACAGTTCCAAGTCTGGTTTGTGGAAATATATAGGTACCCAAAATAGAGTTCAGTGGTCTGGTCACATTCCCTTGCCTGCACTGCTGGGTCATAGCAGCCATTATCCATAGACTGTCTGGAGCATTCTCAGGAAGGCTCACCAGGTGGGGGATAAGCTCATTCTTATGTTCTTATCTCAGTTTCCTTTTCCTTCTCTGGCTGCTGGACCTCATAGTCGATGGAGCCCACATGCGTCACTACCTCAAAAAGATCCCTGTCATGGAACCAGTAATTTGAACTGCAAGCTTGTTAGTAACAATAACACTCAGTCACCCAGTTTGAACACTCACAGCTGCACCTATTTGTATAGGCTGTCTCTGTACTTGTGCATTCAACAAAATTCTTCTAGCAAACACCCACAAAGTCTTGAGGCCATTTCTGAATTGAAGAATGTATCAGACTATGTTTATTTCCTGGTGTCTTTTCTGTTCCAATGGTAGATCTATGTTTCCACACAAGAGTTCCTTTATTAGTCCAAACAGAACTTGGTGTTGATTACACCCAAATACAATTACAAACAGATGCACACTTATGTGTTATATCCTACAAGAATACATTCATAAGCATTGGCTAAATATTTACCACATTAAGTCCTGAGGTAAATGAGGAAGTGGGAATGCACAAAGAAGAGGGTGCAATAGGGGAGGCCTCCGGGCAATTATATAGTTATCTTAGGTGCATGTACACAAATGGAAGAAGCCAGGGAAACAAGTAGGAAGAATTAGAAGTCCTGGCACAGTCAATATATAATGTGATTGGAATAACAGAGACTTGTTGAAGTAACTCACATGACTGGAGCTCTGTCATGGATGGGTATAAACTTTTCAGGAAGGACCAGTGTGGGAGAAAAGGGGGAGGAGTTGCACGGTATGTAAGAGATCCATATGATTGCTCAGAGCTCCGGTATGAAACTGGAGAAAAACATATTGAGAGTCCTTGGGTTAAGTTTAGAGGCAAGAGCACAAGGGTGATGTCGTGGTGGGCGTCTGCTATAGACCACCGGACCAGGAGAAGGAGGTAGATGAGGCTTTCTTCGGACAACTAACTGAAGTTTCCTGATCACAGGCCCTGGTTCTAATGGGGGACTTCAATCACCCTGATATCTGCTGGGAGAGGAATACAGCAACACACAATCAACCCAGGAAGTTTTTGGAGACTGTTGGGGACAACTTCCTGGTGCAAGTGCTGGAAGAAACAATTAGGGGCTGTGCTCCTCTTGACCTGCTGTTCACAAACAGGGAAGAATTGGTAGGGGAAGTAGAAGTGGGTGGCAACCTGGGCAGCAGTGACCATGAGATGGTCGAGTTCAGGATTCTTACAAAAGGAAGAAAGGAGAGTAGAAAAATATGGACCCTGGACTTAAGAAAAGCAGACTTTGACTGCCTTAGGGAACTGATGGGCAGGATCCCCTGGGAAGCTAATACAAGGGGGAAAGGAGTCCAGGAGAGCTGACTGTATTTTAAAGAAGCCTTATTGAGGGTGCAGGAACAAACCTTTCTGATGTGCAGGAAGAATAGCAAATATGGCAGGCCACTAGCTTGGCTTAACAGTGACATCTTAGCTGAGCTTAAACACAAAAAGGAAGATTACAAGAAGTGGAAACTTGGAGAGATGACAAGGGAGGTGATTAAAATTGCTCTAGCATGCTAGGGTGTAATCAGGGAGGCCAAAACACAAATGGAGTTGCTGCTAGCAAGGGGTGTGAAGGGTAACAAGAGGGGTTTCTATAGATATGTTAGCATCAAGAATGTCAGGGGAAGTGTGGGACCCCTATTGAATGGGGGAGGCAACCTAGTGACATATGATGTGGAAAAAGCTGACGTACTCAATGCTTTTTTTGCCTCAGTCTTCACAGACAAAATCATCACACAGACTACTGTATTGAGCAACACAGTATGCAGAAGTGGTGAGCAGCCCTCAGTGGTGATGTAACAGATTAAGGACTATTTAGAAAAGTTGGACATGCACAAGTTCTTGGGTTCAGATTTAAAGCATCCAAGGGTGCTGAGGGACTTGGCTGATGTGATTTCAGGGCCTTTGGCTGTTATCTTTGAAAACTTGTGGTGATTGCGAAAGGTCCCAGAGGACTGGATAAAGGCAAATGTAGTGCCCAAATTTAAGAGAGGGAAGAAGGAGAACCCAGAGAACTACAGACCATCAGCCTCACCTCAGTCCCTGGAAAAATCTTGGAGCAGGTGCTCGCGTAATACATTTTAAATCACTTGGAGCAGAGGAAGGTGATAAGGAACATTCAACATATATTCACCAACCTGATTGTCTTCTATGATGAGAGAATTTGCTCTGTGGATATGGGGAAAGCAATAGATGTGATATATCTTGAGCTTAGCAAAGCTTTCGATACGGTCTCCCACAGTATTCTTGCCAGCAAGATAAAAAAGTATGGATTGGGTGAATGGACTATAAAGTGATAGAAAACTGGCTAGATTTTTGGGCTCAACAAAAATCTGGTAATGTTCAATGGCTTGATGTCTAGTTGGCAGTTGATATCTAGCAGAGTGCCCCAGGGGTTGGTGCTGGGGCTGGTTTTGTTCAAAATCTTCATTAAGGATCTTGATGATCGGATGGATTGCACTCTCAGCAACTTCATGGATGACACTAAGCTGGGAGGCAGAGATAGACATGCTGGAGGGTAGGGATAGGGTCCAGAGTGACCTAGACAAATTGGAGGACTGGACCAAAAGAAATCTGAGGTTCAACAAGCACAAGTGCAGAGTCCTGCACTTAGGACAGAAGAATCCCAGGCACTGCTACAGGCTGGGGACCAACTGGCTAAGGGGCAGTTATGCAAAAAATGACCTGGGGATTACAGTGGATGAGATGCTTGATATGAGTCAGCAGTGTGCCCTTGTTGCCAAGAAGGCTACCGGCATATTGGACTGCATTAGTAGAAGCATTGCCAGCTTGAGGAAAGCAATTATGCCCCTCTATTTGGCGCTGTCGAGGCTACATCTGGAGTATTGTGTCCAGTTGTGGGTACCCCACTACAGAAAGGATGTGGACAAATTGGAAAGAGTCCAGTGGAGGGCAACAACAATTATTAGGGACCTGGCACACCTGACTTATGAGGAGGGGCTGAGGGAACTGGGGTAATTTAGTCTGCAGAAGAGAAGAGGGATGTGGGATTTGATAGCAGCCTTCCACTACTTGAAGGGGGGTTCCAAAAAGGATGGAGCTCGGCTGTTCTCCATGGTGGAAGATGACAAGAACAAGGAGTAATGGTCTCAAGTTGCAGTGGGGGAGGTGTAGGTTGAATATTATGAAAAATTATTTCAGTGGGAGGATGGTAAAGTATTGTAATGGGTTAACTAGAGAAGTGGTGGAATCTCCATCTTTAGAGATTTTTAAGGCCTGGCTTGACAAAGCCCTGGCTGGGATGATTTAGTTGGTGTTGATCCTGCTTTGAGCAGGGGTTGGACTAGAGGACCTCCTGCAGTCTCTTCCAACCCTGATATTCTATGAATTTATGATAATGTAAAAGCAACAAGAACATTTTAATATCATTTATTTCTAATTCCATTAAATGACTGTTGTCAATGTCTATATTTTGAGTTGAATTAGTTTATTGTTATTAGTCTCTAAAGGCAATGTTTCATCCTTGCTGTCTTCATCAGAAGTAGAATGCTTCTGCTGCTGGTCACACATATCAGCAGTGACCAGTGCAATCATTTCTTTCACCGGTGCAAAATGTTCACAACAGGTTTTGTCTCATTGTCTGTACTCTGTAACATCAAGAATGTTTTCTAAAAGCTCATCCTGCATCTTGTTGAATTTTTTTTTAATTAAATTCATCTGGGAAAATAGTATTTCAACTGTACATTGCTAAAAGGTAGTGACAGCAACAGCAGAGCAAATATGCCATATTCCCTATAGTCTTTGTCTCCAGCGGCGTCCATGTATTTGAGACCTTCAACCCCAAACTTCTCAACTTGGTTGTCATGAGTATGAGGCCTATGCACCATAGGCAAAACTCTCCACTGATGCTCCAACTGTCCAAAGTCTCCAGAAAACAATGGAAAAAATGAGATATCAACCAATAGAGGTCATGCAGGGTAATGCACAGTAGAAGGATTTAGCACTGCAAGTGATTCATTCACCTGGACGTTTGGTGGCAATCTGTTTTTCACAAATTCCAACATGAAATCTCTGTGATGGTGCCCCCCATAAGACTCTAAGGAAATATACTTATGAATGTATATATGACATAACTAGAATGTGTTTTATGCTACATATGCCAAGTAACATATCTCTGTAAAGGTTATGATCTACTGAATCTATTAATCCTATTTGTATGCATGTATCATTTTTGTATTCAAAGTTATGAATATTGGCTGCATACTTGTTTGATTCTAAGAAGATTTTAGTGAAGCAGTTGGTCAGCTTCCTGAGAAAAGACTATTCTCAGTAAGTGCCCAGCCAAGAAGCCCTTAAGCCAACATTGAACTTGGAGACGCCAATCCACATCTGGGCTTTCCCAGGAATGTGGCTTGGCTGGTAAGGAACTCAGTCATGTGTGGACGTGTGACTTGTCCGGGGACTCCAAAGCTCCATTTTGTAGCTGGACTTTGGATAGGAGAGAGGAGGGAGTCTCCACCCACAAAAGAAAGTCTATTTAAATCCCTGGGAGACCGCTCCATTTTGTCTTCAACTAGCTAAAGAGAGAGACTCTCCACCCCAAAAGATACTTGAAAGAAATTGGAACAAAGGACAGTAACTATGGGGTGGGGGAAGGGTGAGTGATTGCTGGACCCAGACTAGAAGGAGACTAGTCTGTAAAAGAAAGCTTACTGGAACTGGTGAGGTTTTTATCTGTATCGTTTTATTACCATACTAGACATAGACTTGCATGTTTTGTTTTATTTTGCTTGGTAAATCTCTTTGCTCTGTCTGTTATTACTTGGAACAACTTAAATCCTACTTTTTGTAGTTAATAAAATTACTTTTTACTTATTAATTAATCCAGAGTATGTATTAATACCTGTGGGTGGGGACAGCTATGCATATCTCTCTATTAGTGTTGTAGAGGGCAAACAATTCATGAGTTTATCCTGTATAAGCTTTATACAGGGTAAAACAGATTTATTTAGGGTTTGAACCCCATTGGGAGTTGGGCATCTGAGTGTCAAGGACAGGAACACTTTCTAAGTTGCTTTCAATTAAGCCTACAGATGTTAGGGGATGTGGTTCAGACCTGGGTCTGGGTTTGCAGCAGGCTAGTGGGTCTGGCTCAAATCAAGCAGGACCCTGAAGTCCTCAGCTGACTGGTCAGGAAAGCAGGAGAAGTCGTAGTCTTGGCACATCAGTTGGCAGCCCCCAGGGGGTTTCTGTGATCCAACCCATCACAATCTCAATACTGACTTTTGACATCTTCCAGCATGGGAAAGGCTGGTGTATATTTTATAAGGTCCAGCTTAAAAGCAATACCAAAATCGACTTCACAAAGCAACTAGTAATTTGACACCAAGGTGACATCATAGCTTAATACAGCAAAGTCCGGTTCTCAAAAACACACAGTTTCACAACTCTCACCAAGTCCTCAATTCCTGCAGCAGGTTTCCTGTATTAGCACTTTCCAGTGGAAAACTTTGATTTATCCTCCAGGCTTCCTGAAGGATTGGATGTACTAAAATCAGGTAAATTTTGCTTACTGGATCACTGTGCAGATGATAAAGAAGTTTAGCACTGTAGTTACTTTCCTTGTCTTTAGCTATCTGAAAGAATCCTGTTCACACAGGAACTAATGGAAAGTCACCTAGCATTGGAAAGCTGCACTATCATCTGGTGGTCTGGAAGGCATGGACAGGCTGAGTGAGAAGGGGATAGGAGTGGGAACTGGTGAGTGACACTAAAAGGTATCAGGTAACGTTCAGGGACAGGGAACTCAGCAACAGAGAAAGCAGTGCTTGGTGATGATGTGATAAGACATTAGATGTGAGGAGCTTCTCCGACTGTGAAATTCCATAATGCTATGCTGATCCAAATGGGGAGAGAGCACCCTTGATTAACAAGGAGATATCCTTCCCCCTCTTGTCACACAGGCTTACAGTCAGTGGCCCAAAGTGATCACTTTCTGCAGATGTATTTGCCCACTTTGTCACGAAGCTCTTTGGTTTTTACCCCATAAAAGATAGGGTTGAGCATGGGGGGGACGAGTATGTAGAGGTTGGCCAAAATGATGTGAACATGCGGAGCGATGTCCTCACTGAACCGGTGTGTCAGAGAGGAGAAGAGCGAGGGAGTATAAGATGTCAGTATCACACAGATGTGGGCTGTGCAGGTGCTGAGGGCTTTCTGGTGGGCTCTCTTGGAGGAGATTCTGAGGAGAACCCTGATGATTAGAACATAGGACAAGGCAATGAGCATAAGGTCTAACCCACTGACTACAAATGCTATCACCAAACCGTACATCCAGTTGACTGTAATGTCTCCACACGACAACTTCACCACAGACATGTTCTCGCAGTACGTGTGCGGGACAATGCGTTTGGCACAGAATGGCTGCCTGCTCAGGAACAGGGGCAGGGGCAGAATGAAGAGAACAGCTCTTATCAAACCCACAAGCCCTAGCTTAGCTACTCGTGTGTTCGTGAGGATGGTGGGGTATCTCAGGGGGTTACATATGGCGACATAGCGATCGAAGGCCATTATTACGAGGACGGCTGAGTGCATAACAGAAGCCGCATGAAGGAAGAACATCTGGGTGAGACAGCCACCCACAGTAATGCTTTTCAGATTGAACCAAAATACACACAGTGCCTTTGGTATGACAGAGCTAGATGTGTTGATGTCTGTGAGTGCCAGCATGCAGAGCAGCAGGTACATCGGCTTGTGCAGGGTCTGCTCTTTGCTTACAATAAATAGAACCATGAAATTTCCCAAGAGGATGATAATGTAGAACATAGAGAAAAGGATGGAAATCCAGATGTGGGCATCTTGCAAGCCAGGGATGCCCGTTAGGATGAATGCTGATGGGTCAGAAGGGGTGAGGTTGAAAGATGCCATGAGGTAGTTGAAGCATCAGTCAGAATTGCTGAAGATGCCTGTGAAGGGAGAGAAACAGAGATGCACGGGGGGTTACACACTTGATAACAGTACAGTCAATACGAGAAAGGAGGATGAGCAGTGATGTGGCAACATTTACAGATGTCACCAGATTATTTCAGTCATTGTCAAGTCTTTAGAGGGAGATAACCAAGCCAGGTGAATGGGTAGTATGATAGCAGATATACTTTGATGCCAAAAATGGGAACATTTATGCCATTGGAGTGAAAAACTTGAATTTCTCAAACACCTTGCTAGGTTCTAATTTTACTTGTATGAACTCAGGACAGGGTCATGGGTATCATCTTACACAGCTCTGTGAAACCCTGCTCACAGTGCAAGCATGGGCAGATGCTAAGCAAAACACTGAGATGCAGGAGGAGTGGGATGGAAAATCATTAAAAAAATACAGAAAATGCAATGCCATGAGATCAGTCACTCAATGTTTCACCCTTCTCTGGACTCCTCTGTGTAATACTGGGCACCCTTCTCACTCAGGGTATTGCAGAGCAAGAGGTGTTCAGGGAAGGGCAATGAGAATGATCAAGGGCCCAGGAAAACAGCCAGTATCAAACGGAGTGTAGTTGGTACTGATCTGATTGTATGATTCTAACTCTCGTACAGAGAAAGGTTTAAAGACTGGTATTGTTACCTTAGTAAGGCGACTAATAAGAGGGGTCATGAAATACTGTAAAATAATATACAGACTGGTACAGCGTAGATCCAGAATGTGTTCTCCTGGTCCTCTAACACAAGATCAAGAGGACATTCAGTTAAACCGAAACTTGGCAAATTCAAAACTGAAAAAAAAAAAGATGCTTTCTTCACTCAGTGCCTAATTAGCCTGAGGAACTCATTACCACAAGAGGTAGTGGAGTCCATGAGATAACTAAGGATCAGGAATGGTTTGGACATTTACATGGATAGTGAGACTATACAGTTACAATAGTTGCAGCAAAATACATATTTTGGAAAGTCTCTAAGCCCACGTGTTTCAGGACACAAGCCAACGTCTAGCTGTTAGGAAGTGTGTCACGGATCAGACCTATGGTCCATGTAGTCCCATTTCCTTCTCTGACAGTGACAGCCTGAGGTGCTGCAGAAGAAGGTGTAAGAAACCCCTCAGTAGGTGGAAGGGATATGCGTGAATTGACAATCAAGAGGATGTCACCCTAATGCCTATGCTGGAACAGAGCCAAGTTTCCCTCATGGAAAGTGGCATTATCATGCTGTGTTATGCCTGTGCTCAATAGAATGGACATGAAGGGCACAAGGATCTTGGTATTTAGGGCTACAGGCCCGAATCTCTGTTACTTCACCTGTTTCCTTTGGTGAGACACTTTCTTGCAGGCTCCCAACTTTGTGTGTGACATATGTTAAAGGTGTTAACTGATAAGTGTTAGCAGAGACATATCACCAACTGAGCTGCTAACCCATCTCATGCCTAAATATTAATGTAGTTTACAGATGACACATAATTTTGGCGATTGTTAATAATGAAGAGGACAGGGCATGGATTCAGAGCAATCAGGAATGGTTGGTAACCTGGACTGAAACAAACAATATGTGATCAAATATGAACTAACAGCTAATTACTAAGTGATCCATCCCCTGTCGCCCATTCCCAGCTCCTGGCAAACAGAGGCTAGAGACACCATCCCTGACCATCCTGACTAGTAGCCATTGATGGACCGATCCTCCTTGAATTTATCTAGTTCCTTTCTGAACCCTGTTATAGTCTTGGCCTTCACAACATCCTCTGGCAATGAGTTTCACAGGTTGATTGTGTTTTGCGTGAAGAAATACTTCCTTTTAAACCTGCTACCTATGACTACAGTAACATAAAGCTACAGAAAGCAGTTTTCATTTAAGATTTCAGCAATACAGAAGTTTTCATATTATGTCACTTAAATTATGATTGGATAATAAAAGGAAACTATTTTCAAAATGAAAAGAATATTTAGAATCTCAGTTCAATTTATCTCAAATTTTAAAAGAAAAATTTCCAACATTCCTATACTCAGCCTGTGACAGTTCAAGCAGAAGTTGCTGGATTTTTTTTTTTCTTCAGAGAAAAATAAGCCAGGGTTTTTGGAAAGTTATGAAAGTCCTAATTTATAACCTTAAATATGAAGTCACAAATATCCTGGAAGCCCATGTGGAGAAATGGCTCTTGATGGGGGGTTATTGTTCAAGATTATTTTATTACAACACCAACATTTTAGTTCTCCGAAAACACTCAAAATGCTTCTCTAACTCAGCTTTTAAGGAGATTGATTTCCATTCCTTATTATTATTTAAGATTATGGTAGCACCCAAAGAATAGTAACTGGTTCCTAATCAGAGGAAACAGTTCCTATCCTGAAAAAAAACACGTTGTTTGATAAGAGAAAAGGGGGAATACAACATATTATTTGTATTACAGTAGTGGCCAGATATTCTGATCAGTATTGCAGTCCTGTTACATTGTGTGCTACAGAACTAAAAGTAGATAGGGTGCCTGGTCTAGAGAGCTTACGGCCTAAGATGAAGAATTTACAAAAAAAAGGGTGGGGAAGGGGGAAGGAGAGTTGTTTTGTTTGTTTTTACTTTATTTGTATTAATACATATTGACTTTTTCCAAATGACCTTCAGCTTAATTATGTAAATGCTGGTGTTAGGAGTTGAGACCGAAACAGGTCTTGGGAAGAGATTTGGAGAAGAGGGTAGCAGTCTTACAGCTTAGTTCAAAGAGGACCATATATCCATAAGAGTCTATGTGGAAGAAAGCAAGATGACATTTGCAGAAGTCTCACATGAGTGGGCAGTCAAGTCTTGCAAAGCTGGGAGTGTGGAGGGAGACACTACAAGAGACGGGATCAGATAAGTGAATTGTGAACGTACTTCTTTCTTGTAAGTTTCATCTTCCTCCCCTTTCCTCACACACATTAACTACACTTCCTCCATTCTCATTCTGCAAACCAGCTCTCTTGTTTTTCCCCTTTCCAGCTTTGATTCAATTGTCATTATAACTTTATATGCTGTTTGAAACTTGTCTTCCATACATTATAAGTATATGACTTTCACTTCCTGTCCAGCCCTCACAAAGAAGGGGCAGAATATAAAACTGATAATGCAGAATATAAAACTGATAATGCATAGACTGATTTTCTTCCTATCCTAAAAGTAATACACATTGTTTACATTGTTTGTGCATTTATTACTATAAAATACTGGTATACTTCTGTCAGTTCTTTTGTGTTGATTCTGAGAGAGGTGTAATGATTTTGGGGTCCCTATTTCTTTCATTCTAAGGTGAACTTGTTTTTAAAATGTCTGAGTACAGCCCTCTGCCTGACCCACAACCTCTGGCACTGGACACCTGTCTGTGTGCATGCCATTCCCCACCCACAGAACCCCCAGCGCTGCCAGTTTGTCTGTGTAGACCCTACTCCATGCCCCCATTAACCCCAGCGCTGGCCACTTGCCCATGTAAGTTCTTCACCCCCCAGATTTCCAGCCTCGCCACACAGTGATACCCCTCACCCAGGACCAAAACCAGGTATCAGACCCCACAGCGACAGCCACAGAAATACCTCCTCAGATGAGGTGAAACTCAGTGTCTGCCTGCACCGGGGGAAAGGGGGGATCAGCCTGAACAGCCTCCCTGGGGATGAAGGGAACCCCAGCAGCTGCTCAGTCAGTGCGGGGAAGGAGAGATGGACAGATCCGGTGGGAGGGAGAGAGGATGTGGAGACAGTAACTTCTCAAAATGACACAAAGCTTTACGTATTGCAGCCTGTTAGAAACCCAGACACCCCTTCTTGAGGCTGCTTTTCCATCTTGGCAATTGCTGATGTTACCACAAGGCTGTAGTGGGGCTGCTCATGCGAGGAGGGGTGGTTGGGAGGGGGTGGTGTCAGAGACAGTCTGCAACAGTGTGGTCCACATGCCGTTACTGTCTGAGACACCCCTCTTCCCAGGAGGCCTCTTTACATCTCTTTGGTCTGTGCATTAGACAGAATGTGCATTCTCTATTTCGCCCGGTTCCAGAACTCTGTGCCACTGTGATCCGGATACTGAAGACGCACCCCCCACCCCCACTGTGCGTTCCTGGGCCTCCCCCGGGGAGATTTCCAACACTGTCTGGTTTCCTCTGAGCCAGATGTGTGCTTTTTTTTTACTGTCTTTTGGGGCTTCTCGTCCTCTCCAGACGCAGAGGTGCAGGGCACAGAGAGCAGACACCCTCCATCTCTGAAAAAAATTGTTATCCTGATTGTTCTGAACCTCTAAGCCTCGGAGTGTGAGATTCTAGCAACTCTCCTGTCAGTTCTTCTGTGGTCCAAAGGAGCTTACCTGTCCTTAGAGGCCGTGGGACGACTCCAGTTGAAGTCACTGAAGGCTCATGGCTGGTGTAAATCAGGCCATTTATTTAAGTCCCTACACGTGGATTTAGGGTGAACTCTTGGCTGTGTTGGGAGTTTTGCCATTGAACTTAGTGGATCCTGCTCCAAGCTACAAAAATCATGGCTTCCATTCCTGCTACAGAGAGTGCTATTCTGTTAGAATGGTGAAAGAGTCTGAAGGAAACCCCAGTTTGCGTGGCGACTCTCATTGTTATGTCAGGGAGGCCCAGCGTCAATCTGGAATTACCCAGTGAGGGCAGAATGTTAGAGCAGAATCTGGCCAGTGTGTGACCCATTCTTGCTCTAAACCCTCTCGTAACAGAGATACCCCCTGAAGAGACTTTGTCTGCACTTCCTAACAGGGCAGCGACGTTTCTGAATTGAATTGAAAAACTGGAGAGAACCAGATGAAAAAGAGACAGCCCCCCAAAAAAGCCCAAAAAGCTTATGCTCAAATAAATTTGTTAGTCTCTAAGGTGCCACAAGTCCTCCTGTTCTTTTTTGAGGATACAGACTAACATGGCTGCTACTCTGAAACCAAAAAAGAAAGCTACTGAGACAGATAGAAGGACACAGTAAGAGAAAAGGAACTGATCTTAAAATCAATAATTTTGTAGATCCAGTGTTACCAGGTACATCCCCTGGTATTTCTGAAAGTACTAAATAGTAAAAGCTGCCATGCTGGTGAACTCCTGCCCAGGTGTTTTCGGAACTGAACCCTTGCTGAGCCCTTTGTGCTAACTTTAATGCAGAAACAGGCAACTCACCGAAATCCCGCTGAACAGAAAGATGAAATCTTACTGCGACAGGAAGGCAGAGCCCTGAGAATCAGTGTACGAATCTCCCATGTCTGACACTCAGCTACCTTTATGAATCCCCTGTACAGTCCCTGCAGACTCTCAGGTTGGCCAGGACTCCCAAGACTCTGTGAGCAGTGGGAATAGCAGAAAATAGACCCGAGAGAACTACAGCCTGAGAGCCTCCACTGGGAAATGATTCGTCAATAAGAGAGCCTCGGGTTGTCAGGGCACACAGTCTTGCAGACATGATAGAGTTGTCCAGCGGTACTGAATCCCCGGAGAGAAAAGGAAGACCCAAAGCTTAGAAAAAACTCATTTATCTATCAGCATTTCCGTGCTGCTGCCCATCATCCAAGAATCTGAGCATCTCCTCCTCATCCTCCTGGCTGACGAGCCCTGTGCTGAATCCCTGGGAAAGCAACAAGCAATGGAAAGTCTCTGGGAAATCCTTGTTTCAAACACAGAATAATAATCCCTCCCATCTGATAGCCTCTTTCTGATTGAGGGCAGCACAGATTGCCCCTGCTCAGTCATAGAATCATAGAATCATAGAATCATAGAATATCAGGGTTGGAAGGGACCCCTGAAGGTCATCTAGTCCAACCCCCTGCTCGAAGCAGGACCAATTCCCAGTTAAATCATCCCAGCCAGGGCTTTGTCAAGCCTGACCTTAAAAACTTCCAAGGAAGGAGATTCCACCACCTCCCTAGGCAACGCATTCCAGTGTTTCACCACCCTCTTAGTGAAAAAGTTTTTCCTAATATCCAATCTAAACCTCCCCCACTGCAACTTGAGGCCATTACTCCTCGTTCTGTCATCTGCTACCATTGAGAACAGTCTAGAGCCATCCTCTTTGGAACCCCCTTTCAGGTAGTTGAAAGCAGCTATCAAATCCCCCCTCATTCTTCTCTTCTGCAGGCTAAACAATCCCAGCTCCCTCAGCCTCTCCTCATAAGTCATGTGTTCTAGACCCCTAATCATTTTTGTTGCCCTTCGCTGGACTCTCTCCAATTTATCCACATCCTTCTTGTAGTGTGGGGCCCAAAACTGGACACAGTACTCCAGATGAGGCCTCACCAATGTTGAATAGAGGGGGACGATCACGTCCCTCGATCTGCTCGCTATGCCCCTACGTATACATCCCAAAATGCCATTGGCCTTCTTGGCAACAAGGGCACACTGCTGACTCATATCCAGCTTCTCGTCCACTGTCACCCCTAGGTCCTTTTCCGCAGAACTGCTGCCTAGCCATTCGGTCCCTAGTCTGTAGCGGTGCATTGGATTCTTCCGTCCTAAGTGCAGGACCCTGCACTTATCCTTATTGAACCTCATCAGATTTCTTTTGGCCCAATCCTCCAATTTGTCTAGGTCCTTCTGTATCCTATCCCTCCCCTCCAGCGTATCTACCACTCCTCCCAGTTTAGTATCGTAACAGTCATAGACCCACCATAGCACAATATCATGCCATGGGCAGGAGCAGCTTCCTGAGACACTTCAGTGATCAGCATGTGCCCTGAAGCCGGTGGGCTGCTAGAATCACTGCACTGGCTATAATAAGGAGAGGGAGGGTGGAGGGAGATGTTCAGAGGAACAGCTGTGAGTTAGGTGCCCAATGGTTCATCTGCATTCAGTGGGACTCAGGTTGTTAGAGGCACAAAGGCAGTAGACACCAATTATAGTCTTGGCCGTCATAACATCCTCTGGCAAACAGTTCCACAGGATAGGTCCAAAGAGTTCCTGGAGGACAGGTCCATCAGAGGCTATTAGTCAGGATGGGCAGGGATGGTGTCCCTAGCCTCTGTTTGACAAAAAAGGTGGGAATGGGTGACAAGGGATGGATCACTAGATGATTACCTTTTCTGTTCTGTCCCTGTGAGGCACCTGTCATTAGCCACTGACAGAAGGCAGGATACTGGGTTAGATGGATCTTTGGTCTGATCCAGTATGGCCGAACAACGTTCTAATAACTAAGAGGAGATAGGATATCGATCTATAAAACAGTGACTGATGTGGAGAAAATGAATACAGCAGTGTTGTTTACTCCTTCACATACCACAAGAACTAGGGGGCATCAAAGAAAATTAATAGGCAGCAGGTTTAAAACAAGAGGAAGTATTTCTTCACACGATGCACAGTCAACCTGTGGAACTCATTGCCAGGGGATGATGTGAAGACCAAGACTGTAGCAAGGTTCAAAAAAGAATTAGATCAGTTCACGGATGATAGGTCCATCAATGGCTATTAGCCAGTTTGTTCACGGACACAATCTCATGCTCTGGGTTTCCCTAGCCTCTGACTACCAGAGGCTGGGACTGGTTAACAGGAGATGCATCCCTTCATAATTGCCCTGTTCCATTCTTTCCCTCTGAAGCAACTGGCCACTGTCAGAAGACAGGTTTCAGAGTAACAGCCGTGTTAGTCTGTATTCGCAAAAAGAAAAGGAGGACTTGTGGCACCTTAGAGACTAACCAATTTATTTGAGCATGAGCTTTCGTGAGCTACAGCTCACTTCATCGGATGCATACCGTGGAAACTGCAGCAGACTTTATATATACACAGAGAATATGAAACAGTACCTCCTCCCACCCCACTGTCCTGCTGGTAATAGCCCACATCAGGTTAGGCCATTGCCAGCACAAATCCAGGTTTTCTCACCCTCCACCCCCCCACACAAATTCACTCTCCTGCTGGTAATAGCTCATCCAAACTGACCACTCTCCAAGTTTAAATCCAAGTTAAACCAGAACATCTGGAGGTGGGGGCGGTAGGAAAAAAAGAGGAAATAGGCTACCTCTCTGCTGAGAGAACCTGGATTTGTGCAGGAAATGGCCTAACTTGATTATCATGCACATTGTGTAAAGAGTTGTCACTTTGGATGGGCTATCACCAGCAGGAGAGTGAATTTGTGTGGGGGGGTGGAGGGTGAGAAAACCTGGATTTGTGCTGGAAATGGCCTAACCTGTTGCTCACTTTAGATAAGCTATTACCAGCAGGACAGTGGGGTGGGAGGAGGTATTGTTTCATATTCTCTGTGTATATATAAAGTCTGCTGCAGTTTCCACGGTATGCATCCGATGAAGTGAGCTGTAGCTCACGAAAGCTCATGCTCAAATAAATTGGTTAGTCTCTAAGGTGCCACAAGTACTCCTTTTCTTTTTGTAAGAAGACAGGATGCTGAACTAAATGGAACATTTGTCTGATCCAGTGTGGAAAGTTTTATGTTCTTATCTGAGTCTCTTTTTTTCTTCTCTGGATGCTGGACATAGTCGACAGGGCCCGCATACCTCAATACCTCAAATTTTCCCTGCTCTTAAACCAGTAATTTGAACAGCAAGCTTGGTAGTACCACTAACACTCAATCACCCAGTTTGAACACCTGCAGAAGGACACCTTTCTCATAAGCTTTTCCTTGTACCGACTGTGTGTTTAGGAAATTCTTCTAGCAAATGCCCACAAAGTCTTGAGAAAATTTCTTAATTGAAGAATGTATTGGACTATAAAAAGAACAGGAGGACCTGTGGCACCTTAGAGACTAACACATTTATTTGAGCATAAGCTTTCATGAGCTACAGCTCACTTCATCGGATGCATGCCGTGGAAAATACAGTGGGGAGATTTATATACACAGAGAACATGAAACAATGGGTGTTACCATACAGACTGTAAGGAGAGTGATCAGGTAAGGTGAGCTATTACCAGCAGGAGAGCGGGGGGGAGGACGACTTTTTGTAGTGATAATCAAGGTGGGCCATTTCCAGCAGTTAACAAGAACCTCTGAGGAACAGCGGGGGTGGGGGGGAATAAACATGGGGAAAAAAATAAAACTATTTCCCCATGTTTATTGGTGATTCTTGCAGCATACTCTCTCCAGCATGCCAAATATCAGACCTTTGAGATTCATACACTGATTCTCAGGGCTCTGCCTTCCTGTCACAGTAAGGAGATTTCCTCTCTCTGCTGAGCAGGATTTTGGTGAGTTGCCTGTTTCTGTATTAAGGTTAGTGCTGAGGGCTCAGGAAGGGTTTCAGGGTTCAAGTCAAGAATTATCAGGGCAAGAATTCACCAGCACGGTGACTTGAACTGTTTAGTATTGTCAGAAACACCAAGGGATTTACCTGGTAAAATTGGAACTGCAAATGTACTGGGAATAGTTTAGATAAATATCTGTTTTTAAGAGCAGTTTCTTGCCTCTTACTTTGTCCTTTGATCTGTCTCAGGGGCTTTCATTTTCTGGGCTGTGTGGTATTCGTTTGGTTCTGTCCACGTTTCCAACTCAACAACTTCACTGCCCTGTTAGGAAGTGTAGCCAAAGCCTCTGCAGTGGGTATCTGTATTACCAGAGAGTTCACAACAAGAATGGGTCACACACTGGCCAGATTCCACTCGCACATTCTGCCTTCAGTGGGTCACTGCTGGTTGACACTGTCTTCCCTGAAAGCAAAATCAGGGCCCCTGTATTTGAAATCCCTGTCCTTCATGCCCAGTCTCAGTGCATCACATAAACTGTGGGTTTCCTTCAGACTCTTTCAGCACCCTAACAGAATAGCACTCTCTGTAGCAGGACAAGAAGCTGTGATTTTCACAGCTCAGAACCGAAAGTTAAACACTAAGGGTGAATCTGGTTCCATTGCCAAAGACGGCTAGCAGTTCACCCTAAATCTACATGTAGGGACTTAAATAAATGGCATGATTTACACCAGCCATGAACCTCCAGTGACTTCATCTAGAGTCATCCTGTGGCCTCTAAGGATGGATGAGCTCGTTTGGAACAAAGAAGAACTGACAGGAGAGTTGCTGAAATCTCAAACTCACAGGCCTAAAGGTTAAAGGTTAAAAGACAGGGAATAAAGGGTAGGAATAAATGGTAAATTTTCAGGATGGAGAGGGGTCTTCCCCAAGGGTCAGGGCCCCTGTGTTTTGGAATCCCCATCTTTCATTCTCAGTCTCAGAAAGCCACAAAAAGTGTGGGTTTACTTCAGATGCTTTCAGTACCCTAACAGTAGCATTCTGTGTAGCAGGACATGAAGCCGTGATTTTCAAAGCTCAGAGCCAAAAGTTAAACATTAAGGGTAAATCTGGTCCCATGAAGATCAGTGGCAAAATTCCCAACATGGCCAGGAATTCACCCTAAATCCACATATAGGAACCAAAATAAATTCATGATGTACACGAGCCATTAACCTCCAGTGACTTCAGCTGGAGTCGTCCCGTGGCCTCTAAGGATGGGTGAGCTCGTTTGGACCAAGGAAGAACTGACAGGAGAGTTGCTGAAATCTGAGCAGGAGAGATCTAGGAACACAGTGTGTGTATGTGAAGGGGAAGGAGCATGTGATATCCAGATCACAGTGGTGCAGAGCCCTGAAACTGAGCAAAACATCCTGCCAAATGCAAAGACCAAAGAGGTGTAACGAGGCCTGTTTGGGTGGCATGGGGTGTCAGACTGTAAAGGCATGTGGACCACGCCGTAGCAGATTATCTGACTCCTTCCCCCATCCAGACCATGCCTAATCCTGTGAGCAATCTCTGTGCGGCCTCATGGCACAGTCAGTAATTGCCAACATGGAAAAGCAACCGCAGGAAGGGGTGTCCGGGTTTCTAATGGGCTGCAATACATTAATGCTTTGTGTCATTTTGCCGAAGAGTTATTCACATTGGCTCCTTTTAGTCTCCACGTCCTCTTTCTCTCCCACCGAGTCTGTCCCTCTTTCCTTCCCTGCACAGGCTGAGCTGCTAGTGGGGTTCCCTTCGCCCCCGCAAAGGCAGTTCAGGCTGATCTCCCCCTTTTCCCCGGTGCAGGCAGACACTCAGTTTAACCTCGCCTGAGGAGATATTTCTGTGAGCTGTTACTGTGGGTTGGGTACCTGTCTTTGGGCCTTGGTGAGGGGTACCACTGTGCGGCAGGGCTGGAAGTTGTAGGGGTGGGGGGACCCACATAGGCAGGCAGGCAGTGCTGGGGGTTTAGGGGGTAGGGAATGGTGTGTACACGGAAAGGTGGGCAATGCTGTAGTTTGCAGAAACAGGATGGGGGTGTACACAGGTGGGCAGCACTGCGGGTTGTGGGGCTGGCAGGGGGTGTACACGGACAGGTGGGCAGCTCTACTGAAATGTTGTTGTTGTTGTGATTGTTAGTCCAAGGCCAGCACTGGGACCTTTCATGGCCCCAAGTACCTGTGGTTGGGCTCTGGGTCTCTTTCCCCTGGCGAGCCACAGAACTGCAGCCTGGGTGTCACAACCTTCACTCAGTTTGGTTTCCAGTTGTTGTTATTGAATGCTATTTACGTAACTTCAGGTATCTCACCAGTGGAAAGAACCACTGGTCTTAGCTCCTCAGCTGGTTCAATCTCCCATCATAGTCTAATATTCCCCTGTCTGTACTCTCCTTCCCCATCCTAGGCTGGCCCAATTCCAGCAGTATGCTGGTCGTTTTGGTTAGACATTTGGCTGCGTGTGTGTGTTCTCTCTTCGCAGACAGTTGGCACAGCAGACCTCAAGCGAAACTCACAAGATCTGTTAAGGGATGAAGGCTCCCAGCCAGGTTTATTGTCAATGAAGCACAGCACTAGTATCCCGAAGACAGATCACTGATACACGTATGCCTGTAACAATGGACCAGCTCAGTGAACGATGAGACTTTCCATTCCTCCCTAGGCTAGACAAAGACACTCCCTCTGAGATAAATCTTTATATCCCAATGCAAACAAGTTTCATACTGCCCCTCTGATATAGTTAGTTATTGCCCCTCATGTGAGTAGTTATCACCCATCTCCTTCTACATCTTGGTTAGATCAAAACATCTCTATTATGTATTATCATCCTCATCTTATCTTTTAGGAAGGGCCAGATTCTCTAAGCAGGTTCTGCCTCTTGGTCACAGCTTCTCTTTGCCTTATATCATAAACCTTTGTCTACTACTTTAGCCCAAGCCTCAGGCCTCTGATACAAGGGTTTATGTCTCAGGCTCCCTTCCTACTACATTCCCCCACTTTTTGTCTTTTTTATGGGAAGGATGTTTACCCATCATCTCGGAAAAGCATAATTCATGGACTGAAGATGATCCAGTGGGCTAAACACTGTTATGAGGTCACCTTACTTTCCCATCCTCACACTTATGTCCCATCGGTCCCAGAGTCTGCACATTCCCTCATACGACTAATAGACAGATTTTATTTTCCAATTGTTTTTAGTTACTTATAGAGGATCTGGGAATGTTAGGGCTGGGACCATGACTGAGGAATGTAGTTTTATGATTGACCCTTGGGGGCACTTTTAGATAATTAAAATGTATGGATAGTATGGGATATGTGTATATATTTGTATGTTACATATGGGTATGTATGCCTAGTGCTGACCTGAATTTGATGGGTTAGTTTTTATGGCTCACCACTGATCGCATCCGACCAGAAGATTAATATGTTCTTATCCAATTCAGAGAGTTCTATATCGGGAGAGGACTCTCAGCATGCTTGACAAGAACACTTACACTGAGGACAATAACAAATTGATAAAATCTTTATTGACATTAACATAAAAATAAGAAATGCAATGAAACTTATAACTGTGAAACAGTAAAAGAATTCCAAAACTCCTGGTGGTAATATTTCTATTATAAGTACCTTAACCTAACATACTCACACCCTTCCTTGAGGACATGATAATAGGAGGTGAAGAACCAGCCTCACTCCTGGCTTGCCCGATTACGCGATGGTGCTGGCTTCCCCAATGGTTAGGAATGTTGAGTAGTTATACTGCACAAGCGGAGCTGATAGCGTGATAGAAGATAGACTAGACAGATAGATGAAAAGATAGTCTATGGAGTATAGGAGAACTGGAAAAAGCACTCCGAGACACCGAAGCTTCAGGTGTTAGAAGAGCTTTCCATCTGTCCTCTTACCAGGTATTTTATAGGATCCTGACCTATGTAATTCAGGCCTAAGCTACTATACCCAAATTTTATTTCCGTACCCTAAGAAATGTATGGGTACCCTTCTCCTATAGGTTAGTGGATTATGACACTTACTTTCTAAATATATTAATAAGGATTATCTCACTCCAAAACTGTCAGCCTAGGCTTTCTTGGTGACCTCCAAGTTGTGGTGTACCCTGCGGTTACCAACTGGTTGTAGATGCCAGATAAACCTGTGAAGTGATGTGGATAGTTCCTCCCTTTGGTTCCCCAAAGTTCAGGAACCATTCTTATCTGTGCCAAAGGTTGCCAGCTTTTATGCTGACATATTCTTAACTGATTATACTTTTTGCTATATAGCAGATCTTACCAGATCATACAGACCGGTAGGCTTCTTGCATTTCAGCATTTTGGCAAAACTTATTATTAGGAAACACATGCCTCAGCACATCTTAAATTCCAAGGAATTAATACTGATAAAATAGATTAATTTCAGGAAAAGAAACATATTAATTGATTCTGCTGGCTGGATTAGTAGGATATAACAGCTAGCAAAATAATGCTATGGGCTACACTAGTATGTATGTGTACATACGACAGCACCTTATATCCAAGCATAACAATCCTTTTCCAGTCTCCATGGTGTAGTCTGGTTCTTGTGGCACTGCAGATAGCAACACTTTCCTAGTAGGGCAATTACAGTTACCGCCTGAATTATTATTGGTGGCAGGCTGAGTGGTCTAAAATACTGGGATGGGCACTATTGCAGTGTGTCCAACAGTGCTTTGTGTAGGAGAAGTAAAACAGAAGAGTGGAGTGGTGACATTACAAATGAGGCCTTTATATGCAAATGTCTTGTAATTCGTTACTCCACAGTACTGGCCATTCATGTTACAGGTTACCCATACTGCCAGTTGTCACCTTCTGGTAAACTTTACTGGGCAGGAAACAGGAACAGCTTCCTGTTCCCACGGGTCACGTTGCTCTGTGATACACCGGTAGCTGACATAGATCCAGTTGTTTCTTATGCATGCTGTCTCTCAGATAATCTACTGAATGGATGTAACCAATTTGTTAAATATTGCTGTTCCAGGATTTAGTGTTGGATCCAGATACTGAAAAAGATAGTTTTGAATAACATGTGCCTTAATTAGGATGCAGTGTTACTGACCACAAAGTGTGATTGGGACTTGTCATAAATATAAAGGGAAGGGTAAACCCCTTTGAAATTCCTCCTGGCCAGGGGAAAGCTCCTCTCACCTGGAAAGGGTTAAGAAGCTAAAGGTAACCTCGCTGGCACCTGACCAAAATGACCAATGAGGAGACAAGATACTTTCAAAAGCTGGGAGGAGGGAGAGAAACAAAGGGTCTGTGTGTCTGTCTGTATGCTGGGTCTTGGCCGGGGATAGACCAGGAATGGAGTCTTAGAACTTTTAGTAAGTAATCTAGCTAGGTACGTGTTAGATTATGATTTCTTTAAATGGCTGAGAAAAGAATTGTGCTGAATAGAATAACTATTTCTGTCTGTGTATCTTTTTTGTAACTTAAGGTTTTGCCTAGAGGGGTTCTCTATGTTTTTTAATCTAATTACCCTGTAAGATATCTACCATCCTGATTTTACAGAGGGGATTTCTTTATTTCTATTTACCTCTATTTTTATTAAAAGTCTTCTTGTAAGAAAACTGAATGCTTTTTCATTGTTCTCAGATCCAAGGGTTTGGGTCTGTGGTCACCTATGCAAATTGGTGAGGCTTTTTATCCAACATTTCCCAGGAAAGGGGGGGTGCAAGTGTTGGGAGGATTGTTCATTGTTCTTAAGATCCAAGGGTCTGGGTCTGTAGTCACCTAGGCAAATTGGTGAGGCTTTTTACCAAACCTTGTCCAGGAAGTGGGGTGCAAGGTTTTGGGAAGTATTCTGGGGGGAAGGACGCGTCCAAACAGCTCTTCCCCAGTAACCAGTATCTGTTTGGTGGTGGTAGCAGCCAGTCCAAGGACAATGGGTGGAATATTTTGTACCTTGGGGAAGTTTTGACCTAAGCTGGTAAAGATAAGCTTAGGAGGTTGTTCATGCAGGTCCCCACATCTGTACCCTAGAGTTCAGAGTGGGGTAGGAACCTTGACAGGACTGTCAGGGAATTTGTTTACCCACTTTATAGTCACTGTGTTACCAATTTGTTTTTTCCAAGCCTTCATGTTCTTCGCTGCCATTCCTCTGCTGATTTTCACGTATGTGTTGGTTAAACAGTTTAGCAATGTTACGCACACTGTAAACGATGTACAACAAAAATACAACAATACAGCAGTAATACAGTCACTTGTACATAGTAGCAAGTTTAACTTAACTGGCAATGGTTTCTAGCTGATCACCAACTTCATTGTCGATATACGGTAGGTTCTCTTCCCACTACAGTCACCAGTGTCTTCTCCATGCTCCCAGTCTGCTCCCAGAGGACAAAAAATGCATTCAGTAATCTCAAGCATGAGCTTGCAGACAAAATGCCTCCAGTTGACTCCTGGGTACATGTTCATAGATTCCAAGCCCAGAAGGAACCATTGTGATCATCTGGCCTTACTTTTTGAAGAGCACAGGCCAGATAATTTCCCCAGAATTATTCCTAGAGCAAATCTTTTAGAGAAACATCTAACCTTGATTTCAAAATTCTCAGTGATGGAGAATCTGCCAAGACCCTCTGTAAATTGCTCCAATGGTTAATTACTCTCACTATTAAAATTATATCCCTTATTTCCACTCAGAATTGGTTTAACTTCAACTTCCAGCCATTGGATCCCATTACACCTCTGTACACTAGGCAGAAAAGTCTGTTGCTATATATTTGTTCCTCATGTAGTACTGACAAATTGTGATCAAGTCACAGAATCATAGAATATCAGGGCTGGAAGGGACCGCAGGAGGCCATCTAGTCCAACCCCCTGCTCAAAGCAGGACCAGTCCCCAACTAAATCGTCCCAGACAGGGCTTTGTCAAGCCTGACCTTAAAAACTTCAAAAGAAGGAGATTCCACCACCTCACTAAGTAACCCATTCCAGTGCTTCACCACCCTTCGAGTGAAAAAGTTTTTTTTCCAAATATCCAACCTAAACCTCTGCCACTGCAACTTGAGACCATTACTCCTTGTTCTGTCATCTGCTGCCACTGAGAACAGTCTAGAGCCATCCTCTTTGGAACCCCCTTTCAGGTAGTTGAAAGCAGCTATCAAATCCCCCCTCATTCTTCTCTTCTGCAGACTAAACAATCCCCGTTCCCTCAGCCTCTCCTCGTGAATCATGTGTTCCAGTCCCCTAATCATTTTTGTTGCCCTCCACTGGACTCTTTCCAATTTGTCCACATCCTTATAGAATCATAGAATCATAGAATATCAGGGTTGGAAGGGACCTCATGAGGTCATCTAGTCCAACCCCCTGCTCAAAGCAGAACCAACTAAATCATCCCAGCCAGGGCTTTGTCAATCCTGACCTTCTTGCAGTGTGGGGCCCAAAACTGGACACAGTACTCCAGATGAGGCCTCACCAATGCCAAATAGAGGGGAAGGAGCATGTCCCTCAATCTCGTGGCAATGCCCCGACTTATACAGCCCAAAATGCCATTGGCCTTATTGGCAACAAGGGCACAATGTTGACTCATATCCAGCTTCTTGTCCACTGTCACCCCTAGGTCCTTTTCTGCAGAACTGCTGCCTAGCCACTCGGTCCCTAGTCTGTAGCGATGCATGGGATTCCTCCATCCTAAGTGCAAGACTCTGCACGTGTCCTTGAAGAACCTCATCAAATTTCTTTTGGCCCAGTCCTCTAATTTGTCTAGGTCCCTCTGTATCCATTCCCTACCCTCCAGTGTATCTACTTCTTTTCCCAGTTTAGTGTCATCTGCAAACTTGCTGAGGGTGCAATCCACACCATCCTCCAGATCATTAATGAAGATATCGAACAAAACTGGCCCCAGGAACGACCCTTGGGGCACTCTGCTTGATACTGGCTGCCAACTAGACATGGAGCCATTGATCACTACCCGTTGAGCCCGACAATCTAGCCATCTATCTATCCACCTTATAGTCCATTCATCCAGCCCATACTTCTTTAATTTGCTGGCAAGAAGAAAAAGGAGACTCAGATAAGAATATAAAACTGACCACATTGGATCACACTGAGGGTCCATCTAGTTCAGTACCTGTCTCCTGACAGTGACCTGTTTCATATGCGTCTCGGGGGAAGAACAGAATAGGGCTATTATTGAGGGATCCATCCCCCATTATCCAGTCCCAGTATCTGGTGGTCAGAGGCTAGGACACCCAGACCATGAGGTTGAGTCCCTGAACAACTTGGCTAATACCCATTGATGGACCTATCATCCATGAACTTACCTAATTCTTCTTTAACTCTGTTATATATTGTCCTCCACAAGATCCCTTGGGAAAGACTGTGCACTGTGTGAAGAAATACTTCCTTTTGTTTGATTTAAACCCACTGTGCCTATTAATTTAATTTGGTGCCCTCTAGTTCTTGTGTTATGTGCAGGAGTAAACAACTCTTTTGTGTACACTTTCTCCACAACAGTCACAGTTGCATAGGTCAATATCATATTCCCCCTTAGTCATAAGAGTGGGCATACTGGGTCAGAGAGAAGATCCATTTTGCCCATTATCCTGTCTTCCGACTGACGAATGACAGGTGATTCACAGGGATGGAACAGAACAGGTAATCATCAAGTGATCCATCCCTTGTTACCCATTCCCACCTTTTGTCAAACAGAGGCTAGGGACTCCATCCCTCCCCATCCTGACTAATAGCCATTGATGGACCTATCCTCCAGGAACTCTTTGGACCTATCCTGTGGAACTGTTTGCCAGAGGATATTATGATGGCCAAGACTATAATTGGTGCCTACTGCCTTTGTGCCTCTAACAACCTGAGTCCCACTGAATGCAGATGAACCATTGGGTACCTAACTCACAGCTGTTCCTCTGAACATCTCCCTCCACACTCCCTCTCCTAATTACATCCTGTGCAATGACTCTAGTAGTCCACAAGCCACAGGGCACATGCTGATCACCAAAGGGGCTTAGAAAGCTTCTCCTGCCCATGGCACGATATTGCCCTATGGGGGGTTTGTGACTGAGCAGGAGCATCTGTGCTGCCCTTGGTCAGACAGAGGCTGTCAGATGAGAGGGGCTATTACTCTGTGTCAGGGTTCCCTCCCCACTCTGAACTCTAGGGTACAGATGTGGGGACCTGCATGAAAGACCCCCTAAGCTTATTTCTACTATCTTCCCTAGGGAGGTGGTTACCTAGGGAGGTGGTGGAATCTCCTTCCTTAGAACTTTTTTAGGTCAGGCTTGACAAAGCCCTGGCTGGGATGATTTAATTGGGGATCGGTCCTGCTTTGAGCAGGGGGTTGGACTAGACGACCTTCTGAGGTCCCTTCCAACCTTGATATTCTATGATTCTATGATTCCCCAAGGCAGAAACTCTTTGCCCTTGGAGGGTACGCTGCCACCACCAAGTGATTTAACAAAGAATAAGGGAAAGGACCATCTGGAGTTCCTATTCCCCCCAAATATTCCCCCAAGCCCTCACACCCCCTTTCCTGGGGAGGCTTGAGAATAATATCCTAACCAATTGGTTACAAAAAAATCAAAGTTCCAAACCCCTGCATCTTGGAACAATGGAATTAATCAGTCAGGTTCTTAAAAGATGGATTTTATTAAAAAAAGAAAGGTAAAATCATCTCTGTAAAATCAGGATGGAAAATACAGGGTACTCAGATTCAAGAACACAGAGAATTTCCTTCTGGACAAAACTTTAAAGTTACAAAAAAGCAAGCCAGAAATACACCTTCCCTCTCAGCACAGAGAACAACAAAAGCCAAAGCAAAGATATGCTAACACATTCCCTTGCTAGTACTTACTAATTTTAATGGCGTTGGAGTGACTGCTTCTTTTGATCTGTCTCCGTCAAGCACACAGAACAGACAGAGCCAGAACAGAAAAACAAAAGCCTTCTCCCCACTCCCCAGATCTGAAAATATCTTGTCCCCTTATTCGTCCTTTTGATCAGGTACCAGCCACGTTACCTGAGCTTCTTAACTGTTTAAAGGTAAAATGATTTTGTGCCTCTGTCCAGGAGGGATTTCATAGTACTGTATACAGGAAGGTTGTCACTCTTCCCTTTATATTTATGACACTCTGTGTTTGAAACAAGGATTTTCCAGAGACTTTCCACTGCTTGTCGCATTCTCAGGGATTCAGCGCAGGGCTCGTCAGTCAGGAGGAGGAGCTGCTCAGAGTCTATGATGATGGGCAGCAGCATGGAAATGCTGGTAGATAAATGAGTATGTTTAACCTTTGGCTCTATCTTTTCTCTCCGGTGTTACTGTAATGTTGGACAACTGTATCAAGTCTGCAAGACTCTGTGTGCCCTGAGAATCTGAGCCTTTGTTATCAGCAAATAATTTCTTCACTCCCAGCGGAGGCTCTCAGGCTGATGATCTCCAGGGTCTATTTTCTGCACTTCCTGCTGCTCATGGAGCCGAGGGAATTGTCTGGGAGTCCTGGCCAACCTGAGAGTCTGCAGGGACTGTACAGGGGAATCATAAAGATCACTGTCCGGAATGCCGAGTGTCAGACATGTGAGATTCATACGCTGATTCTCAGGGCTCTGGCTTCCTGTCGCTGTTGCTTTTCTCTCTCTGTTGAGCAGAATTCTGGTGAGTTACTTGTTTCTGTATTTAAGTTAGTGCTAAGGGCTCAAGAAGGGTTCAAGGGTCCATACCAAAAATCATCTGGGCAGGAGTTCACCAGTACAGCAACTTGACATTTTTAGAATTGTCAAAAGCACCTAGGGATTTACCTGGTAAAATTGCAACTCAAATATTATTGGAAAAAGTTTAGAGAAATATTCATTTTTATGATCATAGAATCATAGAATATTAGGGTGGAAGAAGAGACCTCAGGAGGGCATCTAGTCCAATCCCCTGCTTAAAGCAGGACCAACACCAACTAAATCATCCCAGCCAGGGTTTTGTCAAGCCAGGCCTTAAAAACCTCTAAGAATAGAGATTCCATCACCTCCCTAGGTAACCCATTCCAGTGCTTCACCACCCTCCTAGTGAAAAAGTGTTTCCTACTATCCAACCTAGACCTCCCCCACTGCAACTTGAGACCATTGCTCCTTGTTCTGTCATCTGCCACCACTGAGAACAGCCAAGCTCCAGCCTCTTTGGAACCCCCCTTCAGGTAGTTGAAGGATGCTATCAATGTCCCCTCACTCTTCTCTTCTCCAGATAAAATAAGCCCCGTTCCCTCAGCCTCTTCTTGTAAGTCTTGTGCCCCAGGCCCCTAATCATTTTTGATGCCCTCCGCTGGACTCTCTCCAATTTGTCCACATCCCTTCTGTAGTGGGGGGACCAAAACTGGACGCAATACTCCAGGAGTGGCCTCCCCAGTGTTGAATAGAGGGGAATAATCACTTCCCTCCATCTGCTGGCAATGCTCTTACTAATACAGCCCAATATGCTGTAGGCCTTCTTGGCAACAAGGGCACACTGCTGACTCATATCCAGCTTCTCGTCCACTGCAATCCCCAGGTCATTTTCTGCAGAACTGCTGCTTAGCCAGTTGGTCCCCAGCCTGTAGCGGTGCATGGGATTCTTCCATCCTTTGTGCAGGACTCTGCAGTTCTCCTTGTTGAACCTCGTCAGATTTCTTTTGGCCTAATTCTCCAATTTGTCTAGGTCATTCTGGACCCTATCCCTACCCTCCACTGTATCTACCTCTACCCCCAGTTTAGTGTCATCTGCGAACTTGCTGAGGGTGCAATCCACACCATCCTCCAGGTAGTTAATAAAGAAGTTGAACAAAACCAGCCCCAGGACTGATCCCTGGAGCACTTCACTTGATACCGACTTCCAACTAGACATCGAGCCATTGATCACTACCCATTGAGCCCAACAATCTAGCCACCTTATAGTCCATTCATCCAATCCATAGTTCTTTAATTTGCTGGCAAGAATACTGTGGCAGACCATATCAAAATCTTTGCTAAAATCAAGATATATCACATCCCAAGATATACCACTTTTCCCATATCCACAGAGCCAGTTATCTTGTCATAGAAGGCAATCAGGTTGGTCAGGCATGACTTGCCCTTGGTGAATCAGTTAATTCTCTCAAACCGTGTCCTTCTGTCTGTCTGAGTAGCTTTCTTTTTTGGGCAGTGTGGTTTTTCCTCTGCTTCACTCAAGTTTTCTAATTCAGCAACATTACTTCCTTGTTAGGAAGTGCAGCTAAAGCCTCTTCAGGGGGTATTTCATTGTGACACCTACCAAAGGATTCACACGAAAAGGATGCACAGGGTTTCACTCACATTCTGCCTCCCTGGGTTACTGACACTGGGTTCCCTCTGAGCAAAATCCCTGCCTTGTTTTGAAATCACTGTCCTTCATGCCCAGTGTCAGAGCTGCATGCTAACTAGGGTTTTTCTTCAGACTCTTTCAGCATCCTAACAGAATTACCCTCTCTGTAGCAGGACCTGAGGGCTTGAGTTTAAGAGGTGGGAGCCAAAAGTTAAACACTGAGGGTGAATCTGGTCCCACTGAGATCAATGGCAGAACTCCCAACAGGTCCAGGAGTTCAACCTAAATCCTCATGTAGGGACTTAAATTAATTGCTTGATTTATACCAACCATGAGTTTCCCGTGATGGGTGAATGCATTTGGACCAAAGAATAACTGACAAGATCGTTACAAAAATCTCAAATGCACAGGCTTAAAGGTTCAGAACAATGAATAGAACAACTTTTTCAGGGAGTCTGGCTTAGAGGAAACTATATGGTGTTGGAAATCTCACCGGGGCAGGTCCAGGAACACACAGTGTGTGTGTCGTGGGGTGGGGGGAGTGTGGGACATGCAGGAGCTACTGGCAGCTGCCTGAAACAGTGGGCCACTGGGACACAGATGTTAAACCTAGGATGCTCTGGGACCATTTGCTAGCCAGCTCTGTTAGTCATTAATGACGAGGGTTGTAAATACATTCTTCAATGCAGAGATTTTATGGGCTCAAGTCATTATTTTTCTCACCTAAAACATTCCTCTGTTCATTGTAACAGGATCCCTGATCCTCGTGAAATACACACCTAGTGTAATATTTCGAAGGTGCAGTAATCACATGAGAACTTCTCCTCAGAGGGCTCAACCCAACATGACCCATTGGAGTGCTACCCATTGCCTTGTACTTGTGGGTTCGATTAAAACATCTCTATCCATCATGCTGTCATCCTGACCTTACCTCTGGGTTTGGTCAGTGTGTTCCCGTTATCTCTGGGGAATAGGCTGGTATTGAGTTGTTCTGGTATCACCACCTTTCTGGAATGTGGTTGTGTGAGTGCTTTTTGCCTTGCATCTCTTAGGCATATGTGATTTTCCAATATCACCACTATGCTTGCCAAAATCTGTGAGGAGGGCCCTGCCTTTTGCTCAGAACCTGACTTTCCATTATATCAGCAAAGTTTTGACCGGTTTAGTTCAGGCTGATACAAGGGCTTATATTTCAAACACCCTTCCTACTATGGTAGGTACTTACAGACTTTTATCAAGTCACCCCTTCACCATCTTTCTTAAAATATATAGACTGAGATCTTTGAGTCTATCACTATAAGTTTGTTTGAGGACTGGAACACATGAGTTATGAGGAGAGGCTGATGGAACTGGGGATATTTAGTGTGCGGAAGAGAAGAATGAGGGGGGATTTGATAGCTGCTTTCAACTACCTGAAAGGGGGTTCCAAAGAGGATGGCTCTAGACTGTTCTCAGTGGTAGCAGATGACAGAACGAGGAGTAATGGCCTCAAGTTGCAGTGGGGGAGGTTTAGGTTCGATATTAGGAAAAACTTTTTCACTAGGAGGGTGGTGAAACACTGGAATGCGTTACCTAGGGAGTTGGTGGAATCTGCTTCCTTAGAAGTTTTTTTAAGGTCAGGCTTGAGAAAGCCCTGGCTGGGATGATTTAATTGGGGATCGGTCCTGCTTTGAGCAGGGGGTTGGACTAGATGACCTCCTGAGGTCCCTTCCAACCCTGATATTCTATGATTCTAAGGCAGGTTTTCTAATCTTTTAATAATTCTTGTGACTCTTCTCTGAACCTTCCTCAGTGTTTCAACATCCATATTTAATTTTGGACACCAGAACTGGACACAGGGTTCCAGCAGCAGTTGCACCAGTGCCAAATACAGAGGTAAAATAACTTCTCTACCTCTCCTTGAGATTCCCCTGGTTATCATCCCAGGATCACATTGGCTATTTTGGCCACATGGTCACACTGTGACCTCATGTTTTAGCTAATTATCCCTTCAGGCCCCCAAATCTAGTTAAGAGACGTTACATATCCCACTACAGTCCCCATCATGTAAGCATCACCTGCATTCTTTGTTCCTAGATGTAAATATCTACAGAACTATATTAGAACACATATTGATTGCTTTGACCCAGTTTACCAACCAATCCAATTTGCTCTGAATCAGTGGCCTGTGCTCTTCATTATTTACCATTCCCCAATTTTTGTGTCATCTGCAGACTTCGATATTCAGGCATGAAAATAGTTAGTAGCTGAGTTGCTCACATGTGTCTCTGCTTACACTTGTCATTTAACACCTGAAACTTATGTCTCAGACAAGAAAGTGTCTCACCAAAAGGAACAAGTGAAGTAACAGAGGTGCCGGCCTGTAGTCCTAAATACCAAGGCCCTTGTCCCCTTCATGCCCATTCTGTTGAGCACAGAGTCATAGCCCAGTGTGATAACATCTGTTTCTATAGGGGAAACTTGGCTCCTTTCCTACATAGGAACTGCATCATGGATCAGACCTATAGTCCATCTAGTTCAGTGTCCTCTCTCTGGCAGTGACAGCCCCAGGTGCTGCAGAAAAAGATGTAAGAAACCCACCAGTAGGTGGATGGGGTGGGGATGATTGAACAGCATGAGGGTCTCACCCTAATAACTTACAGCTTGATATTGGCTTGTGCCCTGAAACATGTGGGCATAAAGGCTTTCCAGAACATTTATTTAGCTGTACCAATTGTAACTAAATACTTTTATTGTCCATGTAAATGCCCAAACCCTTCCTGATCCTTGCTTAGCTTATGGCCTCAACTACCACTTGTGGCTATGAGTTCCTCAATCTCATGAGGCACTGAGTGAAGAAAGCATTCTTTTTGTTTAATCTGTTTTGAATTTGCCACATTTCAGATTAAATGAACATCATCTTGATCTCATTTTATGAGACAGGGAGAACACAGTCTCCATCTACTCTCTACCAGTCAGTATTTTATGGACTTTCCTCGTGTCCACTCTTATTCATCGTCTTTGTAAGGTAACAATCCCAGTCTTTTCAACCTCTCTCTGTGTGAGAGTTTTCCCAGGCCCTTAATCACTCTTACTGCTCTTGCCCAAATCCCTCTAGTTCTGAAATATCTTGTGCGAGAAGGGTGCCCAGTACTACATAGAGGAGTCCAGAGGACCGTGAAATATTGATATGACTGATCTCACGGCATTGTATTTTCTATAGGATTCCCCATCCCACTCCTTCTGGATCCCAATGTTTTGCTTAGTTTCTATCCATGCTTGCACTGTGAGCAGGGTTTCCCAGAGCTGCGTACCATGATGCCCAGGACCCTTTTCTGAGTTCATACACTTAAATTAGAAACTTGTTAGGTGTTTGAGGAGTTCCACTTTTCCCTACATTGGGCATACACATCACAGTTTATTGACCTCGAAATTCATCTGCCATCATGTTGCCCATTCACCTGGCAGGGTTAGTTCACTCTGAGGACTTCTCTGGGCTAGACTATGACCTAAATAATCTGGCGCCATCTGTAAATATGGCCACATCGCTTCTCAGCCTCCTTTCTCTTATTTGCTATACTGGTATCTAATGTGTAAACCCCCATCTCTGTTTCCCTCCCTTCACAGGCACCTTGAGCATTTCTGTGTCTGATTGACTCATCCACCACCATATGGCAGCTTCCAACCTCACCCCCTCTGGCCTTTCAACATTTATCCTAACAGGCATTCCTGGGCTGGAAGCTGACCACATCTGGATTTCCATCCCTTTTTCTACATTCTATATTATCAGCCTGTTGGGAAATTTCATGGTTCTGTTTGTTGTAAGCAAAGAACAGACCCTGCACAAGCCAATGTACCTGCTGCTCTGTATGCTGGCGCTCACAGACATCAGCATGTCTACCTCCGTCATGACGAAGGCACTGTGTATATTTTGGTTCAATTTGAAAGACATTACTGTGGGTGGCTGCCTCACCCAGATGTTCTTCCTTCACGCAGTTTCTGTTATGCAGTCAGCCGTCCTCGTGATAATGGCCTTCGATCGCTATGTCGCCATATGTAACCCCCTGAGATACCCCACCATCCTCACGAACGCACGAGTAGCTAAGTTAGGGCTTCTGGGTTTGATAAGAGCTGTTCTCTTCATGCTACCCCTGCCCCTGCTCCTGAGCAGGCAGCCATTCTGTGTGAACCGCATTATCCCCCACATGTACTGTGAGCACATGGCTGTGGCGAAGATGTCTTGTGGGGACATCACAGTCAACAGAGCATATGGCTTGGTGATGGCATTTGTAGTCTTAGGGTTAGACCTGATGCTCGTAGCCCTGTCCTATAGTCTGATCATTGGGGCCGTCCTCAGAATCTCCTCCAAGACAGCCCACCAGAAAGCCCTCAACACCTGCACAGCCCACATTTGTGTCATGCTGATGTCTTGTACTCTCTTCTTCTTTTCCACTCTGACACACCGGTTTGGTCAGGGCATCGCTCCACACATTCACATCATCTTGGCCAACCTCTACTTCCTCGTCCCCCCCATGCTCAACCCTATTATTTATGGGGTCAAAACCAAAGAGCTTCGTGACAAAGTGGGCAAATACACCTGCAGAATATGCTTGCCTGGAGGCCACTGACTTTAAACCTGCATGACAAGAGCAGGAAAGGATATCTCCTTCTTAATCAGGGGTGTTCTGTCCCAGCATAGATAAGCTCAGCATTGTGGAAGTTCAAGTCTGAGAAGCTCAGACATCTTATCACTCCGTCACCACGCAATAAGCTCTCCTTTCCTCTCTGATCATCACCTGATCTCTTTCAGTGTCACCCTGAGAAACTGGAAAGGATCCGGAGGTGGGAAACAAACATGACCAAAGGGGTGGAATGCAAGGCAGATGAGCTGAGGCTGAAGAAACTGGGGACTGCAAACAGGGGAGTTTGAGAGGGACTTGGTAAGAGAATTGCTGCGGTGAGGAAGGGCCGCATCGCCAGTGCGAACACTGCTCCTCTCTCCTCCACCCGCGCCTGTGTCCAGACAGACAACCTAACCACGGATGCCTCTACCCGGTGATGAGCTGCCAAAATCCTAACAGCCTGTTCCCCCCTCACCCCACGAGGGGGTCGTGGCCCGCCCCCCCAGGACGCCTGCCCCATCCACCCCCTCCTCTGTCCCCTGACTGCCCCCGGAGCTGGGCAGGAGGGTCTCGTGGGCCACCGTAGTGGGTGCCCTCCCCGCCCCTAAGAGCCAGAGGGACCTGCCGGGGGTGAGATGGGGAGTCTCCTGGGAAGCATCTGGCAGGGCCCTCTGGCTCCTAGGGGTGGGGTAGCATAGGTTGGGGGGGGATAGGGGGAGCAGCCGCTCCCCCCACTGATCACATCAAAAGTGGCGCCTTAGGTACCGACCCCGTGGGTGCTCTGGGGCCGGAGCACCCACGGGGAAAAGTTGGTGGGTGCAGAGCAACCACCAGCAGCTCCCCACCCCATGCCTGGCCCCTGCTTACCTCTGCTCCACCTCCGCCTCCTCCCCTGAACGTCCCCCACCCCAGCTTCCTGCGAATCAGCTGTTCGCATGGAAAGCCTGGGAGGGCCGAGAAGCAAGCAGCGACTTCGCGCTCAGGCCCAGGGAGGTGGAGGAGAGCTGGGGTGGGGAGCAGTTCCCCTGTGCCCCCCGCCCCGGGTTACCTGCTGCGGCATGGGCAGCCCTCCTGGGCCCCCCCCCCCAGCTCACCTCTGCTCCGCCTCCCTGGGCCTGAGCCTGAAGCCGCCTCTTGCTTCTCAGCCCTCCCAGCTTCTCATGCAAACAGCTGAATCGCGGGAAGCTGGGGGTGGGGGCAGAGAAGCAGAGCAGGGCGGAGCATAACTCAGGGGCAGAGGTGAGCTGGGGCCGGGCGCGGAGCTGCTGGTGGGGGCTCTGCACCCACCATATTTTCCCCGTGGGTTCTCCAGCCCCAGAGCACCCACGGAGTTCGTGCCTAAGGCACCACTTTTGGCCGGTTGTTAAATTTAGAAGCCTTTTTAGAACCGGTTGTCCCGCACAGAACAACCGGTTCTAAGAAGGCTTCTAAATTTAATAACCGGTTCCAGCGAATTGGTGTGAACCGGCTCCAGCTCACCACTGCCTCTACCCATATTCTGGTGTGGATTTGCAGAGATAGTGGCCTGCATTTTCCACTCTAAGGAAGCAAGGCTGGGGGGACCATCCAGTGCAAAAGGTACCTGCTGGTGGAATCTCGCAGGCAGCATCAGGGAGAGCTACAGAAAGAGGTGGCTAGGCTGAGGATCATGCATGCCCATGAGGAATTCCTCAAGAGTATTCACATGGAGCCATCCAAGGCTGAGGAAGCCATCCAGCTACAGAGGATTGCTGTCACACTGCTGGGAGAGGAGGATATGGCTCTGTGGCAGGGAGGATACTGGCTGCTGGTTACTTCTGGCAACAGACAGTGCTCCATCCCTGCTCCCAAACCACTCAGCATGGTGATGGAAAACCGATATGCTTCCCTGGAAATGAGCAATGAAGAATCATCCCAAAGGAGGAGGAGGAGGAGCCATGTAACCCCAAGGCTGGGAGGATCACAGCCACCATTCGCAGGAGGAAATGTAGTCTAGTGGAGGTTGGTGACCTTCTTCTGAGGGGGATGAAGGCACCCATCCTTGGTACGGAAGGATTATCGAGGATCATTTGGCCCTCTGACCACTACCCCATGCTACCCATCCATGTGGGCACTAATGATACTGCAAGTTATGACCCTGAGCAGACTGGAAGTAACTGCGGGGCTCTGGGAGTATGGGTAAAGGAGTTTGGAGTGCAAGTGGTGTTCACTTCAGTTCTTCTGGTCAAGCATAGGGACCCAGGCAGAGACAGATGCATCCTGGAGGTGAATCTACTAAGCAGAGATGGGGTCCACGTTTCGAGGAAGGGGTGGAGCATATTTGGCTACAGCGTGGCTAACCTAGTGAGGAGGGCTTTAAACTAGGTTCAATGGCGACAGGTGACCAAAGTCCACAGGTAAGTCAAACACATGGACATCTGGGAGAAGGGTTGGAATCTAGGGGGAGTATGGGCTGTTATAGCAGAAATAAGGGAGAGACAAGACAGAAGTGTCTGGGAGAGAAATCAAATAGATTATCTTAGATGTCTGCATATTAATGTAAGAAGTCTGGGGAATAAACAGGAAGAACTCAAAATGCTAGTAAATAAACACAACTATGACATCGTTGGCATCACAGAGACTTGGTGGGATAATATGCATGACTGGAATATTGGTATAGAAGGGTACAGCTTGCAAAGGAAGGGCACACAGAGAGAAAAGGAAGGAGGTGTTGCCTTATATATTATATATATACTTATATATATATATATTATATATACTTGGACTGAGGTTAAGATAGAAATAGAAGACAGACTTGATAAATGTCTCTGGGTAAGGATAAAGAGGTAAAAACCAAACCTTGATGTCATGGTAGGGCTCTATTACAGACCACCTAATCAGGATGAAGAGGTGGATGAGGCTTTTTTAAACAAGTAACAAAAACATCCAAAGCACGGGACTTTGTGCTGATGTGGAACTTCCACTACCCAGGGATCTGTTCGGAAAATAACACAGCAGGGCACAGATTATCCAACAAGTTCTTGGAATGTATTGCAAGACTTTTTTTTTTATTTCAGAAGGTGGAGACAGCTACTAGGGGAGATGCTCTTCTAGATTTGACAAATATGGGGAACAAGTGGAGAATTTGCAAGTGGAAAGCAGCCTGGGTGAAAGTGATCATGAAATGGTAGAGTTTATGATTCTAAGCAATGGTGGGAGGGAGAACAGCAAAATAAAGACAGTGGATTTCAAGAAGGCAGACTTTAGCAAACTCAGGGAGTTGGTAGATAAAACCCCATGGGAACCAATTCTAAGGGGAAAAAGAAGACAGAGGACACTTTTTCAAAGAGACATTATAAAGGACACAAGACCAAACTATCCCACTGTTTAGGAAAGATAGGAAGTATAGCAAGAGATCAATCTGGCTTAACCAGGAGATCGTCAATGATCTAAAAATAAAAAAAAGAGTCCTACCAAAAGTTGAAACTAGGTCAAATTGTAACCCACACACCTCCTGGGTGAGGTGTTCTGTCCTATCTCATGGCCGGCACTGAGACTACTAAGAGAGAGGGTTATATATAAAATGAGTTTTTTTCTACAGCCTTAGGAAAGAGGCAATTGGCTTTTAGCTCATTTGGTAGAGTCTCATGCACTAAGCTCCAGAGCTCTCAGGTTCGATCCTGCTTACTGACGACCGGGATTTGTCGGTGCTACAAAATTACAAAGGATGAAGTAAACAAATAACACAAGTATGTAGGGACAAAATCAGTCCAGGCACAAAACAAGATCAAACTAGCCAGAGACATAAAGGGTAAAAGAAAATAATATACAAATACATTAGAAGCAAGAGGAATACCAAGGACGAATAAAGCCCATCACTCAAGGGGGGAGGGGGGTAATAATATAAGAAACTGTGGAAATGCAGAGTTGCTTAATGACTTGCTTGTTTAATTTTTCACCAAGAAGGTTTGTGGTGAGTGGACGTCTAACATAGTGAATGCCAGTGAAAATGAGGTAGAATCTGAAGAGGCTAAGGTGGACAAACTTCTGCTGGGGCTTGTAGCTTTTTTTAAAAAAGTCAAATTTGTAGTAGGTATCCAAAGAAATCTTTCATTTCTTATTTGATATATAGAGGAATGTGTGAATAAAAAAAAAACAAACCCTTTGTTTCAAGAAATAGCTGGGGCTACTTTTTGGTTAGTTTTTAAGTGACTTTGGGCTATTAATGCAGTAGACATGTGGCAACTCCAGCCAGAACTAGAGGGGCCAGAGAAGGAGCCCAGAAGGCTGAGCTGGGTCAGAGGCAGAGCATCAGTGCTGAGACAGAGCTGGGGAGATGAAGCTGGAGCACACCAGAGCCAGGAGATGGGGCAGCAAAACCAGTTGAACCAATGGGGAGCCAGGGCTGAGCTACAGCAGGGAGCTGCGGGCCAGGATAGTGGATGCTGGCCGTACCACAAATAACATGGCAGCCAAGCACAATAAACAGCTGTAGAGAGTAAGGTAGGGCCATGGGAGGGAGCCCAGCACAGGAAGATGTTACCTGACAAGATGGCCTCGAATGGTGGACTCAGGGGGTGGGGCAAGCATCCAATGGGAGGGCAGATTCTGGGAAGAAAGTCCCTGCCTCCAAGAGTCTGTGGGCTCTGCTGCCCCTGTGTAGAGGTTGGGTGCCACTCACACTACCTTGTGGATATCTTCATTATACAAACTCTTCCCACTCTGCCACCTTTAACAATGGAATAGTTCACAAGGTCACTTGTTTCAAGGATCATTGCTGGGCTTTAGGATGCACAGGGGCACAGAAATTCTCTCAAACTGTCTGCAAATGACTGAAGGCCAAATGCAGAAATGATATCAATAGTGGTATGTGTGTTAGGCACTAGTCAGCCAAGGTACAGCATTGCACCTGTTCTACTTGGCTTATGATGGGGAAAGTCCCTTTGCCAATGGAAGCGCTACAGATTCACAGGTTTGTTAATTTTAAATTCAAGTTGGGATTGTCGTGCACAAGATACATCTTACAGAGTATCAGACCAGCTCACTGAGGGATGTCAAATGGGCCCAACTGGAGTCTTGTTCCTCAGAACTTGGAATCAGTGTCCAGGATGAACTTGGCTCAGAACCTCATCAAAGCATCAGCACCTCAACAAGGCACCAAATCCCTCCACAACTGCCCCCTTTGTGCCCGTGCTTCTTGCTCCCAGCATTTGGAACCTAACAACAAACTCCAGCCAAACCCACAATCCCCCACACAGCAGACGCACATATGCTGAGCGGGCAGAGGATATTGTGCCAACAGGGGCTGCTGGAGGCCAGAATTCAGGGAAGCGTCATTTCCACAATATACCTAAAAGCCTGTTAGCAACAAAGATTTCACCCGTAGGATGGATGGGGCTGGAGTGGGTGCATGAAAGAGGCAGCCAGGACTGTCACTGCTGAGTCCCCCGTCCCCCCGCCACACACAGCAATTCACCTTGTGCACGTTAGGCAGAGTTACCATGGAGGGAGCCCAATTGTCTTGCTCCATGTTTTACTCCTCACAAGCAAAGAAACACCTGTTAAAGTACTGGAGAGACGTGGAGAAGCACCCCAGGGTCTGAGACTCTCAGCAGGGGCTTTGAGCCTGTGAGGCAGGTCCCATATTGTTAGAACAGAGCTTGGTGAGTTTTCACAGCACTTGGACCATCCACTTACAGTCTCAGGTGGGCAAATGTACAAGATGGGGGATTTGGAGGCAATATTATCTATAACTCCCTTATGTGCTATACCTCAGTTTTGCTCTTTGCTGGAGCCCAGGCCAGAGTTCTGACTTTCCAGGACTTTTCAGAAAGCGTTTCAAAAATTGAAACCTTGGGTGTATTTTATATAAAATACTAAAGGTAATAGCTCTTGGTCAGTTTCGAGAAGAGAGAACTGTACATCATTTAATGGAGAATCTCTATATTCTAATAAGGGGGAGAGGATGGGAGATGAGGAAATACAAGTAGCATCTGGTGAGAAAGAGTCAAACGCAAAAGAGCCCCATTAAATTACATCATGTAATGCCAGACAGCTAAAGAGTGACCATTTTAAAGTGTTTATACGCAAATGATAGAAGTCTAAATAATAAGGTGGGTGAATCTGAGTACTTTGTACTTAATCAGGATATTGATATAATAGGCATCACAGAAACTTGAAACTGATAATCAATGGCACACAGTAATACCAAGGTACACAAATCTATCAGCAGGACAGAACAGGTCATGCTGGCATAGAATCAAATAATGTTAAAATCTTAAATGAATCAAACTGTGCTATAGAATCTGTATGGAGAGTAATTCTGTGCTTCAATAAGAGTGTAGCAGTAGGGATATCACCTGACGAGGATGGTGATATTGACCGAGAAATGCTCATGGAGATTACAGAGGCTATAAAAATGTTAAAAACCCCTCAATAATAGTGGGGAATGTCAACAATCCCCATATTGGCTGGGTACGTGTCATCTCAGGACTGAATACAGAGAGAAAGTTTATTGACACCTTAAACAACTGCTTCTTGGAGCAGCTAGTCCTGGAACCCACAAGAGGAGAGGCAATTCTTGATTTAGACCTTAGTGGAACACAGGATCTAGTCCAAGAGGTGAATATAGTGGGGTGAATATAGTGGGGTGGGGGACACCACAGCAGTAGACCACAGTAGCATTTAATTTTAGAAAGGGGGCCTACACAAAAATGAGGAAGCTAGTTAAACAGAAATTAAAAGGTACAGTGCCAAAAGTGGAATCCCTGCAAGCCACATGGAAATTTTAAAAGATGTCATAATAGGCTCAATTTAAATCTGTACTGCAAATTAAAAAAAACACGGTAAGAAGACCAAAAAAACGCCACCATGGCTAAACAAAAAACGTAAAAGAAGCAGTGAGAGGCAACAAGGCATCCTTTAAAAAGTGGAAGTTAAATCCTAGTGAGGAAAATAGAAAGAGGCATAAACTCTGGCAAATGACGTGTAAACATACAATTAAGAAGGCCAAAAAGGAAATGTGTACAAGTAGCCAAAGACTCTAAAATCATAGAATCATAGAATCATAGAATATCAGGGTTGGAAGGGACCCCTGAAGGTCATCCAGTCCAACCCCCCGGTCGAAGCAGGACCAACTCCCAGTTAAATCATCCCAGCCAGGGCTTTGTCAAGCCTGACCTTAAAAACCTCTAAGGAAGGAGATTCCACCACCTCCCTAGGTAATGCATTCCAGTGTTTCACCACCCTCTTAGTGAAAAAGTTTTTCCTAATATCCAATCTAAACCTCCCCCACTGCAACTTGAAACCATTACTCCTCGTTCTGTCATCTGCTACCATTGAGAACAGTCTAGAGCCATCCTCTTTGGAACCCCCTTTCAGGTAGTTGAAAGCAGCTATCAAATCCCCCCTCATTCTTCTCTTCTGCAGACTAAACAATCCCAGTTCCCTCAGCCTCTCCTCATAAGTCATGTGTTCCAGAGCCCTAATCATTTTTGTTGCCCTTCGCTGGACTCTTTCCAGTTTATCCACATCCTTCTTGTAGTGTGGGGCCCAAAACTGGACACAGTGCTCCAGATGAGGCCTCACCAATGTCGAATAGAGGGGGACAATCACGTCCCTCGATCTTCTCGCTATGCCCCTACTTATACATCCCAAAATGCCATGGGCCTTCTTGGCAACAAGGGCACACTGCTGACTCATATCCAGCTTCTCATCCACTGTCACCCCTAGGTCCTTTTCCGCAGAACTGCTGCCTAGCCATTCGGTCCCTAGTCTGTAGCTGTGCATTGGGTTCTTCCGTCCTAATTGCAGGACCCTGCACTTATCCTTATTGAACCTCATCAGATTTCTTTTGGCCCAATCCTCCAATTTGTCTAGGTCCCTCTGTATCCTATCCCTGCCCTCCAGCGTATCTACCACTCCTCCCAGTTTAGTATCATCCACAAATTTGCTGAGAGTGCAATCCACACCATCCTCCAGATCATTTATGAAGATATTCAACAAAACCGGCCCCAGGACTGACCCCTGGGGCACTCCACTTGACACCAGCTGCCAACTAGACATGGAGCCATTGATCACTACCAGTTGAGCCAGACAATCTAGCCAACTTTCTACCCACCTTACAGTGCATTCATCCAGCCAATACGTCTTTAACTTGCTGACAAGAATACTGTGGGAGACCGTGTCAAAAGCTTTGCTAAAGTCAAGAAACAATACATCCACTGCTTTCCCTTCATCCACAGAACCAGTAATCTCATCATAGAAGGCGATTAGATTAGTCAGGCATGACCTTCCCTTGGTGAATCCATGCTGGCTGTTCCTGATCACTTTCCTCTCATGTAAGTGCTTCAGGATTGATTCTTTGAGGACCTGCTCCATGATTTTTCTGGGGACTGAAGTGAGGCTGATTGGCCTGTAGTTCCCAGGATCCTCCTTCTTCCCTTTTTTAAAGATGGGCACTACATTAGCCTTTTTCCAGTCATCTGGGACTTTCCCCGTTCGCCACGAGTTTTCAAAGATAATGGCCAATGGCTCTGCAATTACAGCCGCCAATTCCTTTAGCACTCTCATATGCAACTCATCCGGCCCCATGCACTTGTGCACGTCCAGCTTTTCTAAATAGTCCCTAACCACCTCTTTCTCCACAGAGGGCTGGCCATCTATTCCCCATGTTGTGATGCCCAGCGCAGCAGTCTGGGAGCTGACCTTGTTAGTGAAGACAGAGGCAAAAAAAGCATTGAGTACATTAGCTTTTTCCACATTCTCTGTCACTAGGTTGCCTCCCTCATTCATTAAGGGGCCCACACTCTATGCCATCTGCCGCACCTCTATCACAAGCATGGCAACAACACTGGGGAGATGGTATAATACAAAATAAAGGAGGTAAAGGGGAAAATATTGTAGGTGGCATTGGTGCTGGAGTTTTAAACTCATTTGATATTGAGACATTACAAGGGAAAATGTCAGCCTTGGGTAAGATTTTTGAGGGCTGTACAGAAAGATGTGACACCCAATTTTGGTGCATTATTGGAACAAGGTATAAGAAGTGGGGAACTCCAGTTCAAACAAGCCCAAACCTTCACAACATCTCTAAATGTGAATATATTTGGTGTGTCTGCGATTGATAGTTGAACTGTGCCAGCAATATGATATGTGCAGATGCAAATTTATGGGCTATATTACATAGAGAGAATGGTTAATCTGTTAAATAATGGGCAGTGGCCTTTTGAGTGGTTCAAAGATCCTCATATATGGAATCAACGAATTGTAGGAAAGAAGAAATATATGGAATTTAATTGAAACAAAACCACTCTTGAGGGGAGAGTGGGAAGGCAGAATGCTGTTACAGAACACAAGGAAGCAAAGAAAACCAATAATGGCCTGGGTGTCGCCAAAAAGTATTAATGGAGAGTTATTGCAAAAAGAAATAAGTGGGACACATGATTCAAGAAGAAAGGGATTGTAAATTAGGAAAATTCAGGAAACATTGTGAAGTGTGGGGATGAAGTAAATGGGTGTGTCCAGAACTAATCTGGTCCCTAGAGGGATGCCGTTTGAATCATTCAAGTGGACAATGTACCGTGGAATATTTAGCCTCTGGTGGCACAAGAGTGTGTCATTTAGTCAATGGGTGTATTCGTGTGGTAACCACTGAGAAACATGTATTTTGAGGAAGTATGACAGAAAAAGGCCCAATTGAATCATGTAAATGTAATGTAACAGAGGTAATTATTAATGGGATTATTTACTGAGTACTTCTATTTCCATAAAAGGACATTATCTGGGAACCAAAAGATGTAAATTGGTCCTTTGATTTGGGGATACATTGGGAACAGCGGGGAAAATTGATCGATAAAAGTGAAAAAAAACAGGCAATATGCAAAAGATTTATCTATCTAAGTCTGCTCAGCTGGGAAAAATCAACATTCTGATGCACAATGGTCAAACATTAAACCTGGGGAAAGAAGGAGAAGAATTGACAGTCCATCATTGGTTTGATGTTTAATTAAAGGATGGTCTCCCAGTGTCACAGCTTCTAAATTTAATGCTACATCCTATTGGGATATTATTTGTGGCACCTTAGAGACTAACCAATTTATTTGAGCATAAGCTTTCGTGAGCTACAGCCATCCGATGAAGTGAGCTGTAGCTCATGAAAGCTTATGCTCAAATAAATTGGTTAGTCTTTAAGGTGCCACAAGGCCTCCTTTTCTTTTTGCGAATACAGACTAACACGGCTGTTACTCTGAAACCTGTGATATTATTTGCATTAATGATTTTGTTAACTTTTATTATGCTATGTTTATACTGCTGAATAAGAAAATGACAAGAAATTTCACAGAAAGTGGTATATAAAATTGAATACCTTGAAAAATTATAAAGTGATATAATATTTAATGGCATTAATCATGTATCAAGAGTGCAGAATGTTGGAATCTCTCTCTCTCTCTCCATGTAATATGTTATGGGTCATTGAGGCCTGGTATGAATGACACATGCTGATATGAATACATGTGTTGTGACATAACAGCTGAAGCAAGAACTTAAGTTCAAAATGACAAAAGCCCTGGCTGGGATGATTTAATTGGGTATGGGTCCTGCTTTTGAGCAGGGGGTTGGACTAGATGACCTCCTGAGGTCCCTTCCAACCCTGATATTCTATGATTCTATGAAAATCTCAAGAACTATTAGAACTTTTGTGCAAAAAACAATCTTGCTATGTTCTGGGAAAAATACAGAGAAGCAACAGCAATGGAAACAACAGCTACACTGATAAGAATTGGAGGACATGGTGGGCCACCCAGGATTGTCTCTATGGAATTGCATGGGTAGAAGACCTTGTAAACAAAGGCAAATGGACAGAATGGACTATAATTGGTCCTTCTGATTTTTGCAAGTCGGAGATTTTTATTGATCCAAAGCCCTGTGTGGAGTGGTTATCTATGTGTTTTTCACTGGCTCACCACATCTTATGATTCGAAGGAATCTTGACTGGCCATTCGGACTATTCTGGTCTATTTGAGACTCCAGTATAATATGTTTGAAGTGTGAATGTAGAGTGAGTAAGGTTTGTTTTGTAATCAATTAAGAGTGTATCAAGTATTATATACCGACACTATGCCCGGTAACTTCATGCTCCACATTGCATAGAGAGACCTCTATTGTGGGGTTTAACACTAGTCCTTGCATTCCAATAGAGTTTTGGCAGTTGTTTCAAACAAAAAAGTAGCTAATGGTGGCATAAAAATAATCCAAAAGTAGTGCAAAACATACATAGTGTAAAAATTACAATAACATTATTACATTATTTATGTCTAATGGCATTCAGTGATGGTGGTCAATGTCCACATTTTGTGTTGAATTAGTTAGTTACTGTTAGTTTTTATTTGGTTTATCCTCCAGCTTTCCTGAATGATTGGACATAAAAAAAAATCATTTAAATTGTACTCACATATCACAAAGAAGTTCAGCATTGTAGTTTCTTTCTGTTCCCTTTGGCTATCTGAAAGTGTATGATTATATACTGCAGGCCGTACCTCTCTATACCGGTAGTCCCTGGTCCGGCAACATCCGTTGTCCAGCATAGGTGGAGCGTGCCAGCAGGTCCCACCCAGGGTCACAGATGCTGGCCCCAGGTCCCCGCTGCCAGCATTTCTGCAGCCACCCAGGGTCCCAGCTACACATCCCAGGTCCCTGTCGGCCCCCTCCGCAGCTGCCCATGGAGCCACCAGCCCCAGATCCCAACCGCCAGCCCCTCTGCAGCCAGCAGGATCCCAGCCACTGGGCTCCACTCCTGGCCCTGACCTGGGGCCCCACTGCCTCCCCCCGCTGTGGTCCCAGACTGGGCCAGTGAGGGGCATGGACAGAGGTGAGGCTGGGTGTAAGGAACCAGACATGTGCATGGTAACTTTGCCTTAGCACAACATACAGGATGTTTCTTGTAAGTTTCTTCTGTTACACCCAAACCACTTTAATATAAACCTATTATAACCTACTATAATAAAACAAATAATCAAAACCATAAAGAAATAAGAAATCTGGAAGAAAATATGTCTCTATAGTAGAGCAAGCAGGTTAGCCATATAGGCTACATGCCCCTTTTTGTTGGGATGATTTGTAAAATGAACCTCGTCACACAAATACAGATGTGGATGGTCAGGCTTTTGTGGGGATAGTTTCATTGCTATTTTCCACCTCTCAGAATGGAGGAAGAGTATCATAAAAATGATACTCTGGACCCTGGTGTGTTTTTGGGATGTGTACCATATATATAGGCTCCATCATCAGTGTTTGGTACTGACCTAGGTCTTTGAGGTTTTTGCTTATATTCTTTGAGTTTGCACTAGGTGCATTTATAAATAATTCCTCTTGCAATTTCTTGGACAATAACCCATCCTTTTACTTCAACATCTACGTTAGGGATTGTTGAAAACTTATTACCTTTACTCATTAATTGGGTAATAGCTTGTTTGGCTTTAACCATATTGTTAGTAATTTCTATGACGTGGGTCTCCTTATGAGCCAACAATGACTTTAATTGTAATCCTAGCAGAGGAATATAGACAAGAAATGTGGGTGACTTTGGATAATTAAATCCTGAGAGGCTGGGTTAAATGGGATGACGATGATGTTTTTTAAAGATGGAAATAGGGGAAATTACTTGATTCCCTAACAAAGTAAGTTGGCTTGGAGTAAAACAAATTTGCGTCTGTGAAAGGACACTCCAAGGGACCATATTGGTACCTTTTTGATTGGTTACCATGCTAAATTGGCTGTTTCCAGCATAGGTCACCCTCTTCGTCAGAGTCCTCCCCTTGGTCAGCCTCACCAGGAATGATGATGATGATTTAGTCTGTAAATCCTCTCCCTATAGGCCACACAAAACAGTGTCTGTCTCAAACACATTACACCTACAGATGTACTGAGGCCCTTAACCTCTATTTTCAGCTCCCCAAATATTCAAGGTTTTCCATTGGACTGTTAGTCTCTACAAAGCTTATTTAAAGATCATAGGCCTCAAGACTTACGTTAACTAGTTAAAGCTAATATCTTACAGGATAGTGGTCAGTCAGTTTCTTGCATTACTACTGAATCTAATGAAAAACAGAATATAATGCAAAGCAGTGAATATAATAGAGCTGGGCTAAGTAGCAGTGAATATGACAAAGGCAAACTTGCCCAATGGCTACAGAACTCATCCAAACTGGGACTTAACACCCTTCATTAATGAGGAGATATCCTTTCCCCCTCTTCTCACACAGGTTTAAAGTCAGTCGCCCCCGCTGATCACCTTCTGCAGGTGTATTTGCCCACTTTATCATGAAGCTCTTTGGTTTTGATCCCATAAATGATAGGGTTCAGCATGGGAGGGAGGAGCAAATAGAGGTTGGCCAAGATGATGTGAACATAGGGAGCGATGCCCTGACCAAACCTGTGAGTCGGGCTAGTGAGGAAGCCGGGAGTATACATCATCAGCATCACACAGATGTGGGCTGTGCAGGTGTTGAGGGCTTTCTGGTGGGCTCTCTTGGAAGAGATTCTGAGGATGGCCCTGATGATCAGACTGTAGGACAGAGCAATGAGGGTCAGGTCGATCCCAATGACTACAAACACTATAACAAAACTATACATCCTGTTCACTGTGATGTCAAGGGTGTACAAGCACCCTGGGATGGGGAAGGAGAGTACGGACAGGGGGTCAGAGTATGATGGGAGGTAGAAGAAGCAATCCCCAGCACAGCCTGCTTCTCTGTGTACAGCCTGCTCCCTGCCCCTGTAATGCTCATTACCGCCTGCCTGCCCAGGTACATCTCACTCCCTGCTCCAGAATCTCCGTGATGGCCACTTGTTCATGTATGTTTCCCATCCCCACAACTTCCCACCGTGCCACAGATTGGTACTCGTCACACAGGATCAAAACCAGGTGCCAGACCCCATAGCGACAGCTCACAGAAATATCTCCTCAGACGAGGTTAAACTTAGTGTCTGCCTGCACCCGGGAAGAGGGGGAGATCAGCCTGAACTGCCTTTCTGGGGGTGAAGGGAACCCCAGCAGCAGCTCAGCCTGTGCAGGGAAGGAGAGAGGGACAGACCCAGCGGGAGGGAGAGACGACGTAGAGACTAAAATGAGCCAGCATGAGTAACTCTGCCTCAAAATGCCACAAACTTTACCATATTGCAGCCTGTTAGAAACCCAGACATACCTTCCTGAGGTTGCTTTTCCATGTTGGCAATTGCTGATGTTTCCACAAGGCTGTAGTTGGGTTGCCCAGGCGAGGAAGGATGGTCTGGATGGGGGATAGTGTCAGAGACAGTCTGCTATGGTGTGGTCCACGTTCCGTTACAGTCTGAGACACCCCCCCACCCCAGGAGGCCTCGTTATACCTTTTTGGTCTGTGCATTAGGCAGGGTGTGCATTCTCTATTTCACCCAATTTTAGGACTCTGTGACAGTGTGATCTGGGTACTGCACATTACACCACTTCCCCACCCCACATACATACACAGCACTGTGCGTTTCTGGACCTCTCTGATTCTATGCGGAAAAGGACCTAGGGGTGACAGTGGACGAGAAGCTGAATATGAGTCAGCAGTGTGCCCTTGTTGCCAAGAAGGCCAATGGCATTTTGGGATGTATAAGTAGGGGCATAGCGAGCAGATCGAGGGATGCGACCGTTCCCCTCTATTCGACATTGGTGAGGCCTTATCTGGAGTACTGTGTCCAGTTTTGGGCCCCACACTACAAGAAGGATGTGGATAAATTGGAGAGAGTCCAGCGAAGGGCAACAAAAATGATTAGGGGTCTAGAACACATGACTTATGAGGAGAGGCTGAGGGAGCTGGGATTGTTTAGCCTGCAGAAGAGAAGAATGAGGGGGGATTTGATAGCTGCTTTCAACTACCTGAAAGGGGGTTCCAAAGAGGATGGCTCTAGACTGTTCTCAATGATAGCAGATGACAGAACGAGGAGTAATGGTCTCAAGTTGCAGTGGGGGAGGTTTAGATTGGATATTAGGAAAAACTTTTTCGCTAAGAGGGTGGTGAAACACTGGAATGCGTTAACTAGGGAGGTGGTAGAATCTCCTTCCTTAGAGGTTTTTAAGGTCAGGCTTGACAAAGCCCTGGCTGGGACGATTTAACTGGGAATTGGTCCTGCTTCGAGCAGGGGGTTAGACTAGATGACCTTCAGGGGTCCCTTCCAACCCTGATATTCTATGATTCTATGATTCTATGATTCTCCTAGTGAGATTTCCAACGCTGCCTGGTTTCCTCTACGCCAGAGACATGTTTTTATTTGTACTGCCTTTTGGAGCTTCTTGTCCTTTCCAGACCCAGAGATGCAGGGCTAAAGAGCGGGAAGACCCCTCTCCTCCTTGAAAAAATGGTTATTCTGATTGCTTTGAAACTTTTTGCCATTGATTTCAATGGGACCAGATTCACTCTTGGTGTTAAATGTTTGGCTCCGAGCTATGAAAATCATGGCTTCAGACAGTGCTATTCTGTTAGGGTGGTGAAAGTGTGTGAAGGAAACTCCCAGTTTACTTGGCATTCCGAGACCAGGTATGAAAGATGGAGATTGTGAAACACATGGGCCCTGATATTTCTCTCAGAGAGGCCAGTGTCAATCTGCAGTGACCCTGCTCAGGTAGAATTTCAGAGACGAAACTTGCCAGTGTGCGGCCCATTCTTGTTGTGATCCCTCTGGTAACACAGATACCCACTGCAAAGGTTTTGGCTGCACTACCTAACGGCTCAGTCCCCCACCCCCAAACACACACACAAAAAAGAAGCTATTGAGACAGATAGAAGGACACGGGAGGCCACAAGGAACTGATCTTAAAATCAAATATTCGTCTAAACTGTTTCCAATATTTTTGTAATTCCAATTTTACCAGATAAAACTCTTGGTGTTTCTGACAATACTAAATAGTTCAAGTCACTGTGCTAGTGAATTTCTGCCCAGATGGTTCTTGACTTGAACCTGTGAGCCCTAAGCACTAACTTTAATGTAGAAACAGACAACTTACCACAGTCCCACTCCTCAGAGAGAGGAGATCACCTTCTGGCAACAGAAAAGCAGAGTCTCACATCTGATACTCACCTTACTGGACAGCCACCTTTATGATTTCCCTGTACAGTCCCTGGGGACTCTCAGGTTGGCAGGACTCAAAGGCAATTCCCTTGGCTCCAAGAGCAGTGGCTTGAGAAGAAAATAGACCCTGGAGAACATCAGCCTGAGAGCCTCCCCTGGGAGTGAATAAATAATTTGCCAAAAACAAGGGCTCAGATTGGCAGGGCAAACTGAGTCTTGCAAACTGTTGAGCCAAGCAATTGACAATGGCTTTCTTTTCTGTATTTAATGTACTTCCATCTGCACTATGCTTGGGAATGCTGCCACAAAATCTGGGCAAAAAAGGAACATATTCAATTGATTGTAGCAACGTCCCACTCCAACCACCCATGCAGTTGTAATGTACATTGCATTAACCTCTGAATAGTCACTGCCACCATGTGGAGGAAAAATGATGTGATCCTGAATTGATGCAAGTTGAAGGGTGTGGAAAAAACTTTTTTCTCTCTGAATTCTTGCATCAAAGATATTTGCAAGTATCCCTTTGTGAACTCCGAAGTGGATATATATCTCGCTGCTTAAACTCTTCCAATAGTTCATCCACTCTCCGCAACAGGTAGCATGAAATTTCAATACTGTGTTGATCTTTCTGAAAATGATTCAGAAACGGCTTGTGTTATCCTTCATGAAAACTCATACTATGGGACTTCTCTACTCATTGTGTGATTCCTTGACCACTCCCATGGGCAAAATGACCTGGAGTATCCCACATTTTATGAGGGAACAACCATGGAGTTTCCCTGATCAGTTGTCCTGGGGTCATTTCAGTATGGTATTATTTTAAGTAGATGTGCCTTGCTGGGGTGAGAACACAGTGGTAAAGGAATCAAACAACTGCAATATCTGGATCTTTTCTTTGAGCTACAGTTGCCCCCACATGCTTGCCTCATAGGTGCTTGGGGCCCTAATTTGAGCACCAGGAGGTATAAATGTAATGGGTACTCATCCCCGGGAGGCAGTCTGGGAGCTGTGGGAACTGCTGCACCCCGCTAACCACTCATCTTGGATGGCCCTTTTTCACTCGGCTAATTCAGCCTTTCCAGGCCCTGTAACACCTAACCAGAGCTATCCAAGGGCTTACATATGCAACCAAAGTACAAACATCAGATAGCCAATTTCCTACCTCCCCAGGCTCACACCCTCCACTGAGTATAAACCCAAAATTATATTGTCTTGCACTGCATAGGAATCTGTACATAGAGTTTGCCCACCCCTTGATATGGGAAGGATTTGCCACTAGCCTGTGTTAATGAAGCTGAGATGCTCACTCAAAGGCACACTGATTTTGAAAAAGTAAAAAATAAGTTTAACTAAAAATGATAGCAAACAAATCAAAGGCGATAACATAGCAAGTAACAAAACTGGAAACTGAGCCTAATATACAAGATACAAGATTATGCAGGTGGGTATTGTTGTTGTAAGAATGCTTGATAGAGATCTTGTACGTGTTTGTCTCTGTCTGAGGGGTTGGAGCAAATGCTACAATTATAATGTAGTTGTAATTAGCAAATGTGAATTACAACTACAATACCCACCTGTGGAAATGAAGAAACAGATTGATAGAGCCAGAAGAGTTCCCAGAAGTCACCTACTACAGGACAGGCCTAACAAAGAAAATAACAGAACGCCACTAGCTGTCACCTTCAGCCCCCAACTTAAACCCCTCCAACGAATTATTAAGGATCTACAACCTATCCTGAAGGATGACCCAACACTCTCACAAATCTTGGGAGACAGGCCAGTCCTTGCCTACAGACAGCCCCCCAACCTGAAGCAAATACTCACCAGCAACCACATACCACACAACAGAACCACTAACCCAGGAACCTATCCTTGCAACAAAGCCCGTTGCCGACTGTGCCCACATATCTATTCAGGGGACACCATCACAGGGCCTAATAACATCAGCCACACTATCAGAGGCTCGTTCTCCTGCAAATCCACCAATGTGATATATGCCATCATGTGCCAGCAATGCCCCTCTGCCATGTACATTGGGCAAACTGGACAGTCTCTACGTAAAAGAATAGATGGACACAAATCAGATGTCAAGAATTATAACATTCATAAACCAGTCGGAGAACACTTCAATCTCTCTGGTCATGCGATTACAGACATGAAAGTTGCGATATTACAACAGAAGAACTTCAAAACCAGACTCCAGCGAGAGACTGTTGAATTGGAATTCATTTGCAAATTGGATACAATTAACTTAGGCTTGAATAGGCACTGGGAGTGGCTAAGTCATTATGCAAGGTAATCTATTTCCCCTTGTTTTTTCCTACCCCCTCCCCCCCAGACGTTCTTGTTAAACCCTGGATTTGTGCTGGAAATGGCCCACCTTGATTATCATACACATTGTAAGGAGAGTGATCACTTTAGATAAGCTATTACCAACAGGAGAGTGGGTTTGTATGTGGGGTGGGGGGTGGGGAGAAAACCTGGATTTGTGCTGGAAATGGCCCAAATTGATTATCATACATATTGTAAGGAGAGTGATCACTTTAGATAAGCTATTACCAGCAGGAGAGTGGGGTGGGGGCAGGTATTTTTTCATGCTTTGTGTGTATAAAAAGATCTTCTACACTTTCCACAGTATGCATCCAATGAAGCTCACAAAAGCTTATGCTCAAATAAATTGGTTAGTCTCTAAGGTGCCACAAGAACTCCTTTTCTTTTTGTTTAAGGGAAGACATTAGATGATGCCACACCCTGTCATAAATATAAAGGGAAGCGTAACCACCTTTCTGTATACAGTGCGATAAAATCCCTCCTGGACAAAGGCAAAACCCTTTCACCTGTAAAGGGTTAAGAAGCTAAGGTAACCTAGCTGGCACCTGATCCAAAATGGCCAATGAGGGGAGAAAATACTTTTAAATCTGGAGGGGGGGAACAAAGGGTTTGTCCAGCTGTGTGATGCTTTTGTCAGGAAGAGATCAGGAATTCAGCCTGACAACTCCTGTTAAGTTAGTAAGTAATCTAGCTAGAAATGTGTTCGATTTCCTTTTGTTTAATGATTGGTAAAATAAGCTGTGCTGGATGGGATGTATATTCCTGTTTTTGTGTCTTTTTGTAACTTAAGGGATTCTCTAGTGTGACAGGGTAGATCCAGATGGCTATAGGAGAGTAAAAAAAGGCAGATATATTAGCCCCAGGCTAAGTAGGTCCCTTTTCCCTGAGCAAGGTAACAGGGAAGGTTCCAGAACAATCAAGAACCTTCTGATGACAATTAAGACAGGCTGGTTAGAACACCTGCAGACAATCAAGAAGCTGCTAGAATCAATTCAGGCAGGCTAATCAGGGCACCTGGGTTTTTATAAAGGAGCTCACTTCTGTTTGTGGTGTGTGTGTGAGGAGCTGGGAGCAAGAGGCACTAGGAGCGAGAGTGAGAACATGGACTGTTGGAGGACTGAGGAGTACAAGCATTATCAGACACCAGGAGGAAGGTCCTATGGTGAGGATAAAGAAGGTGTTGGGACGAGGCCATGGGGAAGTAGCACAGGGAGTTGTATCTGTCACACAGCTGTTCCAGGAGGCACTCGACAGCTGCATGCCACAGGGCCCTGGGCTGGAACCCGGAGTAGAGGGCAGGCCCGGGTTCCCCCCAAAACTCCCAACTCCTGGTCAGACACAGGAGGAGTCGACCTTGACTGTGGGTTCAGAAAAACGGCCAAGCTGAAGGCTGCAGTGAAGCTCCAAGGTGAGCAAATCCGCCAGTAAGTCCAAGATCCACCAAGGTAGAGTAGGAACTTTGTCACACTATGTTTTGAATCTGATTACCCTGTAAGGTATTTACCATCCTGATTTTACAGAGGTGATTCTTTTACCTTTTATTTAATTAAAATTCTTCTTTTAAGAACCTGATTGATTTTTCATTGTCCTTAAGATCCAAGGGTTTGGGTCTGGGTTCACCTGTACAAATTGGTGAAGATTCTTATCAAGCCTTCCCCAGGAAAGGGAGTGTAGGGCTTGGGGGGGGTGTTTTGGGGGAAGGCGTCTCCATGTGGGCTCTTTCCCTACCTTTTCTGGATCATCTGGCAATACGACACATTCAGATGCAGAAGCTCTTGCAAATGGTGTTTTCAAGTTCAAATTTGTGACTTCACTCATTTGGTGGTATAATGTCCTTTTCAAGATTAACCTCAATAGTAAGCAGCTTCAGAAAAAGAAGTTGAACATACATTCTGCTATTCAAAAACTGCAGCAAACTAAAAATATTCTGGAGGAATTCAGAAGTGATGAAGGGTTCAAAAGAACACTGGCAGATTCTCTCGAGCTTGCTGAAGAAACAGACTTTCCAACAGAATTTGAACCAGAGCCAATTTGCATTCGGCAAAAGAAACAGCAGTTTTGACATGAAAGACGAGACACACCCATTCAGAACCCAAAACAAAGATTCAAAGTGAATTTCTACTTTGCAGCCCTTGATACTGCTATTCACTCAGTTGATGAAAGATTTCAACAGATGCAGCAGCTAGAGTCAATATTTGGCTTTCTACATGATATCCACAGCTTCCAAAAGAAAACAGCAAAACAGATAAGAGAATTTTGTATAAAACTGGTGTCTGCATTGACTCAGGAAAATTCAAAAGACATTGATGCTACATATTTGTGCAGTGAGCTTCAGGCTTTTTCAAGATGATGTAAGAAACATTCCACTCCTGAAGAAGTACTGAATTTACTTGTGAAAGTAAACTCACAGACAGCTTTCCAAAAATGTTTACAGCTCTATGCATTCTTTTGACTTTGCCAGTTTCCATAGCTAGTGGGGAACGTAGCTTCTCAAAGTTAAAATTGAGAAAAACATATCTGCGTTCAACAATGGTGCAAGAGAGACTTGTTGGACTTGCACAATGCCAATAGAGCATGAAGTAGCTGGGAAACTGGATCTAAAAGAACTAGTGACTGAATTTTCAAAACTTAAAGCAAGAAAAGTCATGTTTTAAGAGCACAGAGTGTTTTTTATTTGGAGTGTTTTGTAAATATTTTCTTATTTCTTTCTCTATTGGATGTGGTGGTGATGGCAGTTAAAGCAGGATAGCGTAATGGATATTCTGGGTCCTTTTCTGAAAAAGACACCCAGAGGAAAGCAGTACATCCTGACTTTCATGGATTTTGCCACCCGATGGTTTCTGAGTCTCTGAAGAGAGACTGTCATTTCTTCAACTCTAAAATTGCATTCTTCTTCTTCAAAAAGAAAACTACAAAACCCATTCCCCTGAACTTTGAGAACTAGTCTGCTTTTCACAATATCAGCAGCAATTTGTAAAAACTTGTTTTGAGTTCACTGGCTTGTAAGATTGAGAGAACTCACTCTGGGGTTTGTTTGTTTGTTTTTGTTGCTGTTTTCTTTTAATGATTCCTCATATTATGAAAACAAATTGCTTAATTCCAGAAAGTTTCCACAGTTTGCTGATACTTCTCTCTCATCCTGCCCTTGCAATGCAATTCCTTGGTTAGCCAGGTAAAGCTGTACCTTGGTGATTCTTGCATCATAGTCTCTGTTTTCATTTAACACCATCTTGTGAGAATTTTACACCTGTGCCACGACAGAGCCCATTCTTTAGATCTTTTGAAAAAAATTCTACCTTTCAGAATATTGATTGTGTATGACAGATTGTATGTATTTCTGAAACTTTTTCCCTGTATTTTCCAGTTCTAACTCTGTTTTTGGTGAATGCAGAGTCTCTCAAACCACTGGAAAACTGTCTGCAAGGAAGTCAGAAAACAGCCTCTGACTACTCAGTGTACTCTAAAAATGAAAATATCTTGTAATATTCCAATGTAAATGCGAAACACTGAGACATAACTTTGTTTATTCTAATGTTCCTAGTTCTCTTTCTCTTCTTCTTTGAACTTTGTGCCACTTAGTCACCTATGGCATTTGCATGCCTCTGTTCTTTGGTTGATGTCTGGCTCCTATACCTGGCCCAGCTGTGTAACTCCTCCCACTGCTGTGCCTGCTCATGCTGGATCAACTCAGCTAAGGGGGCTGGAATGGGGGACAGGAGGCCAGGGCCCGCTGTTAAATGTCGTTCTGTATTTCACTGGCTAGTGGCCGGTGAAAGAATACTCAGACGTCGGGTGGGGTCAGGGCATAGCTGAGGAGGGACTCAGCAGGTTGTGGGCAAGGGGCGTAGGGGAGGGGGAGTGGAGTATGGACTCAGGGAGGAGAAGTTTGGGGGAGAACACAGAGGAGAGGGTGGAGGGGAGAAAGAAGTTGGGCTCACCGAAAGCCATGGTGGGTGGGGAGGAACAGGAGAGTGGAGGATAGGAGGGACACAGAGAGTGGCAGACAGGGAGGTGGAAGAGTGGAAGGACTCAGTGAGTGGCAGGGAGGGAGGTGGAGGAGTGGAAGGACTCAGTGAGTGTCAGGGAAGGAGGTGGAGGAGTGGAAGGACCCAGTGAGAGGCAGAGAGAGAGATGGAGGAATGGAAGTACTCAGTGAGGGACCGTGGAGAAGCGGGTGGAGGAGAGGAGAGTCAGTGATCTGGGAGGGCACATAGGAGAGGGTAGAGAAGAGGAGGAGGGAGTCGAGATTCAGTGAACACAATGGTGACTGGGGAAACAGGGGGGTGGAGGAGGGAGAGACTCAACAAGTACTGGGCTTTGGGTTCCTCTTGAGGAAGGAGAGGAATGATTCAGTGAGAAGCAGCGGGGGCCTTTGTGGAGGGGCGGATCAGGGACAGGAAGAGATGGAGCATGTTTCAGGCCATGGGTTTCCATCTCTCAAAGGCAGTGGGTCGGCAGCAGCACCACAGGGAAGTTCATCCTCCCCTGGTTTATTATACCCACTGCCTATGTAATCCTGGGCCACTTCCTACCACATCCCAATGCATGTCCCAAGGTCTCTGTCTGGAGAAAGGTAGCGTGAAGGGTGCTCACCCCATGGCACTTTCTGTTGGCTGCATGTAGTGAGGTCGTTCTCCCTTCCTCTTGGGCAACAACGGCCTCCTTCTGGGGTATCATAGAATCATAGAATATCAAGGTTGGAAGGTACCTCAAGAGGTCATCTAGTCCATCCCCCTGCTCAAAGCAGGACCAATCCCCAACTAAATCATCCCAGCTATGGCTTTGTCAAGCCTCACCTTAAAAACTTCAAAGGAAGGAGATTCCACCACCTCCCTAGGTAATGCATTCCAGTGTTTCACCACCCTCCTAGTGAAAAAGTGTTTCCTAATATCCAACCTAGACCTCCCCCACTGCAACTTGAGATCATTACTCCTCGTTCTGTCATCTGCTACCTCTGAGAACAGTCTAAATCCAACCTCTTTGGAACCCCCTTTCAGGTAGCTGAAAGCAGCTATCAAATCCCCCCTCATTCTTCTCTTCTGCAGACTAAACAATCCCAGCTCCCTCAGCCTCTCCTCATAAATCATGTGTTCCAGTCCCCTAATCATTTTTGTTGCCCTCCACTGGACGCTTTCCAATGTTTCCACATCCTTCTTGTAGTGTGGGGCCCAAAACTGGACACAGTATTCCAGATGAGGCCTCACCAATGTCGAATAGAGGGGAAAGATCACGTTCCTCGATCTGCTGGCAATGCCCCTGCTTATACAGCCCAAAATGCCATTGGCCTTCTTGGCAACAGACTCAGTGTGGGGTATGACCCAACTTCCTAGGGCCAGCTCAGTCCAAGGGCTCTCCCCTCCTGGGGTAGTCCAAACAGGAAAAAAAAAAAAAAAGGGAGATCAGTCAAGTCCAGCATTCATATGAGAGATTAGTGCTTCCCTCTCAGGGCATCCCTGCGGCAGGCTCTCCCTTCCCTCAGAGAGGGATCTTTGGGCTGTTGTTCAGAGGGAGATTCTGCCTTCCCTCAGTTCATCTCTCCTGGAGCTGCTGGTAGCAGTTCTGCTCTCCTCTCTGGCACAAAATGAGCTGCTCCCTTGCGTTTTTGCCTTTCTCAAGCACCTCTCTTCAGACTTGAATTGTCTGCCCCGTTTTCCTGATAATTTCCTTGCTGAGCATTTTGCTTCTTTGAACTCAATTTGAAATGTAGCTACAAGTTTAGAGGTTTTGGGAAGTAATATTGCTGCTTTGCATGGGTCTGTGTCTTTGGATTCTGGCAGTTTTGAAACAGCATTTATCGTTTCCGGAATCTTTCTCTGGAGCACAATGAGAAAAACAAAACTAAAATATTCCATTAATTTCTTTAATACTGAAGACTCTGAAACTTTTTCAGCATTTTGGCTCAGGAGAATTATTTCTAGGGACGCCTTCATTGTGTTTAAATACCAAAATCAGAGAGGAAGAATTAATTCATTCTGGTTGGTGATGAATTGTGTACTCAGTTGCTTCACCAAGCTTCCATTTGTTATGAAATATGTTCAAAAGGCCAAATAAACAATGTCCGGTTTACTCCTCTAGCCTCATAATAAACTAGTACTGGGAAAAGGTTTTACACAATACCAGTCTCTGGGAAGCCAGCTTGTGCACCTTATGCTGAAAGTGTGCTCCCCAAAGTTACATACATCAGCTTTTATCATTTATATGAAGATGTCACAAGTTACACATCTCTTTACATGTCATTGAAATCAAGCCTTTCAGTTTGTCCCACTTCCCTAATAAAAGTGGGGAACTATTGTGTCTTGCTTCTTTCCTAGCTTCTGCACTACCCCAGGGGAATTAGCTAGTGAAAGGGTCTGAGTCCCCACTCCTAGTCCCTTTACCCAGAGGTCCACCTGAGCTCAAGGACACCCCTCCACTCTCCTGTGCAGCAGAGTCCTTGAAACCCCAGCACAGCTGGGCCCAGGATTATGGAGATTCTTATGGAAAGCCACCTTGTTTAAGTAAACTGCAGTATCTTCTGGTGGTCTGGAAGTAACTGAAAGGCTCAGTGACAGTGTGTGGATGTGGAGGCTGATGGGTGACATTGAAAGAGATTTGGGGATGGTCAGAGAGGGAATTCAGCAACTCAGAACACAATGCTTAGTGATGGAGTTTCTTAGGCTCTAAACATCCACAATGCTGAGCTCAACCAAATTGGGTTTTTTTTCCTCCCCCCCCCCCCCAGATGTTCTGGTTTAACTTGGATTTAAACTTGGAGAGTGGTCAGTTTGGACGAGCTATTACCAGCAGGAGAGTGAGTCTGTGTGTGTATGGGGGTGGGTTTCTGGAGGGGGGTGAGGGAGTGAGAGAACCTGGATTTGTGCAGGAAATGGCCTAACTTCATTATCATGCACATTGTGTAAAGAGTTGTCACCTTGGATGGGCTATCACCAGCAGGAGAGTGAATTTGTGTGGGGGGGTGGAGGGTGAGAAAACCTGGATTTGTGCTGGAAATGGCCTAACCTGACGATTACTTTAGATAAGATATTACCAGCAGGACAGTGGGGTGGGAGGAGGTATTGTTTCATATTCTCTGTGTATATATAAAGTCTGCTGCAGTTTCCACGGTATGTATCTGATGAAGTGAGCTGTAGCTCACAAAAGCTCATGCTCAAATAAATTGGTTAGTCTCTAAGGTGCCACAAGTACTCCTTTTCTTTTTGCGAATACAGACTAACACGGCTGTTACTCTGAAACCTGTCAAATTGGGAAGAGCACCCTTGATTATCAAGGAGATATCTTTCCCCTTCTTTTCATGCACATTTAAAGTCAGTGTCCCAATGTGAGCACATTCTGTAGATGTATTTGACCACTTTGCCATGAAGCTCTTTGTTTTTGACCCCATAAACGATAGGGTTGAGCATGAGGGGGATGAGGGGATAGAGGTTTGCCAAGATGATGTGAACGTGGGGAGCGATGCCTTCACCAATCCTGTGTATCATTATGGAGAAGAAGCCTACAGGATAAGACATCAGCATCACACAGAGGTGAGCTGTGCATGTGTTGAGGGCTTTCTGGTAGTCTGTCTTGTAGGAGATTCTGAGGACGGCCCTGATGATCAGAATGTAGGACAGGGCAATGAGCATCAGGTCTAACCCCATGACTACAAACGCTGTCACAAAGCCGTATGTCCTGTTGACTGTGATGTCTCCACATGACATCTTTGCCACAGCCATATGATCACAGTATGTATGGGGGATAACATGGTTGACACAGAATGGGAGCCTACTCAGGAGCAGGGGCAGGGGCAGAATAAAGAGAACAGCTCTCAACAAACCCACTAGACCTAGCTTAGCTATTCGTGAATTGGTGAGGATGGTGGTGTATCTCAGAGGGTTACATATGGCAACATAACGATCAAAGGCCATTGTCAAGAGGACAGCTGAGTGCATCATACTACCCGCATGAAGGAAGAACATCTGGGTGAGGCAGCCTCCCACAGTAATGCCTTTCAAATTGAACCAAAATATATACAGTGCCTTTGGCATGATGGAGGTAGATGTTCCAATTTCTGTGAGTGCCAGCATGCAGAGCAACAGGTACATTGGCTTATGCAGGGTCTCCTCTTTACCTACAACAAAGAGAATCATGAAATTTCCCAACAGACCAATAATGTAGACCGTAGCAAAAGGGATGGAAATCCACACATGGGCAGGTTCCAGGCCAGGGATGCCCATTAGGATGAATGTTGAAGGGTCAGAGGAGGTGAGGTTGAAAATGTCCATGAGGTGGTTGAGGTGTCGATTGGGCTCAGAAATGCTAAAGGTGCCCTTGAAGGGAAAGAAGAACAGGAAGGGGGTTACACAATTAATAATCAATAGCATGGTAAAAATTTTATAGTTATTAAAATCTAGAAAGGTGGTTGAACAATGAGATGGCAAAAGGTACAGAGGGCAACAGAAAATTTAGGTCATAGTCTAGTCCAGAGCAATCCTGAGAGGGAGTTAACCATGCCAGGTGAATCGGTTGCATGATGGCAGATCTCGAGTTGGAATGGGGGCAGCCTAGGATGGGGAAAGGGAGTATGAACAGGGGGTCAGAATATGACAGCAGAATGAAGCAGCTGAGGAGCAAAGTGTGATGTGTTCTCTGCAAGGTTCCACCTGGAACTGGAGAACCACTGAGCCCACTGATTCACCAGCCTGGGCTCCCTCTCTCATTGTGTTGCTGGGACAAGTTGCAGACCATCTCCCAGTCCTGCACCTCCACCAACATTCCCACAGGCAGGGACACACCCAGCTGCAATTATATGAAGGCTCCCTGACCAGCCATTGCATGAACCAACAATAGAGAGACTACAGCCAAGATAACCACCAGCTCCCGAGCCTAGAACCCCAGAGCTTTACTGTCCTGCCCTGGTCCAGACTCTGACCAGTATGAATTTCTTACCCAGTTCGCCCCTTCTTCAGTGTGGGGAGGACAATGCACACTTTTGGTAACGCCTTCACCTAAAGGCACCCTGGGTTTAGATTAAAATATAAAACAAGTTTATTAACTACAAAAGATAGATTTTTAAGTGATTATAAGGTATAGCACACAGATCAAAGTTGATTATGTAGCAAATAAACAACAACAAACACACTAGCTTGATTGACTATGAATTAGCTATTTCTCAACTTGATTAATGATAAAAGCAGTGTGTCAGATTCTCTGAGGAGATTTCTGAACCATTAGCTATCATCTCTGAAAAGTCATGGAAGATGGGAGAGATTCCAGAAGACTGGAAAAGGGCACATATAGTTCTTATCTACAAAAAGGGAAATAAGTGCAACCCAGAGAAGTTCAGACTACTCAGTTTAACTTCTGTACCAGGTAAGGTAATGGAGCAAATAATTAAGGAATCAATTTGCAAACATCTAGAAGATAATAAGGTGATAATTGATAGTCAGCATGGATTTGTCAAGAACAGATCATGTCAAACCAGCCTGATAGCTTTCTTTGACAGAGTAACAAGCCTTGTGGATAGGGGGAAAGTGGTGGCTGTGGTATATCTAGACTTTAGTAAGGCTTTTGATACAGTCTCATATGACCTTCTCATTAAGCAACGAGGGAAATACAACCTAGATGTAGGTACTATAAGTTGGGTGCCTAACTGATTGGATAACCATTCACAGAGAACAGTTATCAACGGTTCACAACCATTCTGTAAGTGCATATCAAGTGGAGTTCCGCAGGGATCAGTTCTGGGTCCAGTTCTTTTCAATGTCTTCATCAATGATTTAGACAATGATATAGAGAGTACACTTATAAGATTTGCTGATGATACCAAGCTGGGAGGGGTTGCAAGTGGTTTGGAGCATAGGATGAAAATTCAAAATCATCTGGAGAAACTGGAGAAATGATCTGACGTAAATAGAACGAGATTCAATAAAGAGAAATGCGAAGTACTCCACTTAGTAAAGAACACTCAGTTGTGCACATACAAAATGGGAAATGACTGCCTAGGAAGGAGTACTGTGGAAAGGGATCTAGGAGTCTTAGTGGACCAAAAGTTAAATATGAGTCAACAGTGTAATGCTATTGCAAGAAAAGCCAACATCATTCTGGAATGTATAAGCAGGAAAGCAAGACACAAGAAGTATTTCTTCCACTCTACTCCATGCTGATTACCCCTCAGTTGGAGTATTGTGTGCAGTTCTGGCCACCACATTTCAGGAAAGATATGGACAAATTGGAGAAAGTCCAGAGAAGAGCAACAACCATGATTAAAGGTCTAAAAAACATGACCTATGAGGGAAGATTGAAAGAACTGGGTTTGTTTAGTCTGGAGAAGAGAAGACTGAGAGGGGTATGATAACAATTTGTAAGTACCTAACAGGTTGTTACAAGGAGGAGGGAGACAGAATATTCTCCTTAACCTCTGAGGATAGGACAAGAAGGAATGGGCTTAAATTACAGCAAGGGAGGTTTAGGTTGGACATTAGGAAAAACTTGCTAACTGTCAGGGTGGTTAGGCACTGGAATAAATTGCTTAGGGAGGTTGTGGAATCTCCATCATTGGAGATTTTTAAGAGCAGGTTAGACAAAGACCTGTCAGGGATGGTCTAGATGGTGCTTGGACCTGCAATGAGTTCAGGGACTTGACTTGATGAGGTCTCGAGGTCCCTTCTAGTTCTGTGATTCCACGATTCTATTAATATTCATTTACTTTGAAGCTTGGGTTTCTCAGGTTTCCATACACAGGCTAGAAATCTCATTAACCTGTATCCAGCACTTCCCCCAGTTCACTCTTTGTTCCTCAGGTGTTTCCAGGAGTCCTCTTGTGTTGGGAGTGAAGAGCTAGTGATGATGTCACTCCCTGCCTTATATACCATTAGCATACAAAAGTAACCCTTCGTTTCAAAACTTGGTTTTCACACCAATTTGTGGTAACAGTCCTGAGACCCTAACCTAAGATAAAGTACAGTTTTTTGTGGGCACTGTCAGAAGCCCTTGTAGAATCATGGATTACAGTAGTCATAGGCTGTCTGAAGCTTTCTCAGGAAGGCTCACCAGGTGGGAGATACCTTTTTCCTGAGGCCTATTGTTTTCCACAATGGCTCATTGCCCTGGATAGACCCTTCCCAACCAGCTATCTAGACTGAAAATATCTTGCGTAATGGACGTTACCCAGGTGTAAACACATTTGAAATACAAATACATACTCAAAATTCATAACTTCAGATACAAAAAATGATACATGCCCACAAATAGGATAATCATATTCAGAAAATATTAACTTCTCCAATGGCATCTTATATGACCCATCTTTCCACCGGTGAAATGCCCGAAGTCACATAACAACAACAATAATGAAAAAAAATAGAAACAAAACTGAGTAAAGCTTGTGACACCCAGGCTGCAGTTCTGTGGCTTTCCAGGGTAAAGAGATCCTGAGATCCCCCAAATGCACTCAGTGCCAGGAAAGGTCCCAGCGCTGGCCTTGGACTAGCAATAAACAAGAATAATTTAATTTCAGCAGCCCTGCCCACCTATCCATGTACATGCCACTGAGTGCCCCCACAACCCCAGTGCTGTTCGCGTGTCTCTGTACAGCCTGTACTTGCCCCCACAACCCCAACACTTCCTGTCTGCCTGAGTACACCCTGCTCCCTGGCCCACAACTCCCAGTGCTGTCCACTTGCCCATGTACGTCCCCACTTCTCAAAACTTCCAGCCCTGCCACACAATGAGACCCCTCACCCAGGATGAAAACCAGGTTCCAGATCGCACAGCAACTGTTCACAGAAATACCTCTTCAGACTAGGTTAAACTCAGTGTCTGCCTGCAACAGGGAAAAGGGGGAGATCAGCCTGAATTGCATCTCCAGGGGTGAAGGGAACCCCAGCAACAGTTTCTGCTCAGTCTGTGCAGTGTATGAGAAAGCGAAAAACTTGGTGGGAGGGAGAGAGGACGCTGAGACTAAAAGGAGCCAGAATGTACACATACGCATATAGAATGTATTAGCAGGAATGTTGTGAGCAACACACAAGAAGTAATTCTTCCATTGTACTCCACGCTGATTAGGCCTCAGCTGGAGTATTGTGTCCAGTTCTGGGCACCACATTTCAGGAAAGATGTGGACAAACTGGAGAAGGTCCAGAGAGGAGCAACAAAAATTATTAAAGTTCCAGAAAACATGACCTATGAGGGAAGATTGAAAGAACTGCGTTTGTTTAGTCTGGCGAAGAGAAGACTGAGAGGGGACATGATAACAGTTTTCAAATACCTAAAGGCTGTTATAACGAGCAGGGAGGAAAATTATTCTCCTTAACCTCTGATGATAGGACAAGAAGTAATGGGTTTAAATTGCAGCAAGGGAGGTTTAGGTTGGGCATTAGGAAAAAAACTTGTGAACTGTCAGGGTGGTTAGGCACTGGAATAAATTGCCTAGGGAGGTTGTGGAATCCCCATCATTAGAGATTTTTAAGAGCAGGTTAGACAAAGACCTGTCAGGAATGGTCTAAATGTTGCTGGTCCTGACATGAGTGCAGGGGATTGGACTAGATGACCTCTCAAGGTTCCTCCCAGTTCTATGATTCTATGATTCTTCTTCAAAAAGATACAAAGCTTTAACATACTGCAGCCCATTAAAAACCCGAGCATACCTTTCTGAGGCTGCTTTTCTGTGCTGGCAATTGATGATGTTTCTACGAGATTGTAGTGGGGCTGCTCATGGGAGGAGGGATTGTCTGGATAGGGGAAAGTGTCAGAATCAATCTGGAGCAGTGAGGTCCATGTTATGTTACAATCTGAGACATGCACACACACCCTACCCAGAAGGTCTCGTTACCCTTCTTTGGTCTCTGCATCAGGCAGGATGTCTATTCCCTATTTCACAAAGCTTCAGAACTCAGTGCCAATGTGATCTGAATACCGCATGTCTCTCTCCCCTCCCTCCCGACCCTCCACACACTGTGCATTGCTTGAACTACCCAGGTGATATTTCCAACTCTGCCTCTAAGACAGAAACATGCTTTTATTTTCACTGCTTTTGGGTGCTTGTTGTCTTCCCCCTGCAAAAAAATCATAATCCTAATTGTTCTGAACCTCTAAAGCTATGAGTTTGAGATTTTGGCAACTCTCCTGTCAGTTCTTCTTTGGTCCAAACGAGCTCACCCATCCTTAGAGGGCAAAGGATGACTCCAGTTGAAATCACTGGAGTCTCATGTTGAGGATAAATCAGGCCATTTATTTAAGTCGCTAAATGTGGATGTAGGGTGTGCTCCTGGCTCTGTGGGGAGTTTTTCCATTGAACTCAGTGAAACCAGTTTCACTTTAGTGTTTAACTTTCAACTCCGAGCTGTGGAAATCATGGCTTGGGGTCCTGCCACAGAGAGCACAATTCTGCTGAGTTGCTGAAAGAGTCTGAAGGAACCCCCCAGTTCATGTGGTGTTCTGAGACTAGGAATGAAAGAGGGGATTTCAAAACACACAGGGGCCCAGATATAGCTCTCAGAATCCGCCCATTGTGCAGCCCATTCTTGTTGTGAATCCTCTGGTAACACAGATAGCAAATGCAGAGGTTTGGCTATACTTCCTAATAGTGCAGTCAAGTTCCTGAATTGGAAGACTTGAGCAAACCAGAGGAAAAACCACACAGCCCCAAAGAGGAAGCTACACAAACAGATAGAAGGACACAGTAAGAGACGAGGAACTCATCTTAGAAACAAACATTTGTATAAACTATTTTCAAAACATTTGTAGTTCCAAGCTTATCAGGAAAACCCCTTGGTGTTTCTGAGAATACTAAACACTGCAAGATGCTTGTGCTGGTGAATTCCTGTTTAAATGGTTCTTGATTTGAACCCTGGAACCCTTCATGTAACCTTAACTATAACTTTAATGCAGAATAAATCTACTCACCAAAATCCCGCTCAACAGAGAGTGGAAATCTCCTTACTGTGACAGGAACATTTCACCCTGGGAATCATCATAAGAATCTCGCATGTTTGAAACTGTCTATGCTGGATAGTGACCTTTATGATTCTCCTGTACAGTCCCTGCAGATTCTCTGGTTGGCCAGGATTCCCAGACAATTCCCTCGTCTCCATGAGCAGCAGAAGAAGCAGAAAATAGACCCTGGAGAACTACAGCTTGAGAGCTTCCCCTGGGAGTGAAGAAATAATTTGACCATACCAAGGGATCAGATTTTAAGGCAAACACAGTCTTCCAGACTCTTAAGCCTCGCAATTGATGGTGGCCTATATTTTCTCTGTGTAATTTACTGCCATCTGCACTATGGGTGGGAATGCTGCCACAAGATATGGGACCAAACATCATTTTCAATTAATCATAGCAATGCACTACTGCATATCACACATGAAGTTGTAATATCCAGTCCATTAGCCTCTGAAATTCATTGCCTCAGTGTGGAGGCCAAATAATTGATCCAGAACTGATGCGAGCCCACTCTGTGGAAAAGGCTTTCTTCATCCAGGAATCTGGATAAAAGGTGTCTGTAAAGGCCTGTACTCTAAGAATTTAAGTGTATTCTTGTCACTTAGCTAGTTCTAGAGGTATAAAAGAAAGAATCAAAATCACTGTCTGCCGGTGTAAGGGCCTTCTCTTACTGTGACAGTCTGAGGCCCTGTTCTTGGGCTAAGATATCTGGCTAAGCAGCAGAGGCAGCCATAAGCTGGGAAGCGACCGGTCACCTCCTCACATTCCAAACTAGTCCCGTTGAAAGAAGGTGCTATGGGGCTGTTAGGATACAATCCTGTCCTGATAGTGCCTATTGCCTCCAGAGAAAGGGAAGTGCCTAGAAAATGTAAAAGGAAACTTAGTTTGATAGCATCCTGTCTGGCAAGAACTCACTTATCAATAGCTGAGATGTGAAATCCTCACTTCTGTATTGTTTTGTCATTATAGTTCCCCCTTCGCCATTGTTTGTCTGTATAATCTCTGTCTGGTTCTGTGATTGTTTCTGCCTGCTGTATAAATAATTTTTCTGGGTCTAAACTAATTAAGATGGTGGGATATAATTGGTTAAATAATCATGTTACAATATGTTAGGATTGGTTAGTTAAATTTCAGAAAAAATGATTGGTTAAGGTATAGCTAAGCAGACCTCAAGTTTTAGTATATAGTCTGCAGTCAATCAGGAAGTGGTGGGGGGAATGGGAACAGGGAATGGGGGTGGAGAATTGGAACCATGTTTTGCTAAAGGCGGGAATAGGAACAAAGAATGAGGGTGGGGAAATTGGAATCATGTTTTGCTAAGGGCAGGAATGGGAACAGGGATACAGGAGTAAGGCTCTGTAGTGTCAGAGCTGGGAAGGGGGACACTAAGGAACGAAACTGGAATCATGCTTGCTGGAAGTTCACCCCAATAAACATTGAATTGTTTGCACCTTTGGACTTTGGGTATTGTTGTTCTCTGTTCATGTGAGAAGAACCAGGGAAGTAAGCGGGTGAAGGAATAAGCCCCTAACAAAAGGTATTTGCCAATATCCTTTTGTAAGATCTACAGTGGATATATATTTGGCAGGTCCCAACTCTTCAAATAGTTCTAATCTCTGTATCGGAAAAGCATCAAATTTCAATGCTGTGTTGATCTTTAAGAGATTGATGCAGAAACAGGTTATGCTATCCTGAATCAGAGCTAACACAACGTGACTTCTCCACTCACTGTGTGATTCCTTCGCCAGTTCTGGGGCCAAAGTGACATGGAGTTCATCTTACATGGTATCCCACATTTTATGAGGAACAGCTACAGAGTTTCCCTGATCTGATCCCCAGCAGCCATTTCAATATAGTGGTATTTTAGGTGGGTGTGCCCAGTTAAGGTGAGAACATAGTGGTAAAGGAATCAATTAACTGCCACATCTGGATCTCTTCTTTAGGCTGCAGTCCCTCCCCCATGCTTGAGTCACAGGTGCCGGGGGAACTAATTTGGGCTCTGGAGGATATGAGTGTGACTGGTTGTCACCCCAGGGTACAGTCTGGGAGCTGTGGGAACTGATGCACCCCTCTAACCACCCAGCTGGGCTGGCCCCTTTTCACACTGCTTTGCTGGTCATTGTGTCTCTCCAGGTCTTGTTATCACACAACACAATGATAGATGGCACCGCACACCCTAACGGAGCTACGGAGAGCTCACCTAATCAACCCAAGTACAAATGGAGGACATCAGCCAATTTCCACGCTCCCCAAGTTCACACCTCCTCCTGGAGTATAAACCCATAATACTGTTTTGCACTCTGGAGGTGTCTGTACATTGTAAGCTAATTGGTAGTTTTCATCCTCTCCTCGATGTGGGAAGGATATTCAACAGCCTGTGTTAAACAAGCTGAGATTTTCCCCAGAAACTTCACTCAAAGGCACATTGGTTTAGATAAATCAAAAAAGAAATTTAAGTACAGATATATATATATATATATATATATATGAAATGATTATAAGTGATAGCAAAGAGATTAAGATGTTACATTGCAAATAAACAAAACTGCAAATTAAGCCTGAGGTATTAGATTCAGCAATTTCTCACCCTGGTTGGTGATACAAGAAGCAACACATCCTATGAAGTTTCCATACACAAGTTAGAAAACCTTTTGGCCTGGGATCAGCACTTCCTCCAGTTCAGTCTTTGTTCCTCAGCTGTCCCCAGTTCTCTTGAGGAGAGTGACGAAGACACCACTAGATTCAGTCACATCCCAGCTTACATAGATTTAACATATGGCAGGAATCCTTTGTTCCAAAAACAGTTCCCAGGTCACTTTGTGGAAAGGTACTCAAAATGGAGTTCAGTGTCATGTGGTCTGATCACATGCCCTTGCATGTGCTCCTGGGTCATAGCAGACATTATCCAAAGACCGTCTGTAGTATTCTCTGGAAGACTCACCAAGTGGGAGATAAGCTTCTCCTATGGCCAATTGTTTCCTCAAATGGTGCATTGCCCTGAATAGGATCTTCACCACCAGCTGTCTAGAGTGGAAGCATTTTGGGTGTGTCATAAATATAAAGGGAAGAGTAACCACCTTTCTTTATGCAGTGCTATAAAATCCCTCCTGGCCAGAAGCAAAACCCTTTCACCTGTAAAGGGTTAAGAAGCTAAGCTAACCTAGCTGGCACCTGACCCAAAATGACCAATAAGAGAACAAGATACTTTCAAATCTGGAGGGGGCGGGAACAAAGGGTCTGCCTGTCTGGCTGATGCTTTTGCCGGGAACAGATCAGGAATGCAACCTCACAACACCTGTTAGTTAGTAAGTAATCTAGCTAAAAATGCTTTAAATTTCCTTTTGTTTAATGGCTGGTAAAGTTTTTAACCTAAGCTGGTAAAAATAAGCTTAGGGGGTCTTTCATGCAGGTCCCCACATCTGTACCCTAAAGTTCAGAGTGGGGAAGGACACTTAACAGGGTGTCTCTGAGATGTAATTACATTTGAAATACAGACACATAGTTAATAATCATCACATCATAAACAAAAATGACACAAGCACACAAATAGGATAATCATTTTCAGTAAATCATAACTTTTCAGATTACATGTGAGAAGATATATCTCATACATAATGTATGATAATTATGTCATAATTATATCCTAATAATTCAAGTATAAAAAATATGGTGTTCAGTGTCACGTTGAGGTTATGAAGAGGATCTCCTTCAAGGCTTTTAAAAGATTCAAATGATAGCAGTAAACCACATTAAAAACATTATTCCAAATATACATACCAAATGATGGGGTCTAAATTAAATCTGGGGGTCTTCTATATTGTTTTCTGAAAACATCTGCTCAATCAGATAAGTTGCAATAGTCAAAAAAGCTATTAGAATGCTGGGAACCACTAGGAAAGTGACAGATAAGAAGACAGAACAAACAATAATGCGACTTTGTAAATCCCACACAGTGAATACGGAATGCCGTTCTGGTCTCCTCATCTCAAAAAAGATATATTTGAAACGGAAAAGATACAAAGAAGGGCAACAAAAATGAATAGCAGTATGGAACAGCTGCCACCTGAGGAGAGGTTGAGAAAATTGGGACTTTTCAGCTTGGAAAAGAGGAGATATGATAGACATCTTATAAATTGTGAACGGTGTGGAGAAAGTGAATTCATAAGTCTTGTTTACTCCTTCACTTAATTCAAGAACCAGGGATCACCCAAGGAAATTAATTAGCAGCTGGTTTTAGCCAAAATGTTCAGGCATGCCACCCAGCCTCTGACTGCCAGTTATTGGGACTGGATGACAGGAGAGGGATCCCTCAATAATGGCCCTGTTCTGTTCTTTCCCTCTGAAGCACCCAGCAATGGTCCCTGTCAGAAAACAGGATACTGGACTAGATGGATCATTGGTCTGATGCAGTATGGTCATTCTTATGTTCTCATCTGAGTTTCCTTTTTCTTCTCTCTGTGCTGGACCTTATAGTCAGCAGGGCCCACATGCCTCACTACCTCCAAGGGTCTCTGCCATTGAACCATTCATATGAACAGCAAACTTGGTAGTAACTATAACACTCAATCACCAGTCTGAACACTCGCAGCTGGACCCCTTTGTTATAGGCCTTCTCTGACACCTGTTATGCATTTAGCAAAATTCTTCTAGCAAACACCCACAAAGACTTGAGGCCATTTCTTAACTGAAGAATGTACTTGAATGTGTTCAATGTCAGGGGTCTTTGCTTTTCCATTTTTTCTCCAAGCAAGTCTTGAAAGCCTTGAGGCTGCTTCCCAGCTGTTCAAAGAGAGCATCTTACTAATAGAAAAAATGAGGTGGAGCTAAATTTGCTCCCAGCATTTGGATTTTGAGGCTATAAACTTCTTTAATGCCACCATCAAAGTTCTCTGCAATCGCTCTACCAACCCTTCAGTTCTTAATGTCGTTACCCTCAGTAGATCGCACAGTTCTTTCATTAGTTGTAAAGTGAAGTTAGGTCTTGATGAATAAGGATTTCTTGGGGTATTACCATCCCGTAGAAGAATTTCATAAGCTCATTTGCTCATTTGGCTCATAGCCAGGGCACTAGCACTATGCCTAGAGGGCAATAAATCTGGCTGGGTGCCTTTGTCAATGCACCACGACTGTGGTCTTTCATTCTGAGTAACATTGAGGTCTCCTGTATTAGCAGGTTTCCTTATCTGCTAATAGTGATATCAGTGGGGCTCCAAAAAGACAGAAGCACTGAGCAGCCTGAACAACGTTACCGAGGCAATGACATTTCAGCCTTCAGCACTTAACAGCTAGCTTATACTCTTAGCCCAAGGGGTGTACAACTTCACTGTCTAGAGCAAGTCAGCTACTGTTGTGCTTCCTGCCCGAAGTGCGGCCACTGCCTCAGTTCCTGGGTTTCCACCACTTCCCCGTTCACCGCAGCGAGTTGTTCACAGGCATGATGTAGGATAAAATTTTGTCACGGATGTTATGGATTCCATGACTTTGAAAGACCTTAGTGACATTTTCCATTTCTGCCCTGAGTCGTGGGGCATGGGGGCCCATGAGTTCTCAGCTGCCGTTAGTGATCAAGGCCCCAGTAATTTTCAGCGACCGTGGGCGGTGGAGGGACCCATAGCTCCGAGTTGCCATGGCAGGTCCCAGAGCTCTCTGACACTGGGACTGCATCAGGGGCTCTGGAACTCTGAGATGCAGAGGCTGCGTTGAGGGCCACGGAGCTATTAGCCTCTGCAGCAGGTGCGATTGTACCTTCCCCCTTCAGAAAGAGAATCTCAGGCTCTCATTGTCCAGACTGGGCTTTTATAATCCCCCTGTCATTCCACCACCCCCATTACTTTTAGTAGAAATGACAGATAGGTCATGCACTTCCATGCATTTTTATTTATTGCCTGTGACCTGTCTGTGACTTTTACTAAAAATAAATGTGACAAAATCTTAACCTTAGGTACGACTGTTTGTCTGGTCTGCTAATAGTTCCCGAATAAAACTGGGTTGTGGGCCAGGATATCCACTACCAAGGTGAATGCATTCTGGACAGCCCACTGACCTGGCTGGAAGTGTCCTCTGCAGAATCATCTTTTTTGCCCTGTATTCCTACTGTAGTAGGAAGAGAGCCTGAAACATAAGCCCTTGTATCAGAGGCCTAAGGACTGGACTAAAGTAGCCACAACTTTGCTAATATAAAGGAAAGTTAAGCTGTGAGCAAGTGGCAGGCCCTGCCCACAGAATCTGGCAAGGATAGGGCTGATGTTGCAGAAACACACATACCTAAGAGGCACAAGTCATGTAAACACATTTCACAGTGGTCCCAGAACATCTCGATACCAGCACACTCCCCATGGATAACAAGAACATACTGACCTATCCTAAGGATAAAGTCAGGAATACAGCATGATGGATAGGGATATTTTGATCGAACCAACAAGTACAAGGTAATGGGTGGCACTTTGATACATCAAAAGGTGGCACCCTGATATGTCAGAGGTGATGTGTAACTTTTTTTTATCTGTGTATAAAGATGCACCTCTGAGGGACCAACTTTGTCCAACCTAAGGGGCAGGGGAATGTCCCGCCACTGATTGAGCTGAGTCCATTGTCAGAAGGCTCGCATTGTTAGTATCTTTGTAGAGTCTGCCAGGTGCTACTTCTGTGCTTTATTTGGCAATAAACCTGGCCGGGTGCCTTCATATCTTTATCATTGGGGGTTCTCTCAGGGTCTTCTGTGCCAGCTATCTGTGCAGAGTTAGGGCAGCACACAGAGGGAGCACATGCATACAGGCAAATGGTTAGCAACATTTAACAGAGCAGAGCACCACATTGGTGACATCTGATGACATTGGTGAATCTGACAGCTGATCTAGTAAGTAAGTGAGCTGTACCTCTGAAGGAATTGTGATCTAACATGACAGAAAACCATGAGCTAGGGAACATCCCATCCCCTCCCTAAAAATCCCCAGAGTGTAGAAGGTAATGTGAGATTGTATCAAAGCCTTACTAAAGTCTAGATATATGATATCTACCACTTCCCCACTATCCACAAGGATTCTTACCCTGTCAAAGAAAGCTATAAGTTTGGTTTGACACAATTTGTTCTTGACTGGTCTGTAAATCAATAGGTAGTCCTTATTTCTCTTTTCATAGATGGACAATACATTTTCCCTTTTCCAGTCTTCTGAAATCTCCCCCATCATCCATGACTTTTCAAACATAATCGCTAATGGCTCAGATATCTCCTCAGTCAGATCCTTGAGTATTCTAGGATACATTTCATCAGGCCCTGGTGACTTGAAGACATCTAACATATCTAAGTAATTTTTAACTTGTTCTTTTTCTATTTAAGCTTCTGAACCTACCCCATTTTCATTGCCATTCACTATGGTACTCTTTTTCATTTGACTGTCTCTCATCGGATCCTACTTGTATTTGACCATCATCCATCCTTCCTTCCTTCCTAAGATGTAGAGAAGCTCCATCAATGGATGTACGGTAAACTCTCCTTGAGACTGACTGGGAACTATTAACATCTGTTTGTCAGGGTTTTACATACAATATCCCCAAGGTTTCACTGTGTGAAATGCTTTCTGAAAAATTCTGAAAAGACAGAGCTCTGTCCTGGGCTCCAGCAAAGAACGAAGCTGAGGTGCAGGACATGTGGGAGCGTAAGAGAGTTATACATAATATTGCCTCAGAATCCCGCATCCAGTATAGTCGTCCAGCACAGCATCCTCCTGAGATGGGATGTGGATGGTCCAAGTGCTATGAAAAATCACCAAGCTCTGTTCTAACAATTCGGGATCCAACTCAGAGGCTTACATTCTCTGCTGGGAATCTGAGATCCTGTGGTGCTTCTCCAAGTCTCTCTGATGCTTTAATGGGTATGTATTTGCTTATGAGGAGTAAAATATGGACAAGGCATTTGGGCACCCTCCTTGGTAGCTCTGCCTAAACTGCACAAGGTGAATTGCCAGTTCTGGTCATCAGTGACAGTCCTGGCTGCCTCCTTCATGCACCCACTCAAGACCCATCCATTGTATGGATGAAACCTTCCTTGCTAGCAGGGTTTTAGGTATAATGTGGAAATGACACTTGCCCCAATTCTGGCCTGAAGCAGCCCCTCTTGGCATAATTTCCTCTTTCCGCAGAGCAAGTGTGCAACTTCGGGAGGTGGGGTGGTGTGATCATGGGTTTGGAGGTTCCCAATGATGAGGACAAGACGCATGGGCTCAAAGGTGGTAGTTGTGGAGGGATTTGATGCCTTGTTGACCTTCTGATGCCTTGATAAGGTTGTGAGCCATGTTCATCCTGGACTCTGATTCCAAGTTCTGAAGACCAAAATTCCAATTGGGCCCATTTGATGTGCCTCAGTGAGCTGGACTGATTGTCTAGAAGTTACATGTTGTGTGCTGTTGAGAGATGTTTGGCTGTGTGTGTATCTTCTCTCTGTGTGCTGTACAACTCTGGCCAGATAGGTCATACAGCCAGCTCCCACCGAACTGCCCAATAAATCCACAGACTCGGCTCATAGAGAAGGAATTTGCTCAGGTTTATTGACAATCAGGTGGGTCCTAATGTCCTCCTAAATTGTTAAGAACACATATATGACCATTGCAATGGACTAACTCAGTTCATGGCAGGGCTTTCCATTATCCCCAAAGCCAGACAAAGACACGTCCTCTGAGATACATATTTATAGCCCAGTACAAACAAGTTACATGTTGCTCCTGATGTATCCGGATGCCACCCTCTGAAGTATTAGGTGCCACCCGCTGACATATCCAGGGACCGCACATTACCTTGTACATGTTGGTTCAATCAAAACATCTCTACCCATAATGCTGTTATCCCTAACCTTATCCTTAAGATGGATCAGCGTGTTCCTGTTCTCTTTGAGGAATGTGTTTGGTATTGGGGTGTTCTAGTACCGCCTTTCTGGAATGTGTTTGTGTCTATATTCTTGTGCCTAGCACTATTTAGGAATGTGTGTTTTGCAATATCAGCCCTGTTCTTGCCAGATTCTGTGAGCCTGCCTCTTGCTCACACTTAACTTTGCTTTATAGCTGCAAAGTTTTGATTATTTTAGCCCAGGCCTCAGGCATCACACTAGGCCTTTGGTACAAGGGCTTCTGTTTCAGGCCCTCTACCTACCAAAGGCACAACAAGCCCAGCTAATATTGAAAAAAAAAATGGCTGTAAAATCTTTAGTGCTTCTATTTGCATGGGAATTTGCCTCATCATGAGCTTAGTAGAACAGGTATAGCATTGTACCTTGACTGACCAGGACCTAACACCATGCCACAGCTTCCATCATTTCTGCCTTTGTCCTTCAGCTGTTTCCAGGGAGACTGACACAGTTGCTGGGCCTCTGTGCATCCTATTGGAGTGTTACCAAGGAGACCCAGTGAAGATCGTTGAAACAATGACCTTATGGGTTATTCCACTTGTAAAGATGGCACAGGGGGAGGGGGGAATTTGTATAATGAAGATATTCACAAGATACGGCAAGTGGCATCCCCCAAGTGCTACAGAAGGGCAGCAGAGCCCACAGACTTTAGGTTGCAGGGCCCTTTTCCCCAGCATCCACCCTAATATTGGGTTCATGTCCCATTTCCCACAACGCTGAGCTCAGCCAAACATGGACAGAGCACTCTGGAGTAATGAGGACATATACTTTCTAATTCTTGTCACAAAGATTTCAATCAGTGACCCATGGTGATCATTTTCTGCAGATGTATTTGCCCACTTTGTCACTAAGCTCTTTGGATCTGATCCCATAAATGATAGGGTTGAGCATGGGAGGGATGAGGAGATAGAGGTCAGCAAAGATGATGTGAACATGCAGAGCAATGTCCTGACCAAAACGGTGTGTTAGGTGGGAGAAAAGGCTGGGAGTATAATACATCAGCACCACAAAGATGCGGGCTGTGCAGGTGTTGAGGGCTTTTTGGTGGGCTTGGTTGAAGGAGATTCTGAGGATGGCCTTTATGATGAGACCATAGGAAAGGGCAATAAGAGTCAGGTCTAACCCGATGACTAGAAACAGTAACACCAATCCATATATGCTGTTCACTCTGACATCCCCACACTATATCTTCGCCACAGCTATGGGTTCACAGCGTGTGTGGGGAATAATGCGATTGGAACAGAATGGCAGCCTGCTCAGGAGCAGGAGCAGAGGCAGAACAAGAGAACAGATCTGATCAAACCTAGAAGTCCTAGTTTATCAACTTGTCCTTTGGTGAGGATGGTGGTGTATCTCAGAGGGTTACAGATGGCAATGTAGCGATCGAAGGCCATTGTCATGAGGACGGTTGAATGCATAACAGTAACCGAGTGAAGGAAGAAAGGTTGGGTGAGGCAGCCACCCAAAGTAATGGTTTTCAAATCGTACCAAAATATGCACAGTGCTTTTGGCACAACAGAGGTAGACGTGGTGATATCTGTGAGTGCCAGCATGCATAGCAGTAAGTACATTGGCTTGTGTAGGGTCTGCTCTTTGCTTACAACATACAGAAGCATGAAATTTTCCAAAAGGCCAATAATGTAGATCATTGTGAAAGGGATGGAAATCCACACATGAGCAGATTCCAGGCCAGGAATGCCCATTAGGATAAATGATGAAGGGTCACAGGGGGTGAGGCTGAAAGCTGCCATGAATCATAGAATCATAGAATATCAGGGTTGGAAGAATCATAGAATCATAGAATATCAGGATGACCTGAAGGTCATCTAGTCCAACCCCCTGCTCGAAGCAGGACCAATTCCCAGTTAAATCATCCCAGCCAGGGCTTTGTCAAGCCTGACCTTAAAAACCTCTAAGGAAGGAGATTCTACCACCTCCCTAGGTAACGCATTCCAGTGTTTCACCACCCTCATAGTGAAAAAGTTTTTCCTAATATCCAATCTAAACCTCCCACACTGCAACTTGAGACCATTACTCCTCGTTCTGTCATCTGCTACCATTGAGAACAGTCTAGAGCCATCCTCTTTGGAACCCCCTTTCAGGTAGTTGAAAGCAGCTATCAAATCCCCCCTCATTCTTCTCTTCTGCAGACTAAACAATCCCAGCTCCCTCAGCCTCTCCTCATAAGTCATGTGTTCCAGACCCCTAATCATTTTTGTTGCCCTTCGCTGGACTCTCTCCAATTTATCCACATCCTTCTTGTAGTGTGGGGCCCAAAACTGGACACAGTACTCCAGATGAGGCCTCACCAATGTCGAATAGAGGGGAACGATCACGTCCCTCGATCTGCTCGCTATGCCCCTACTTATACATCCCAAAATGCCATTGGTCTTCTTGGCAACAAGGGCACACTGCTGACTCATATCCAGCTTCTCATCCACTGTCACCCCTAGGTCCTTTTCTGCAGAACTGCTGCCGAGCCATTCGGTCCCTAGTCTGTAGCGGTGCATTGGATTCTTCCGTCCTAAGTTCAGGACTCTGCACATGTCCTTGTTGAACCTCATCAGATTTATTTTTCCCAATCCTCTAATTTCTCTAGGGCCCTCTGTATCCTATCCCTACCCTCCAGTGTATCTACCTCTCCTCCCCGTTTAGTGTCATCTGCAACCTTGCTGAGGGTGCAATCCACGCCATCCTCCAGATCATTAATGAAGATATTGAACAAAACTGGCCCGAGGACCGACCTTTGGGATACTCCACTTGATACCGGCTGCCAACTAGACATGGAGCCATTGATCACTACCCATTGAGCCCAACAATCTACCCAACTTTTTATCCACCTTATCGTCCATTCATCCAGCCCACAATTCTTTAACTTGATGGCAAGAATACTGTGGGAGACAGTGTCAAAAGCTTTGCTAAAATCAAGGAACAACACGTCCACTGATTCCCCCCATCCACAGAGCCAGTTATCTCATCATAGAAGGCAATTAGATTCGTTAGGCATGACTTGCCCTTGGTGAATCCACGCTGACTGTTCCTGATCACTTTCCTCTCTTCTAAGTGCTTCAGATTTGATTCCTTGAGGACCTGCTCCGTGATTTTTCCAGGGACTGAGGTGAGGCTGACTGGCCTGTAGTTCCCCGGATCCACCTTCTTCCCTTTTTTAAAGATGGGCACTACATTAGCCTTTTTCCAGTCGTCCACGACCTCCCCCGATGGCCATGAGTTTTCAAAGATAATGGCCAATGGCTCTGCAATCACATCCGCCAACTCCTTTAGCACTCTCGGATGCAACGCATCTGGCCCCATGGACTTGTGCTCCTCCAGCTTTTCTGAATAGTCCTGAACCACTTCTTTCTCCACAGAGGGCTGGTCGCCTCCTCCCCATTCTGTGCTGTCCTGTGCAGCAGTCTGGGAGATGACCTTGTTTGTGAAGACAGAGGCAAAGAAAGCACTGAGTACATTAGCTTTTTCCACATCCTCTCTCACTAGATTTCTTCCCTCATTCAGTAAGGGGCCCACACTTTCCTTGACTTTCTTCTTGTTGCTAACATACCTGAAGAAACCCTTCTTGTTATTCTTAACGTCTCGTGCTAGCTGCATCTCCAGGTGTGATTTGGCCTTCCTGATTTCACTCCTGCATTTCCAAGCAATATTTTTATACTCTTCCCTGGTCATTTGTCCAGTCTTCCACTTCTTGTAAGCTTCTTTTTTGTGTTTAAGATCAGCAAGGATTTCACTGTGAAGCCAAGCTGGTCGCCTGCCATATTTACTATTTTTCTACACATCGGGATGGTTTGTCCCTGTAACCTCAATAAGGATTCTTTAAAATACAGCCAACTCTCCTGGACTCCTTTCCCCCTCATGTTATTCTGCCAGGGGATCCTGCCCATCAGTTCCCTGAGGGAGTCAAAGTCTGCTTTTCTGAAGTCTAGGGTCCGTATTCTGCTGCTCTCCTTTCTTCCCTGTGTCAGGATACTGAACTCGACAATCTCATGGTCACTGCCTCCTAGGTTCCCATCCACTTTTGCTTTCCCTAATTCTTCCCAGTTTGTGAGCAGCAGTTCAAGAACAGCTCTGTCCCTAGTTGGTTTCTCCAGCACTTGCACCAGGAAATTGTCCCCCACCCTTTCCAAAAACTTCCTGGATTGTCTGTGCACCGCTGTATTGCTCTTCCAGCAGATATCAGGGTGATTGAAGTCTCCCATGAGAACCAGGGCTTGTGATCTAGTAACTTCTGTGAGTTGCCAGAAGAAAGCCTCATCCACCTCATCCCCCTGGTCCGTGGTCTATAGCAGACTCCCACCAGGACATCACCCTTGTTGCTCACGCTTCTAAACTTAATCCAGAGACTCAGGGTTTTCTGCAGTTTCATACCAGATCTCTGAGCAGTCATATTGCTCTCTTACATACAATGCAACTCCCCCACCTTTTCTGCCCTTCCTGTCCTTTCCCATTCTCCCTGCTTGTTTCCCAGGCTTCTTGCATTTGTGTATAGGAACTTGAGATAACTTGCTGTTTGTCCTGCTTTCTTAGTATGAGGCAGGAGCCCTCCTCTTCTGCATTCTCCTGCTCGTGCTTCCTCCCGGTATCCCATAATAATCTTACACGCAGTCAGATTCAAAACATAGAGAATCCCTCTAGGCAAAACCTTAAGTTACAAAAAGACACTAAAACCGGAATACACATTTCCTCCAGCACAGCGAATTTACAAGCCAAAATAAAGAAAACCTAAAGCACTTTCTAGCTAGATTACTTCCTAACTTTACAGGAGTTGGAGGGCTTGCATCCTTGATCTGATCCCAGCAAAGGTATCACACAGACAGACAGACAAAAGCCTTTTCCCCACCTCCAGATCTGAAAGTATCGTGTCCCCTCATTGGTCATTTGGGGTCAGGTGCCAGCCAGGTTACCTTAGCTTCTTAACCCTTTACAGGTAAAAGGACTTTGCCTCCGGTCAGGAGGGATTTTATAGCACTGTATACAGAAAGGTGGTTACCCTCCCCTTTATATTTATGACACCACTTAATAACAGCTAGCTGACACTCTGATCCCAAGGGTACTATTCTACCGTCTAGAGGTAGTCTATCCTTGAAACTGAATGGGAATCTATTAACATTTCTTTGTCAGGGTTTTACATGCAATAGCTCCAAGGTTTCACTCTGTGAATCGCTTTCAGAAAAATCCTGAAAAGACATCTAACAATGCGGGATGTAACTCAGAGCCCTAAAGTCTCTGCTGAGAATCTGAGACCCTGTGATACTTATTCAGTTCTCTTTGGTGCTTTAAGGGGTGTTTCCTTGCTTGTGAGGAGTAAAATATGGAGCAAGGAATTTGGTCACCCTCCTTGGTAGCTCTGCCTAAACTGCACAAGGTGAATTGCCAGCACTGGTCATCAGTGACAGGCCTGGCTGCCTCCTTCATGCACCCACTCCAGACCCATCCACTGTATGGATGAAATTTTTGTTGCTAGCAGGGTTTTAGGTATAAGGTGGAAATGAGGCTTCCACCAATTCTGGCCCGCAACTGTCCCTGTTGGCACAATTTCCTCTGCCCATTCAGCATGTGTGTGGCTCTTTTGTGGGGGGATTGTGCGTTTGGCTGGGGTATGTTGTGAGGTTCCCAGTGCTCGGGACAAGACACACAGGAACAAAGGTGGGAATTGTGGAGCGACTTGACACCTTTTCGAGGTTCTGATACTTTAATGACGTTAAGAGCCATGTTGGACACTGATTCCAAGTTCTGAAGACCAAAACTCCAGTTGGGCTCATTCGATGTGCTTCAGTGAGCTGGACCAATTGTCTAGAAGGCACACGTTGTGTGCTCTTGACAGATGTTTGGCTGCGTGTGTATGTTCTTTCTTTGTGCTGTACTGACTTTGGCCAGATAGGCCATACAGCCAGCTCAGACCGATCTTCCCGATAAATCTACAGACTTGGCTCACAGAGAAGGAATTGGCTCAGATTTATTGTCAATGAAGCGCAGTCCTAAATATTCTGGCTCAACCAGTACAGGTACACTAATACACGTATGCCCATTGCAATGGACTGGCTCAGTTAGTGTCAGGACTCTCCACCATCTCTTAGGCAAGACAAAGACATGTCCTCTGAGATATTTTTTATACCCCAGTACAAACAAGTTACATATTGCTTCTGAAGTACCAGGATGTCATCCTCTGACATACCCAGGGACCGCACATTACCTTTCACATGTTGGTTTGATCAAAACATCTCTATCCACTATTCTCAAGATGGAACAGAGTGTTCTTGTTCTCATTGAGGAATGTGTTTTGTGAAGAGGTGTTCTAGTACCAGCTTTCTGGAATGTGTTTGTGTCTATATTCTTATACGTAACTACTTCGGAGCATGTCTTTCTGCAATATCAGCCCTGTTCTTACCAGATTCTGTGAGTGATCCTCTTGCTCACACTTAACTTTGTCTTATAGGTGCAGGCCTCACACCAGGCCTCTGCTACAAGGGCTTATGTTTCAGGCCCTCTTCCTATCACATGTGCCACAATCCCAGCTCCAATTTAAAAAAGGAAAAACCTCTGAAGTCTTTAGTGCTTCTATTTGCAAAGGAACTTGCCTCATCCTGAGCCAAATAGTACAGGTATAGCATTGTACCTAGACTGCCGAGCACCCAACTCACATACCCCATTTATATCATTATGCTTTTTGCATTCAGTTGTTTGCAGGGAGCCTGAGACAATAGCTGTGCCTCTGTGCATCCTATCAGGGTGTTACCATGGTAGCTCAGTGAAGATCTTTGATAAAGTGACCTCATGAGCTATTCCACTTTTAAAGATGGCTAGGGGAGGGAGTTTGTATCATGAAGATATCCACAAGATACTGCAATTGGCACCCCCAAGCTCTAGAGAAAGGCATCAGAGCCCAAAGATATTAGGTGGCAGGGCCCTTCTTCCAAGCATCCACCCTCACTTTGGGTTCATGTCACTGCCCCCCGTGTCTGACCTTCAAGACCCTCCTGTCAGGCCACGTTTCCCTGTCCTGGGGTCTCATTCCATTGCCCCACCTTATTCTCCCCAGCTACATATTTTTCTCGGGTGCAGTGTTACTTGCGCCATAGTTGGCATCCACTATACTGGCTCTGGCCCCGGAGTTCCCCACTCTAGCTCTGCCCTGGCTCCTTTTAGCACATCTGGTCTGTGCTGCCCCATCTTCCAGTTCTAGTCAGCTCCAGCTATAGCCCCTGAGCTCTGCCTTAGGGCCTGCTTCTCTGGCACTTCTGCATCTGGCTGGCATTGCCAGATTTCCACTGCATTAGTAGATCAAAGTCACTTAAAAACTCACCTGAAAGTAGCCCAATCTATTTCTTGAAACAAACTTATTTATATTAACACATTTCTCTGTACATAAAATAATAAATGAAAGCTTTTGTTACATACCTACTACAGATTTGATTAAAAACAAAAAAGCTACAAGCCTGAGCAGGATTTTGTCCACATTAGCAACACACCTATGAGACAACAATTCAGTCAAAATCAGAACTCCAGTACTGGTGCTTGCATGCCGACTGATGGACGGCAGGTGATTCAAACCAAACATGGCAAATGGTAGCATTAAACAGAGCCCAGAAGTAGCCCAAATCATTTGTAATGAAAAAACAGCAATCACATAATTATATTGTTTACTTCTAATTCCATTCAGTGACGGTAGTCAATGTCCACATTTTGCATTGAATTAGTTTGTTACAGTCTGTCTGTGGTTTATCCCCCAGGTTTCCGGAAAGATTAGAAGTAAAGAAAATCAGGTATGTTTCAGTCACCAGATTATGGTAAAATTGATAAAGAAGTTGAGCATTTTAATTTCTTACTTTTCTCTTCAAATTGCAGCTTCTGTTCATCAAACTGATAAAGATCCTTGTTCACACAGGGACTAAGGGAAAGCTACCTGGTAGTGTCAGAGCCACGGAAAGGCCGAGGGACAGGCTATGTGGGGGTTGCGTGCTGGTGGTGACAAAAAAAGAGGTCAACCGTTGGTCCGAGAGAGGGAACTCAGCAATGGAGAGAGCTGTGCTTGGTGATGGAGTGATAAGATGTTTGGTGTGAGGAACTTCTCAGACTGAACTTCCACAATGCTGAGCTCAGCCAAAGTGAGACAGAGCACCCTTGATTAAGGAGGATATAGCCTTTCCCCTCTTGTCACAAGGGTTTAAAATCAGTGGCCCAGGCGATCACCATCTGCAGGTGTATTTGCCCAATTTCTCACGAAGCTCTTTGGTTTTGACCCCATAAATGATAGGGTTGAGTATAGGAGGGATGAGAAGATAGAGGTCAGCAAAGATGATGTGAACGTGAGGAGCAATGTCCTTTACAAAACGTTGTGTTAGGTGGTAGAAGAGGCTGGGAGTATAATATGTCAGCATCACGCAGACATGGGCTATGCAGGTGTTGAGGGCTTTATGGTGGGCTCTGTTGGAGGAGATTGTGAGGACGGCCTTGAGGATCAGACCATAAGACAGGGCAATGAGCGTCAGGTCTAGACCGATGACTAGAAACAGTATCACCAAGCCATATATGCTGTTCACTGTGATGTCCCCACATGATATCTTTGCCACAGCTATAGGTTCGCAGTGTGTGTGGGGGACAATGCGGTTCGCACAGAATTGCAGCCTGGTCAGGAGCAAGGGCAGAGGCAGAACAAAGATAATGGATTTGATCAAACCTAGAAGCCCTAGTTTAGCTACTCGTCCTTTAGTGAGGATGGTGGCATATCTCAGAGGGTTACAAATGGCAACGTAGCGATCAAAGGCCATTGTCATGAGGATAGTTGAGTGCATAACGGTAACCATGGGAAGGAAGAATGACTGAGTGAGGCAGCCAGCCACAGTAATGGTTTTCAAATTGAACCAAAATATGCACAGTGCTTTTGGCACAACGGACGTAGAGGTGGTGATCTCTGTCAGCGCCAGCATGCAGAGCAGCAGGTACATCGGCTTTTGCAGTGTCAGCTCTTTGCTTACAACATACAGAAGCATGAAATTTTCCAAGAGGCCAATAATGTAGAACATTGCAAAAGGGATGGAAATCCAGACGTGGGCAGCTTCCAGGCCAGGGATGCCCATTAAGATGAATGTTGAAGGGTCATAGGGCGTGAGGTTGAAAGCTGCCATGAATTTCTCAGTATGTCGATTGGGCTCAGAAATGTTCAAGGTGCCTGTGAAGAGAGAGAAGCACAGCGAGGGGGGTTACACACTTTATAAAAAATAGTAAGGTAAATATTTTATAGTTATTAATAGTCAAGAAAGGGGGGTGAGAAGTGAGGTGCCAAGATTTATAGTTGACATAATTATTATTCGGATTATACTCAAGTCTATAGAAGTCCTCAGATGGAGCAAACCAAGCCATGTGACACCCTGCTTTCAGTGCAAACATGGAGAGAAACTCAGCAAAACACTCGAATCCAGGAGGAGTGGGATTGGGAAATCATAAAGAAAATACAATCACATGAGATCAGCCAGTCAAGTTTCACCCTCCTCTGGACTCATACTGTGCACCCTTCTCACACAGGATATTGCAGAAATAGGGGGTTCTCGGAAGGGCAACGAGAATGTTCAAGGGTCAGGGGAAACTGGCATATGGAGAGAGGTTGTAAAGCCTTGGATTGTTGCCTTACAAAGGAGATGAATAAAAAGGAACATGAGGAAATTCTATAAAATACTGACTGGTAGAGATCTGAGCGAGAATGTGTCTCCCTGTCTCATAAAACAAGATCAAGTAGACATTCAATTAAATTGAAATATGGCAAAATCAAAATAGATAGATAAAGAATGCTTTCTTCACTCAGTGCCTAAACAGACTGAGGAACTCCTTACTACAAGAGGTAGTTGAGGATATGAGATAAGCAAGAAGCAGGAAGAGTTTGGACATTTCCATGGATAGTGAGACTTTCCAGTGACAATAGTTAGACCTAAATAAATATTTTTGAAAGCCTATACAGCCATGTGTTTCAAAGCAAAAGTGAATCTTTAGTTGTTAGGCGTTAGGGTCACAGCCTCTTGATGGTCAATTCATCCCACCCAATCCACCTACTACTGGGTTTTTTACACCTTCTGCAGTACGTGGGGCTGTCAGTGTTGGAGACAAGAAACTGGACTTGATTGACCATAGATCTGACTCACAAGACCATATCTATGTTCACGAGGAGCCAAGTGTCCACCATGGAAACAGACGTTATCATGCTGGGCTATGACCTTGTGCTCAACAGAATGGGCATGAAGGGCACAAGGGTCATAGTATTTAGGGATACAGTGTGACATTGCACTCTATATGATTTTATGAAAATATGCTGAGTGTGAATATAAGGTAACTAAAATATGCTTCATGCAAAAGGTCTCTTGTAAGGTATCATTACAAAGTTTATAATCTAAAGAGTGTGGTCATTGTATTTGTATAAATGTATCACTCTTGTATCTGCAACTAGAAATGTGAAATATAACTCTGAGGGCCTATTGTAATGAGGCAAAGTGTGGGCCATTAATGGTGGTTTGGAATCTTGATGGCTCCCATTAACCAGGACAACTGACTGTGGATGGCTCTGTTTGCAGGCAGGCCTTCCTGTGAGTCAGGCTCCGAGGAATGAAGGCTTGGGGGTCTCACAGGAAATGTGACCATGTCAGCTGGTATTGAAATCCATCTTAAACCTGGTGCTTTTCCATTTAGAAGGAGGGGTGGGGACCCAGGGAGAAAAAAGATTCCAGCCTTGTGCCACAGCCATATAAGGGGGTGGAACAGAAAAAAGGGGGCTGCAGTCATGACAAATCCACTAGTTACCACCTGAGCTAGAACAAGGACTGTACCAGGGGAAAGGGTTGCGCCCAGTCTAGAAAGGCGTCCAATCTGAGAAAGAAACTTATTGAAACATCTGTGAGGGTGAGATTTTATCTGTATTAGGCATAGGCATGCGTGTTTTGTTTTATTTTGCTTGGTAATTCTCTTTGTTCTGTCTGTTACTACTTTAGACATAGTAAAACAGATTTATTTGGGGTTTAGATGCCATTGGGATTTGGGCATCTGAGGGTCAAAGACAGGTACACTTCTTAAGCTGCTTTCAGTTTAGCCTACAGCTGTTAGGGGACGTGTTTCAGACCTGGGTTTGTGGTAGCAGCAGGCTAGCGGGTCTGGTTCAAACCAGGCAGGGAACTGAGTCCCAAGCTGGCAGGGGAGGAAAGCAGGAGCAGAATTAGTCTTGGCACACCAGTTGGCAGCCCCAAGGAGGTTTCTGTGGTCCAACCCGTCACATACAGGTCTGAACATCTGTTACTTTCCTTGTGTCTTTTGGTGAGACACTTTTTTGCAGGCACCCAGCTTCGCCTGAGACATAATTTGCAGGTGATAACTGACAAATGTAAGCAGAGACTTTCATCTGCCTACCCTTTTCATGCCTGAATATTGATGAGATTTGACGATGACAAAAAAAATTGGAGGATGGTAAATAATGAAGAGGATAGTTCAGTGTTTGAGAGCAATCTGGATTGGTTTGTCAACTGGGTCGAAGCAAATAATACATGTTCTAATAAAGCTATGTTGATATATTAATCTAGGAACAAAGAATGTAGGTGATGTTAACACGATTGGGGATTATCGTGAGAAACACAATGATTCTGAAGAAGATTTTGGGGTGAAAAAGGATAATTAGCTAAACATGAGCTCCCAGTGTGACCCTGTGCTCAAAACAGCCCATGTGATCCTGGGATGATAAAGAGGGGGGTATCAAGGTAAGGGAGCAAAGTTATTTTACCTCTGTATTTGGCACTCATGTGACAGCTGCTGGAATCCTCTGTCCAGTTCTCGTGTCCACTATTAAGGATGGTTGTTGATACACTGTAGAAGATTCAGAGAAGAATCACAAGAATTAGTAAAAGATTAGAAAACCTGTCTTATGCTGATAGACTCAAAGATCTCAATCTATTTAGTGCAACAATGATGGTTTTGGGATGATTTGCTAACAGTCTGCAAGTACCAGGACTGGGAACAAATATTTAATAATAGGCTTTTTAGCCTAACATACAGAAATGTAAAATGATATGATGTCTAGAAGTTGAAGTTAAAGAAATTCTGACTGGAAATAAGGCACGCATTTGAGAGTAATTAACCACTGGAACAATTTACTATGGTTCTCGGTGGTTCTTCATCACTGAGAAAGTTTAAATCTAATTTGGAAGTTTCTCTACAAGATCTGCTCTAGGAATAATCTTGGGGAAATTCTCAGGCCTGTATTATACAGACAAGAAGATCACAATAGTCCCTACTCACCTTGGAATCTATGAACATGTCCCCATAGGTCAGCTGATGGCATTTTGCCTGCAAGTTAGTGCCTGAAATTACTGAAGGCATTTTTTTCTATTTGTGACCATGCTGAATTTAGCCCCATGCAGAAAAATGGTCATTAGACTGCAACGCCTTGGAAGTGTTACGCTGGTTGAACATTTGATGAGGCTGTGGGATCCCATGAGGCACTGCATGGATGAATGTTTTAGGTGAGAATAATTATGACTTGAGCCACAAAATCTCTGCACTGAGGAATAAATGTACAACCCTTTCTATTAATGACTAAGAGGGGTGGCTGGCAAATGGTCCCAGAGCATCCTTTCTTTACTGTCTCTGTCCAAGTGGCGCACTTTTTCAGTCAGCCTTCAGGGGCTCCTGCACATGACAGCTGCATTGATCTAGGCCCTCACATTTCCCATAGTTACCGCTCTCATTATGTAACGTGGATACTTCTCAAATTGCCAGTTGTTCCCGTGTGGCAGTTTTTGAAGTACCCTGCAGTGAGTATGGGTGTAACAAGAGAAGCTCTACAGGTGTGATTAGAGGCCCCTCACCCCCAGCAGGGGAGAAGTTGTGGGGAGCATGGGGCGGCTCAGAGGTTGTGGGAGCCAAGGAGGGCTGGGGAGCATGGAGAAGACACTGGTGACCAGTGTTACGAATTACACCTGAGAGGACACGCACACAACTGCTGCGAATTATACCTGGTAGGACACACACACAACTGCTACAAATTACACCTGGTAGGACATGCACACAAATGCTGTGAATTATACCTGATAGGACATGCACACAAATGCTACGAATTACACCTGGTAGGACACGCACCCCAATGCTGCGAATTATACCTGATAGGTCACTCACAGTTCGAATCTAGGCTGAGGCACAGAAACAAAGTCCACAACTGAAGAGTTCCCAAAAGACACTAAGTTTATTACCCTGGAGCATGGTGCCCCACTGCTAGCCAGGAGGGGACCCTGAATACAGATTATACAAAGGTTATATACTTTTTAGCAAAGCATGTTGCCCTCGTGCATCGGAAACCTTAGCCAATAAACAAACCCTTGTCTTATCTACCACCTATCCCTGCTTGGTGCACTCCTCGTGCTATACCAGTATGTGAATTACACAACATGGTCCTAAAGCCATGCATCAGTAACCTTTATTATCAGGATGGGAGGCCTCACATCAAGGCCAAGAGACAGGGAGTTAGAGACTGACAAAAAACAGATACTGGGAGTCAAGGCAGGCTGGAGACAAGGAGGAGGATTTTCACAGGGATTCAGTATCTAAGGATCACTCCTCCTGGTGTATGATGTGCTGGCATTTAAACAATGGTGGGCCCCAAACCAAAATGGAGTCATATGTGCTAACTTTTCCTTAACACCAGCGTGCTGTTGGAATCGGCGCACTTGGAATTGGAGCTGGGGAAGCAGATACAGATGGGGGGGGGGGAGAATCAGAGTCTGATGGGAGATTGATCCAACTGAAGAACAAAGATCAGTCACTTCACCAGTAGGAAGATCAACTGAAGTTACGTAATTAACATTCAACAACAGCCATTGGAAAGCAAGCTGAGTAATCTTTGTGACACCTGGACTGCAGTTCTGTGGTTTGGCAAGAGAAAGAGACTCTGAAACCCACCTCAAAATACACTCCGGACAAAGAAAGGTCCCGCCATGCCCTCACAAGCTCCAGTGCAGCCTGCCTGTCGATGTAAACCCTGCTCCTTGCCCCATAACCTCAGTGCTCCCCACCTGCCCATGTACCCCCTGCTTCATCCCCAGAACCACCAGTGCTGGCCACTTGTTCATGTAGGTTCCCCACCCCACAACTTTCAGCCCTGTCACACAGTTATACCCCTCACTGAAGACCAAAACCAGGTGCCGGACCCTACAATGACAGCTCACAGAAATAGCTCCTCAGACGAAGGTTAAACTCAGTGACAGCCTGAACTGTGGAAAAGGGGGAGATCAGCCTGGACTGCCTTTCTGGGAGACAAAAGAAACCCCACCAGCAACTCAGCCTGTGCAGGGAAGGAGAGCGGGACAGACCTGGCGGTAGGGAAAGAGGACAGGAAGATTAAAAGGAGCCAGTGTGAGCCACTCCTCTTCAAAATGACACAAAGCATTAACGTACTGCAGCCCATTAGAAACGCGGACACCCCTTCCTGAGGCTGTTTTTCCATGTTAGCAATTGATGATGTTACTATGAGGCAGTAGTGTGGTTCCTAACAGGAGGAAGGATAGTCCAGATGTGGGGTGGTGTCAGAGACAATCTTCTACAGTGCCACTGTGATCTGGATACTGCACGTCCTCGTCCCCCCATACGCACACACAGACCTGGATCTGCCCAGATGAGATTTCCAACCCCACCTGGTTTCTTCTGAGCCAGAAACATGCTTTTCTCTTTACTGCCTTTTGATTCTTCTCTTCCTCTCCAGAAAGAGAGATGCAGAGATACGGAGAGAACAAACCCCTCTCTGCCCCCAACAAAAAGAATTGTTCTTCTAATTGTTCTGATCCTCTAAGCCTGTGGGTTTAAGATTTGAGCAACTCTCCTGTCAGTTCTTCTTTGGTCCAAATGAGCTCACCCATCCATATAGGCCACAGAACGTCTGCAGCTGAAGTCACTGGAGGATCACGGTTGTTGTAAATCAGGTCATTTATTTAAGTCCCTACCTGTGAATATAGGGTATATCTCAATGGGCCAAAATTTCACCCTTTAACCTGTTTAACTTTCATCTCGGAACTGTGGAAATTACAGATACTGGTCAGGCTGGAGAGAGTGCTATTCTCTTAGGGTGTTGAAAGTGTCTGAAGGAACCACCAAGTTTATGTGTCCTGCTGAGACCAGGTATGAAAGATATGGATTCCAATAGACATTGGCCCTGATTTTGCTTTCAGGGAGGCCAGTGTCAATTTGGAGTGACCCACTGAACACAGAATGTGCAAGCAGAATCTGACAAGGGTGTGACCAACTCTTGTGTTAACAGAGACACCCACTGCAGAGGCCTTGTCTGCACTTTCCAACAGGGTACTGTAGTTGCTGAATTGGAAAACTTGAGCAAATCAGAGAAAAAACTACAGCACCCTAAAAAAGAAAGCTACTCAAACAGATAGAAGGACACAGTAAGAGACGAGGAACTGATCTTAAAAAGAAATATTTGTCTAAACTATTTCCAATACAATTATACTTCCAATTTTACCTACTAAATCACTTGGTCTTTCTGATAATGCTAAATAATTTAAGTCACTGTACTGGTAAATTCCTGCCCAGATGCATTGTGACATGAATCTTGAACCCTTCCTGAGCCCTAACCACTAACTTTAATGCAGAAACAGGCAACTCACCCAAATCCTGCTCAGCAGAGAGAGGAAATAAACTTACAGTGACAGGGCGGCAGAGCCCTGAGAATCAGTGTATGAATCTCAAAAGCCTGACACTCAGAGTGCTGGGCAGTGACCTTTATCATTTCCCTGTACGACTCCCTGCAGACTCTTTGATTGGCCAGAACTCCCAAATAATTCCCTCAGCTCCATGAGCAGTGGGAAGAGTAAAAAAAATAAACCCCGGAGAACTTCAGCCTGAGAGCTTCCCCTGGGAGGGAAGAAAGAATTTACGGATAACAGGGGCTCAGATGGTCAGGGCAAACTGTGTCTCGCAGACATTTCAGCCTAGCAATGTCTAGGGCTTTTTAATGTCCTGCCACCTTCACTATGAGTGGGAATGCTGCCAAAAGATATAGGACCAAAGCCTGTTTTCAATTGATCATAGCAGCGTACCACTTTATATCGCCCAGGCAGTTTTAATATCCAGTCCATTAGCCTCTGACATTCATTGCCACCCTGTAGAGGCCAAATGACAGGATGTTGAACTGATGCAAGCCGAAGGGCATGGAAAAGGCTTCCTTCTCTCAGGATTCTGACATCATGGTGCTTCCGAGTATCCCTTTGTGCAGTCTAAAGAGGATATATATCTATCAGCTCTGAACTGTTCTAATCGATCTTCTAGTCTCTGGATTGATAAGCATGAAATTTCAATAGCGTGTTGATCTTTCCAAAATCAATGGGGTGGTTTTTTTAGGCAGGTATGCCCTGCTGGGGTGATAACACAGTAGAAAAGGAATCAAATAACTGCTTTATCTGGATCTTTTGTTCAGTCTACAGTCCCTCCCCCATGCCTGTGTAACAGGTCCCTGGGGGGCTAATTTGGGCTCCGAATGGTATGAGTTTGATGGGTTGTTACCCCAGGGATAAGTAGGAGCCATGGGGATTGTTGCACCCCTCTGATCACCCAGCAGGGCTGGCCCTTGTTCACACTGTTTTGCTGGTGATCCATGCTCTATCTCCCAAAAGGACAGCAGATATTCCCACACACCCAAACTGAGCTACCTGAGGGCTTACCTAAGCCACCCAAGTACAAACAGCAGACGTCCGGTGTCAGAGAGCTTTTCCTTCAGCCTCTCACCTGATTCTTGTCACACAGAGAGAGAGTAGAAGACCAGAAGTGCCAAGTGCAGGTAATGTGATGCTTATTCATTTTAGCGTCCGGCAAGCATGTGTTCCATAAATCGGACGCAACAAAACCTTGTTTCCCAGTGTCCCAACGGCATTAAACATAGTCCCAAAGTCGCCCAAAACATTTGTAATGAAAAACAATAGCATTATTATATTATTTATGTCTAATTGCATTCAGTGACGGTAGTCAGTGTCCACATTTTCTGTTGAATTAGTTTGCTACGGTTAGCCTTTATTTGGTTTATACTCCAGGTTTCCTGATGGATTGGAAGTAAAAAAAAATCAGGTAAATGTCATTCACTGGATCACTGTACAAATGATAAAGAAGTTCAGCATTGTAGTTTCTTACTTTTCTCTTCGCCTGTCTCAAATTGGAGTTTCTGTTCACCAAACTGATAAAGAACCTTTTTCACATGGGGAGTAAGCATCGCCACAGTGCATCAGAAAGCAGTAGTGTCTTCTGGTAGTCTAAGAGTTATGGAAAGGCCACATGATAGGGTGTGTGAGTTTGGGGGCTAAGAGGAGATGCTGAAAGAGGTGAGGTGATGGCAAAAGAGAGGGAACTCAGCAGTAGAGAGAGCTCTGTTGGGTGATGAGGTCATAAGACATTAGGTGTGAGGAACTTCTCAGACTGTGAACCTCTACAATGCTGAGCTCAGACAAACTGGGGCAGGGCACCCTTCATGCCCCAGGTGATCACATTCTGCAGGTGTATTTGCCCAATTTGTCACGAAGCTCTTTGGATTTCACCCCATAAATTACAGGGTTGAGCATGGGGGAGATGAGGAGATAGAGGTTGACCAGGATGATGTGAACGTGGGAAGCAATACTCTGACCAAAAAGGTGTGCTAGGATGACAAAGAGGCCTGGAGTATAATAAGTCAGCATCACACAGATGTGGACTGTGCAGGTATTGAGGGCTTTCTGGTGGGCTTTCTTGGAGGAGATTCTGAGGATGGCCCTGATGATCAGACCATAGGACAGGACAATGAGTGACAGGTCTAACACGCTGACTACAAACATTATCACCAAGCTATATGTCCTGTGAAGTGTGATGTCCCCACATGATAACTTCATCAAAGCTATAGGTTCACAGAACGTGTGGGGGATAACGCGGTTGGCGCAGAATGGCAGCCTGCTCAGGAGCAGGGTCATAGGCAGAATGAAGAGAACAGCTTTGATCAAACATAGAAGCCCTAGCTTAGCTATTTGTCCTTTCCTGAGGATGGTGGCATATCTCAGAGGGTTACATATGGCAACATAGCGATCAAAGGCCATTGTCACAAGGATGGCTGAGTGCATAACAGAAACCATGGAAAGGAAGAAAATCTGGGTGAGGCAGCCACCCACAGTAATGCCTTTGAAATTGAACCAAAATATGCACAGTGTCTTCGGCACGACGGTGGTAGATGTGGCGATGTCTGATAGCGCCAGCATGCAGAGCAGCAGGTACATCGGCTTTTGCAGGGTCTGCTCTTTGCTTACAACATACAGAAGCATAACATTTCCCCACAGGCCAAGAATGTAGAACATTGTGAAAGGGATGGAAATCCAGACATAGGCAGCTTCCAGGCCAGGGATGCCCATTAGGATGAATGTTGAAGTGTTAGAGGCGGTGAGGTTGAAAGATGCCATGAAGTTCTCAGTGTGTCAATCAGGCTCAGAAATGCTCCAGGTTCCTGTGAAGAGAGAGAAGCACAGAGAGGGGGGTTACACACTTTATAACAAAGAGTAGGGTAAATATTTTATTGTTATTAACAGTCTATAAAGGGGAGAGAGAAGTGAGGTGGTAACATTTACAGATGACACAAGATTATTTTGGTTGTAGTGAAGTCCAGAGAAGTCCTGAGATGGAGCTAACCAAGCCATGTGAAACCCCGCTTTCAGTGCAAGCACAGACAGAAACTCAGCAAAACTCTGGAATCCAGGAGGAGTGGGGTGGGAAATCATACAGAAAATAAAATGTCATCAGATCAATCATTCAGTGTTTCACCCTCCTCTGGACTCCCCTGTGTCTGATCGGGCACCTTTCTCACACCGGATATTGCAGAACTAGAGGGCATCAGGAAAGGGCAAAGAGAATAATTAAGGGCCCAGGGCAACTCTCATAAGGGGAGAGGTTGAAAATGTTGGCTTTGTTACTTTATGAAGAAGATGAATGAGAGTGGGCATAAAGTCTATAATATGCTGACTGGTACAGAGATTATCAAGAATGCGTTCTCCCTGTCTTATAAAACAAGATCAAGTGGACATTCAATTCTATGGAAATGTGGCAAAATGAAAATAGATAAATAAAGAATGCTTTCTACACTTAATGTCAAAATAGACTGAGGAACTCCTTACCTGAAGAGGTAGTTGAGGCCATGAGGTAAGCAAGAATCAGCAAGAGTTTGGACATTTACGTGGATAATGAGACTTTCCAGTGACAATAGTGAGAGCTAAATAAATATATTGGAAAGCCTATACATCCACATGTTTCAGGTCACAAGCCAATCTCTAGCTGTTAGGCATTAGGGTCACAGCCTCTTGATGGTTAAGTCACACCCCCTCTCCCCCCCATCCACCTACTGGTAAGTTTATTAAACCTTCTTCTGCAGTACCTGAGGCTGTCACTGTCAGAAGGAGGACACTGGATTAGATCGACCATAGGTTTATTTCACTATGCCATTCCTATGTTGGAAACAAGCCAAGTGTCCACCATGGAAACAGTCATTATCATGCTGGCCTATGACTTTGTGCTGAACAGAATGGGCCTAAAGGGTGCAAGGGTCTTTGTTATTTAGGCCAACAGGCCTGCATCTCTGTTACTTCCCCTGTTTCTTTTGGTGAGACGCACCCTTGCTGACAGACAGCTTTGTCTGAGTTATAAGTTGCAGGTGTTAACTGACAAGTGTAAGTCACCAACTCATATACGATCCATTCTCATGTCTGGATATTGATGAAGTTTGCAGATGATACAACAATTGGAGGATGGTAAATAATGAAGAGGTCAGGTCACTGATTCAGAGCTATCTGGATTGGTTGGTAAACTAGGTCAAAGCAAAAAATATACGTTCTAATATGGCCCTGTAGATATATACATCCAGGAACAAAGAATGTAGGTGAAGTTTACACGATGGGGACTCTTGTGGGATTGAACAATATTTGGGGCATGAAGGGATAATTGGCTAAACAGTATCAGAGAAGTAGCCGTGTTAGTCTGTATCCACAAAAACAATGAGGAGTCAGGTGGCACCTTAAAGACTAACAGATTTATTTGGGTATAAGCTTTCGTGGGCAAAAAGCCCCCTTCATCAGATGCACGGAGTGGAAATTATAGATACAGGCATAAATATCCTGACACATGAAAGGAAGGGAGTTACCTTACAAGTGGAGAACCAGTGTTGACAAGGCCAATAGAGTCAGGGTGGATGTGGCCCACTCCCAGTCCCAATTCAAGCCCAAATTAATGGTGTTATGTTTGCAAATGAATTGCAGATCTTCAGTTTCTCTTTGAAGTCTGTTTTTGAAGTTTTTTTTTTCTTGAAGGATGGCCACTTTTAAAGTTACCATTCCTGATGTCTCATTTCTGTCCATTTATCCTTTTATGTAGAGACTGTCCGGTTTGGCCAATGTACTTGGCAGAGGGGCATTGCTGGCATAGGATGGCATATATCACATTAGTATATGCGCAAGTGAATGAGCCCTTGAAGATGTGTCTTTTGTGCTTGGGTCCTATGATGATGTCCCTAGAGTAGACAGAGTTGGCAATGGGGTTTATTGCAGGGAATGGTTCCTGGGTTAGTGTTTCTGTGGTGTGGTGTGTGGTTGCTGGTGAGTATTTGCTTCAAGTTGGGGGGCTGTCTGTAAGTGATGACTGGCCTGCCTCCCAAGATCTGTGAGAGTGAGGGACCATTTTCCAGAATAGGTTGTAGATCGTTGATGATGCGCTGGAGAGGTTTTAGCTGGGGGCTGCAGATGATGGCCAGTGGTGTTCTGTTATTTTCCTTGTTGGGCCTGTCCTGTAGTAGGTGACTTCTGGGTACCTGGCTGGCTCTGTGAATCTGTTTCCTCACTTCCTCAGGTGGGTATTGTAGTTTTAAGAGTCCTTGATAAAGACTGTGTAGGTGTTTGTCTCTCTTGGATGGATTGGAGCAAATGCGGTTGTATCTAAGGGCTTGGCTGCAGACAATGGATCATGTGATGTGTCCTGGATGGAAGCTGGAGGCATGTAGGTAAGTATAGCCATCACTAGGTTTCTGGTATTAGGTGGTATTTATGTGGCCATCACTTATTTGCACTGTAATGTCCAGGAAGTGGATCTCTTATGTGGACTGGTCCAGGCTGATGTTGATGGTTGGGTGGAAATTGTTGACATCCTGGTGGAATTCTTCAAGGGCCTCCTTGCTGTGAGTCCATATGATGAAGATGTCATCAATGTACCACAAGTAGAGGAGAGGTGCTAGGGTACGAGAGCTGAGGAAGATTTGATCTGGGTCAGCCATAAAAATGTTGCCATCCTGTGGGGCCATGCGGGTACCCACAGCAGTGCCACTGACTTGAAGGTATCAATTGTCCCTAAATCTGAAATGGTTGTAGGTGAGGACAAAGTCACAAAGCTCAGCCACCAGGTGTGACATGGCCTCTTCAGGGATACTGTTCCTGACGGCTTGTAGTCCATCCTTGTGTGGAATATCGGTGTAGAGGGCTTCCACATCCATGGTGAGCAGGATGGTGTTTTCAGGAAGATCACTGATGGATTGTAGTTTCCTCAGGACGGCGGTGGTGTCTCAAAGGTAGCTAGGAGTGCTGGGAGCGTAGAGTCTGAGGAGAGAGTCCACATAGCCAGATAATCCATAGTCCGGCCTGTTCATGATGCTCTCCCAGGGTGACCCTGTGGCCGATGCGGTCCTGGGATGGTAGCGAGAGGAATCTCAATGAGGGGTAAAAACGTTATTTTGCCTCAGTGTGTGGCACTGGCACCACTCCTGCTGTGAAATGGTGCCCAGTTCTGGCGTCCACGATTCAAGATGGACGTTGACGCACTGAAGAAGTTTCCGAGAAGAGTCACAGGAATTACTGAAAATTAGAAAAAACTTCCTTCTAGTCATAGACTCAAAGAGCTCAATTTATTTAGTGTAACAAAGATGGTTAAGGGGTGACTTGATAACAGTCTTTACATACCGGCACAGGGAAGCAATATTTAATAATAGGCTTTTCCACTTTGCATACACAGGTGGAACAAGATTGGCTGGAAGTTGAAGTTAAAGAAATTTGGACTGGAAATAAGGTGTACCTTTTTTATGAGTGAGAGTAAATAACCATTGGAACAATTTACCAAGGGTCTCGGTGGATTCTCCATCACTGAGCATTTTTAAATCAAGGTTGGATCTTTCTCTAAAAATCTGCTCTAGCAACAATTTCAGGGAAATTCTCAGGGCTGTGTTTTACAGGCCTATTCTGTACAGTTGAGATGGTCAAGATGGTGCCTGCAGGCTCACGCCTGAGCTTACTGAAGGCATTTTGTCTTTTCGTGACTGTTACATTTTTCCCGATGAGGAGTAATTCTCATGTGCCTTGGAAATGTCACACCAGGTGTGTCTTTCATGAGCCTTAAGTGTCCTGTGAAGCACTGCATGGATGAACATTTAGGTGAGAAAAATAATGATTTGACCACATAATATCTCTGCACAGCAGAATGTACATATAACCCTCCCGACGAATGACTAACAGAACTGGCTAGTAAGTGCCTGCAGACCATCCTGGGTTTAACATCTGTGCCGCAGTGACCTACTCTTTCAGGCAGCTACCAGTGGTTCCTGCACATGGCACCTGTATTTATCTAGGCCCTGACATGTCCCAGAGTTACCTGCAGGAGGGAGGGATAGAGGATGTGCAGATTAAATGGAACCAGTGTGAGTAACTCTTCCTCAAACCAACACAAAGTTTTAATGTATTGCAGCTTGTTAGAAACCCAGAAATACCTTCCAGAGACTGCTTTTCATGCTGACAAATGCTGATGTTTCCACAAGATTGTAATGGGACTGCTCACGGAGGAGGGACGGGAAAGGTGTCAGAATCAATCTGCAAGTATGTGGTCCATGTTATGTTACAATCTGAGATACACACATACCCCCTGCCCCAAGAGGCCTCGTTACGCCTCTTCCGTCTCTGCATTAGGCAAGATATCCATTCCCTATTTCACAAAGTTTCAGAACTCCGTGCATTGAGAGCAGGATGCTGCGTGTCACTCTCCCATCCCTCTCCCCCCTCATGCGTGCATCTGCACGCATGCACACACAAACACACACACTGTGCATTCCTTGAGCTATCCCAACGATATTTCCAACACTGCCTCTAAGACAGAAACATGCTTTAATTTTCACCGCTTTTTCGGTGCTTCTCATCCTCTCCAGAACCAGAGATGTAGGCGCACAGAGAGATCAGACCCCTCTTCCCCCTGACCAAAATATTATAATTCTAATTGTTTTCAACCTTTAACCTGTGACTCTGAGATTTCAGCAACTCTCCTGTCAGTTCTTCTTTGGTCCAAAAGAGCTCACCCGTCCTTAGAGGCGACAGGATGACTCCAGTTGAAATCACTGGACTCGCATGGCTGGTGTAAATCAGGTCCTTTATTTAAGTCCCTACATGTGGATTTAAGGTGAAATCCTGACCGTGTTAGGAGTTTTTTCCCTTGAACTCAATGGGAAGAGTTTAAAATTCAGCTTCGAGCTGTGAAAATCAGAGCGTCGGGTCCTGCTACAGAAACCACTATTCTATTAAGGTGCTGTACAAGTCTGAAGGAACCCCCAGTTCATGTGACGCTCTGAGACCAGACGTGAAAGATGGGGCTTGCAAAATACATGGGCTCTTACTTAGCTCTCAGGGAGGCCAGCGTCAGTCTGGAGTGAGCTACTGAAGGCAGAATGTAAGAGGAGAATCTGGCCAGTGTGTCACCCATTCTTGTTGTAAATCTTCTGGTAACACAGATACCCACTGCAGAGGTTTGGCTGCACTTCCTAATAGTGCAGTCAAGTTTCTGAATTGAAAGAGTTGAATGAATGACAGGAAAAACCACACAACCCCCAAAAAAGGAAACTTCTAAGACAGACAGAAGGAGACAGAACGAGACAAAGAACTGCTCTTAAAAACAAATGTTTACCTAAACTATTTCCAAAACATTTGTAGTTCCAAGTTTACTAGGAAAATCCTTGGTGTTTCTGACAATATAAACACTTTAAGTTCCTTGAGCTGGTGAATTCCTACCCAGATGGTTCTTGACTTCAACCCTGAAGTCCTTCCTGTGCCCTTAACTATATCTTTAATTCAGAAACAAGCAACTCATCAAAATACTGCTCAGCAGAGACTGGAAATCTCTTTACCGTGACAGGAACGCAGAGCCCTGAGAATCAGCCTATGAATCCAACATTTCTGGAACTGTCTATTCTGGACAGTGCCCTTTATGGTTCCCCTGTAGAGTCCCTGCGGACTCTCTGGTTGGCCAGGACTTCCAGTCAATTCCCTTCACTCCATGAGCAGTGGGAGGAGCAGAAACTAGACTCTGGAGAACTACAGCTTGAGAGCTTCCCTTGGGGGTGAAGAAATAATTCGCTGATACCAAGGGCTCAGATTAACAGGGCAAACAGAGTCATGCAGACTGTTCAGCCTAGCAATTGATGGTGGCTTTTTTTTCTGGCATGTAATATACTGCCATCCGCACTATGGGGGGGAATGCTGCCACAAGAAGTATGGTACCAAATATAATTTTCAATTAATTAGAGAGATGTTCCACTGCATATCCCCCATGAAGTTGGACTATCCAGTCCATCAGCTTCTGAAATTCATTGCCACATTGTGGAGGCCAAATGCCTTAATCATGAACCGATGCAAGTCCACCGGGTGGAAAAGGCGTTCTTCACCGAGGAATCTGTCATAAAAGATACTTGCCAATAGCCCTTTGTGAGATCTAAAATGGATATATATATATATATATATATATTTGGCAGGTCCCAACTCTTCAAATAGCTCTACTCTCTGCATCGGATAAGCATCAAATTTCAATACTGTGTTGATCATTCAGAAATCAATGCAGAAACAGGTTATGCTATCCTGGGTTAGAACTAACACAAAGGGACTTCTCCACTCACTGTGTGATTCCTTCACCAGTCCCCCGGCCAACATGACCTGGAGTTCATCGCACATGGTATCCCACATTTTATGAGGGAACAGCTACGGAGTTTCCCTGATCTGATGCCCAGCAGCCATTTCAGAATGGTGGTATTTTAGGTGGGTGTGCCCTGCTGGGGTGAGGACATTGTGGTAAAGGAATCAAATAACTGCAACATGTGGATTTTTTGTTTAGGCTGCAGTCCCTCCAACATGCTTGAGTCACAGGTGCCAGGAGAACTAATTTGGGCTCTGGAGGGTATGAGTGTGACTAGTTGTCACCCTGGGGTTCAGTGTGGCAGCCGTGGGAACTGATGCACCCCTCTAACCACCCAGCTGGGCTGGCCCTTTTGCTCACTGCTTTGCTGGTGATCATGTCTCTCCAGGTCTTGTTATCACCCAACACAGAAGTAGATGGCGATACACACCCAAATGGAGCTACCGGAGAGCTAACCTAAGGAACCCAAGTACAAATGGAGGACATCAGCGAATTTCCTTGCTCCCCAAGTTCTACTACGGAGTATGAACCCATAATACTATGCACTCTGGAGGGGTCTACACTGTCGGCTCATTGGTAGATTTCTCCCTCCCCTTGATGTGGAAAGGCTATTCTACAGCCTGTGTTAAAAAAGCTGAGATTTTCCCCAGAAACTTTGCTCATAGGCAGAGTGGTTTAGATAAATCACAAAAGAAATTGAACTACAGAAATATATATTTGAAATGTTTATAAGTGATAGCAAAGAGATCAAAGCAGGTTACATAGCAAATAAAGAAAACTGAAACTAAGCCTGAGGTATTAGATAGATTGACTATGAATCAACAATTTCTCACCCTGGCTGGGAATACAAGAAACGCTCCAGGAGGTTCCCATTCACAGGTCAGAAATCCCTTTTGGCCTGGGACCAGCACTTCCCCCAGGTCTGTCTTTGTTCCTCAGATGTTTCCAGTTCTCTTGTGTGAGGAGTGAGACCACTAGATGCAGCCACACCCCACCTTATATAGATTAAACATAGGGCAGGAATCCTTCCTTCCAAAAAGAGTTCCCTGCTCACTTTGTGGATAAATACAGGTACCCAAAATGTCAGTGTCAGTGTCCTGTGGTTCGGTCACATGCCCTTGCATGCACTCCTTGGTCCAAAGACTGTTTGGAGTATTCTCAGGAAGACTCACCAGGTGAGAGATAAGTTGTCCGATGTCTAATTGTTTCCCCTAATGGTGAATTACCCTGAATAGGTTTTCACCATCAGCTTTCTAGACTGGAACCATTTTGCTTAATGGGTGTCACTGAGAAGTAACTACATTTGAAATACAGGCACATAGTGAATATTCATCACGTCATATACAAAAATGACACATTCACTCAAACAGGATAATCATTTTCAGCAAATCCTAACTTTTCAGATGACACCTGACAAGTCCTAACTTCTAAAATAGAAGAGAGATTAATAAGACTAGGGCTCTTCCGCTTGGAAAAGAGATGGCTAAGGGGAGATATGATTGAGGTCTATAAAATCATGATTGGTGTAGAGAAAGTAGATAAGGAAGTGTTGTTTACTACTTCCCATAACACAAGAACTAGGGATCACCCAATGAAATGAATAGGCAGCAGGTTTAAAAGAAATAAAAGGAAGTATTTCCCCACCAAGTGCCCTGTCAACCTGTGGAACTCCTTGCCAGAGAATGTTGTGAAGGCCAAGACCGTAACAGGGTTCAAAAAAGAACCAGATAAATTCATGGAGGAATTCAAAAATTCTGTTTGCCAGAAGCTGGCAATGAGTGACAGGGAATGGGTCACTTGCTGATTACCTGTTCTGTTCATTCCCTCTGGAGAACCTGGCACTGGCTACTGACAGAAGACAGGATACAGGGCTATATGGATCTTCGGTATGACCCAGGATGGCCATTCTTATGTTCTTAGGTTCATAATCATACAACTATTAATAATATGATGTTCAGGGTCACATTGAGGGTCTGAGGAGGATCCCTTTCTAAGTTTTTAAAAGATTCAAATGATAGCAGTAAACCACAGTAGAAAACATGAGTCCAAATATACATACCAAATGATGGGGTCTAAATCAGGTCTTAACACTCAAGAAGGAGATCTGGGGGTCATCGCAGATTGGTCTCTGGAAACATCTGCTCCATATACCGCAGCAATCAGAAAAGCTAATAGAATGCTGGAAACCACGAGGAAAGTGAGAGATAAGAAGACAGAACATACGATAATGCCACTATGTAAATCCCACATGGTGAATACTGAATGCAGTTCTGGTCTCCTCATCTCAAAAAAGGTATATTTGAAATGGAAAAGGTACAGAGAAGGAAATAATTAGGGGTATGGAACAGTTTCCATCTGAGGAGAGATTTAAAAGACTGTGACTTTTCAGCTTGGAAACAGACAGGATGTGATAGAGATCTTATGTATTGTGAATGGTATGGAGAAAGTGTATTCAGAAGTCTTCTTTACTCCTTCACTTAATGCAAGAACCAGGGGTCACCCAAGGAAATTAATAAACAGCTGCTTTTAGCCAAAAGGTTCAGGGACTCTGTCAGGGTCCCCCCCCCCACACACACATTCTAAACTCTGGGGTACATGAAAGGCCCTCTAAGCTTATATTCTACCAGCTTTGGTTAAAACTTCCCCAAGGCACAAATTCCTTTCCTCATCCTTGGATGGTATTTCTCCCACCACCAAGTGATTTAAGCAAAAATTCAGGGACGGGTCACTTGGAATCCCCCTTCCCCCAAAATATCCCTCAAGGCCCTTCACCCCCTTGCCTGGGGAGGCTTGAGAATAATATACCAATGAATTGCCTTAGCAATGTGAGTACAAAGCAGACCCTTTGTCTTCAGGACACTAAAATCAATCAGGTTCTTAAAAGAAGAACTTTATTATAAAGGAAAGAGTAAAAGAATCACAATTCCAAAATCAGGATGGAAGGTAACTTTACAGGCTAATAATAAAAGATACAAGAAAAGATAACCTAAAGCATTTCCTTGCCTACTTACAATTCCTGTGGTTTAGATGGATTATTCCAGGTATATTTACAGGAGATGTTGTAGCTGCTTGGTTTCTCTATCCACCCAGAGACCTGGGTCTCCCCCGGTGAGATTTTCAACCCCACCAGGTTTCCTCTGAGCCAGAAACATGCTTTTCTCTTTACTGCCTTTTAGTTCTTCTCATCTTCTCCAGAACCAGAGATGCAGGGGTACAGAGAAAGCAGACCCCTCTCCCCCGCACAAAAAGAATTGTTCTTCTAGTTGTTCTGAACCTCTAACCCTGTGGGTTTGAGATTTGAGCAACTCTCCTGTCAGTTCTTCTTTGGTCCAAACGAGCAAACCCATTCATAGAGGCCACAGGACGCCTCCAGTTGAAGTCATTGGAGGATCACAGTTGTTGTAAATCAGACCATTTATTTAAGTCCCTACATGTGAATGTAGTGTCATGTCAATGGGCCAAAATTTCACCCTTTCCCCTGTTTATCTTTCAGCTCTGAGCTGAGGAAATTAAAGACACTGGTCCTGCTACAGAGAGCGCTATTCTGTTAGGGTGCTGACAGAGTCTGAAGGACGCCCCCCAACCCCAGTTTATGTAGCATTCTGAGACCCGATATGAGAGATGGGGATTCCAAAACATGTGGGCCCTGATTTTGCTTTTAGGGAGGCCAGTGTCAATTTGGAGTGACGCACTGAAGGCAGAACGTGAGAGCAGAATCTGGCCAGTGTCTGACCAATTCCTGTGATTAACCCTCTGGTAACAGAGATAATCACTGCAAAGGCTTTGGATGCACTTCCTAATAGGGTAATAAAGTTACTGAATTGGAAAACTTGAGCAAATCAGAGAAAAAAACTACAGCACCCCAAAAAAGAAAGGTTCCTCAAACAGATATAAAGACACAGTAACAAGGAACTGATCTTAAAAACAAATATTTTTCTAAACTATTTCCAAAACATTTGTAGTTCCAATTTTCCCATGTAAATCCCTTGGTGTTACTGACAATACTAAAGAGTTCAAGTCTCTGTCCTGCTGAATTGCTGACCAGATGGTTCTTGACTTGAACCCTGAAACGCTTCCTGAGCCCTTACCGCTAACTCTAATGCAGAAAGAGGCAACTCACCAAAATCCTGCTCAGCAGAGAGAGGAAATAAACTGACAGCGATAGGAAGGCAGAGCCCTGAGAATCAGTGTATGAATCTCACATCTCTGACATTCAGGGTGCTGGGTAGCAATCTTTATCATTTCCCTGTACGGTCCCTGCAGACGCCTTGCTTGGCCAGGACTCCCAAATAATCATTTATCATTTCCCTGAACCGTCCCTGCAGATGCTCAGATTGGCTAGGACTCCCAAACAATTCCCTCAGCTCCATGAGCAGTGGGAAGGCTAAAAAAATAGACCCCGGAGAACTTCAGCCTGAGAGCTTCCTCTGGGAGTGAAGAAAGAATTTGTGGATAACAGGGGCTCAGATGGTCAGGGCAAACTGAGTCTTGCAGAAATTTCAGCCTAGCAATGTCTGTGGCTCTTTAATGTCCTGCCACCTTCACTATGTGTAGGAATGCTGTCACAAGATACGGGAGCAAAGCCTGTTTTCAATTCATCATAGCAGCGTACCACTTTATATCGCCCAGGCCGTTGTAATATCTAGTCCATTAGCCCCTGAAATTCTGTGCCACCCTGTAGAGGCCAAATGACAGGATCTGGAATTGAAGCAATCCAAAGGGCATGGGAAAGGCTTTCTTCTCTCAGGATTCTGAGATCAAAGGTGCTTCCCAGTATCCCTTTGTGCAGTCTAAAGAGGATATCTATCTATAGTCTCTGAACTGTTCTAATCGATCTTCTAGTCTCTGGATCGATAAGCATGAAAGTTCAATACTGTGTTGATGTTTCCAAAATCCATGTAGAAATTTTTTTTTTTTCCTATCCAGTAGCAAAATTGGTACCATGGGATTTCTCCATTCACTCTAGAGACTAACAAATTTATTTGAGCATAAGCTTTCGGATGCGTCCGATGAAGTGAGCTGTACCTCACAGAAGCTTATGCTCAGATAAATTTGTTAGTCTCTAAGGTGCCGCAAGTCCTCCTTTTCTTTTTGCGGATACAGACTAACATGGCTGCTACTCTGAATCCACTCACTCTGTGATTCCTTCACCACTCCCAGGGACAAAATGACCTGGAGTTCATCTCAGAAGGTATCCCACATTTTCTGGGAGATACAGCCACAGCGTTTGCCTGATGATTTGCCCTGGGGCCATTTGAGCGTGGTAGTATTTTAATTAGGTCTGCCCTGTTGGGGCGAGAACACAGTGGTCAAGGAATCAAATTACTGCTATATCTGGATCTTTTTTTTGGTCTGCAGTACCTCCCCCATGCTCCTGTCACAGGTGCCTGGGGGCCTAATTTGGCTCCGAACGGTATGAGTTTGACGAGTTGTCACCCCCGGGGTGCAGTGGGAGCCATGGGAATTGCTGCACCCCTCTAATAACCCAGCAGGGCTGGCCCTTGTTCACACTGTTTTGCTGGTGATTCATGCTCTATCTCTCAAAACGACAGCAGATGGTGCCACACACCCAAACTGAGCTACCTGGGGGCTTACCTAAGCCACCCAAGTACAGACAGCAGATGTCCAGTGTCAGAGAGCTTTTCCTTCACCCTCTCACCTGATTCTTGTCACACAGAGAGAGAGAGCAGAAGACCAGAAGTCCCAAGTGCAGGCAATGTGATGCTTATTTATGTTACAAGCATGTGTACCATAAATCTGACACCACAAAGCCTTGTTTCCCAGTGTCCCTTCCCAGCTCTGATACCACAGAGCCTAGTTTCCCTCTGTCCCGACCACCCACCTCCTTGGAGGCATAATTATCTTATCTGTTCCATTATATGAACTAATCCATCTGGCTAGGCAGAAACAACACACACAGTGTCTTTGGCCTGTTGTCACACGCATTGGCATCAGATATAAGGATATACAGATATAAGTGTATCAAAAATCAAACGGTCAAACAAGCCCCAGAATTCTATCTCAGGCAATGATACAGGCCTGAGTCTTACATTGTCACGAGCACTTCTAACACTCCACCTGATTTTTGTTTCTCTTTTCTTCTGGGACCCTCCTGCCCAGGTGTCCCAGGAAAGGCACAGGCCACACGGCGGCACATTTCCTGCTCGAGGTGGAATGTGTCCATGCTCCATTTGCCCCACTACCCCCTGTGCAGTATGCGGTTCTGCACCGTCCCCCCTACTGGCATACTGCAAGGATTCCAATTCGAGTCCCAGACTTCCCGTAGCAATGGGCCTGAGAAGGTTGGGTCCCGGGAATCTGCTAGACTGTGGTGGAGGGCCTACATTGCTCTATGGGTTACAATTAGCAGTTGTGCTTTATGGATCTGTGCCCTCCTTAACCACCGCAATACACATTGCAGAATTAGTATATGTAATAATAGGCCAATAGCCACAATAATCCACAGTTACACTTTGAGCCCTGGCCATTGTAATGTTGTCCATCATCTGGGCCACCACCCGAAGCACTGCTTCTCGTCTTTGGGCAGGGTTAAGATTCTTTTAACACCATTCTGGGGAATATATTGTAAATGTGTCCAATTGTTGGCTGCTCCATCAAGCTGCTCCTACAAGTTTTGCAGGTTTTTGTTAATATCATGAGTCCATTGAATATCCAAATTGGAATGGGGTATTGTCCTAAACCAGCGTAATGACTTGGTATGGAATCAGGTCGTAAGCACTGCTTCAAGTGTTCACAGCAATGAGTTCCACAGATCCATTCATGCACCAATGCAGTGTGTAGATGTGTGTAATTTGGCCAGATAATGAAATGAAATATCTCTGATGCTACATATGTCATGTAACATATCTCTGCAAAGGTTATGGTCTACTGAATCTATTCATCCTATTTGTATGCATATATCATTTTTGTATTTGAAGTTTTGAATATTGGCTGTGTACTTGTTTGATTTTAAGTAGCCTTAGTAAGGTATTTGGGCAGCTTCTTTAGAAAGGAATTTTCAAGTTAAGTGCCCTATGAAGAAACACTTAATGGACAATAGATCCTGGAAGGCTCCAATCCACATAAAGAAGTCTACCTAAGGACATTCAAGGTAGCATGTGAACCAGGGCTGGTACCTATAAGTTCTGAGTCATGCATGGATGCGTGACTTGCACATGTGACTCCAAAACTCCATCTTGGAGCTGGGATTCTACACAGGAGGAGGGAGATGTGTCCACCCACAAGAGAAAATCTATTTATACCCCTGGGAGATCCGTCCACTTTGTCTTCAGCTGGCTCAAGAAATAGCCTCTCCACCCCCAAAGGATACCTGAAAGAAACTGGAACAAAGAACATTAACCACGGGGGTGTGAGTGATTGCTGGACCAGACTACAAGGAGCACAGTCTGTAAAGCAAGCCTACTGGAACATCTCTGAGGGTGAGGTTTCATCTCTAATCACTTTCTTACTGTATCAGGCATAGACTCGTCTTTTATTTTATTTTGTTTGGTAATTTACTATATTCTGTCTGTTACTACTTGGAATCACTCAAATCCTACTTTTTGTCTTTAATAAAAATCACTTTTTTATTTGTTAATTAACCCAGAGTGTGTATTAATACTGGGGTGTGGGGGGAAGGGGGAGGAAATAGCCATGCATATCTCTCTATCAATGTTATAAAGGGCGAACAATTTATGATTTTACCCTGTATAAGCTTTATACTGGGTAAAAAAGGTTTATTTAGGGTTTGGACCCCATTGGGAGCATCTGAGTGTTGGAGACAGGAGCTCTTCTTAAGCTGTTTTCAGTTAAGTCTGCAGCTTTTGGGGGACGTTGTTCAGACCTTGGTCTGTGTTTGCAATAGGCCAGCATGTCTGGCTCAAATAAGGCAAGGTACTGGAGTCCCAAGCTGCCGGGGAAAACGGGCTCAGGGGTAGTCTCAACACATCAGGTGGCAATTTCCAAAGGGGTTTCTGTGATCTAACCCCTCACAACCTGATAGTGTCAGAGCCATGGAAAGGCTAAGTGAGAGAGTGTGTGAGGGTTTGGGGATGATGGGTGACAATGAAAGAGTGCAGGTGATGGTCAGAGAGAGGGAACTCAAAATGGAGAGAGCTGTGCTTGGTGATGGAGTGATAAGACATTAGATGTGAGGAACTTCTCAGACTGAACTTCCACAATGCTGAGCTCAGCCAAACTGGGACAGAGCACCCTTGATTAATGAGGAGATAGACTTTCCCTTCTTGTCACAAGGCTTAACATCAGTGTCTCAGGTGATCACCATCTGCAGGTGTATTTGCACAATTTGTCACGAAGCTCTTTGGTTTTGATCCCATAAATGATAGGGTTGAGCATGGGAGGGATGAGGAGATAGAGGTCACCCAAGATGATGTGAACGTGGGGAGCAATGCCCTGACCAAAATGGTGTGCCAGACTGGAGAAGAAGCCAGGAGTATAGTATATCAGTATCACACAGATGTGGGCTGTGCAGGTGTTGAGTGCTTTTTGGTGGACTTCATTGGAGGAGATTCTGAGGACGGCCCTGATGATCAGACCATAGGACAGGGCAATGAGCATCGGGTCTAACCCGATGATTAGAAAGAGTATCACCAAGCCATACATGCTGTTCACTCTGATGTCCCCACATGATATCTTTGCCACAGCTATAGGTTCACAGTGTGTGTGGGGAATAATGTGGTTTGCACAGAATGGCAGCCTGGTCAGGAGCAAGGGCAGAGGCAGGACGAAGAGAACAGATTTGATCAAACCTAGAAGCCCTAGCATAGCTACTCGTCCTTTGGTGAGGATGATGGTATATCTCAGAGGGTTACATATGGCAACATAGCGATCGAAGGCCATTGTCACGAGTATGTTTGAGTGCATAACAGCAACCAAGGGAAGGAAGAATGACTGGGTGAGGCAGCCACGCACAGTAATGGTTTTCAAATCGAACCAAAATATGCACAGTGCTTTTGGCACAACAGAGGTAGACGTGGTGATATCTGTGAGTGCCAGCATGCATAGCAGCAGGTACATTGGCTTGTGTAGGGTCTGCTCTTTGCTTACAACAAATAGAAGCATGAAATTTTCCAAAAGGCCGGTAATGTAGATCATTGCGAAAGGGATGGAAATCCACATATGAGCATCTTCCAGGCCAGGGATGCCCATTAAGATGAATGTTGAAGGGTCAGAGGGGGTGAGGTTGAAAGCTGTCATGAAGTTCTCAATTTTTCAGTCGGGCTCAGAAATGTTCAAGGTGCCTGTGAAGACAGAGGAAAAGAGTGAGTGGGGTTACACACTTTATAACAAATAGTTGGGTAAATATTTGATAGTTATTAATAATCAAGAAAAGGGGTTGAGAAGTGAGGTGAGAACATTTATAGTTGATACATGATTATTTTGATTATAGTCAAGTGTAGAGAAGTCCTCAAATGGAGGAAACAAAACCATGTGAAACCCTGCTCTCAGTGCAAGCATGGAGAGAAACTCAGCAAAACACTGAAATCCAGGAGGAGTGGGATGGGAAATCGTACAGAAAATATAATGCAATGAGATCAGTCAGTCAATGTTTTACCCTCCTCTGGACTCCTACTGTTCACCCTTCTCACACAGTATATTGCAGGAATAGTGGGGGTTCTGGGAAGGGCAACGAGAATGCCCAAGGGACAGGGGAAAATGTCATATGGAGAGAGGTGGTAAAGACTCGGATTCTTGACTTACAAATGACATGAATAAGAGGGGAGTCTATAAAATATTGACTGGTAGAGAGCTGATCGAGAATGTGTCTCCCTGTCTCATAAAACAAGATCAAGTGGACATTCAGTTAAACTGAAATGTGGAAAAACCACAATAGATGAATAAAGAATGCTTTCTTCACTCAGTGCCTGTCAAGGTTCCTTCCCCACTCTGAACTCTAGGGTACAGATGTGGGGAATTGCATGAAAACTTCCTAAGCTTACTTTTACCAGCTTAGGTTAAAACTTCCCCAAGGTACAAAATTATTTTACCCTTGGATTTCCACTGCCACCACCAAACTTTATCTGGGTTTACTGGGAAACGTAGTTTGGACTCGTCTTTCCCCCCAAAATCCTCCCAACCCTTGCACCCCACTTCCTGGGGAAGGTTTGGTAAAAACCCTCACCAATTTGCATAGGTGACCACAGACCCAAACCCTTGGATCTTAGAACAATGAGAAAGCATTCAGTTTTCTTACAAGAAGACTTTTAATAGAAGTAAAAAGCAATCACCTCTGTAAAATCAGGATGGTAGATACCTTACAGGGTAATTAGATTCAAAACATAGAGAATCCCTCTAGGCAAAACCTTAAGTTACACAAAAGACACACAGACAGGAATAGTCATTCTATTCAGCACAGCTATTTTCTCAGCCATTTCAAGAAATCATAATCTAACACATACCTAGCTAGATTACTTATTAAAAGTTCTAAGACTCCATTCCTATTCTGTCTCCGGCAAAAGCATCATACAGACAGACACAGACCCTTTGTTTTTCTCCCTCCTCCCAGCTTTTGAAAGTATCTTGTCTCCTCATTGGTCCTTATGGTCAGGTGCCAGCGAGGTTACCTTTAGCTTCTTAACCCTTTACATGTGAGAGGATTTTTCCTTTGGCCAGGAGGGATTTTGAAGGGGTTTACCCTTCCCTTTATATTTATGACAGTGCCTAAATAGACTGAGGAACGCCTACCGGAAGAAGTAGTTGAGGCCATGAGATAAGGAAGAATCAGGAAGAGTTTGGACATTTCCATGGATAGTGAGACTTTCCAGTGGCAATAGTGAGAGCTAAATAAGTATTTTCTAAAGCCTATCCGAAAAAGAGCACACGCAAAACTTTAGTTGTCAGGCAGTAGGGTCACAGACTCTTGATGGTCAAGTCATTCCACCCCATCCACCTACTACTGAAGCATGTGGGGCTGTCACTTTTGGAGAGAAGAAATTCAACTTGATTGACCATAGGTCTGATTCACAAGGCCATGTCTATGTTGGAGAGGAGCCAAGTCTCCACCATGGAAAGACATTATTTTATCATGCTGGGCTATGACCTTGTGCTTAACAGAATGGGCATGAAGGGCACAAAGGTCTTGGTATTTAGGGCTAAAGGCTGCACCTCTGTTACTTTCCTTGTTTCTTTTGGTGAGAGACTTTCTTGCAGGCATCCAGCTTTGCCTGAGACATAAGTTGCAGGTGTTAACTGACAAGTGTAAGCAGAGACTTTCATCTGCTTATCCTTCTCATGCCTGAATATTGATGAGATTTGACAATGAAAGAGAAATTGGGGGATGGTAAATAATGAAGCGGACAGTTCAGTGTTTCAGAGCAATCTGGATTGTTATGTGAACTGGGTCAAAGCAAACAATGCATGTTCTAATATAGCTATATCGACATATAGGAATGTAGGCAATGCTAACGCGACGGAGGACTATCGTGGGAAACAAAATGATTTTGAAGAAGATTTTGGGGTGAAAAGGGATAAATAGATAAACATGAGCTCCTAGTGTGACCCTTTTCAGAGTAACAGCCGTGTTAGTCTGTATTCGCAAAAAGAAAAGGAGTACTTGTGGCACCTTAGAGACTAACCAATTTATTTGAGCATAAGCTTTCGTGAGCTACAGCTCACTTCATTGGATGCATACTGTGGAAAGTATAGAAGAACTTTTTATACACACAAAGCATGAAAAAATGGGTGTTTACCACTACAAAAGGTTTTCTCTCCCCCCACCCCACTCTCCTGCTGGTAATAGCTTATCTAAAGTGATCACTCTCCTTACAATGTGTATGATAATCAAGCTGGGCCATTTGCAGCACAAATCCAGGTGTTCTTCCCCCCCAGCCCCTTCACACACAAACCCACTCTCCTGTTGGTAATAGCTTATCTAAAGTGATCGCTCTCCTTACAATGTGTATGATAATCAAGGTGGGCCATTTCCAGAACAAATCCAGGGTTTAACAAGAACGTCTGAGGACGGGGGGAGGCGGGATAGGAAAAAAACTAGGGGAAATAGGTTACCTTGCATAATGACTTAGCCACTCCCAGTCTCTATTCAAGCCTAAGTTAATTGTATCCAATTTGCAAATGAATTCCAATTCAACGGTCTCTCGTTGGAGTCTGGTTTTGAAGTCTTTTTGTTGTAATATCGCAACTTTCATGTCTGTAATCGCGTGACCAGAGAGATTGAAGTGTTCTCCGACTGGTTTATGAATGTTATAATTCTTGACATCTGATTTGTGCCCATTTATTCTTTTACGTAGAGACTGTCCAGTTTGACCCATGTACATGGCAGAAGGGCATTGCTGGCACATGATGGCATATATCACATTGGTGGATGTGCAGGTGAACGAGCCTCTGATAGTGTGGCTGATGTGATTAGTCTTTCTGATGGTGTCCCCTGAATAGATATGTGGGCACAATTGGCAACAGGCTTTGTTGCAAGGATAGGTTCCTGGGTTAGTGGTTCTGTTGTGTGGTATGTGGTTGCTGGTGAGTATTTGCTTCAGGTTGGGGGGCTGTCTGTAGGCAAGGACTGGCCTGTTTCCCAAGATTTGTGAGAGTGATGGGTCATCCTTCAGGATAGGTTGTAGATCCTTAATAATGCGTTGGAGGGGTTTTAGTTGGGGGCTGAAGGTGACAGCTAGTGGCGTTCTGTTATTTTCTTTGTTAGGCCTGTCCTGTAGTAGGTGACTTCTGGGAACTCTTCTCTTCTGGGAAATTTTCAGGCCTGTGTTATACAGGCAAGAAGAGCGCAATATTCCCATCTCACCTTGGAATCTATGAGCATGTCCCATGAGTCAGCTGGAGGTATTTTGCCTGAAAGTTAGTGCCTGAAATTACTGAAGGCATTTTTTTCTATTTGTGACCATGCTGAATTTAGCCCCATGCAGACAAATGGTCATTAGACTGCAACGCCTTGGAAGTGTTACACTGGTTGAATATTTGATGAGGCTGTGGGATCCCATGAGGCACTGCATGGATGAATGTTTTAGGTGAGAATAATTATGACTTGAGCCATGAAATCTCTGCACTGAGGAATAAATGTACAACCCTTGCTATTAATGACTAAGAGGGGTGGCTGGCAAATGGTCCCAGAGAATCCTTTCTTTACTGTCTCTGTCCAAGTGGCGCACTTTTTCAGTCAGCCTTCAGGGGCTCCTGCACATGACAGCTGCATTGATCTAGGCCCTCACATTTCCCATAGTTACCGCTCTCATTATGTAACGTGGATACTTCTCAAATTGCCAGTTGTTCCCGTGTGGCAGTTTTTGAAGCACCCTGCAGTGAGTATGGGTGTAACAAGAGAAGCTCTACAGGTGTGATTAGAGGCCCCTCACCCCCAGCAGGGGAGGAGTTGTGGGGAGCATGGGGCGGCGCAGAGGTTGTGGGTGCCAGGGAGGGCTGGGGAGCATGGAGAAGACACTGGTGACCAGCGTGCTGTTGGAATCGGCGCAGTTGGAATTGGAGCTGGGGAAGCAGATACAGACGTGGGGGGCGGGGGTGTGTGTCAGAGTCTGATGGGAGATTGATCCAACTGAAGAGCAAAGATCAGTCACTTCACCAGTAGGAAGATCAATTGAAGTTACTTAACTAACATTCAACAACAGCAATTGGGGAAGCAAGCTGAGTAATCTTCGTGACACCTGGAGTGCAGTTCTGTGGTTTGGCAAGAGAAAGAGACTCTGACACCCACCCCAAAATACACTCCAGACAAAGAAAGGTCCCGCCATGCCCTCGCAAACTTCAGTGCAGCCTGCCTGTCAATGTAAACCCTGCTCCTTGCCCCATAACCTCAGTGCTCCCCGCCTGCCCATGTACCCCCCGATTCATCCCCAGAACCCCCAGTGCTGGCCACTTGTTCATGTAGGTTCCCCACCCCACAACTTTCAGCCCTGTCACACAGTTATACCCCTCACTGAAGACCAAAACCAGGTGCCAGACCCTACAATGACAACTCACAGAAATAGCTCCTCAGACGAAGGTTAAACTCAGTGTCGGCCTGCACTGTGGAAAAGGGGGAGATCAGCCTGGACTGCCTTTCTGGGAGACAAAGGAAACCCCAGCAGCAGCTCAGCCTGTGCAGGGAAGGAGAGCGGGACAGACCTGGCGGTAGGGAAAGAGGACAGGAAGTTTAAGAGGAGCCAGTGTGAGCCACTCCTCTTCAAAATGACACAAAGCATTAACGTACTGCAGCCCATTAGAAATGCGGACACCCCTTCCTGAGGCTGCTTTTCCATGTTAGCAATTGATGATGTTACTATGAGGCAGTAGTGTGGTTCCTAACAGGAGGAAGGATGGTCCAGATGTGGGGTGGTATCAGAGACAATCTGCTACAGTGCCACTGTGATCTGGATATTGCACGTCCTCGTCCCCCCATACGCACACACAGACCTGGATCTGCCCAGATGAGATTTCCAACCCTACCTGGTTTCTTCTGAGCCAGAAACATGCTTTTCTCTTTACTGCCTTTTGATTCTTCTCTTCCTCTCCAGAACCAGAGATGCAGGGGTACAGAGAGAGCAGACCCCTCTCTGCCCCCAACAAAAAGAATTGTTCTTCTAATTATCCTGAACCTCTAAGCCTGTAGGTTTAATATTTGAGCAACTCTCCTGTCAGTTCTTCTTTGGTCCAAATGAGCTCACCCATCCATAGAGGCCACAGAACTTCTGCAGCTGAAGTCACTGGAGAATCATGGTTGTTGTAAATCAGGTCATTTATTTAAGTCCCTACATGTGAATATAGGGTCATCTCAATGGGCCAAAATTTCTCCCTTTAAACTGTTTAACTTTTGTTTCTGAGCTGCGGAAATTATAGATTTCCTGGTCATGCTACAGAGAAAGCTATTCTGTTAGGGTGCAGAAAGAGTATGAAGGACCCACCCCCCACCCCCAGTTTACGTAGCTTTCTGAGACCAAGTATGAAAGATGTGGATTCCAAAACACATGGGCCCTGATTTTGCTTTCAGGGGGGCCAATGCCAATTTGGAGTGACCCACTGAAGGCAGAATGTGAGAGCAGAATCTGGTCAGTGTCTGACCAATTCCTGTGATTAACCCTCTGGTAACAGAGATAACCACTGCAGAGGCCTTGGCTGCACTTCCTAATAAGGTAGTAAAGTTGATGAATTTGAAAACTTGAGCAAATCAGAGAAAAAACTACAGGACCCCCCAAAAAGAAAGGTACTAGAGCAGATAGAAGGACACATTAAGAGACAAGGAAATGATCTTAAAATCAAATATTTTTCTAAACTATATCCAATACATGTTCCAATTGTACCGGCTAAATCACTTGGTTTTCTGATAATGCTAAACAATTTAAGTCACTGTACTGGTGAATTCCTGCCCAGATGGTTTGTGACATCAACCTGGAACCCTTCCTGAGCCCTAACCACTAACTTTAATGCAGAAACAGGCAACTCACCAAAATCCTGCTTGACAGAGAGAGGAAATAAACTGACAGCGACAGGGAGGCAGAGCCCTGAGAATCAGTGTATGAATCTCACATCTCTGACACTCAGAGTGCTGGGCAGTGACCTTTATCATTTCCCTGTGAAGTCCCTGATGTTCAGATTGGCCAGGACTCCCAAACAATTCCCTCAGCTCCATGAGCAGCTGGAAGAGTAAAAAAATAAACCCCGGAGAACTTCAACTTGAAAGCTTCCCCTGGGAGTGAAGAAAGAATTTGCGGATAACAGGGGCTCAGTTGGTCAGGGCAAACTGTGTCTTGCAGACATTTCAGCCTAGCAATGTCTGTGGCTCTTTAATGTCCTGCCATCTGCCCTATGTGTAGGAATGTTGCCACAAGATATGGGAGCAAAGCCTGTTTTCAATTCATCATAGCAGTGTGCCACTTTATATTGCCCAGGCAGTTGTAATATCCAGTATATTAGCCTCTGACATTCATTGCCACCTTGTAGAGGCCAAATGACAGGATGTTGAACTGATGCAAGCCGAAGGGCATGGAAAAGGCTTTCTTCTCTCAGGATTCTGAAATCAAAGGTGCTTCCCAGTATCCCTCTGTGCAGTCTAAAGAGGATGTATATCTATCATCTCTGAACTGTTCTAATCGATCTTCTAGTCTCTGGATCGATGAGCATGAAATTTCAATACTGTGTTGATCTTTCCAAAATCAATGCAGAAATGGGTTTTTCTATCCTGCATCA